>NC_064617.1:195422271-196047271 GCF_023898315.1 Schistocerca nitens | reverse complement strand
CAAATACCTAGAAAGTTAATCGTGATGGTGACAGTGAACTCGTGAAGTTTCCTTTTTGTGTCACGCAACAAAGTTTCACCATTCCTTGTGGTGATTGACCAAAAAGCCGAACTCGATATTTTCAACTTTTCTTCACTTAGAACATAATATTGAAAATGCGTATGTTACAAGTATGTACACTAAAGAAAACACACAGAAAGTCACTCCACTTACAAAACTCTTAATGTGGCTTTCGTGGAGGTATACTTCATTAGAAGAACTGAAGGCTTTCATGGTGTAATATTGAATATGGCCTTTAATTTGAAAGCAGAATTAGATGACTATTTTACAGAAGACTGGCTAGAATGAACTCCGTTTTTCAAGGAGGAGGGTGTGTGTGTGTGTGTGTGTGTGTGTGTGTGTGTGTGTGTGTGTGTGTGTGGTGTTTCCCAAATATTTTGGATGCTGCATTTAGTTCCGCCTGTCACAATACCTCAGGAATATCAGTGTATCTAAGGGAGCAAGGTGAAGAACATTAGTGAGTATGTTGACAGTAAATGCAAATATCTTTATGTTCTGAAAAGAAATGTGGCCATAGATGAGAGCACAGTAGGATTCAAAGGAAGAATTCAATTAAAGTGCTGACACCCAGAGAAGCTTATGAAGCGGAGGTTTCAAGGTTTCTGTGTGATTCAGGAAATGGTTATATTTTTTCTCACATTCAGTATTATGGAAAGACAATGACAAAAAGTCTTAATTCACCCTGATTTACACTTTGCAATCGGAATAGTGATTCATTTGGCATAGCAATTGCTAGCTTGTGCAGTTGGTTCAGGCCATCACATTTTACTGACAGGTTCTACACAAGCCCTCAACTTACTTGGGAACTTCACAAAATGAAATTGTTTCTTACAGATAAAGCTATGCCTTCTGGGAAGGATTTTCCACACAATTCGAAGAAGATAAAACTTGCTGAATGTGAGCTATGTGCCTATCAAAGTAGGATGAAACTTACGTTCATTCCATAATGAGAGGTTACTGACTACATTGAGTACATTCTTTGGTCTTCAAAGCCAATTGATCACTGGGTATGGGAAGAAATAGATCGTGCAGTTCCTGAAACCCATTGTTATTTTGGAGTATACGAAGTTAATGGGAGGAGTGGACAGGGCTGATCAGTACTTTGGTTACTATGGTTTTACAAGGTGGTTGTACAAGTGGTGGAAAAAATTATGCGTCTCACTGATTGAAATTGCTGTTGTGACCAGTTATATTCTTTACCCAATAGACAAAAACAAATGTGGAGAACAACTGCAGATTTACCTTTCGTACAAAGAAATCTAATCGGGCATCTGGTCTGCCAGGTAAGAAATACAAATTCAAAGAAAAGAGAAAGACAGTCATCTGACATTGAGGAGAGACTAAATAGGAAGACTCATTTAATAATGCAGAATGAAAAGAAGAAAAAAAAAATTAATGAATGTTTGCAGCAAACACAAGGAGAAAGGAGGAAAAAGAGAACCAATGTTTTTTATGTGAAACATGTAAGAGGAAGCCTGGACTTCATCCAAAAGAATATTTTAGGAAGTATCATGTAGAAAAATTATAAACAACCATAAACAGACACCAATGTGTAGTTTGAAAAACTAGTGTGAAAGATAGTGTAATTGTCAAGTGGTCTCATATTGCATTTAATTTTTTTTTAAACAATAACACGTAATGCCTTACATCCTTACATTCATAAAATAAATAAGAGTTGGGGAGAATGAAATGCATAGAAAAACTGTATCGGGAAGGGCTAATATTCATATCATATGTGAGGTAGCAGTATGTTCTCTCATTATGGCATAGTGGCATTTGGTACGCCTTACAGCAGTGTAGCTACAGCAAAAGAAATCGGCATTGAAATTTTATGTCTACATCCTCGAATGAACATACAGCATTAACCAAAAGGACCCTCTATACTCACTCTCAGGGCAAGTTAAAACAACAAGTTACTGAAATTGAAAGTTGCCTCCATTAAATAGACATTGCAGATAATGCTGTGGTGGACAGCTATAATTCAAAATTGTAATAGACTATCATCAGTTAATGGAAAAGGCAACCAAAAACGCAAAGCAAATCTCAAACCACTAGTTTATAGTAAATTCAAGTAAGAGTGCAGCACTGGAGAAGTTGTCAGTGGTACCTTAGGAGCCTCGAGATGACTGGGTGTTCGTGTTGTCCTCATCATTTCATCATCATCCAGGAAAGTGGCAGAATTGGGCTGAGCAAAGGTTGGGAAATTGTACGGGCGCTGATAACCACGCAGTTGAGGGCCCCACAAACCAATAATCATCATCATGCAAAACAAATGAGTGAACTATTTAACCTGCATTTTTCAAAGATTGTTCATAATCTAGCATCAGGAATCACTGTAAGAGCAAAATCATACAAAACTATTTTTCCAACACCAGACAGGTCAATTTTCATGACACCAGTAACTGAACAAGAAGTCTTAAAAATCATAAGAGCCAAAAATCATCAGTCACATGGAGCTGATGGTATCCCAGATTGCTTATTACAGAACATTTGTCTGCAAATTGTCGCACCTTAAGTAATGTGATAAATGGCTCAATAAGCAGAGTGTTTTTCCCAGAAGTAGTAATGAGCTCTGACTCAGCTATGCAACTGAAGTAGGAGATTAATGAAGAACTAAAAGGCTTTTTTTCTCCTGACTACATGAGAGACAGCTCATATGTTCTTCTATCTATCCAAAAATTACAAAATTGACAATAAAGAAAGTTAAGAAGTAAAAGATATGTTTGTGGGAGCGTATTCTGAAAACTTTGTATCATAGGCTTGCACACTCAATAATAGCATATGTCATCCCTATCTTGGGGGGAGGGGGGGGTTACTCTCAGAAAAATGGTCCTATGTGAAGAATAATAATAAAAGTAATGAAAAGTGAACCAATATAATCAGCCACAAATCCCATGTGCAAAGAACTTGGATGTATTACTAGTTCTCAGTGTCTGTATTCTAGATACAGTCTTTTGTTAAGAAAAAAAACCTTCATATTTTCATAACAAGTGGAGAAAAGGACAACCATAACACATGAACCAAGGCAAAGATTTATCTGGTGAGCTAAAGATTAAGCAGAACTCATGATGGAATGAGAAATATGGGCAGCCTACTCTTTGACATACTAGACATAACAGCAATACTCGTAAGAAGAATGTAAAGGAATTGCAACATACTTTTTATTCTGTTGAATAGTACTGGAAGGCAAACTTGTTTTATTTATGTGACCCCATCCTCTCCCCCACATAATTTAAATCTCAGGAAAACCATCTTCTCAAAATACTATGTACACTGTGGTCAACAGTTCACTTAATTTCATTTTGTATTTGTATCTTGTTGTAAGCATTAGTATTCTAGTTGTCCTATATTGTGTACGGCTGTATAATATATGATGCACAGAACAAATAAATAAAACTGTATGTGTTTTATATTCTGTAGATGTATTAGTATGTAGTTTTTGCATATCATTATAAACATAGTATGTTTCATCTTTTGGTATTTCATAGCTACTGCCATTTTCGGCACAATATTTATGCAGGATTGTTATGTTTACTTTTATTTGAGTTGTTTAAGGTAAATAGTACTTTTTATAGTTGCAACTACTGATTGCGTTTTGTTGTTGCAAGTGCACTATCTTCTTATATAAACTTTTTACTGTGTATTTACCTTCTTATCATCTGTCTCATATCTTTGTGGAAACACAGTATAGTATATGGTTTGTGGGTTCAGTAAATGATATCTAGTAAAACCTGCACTGGAAAAGATAATCTTTGCAAGAAGGTGCAGAGTGTGTGGGGAGAAAAGAAAGGAAGGAAATCACCTAAATAAGCTTGTCTTGTTCTGTAGGATGTTGTTGTTGTTGTTGTTGTGGTCTTCAGTCCTGAGACAGGTTTGATGCAGATCTCTATGCTACCCTATCCTGCGCAAGCTTCATCATCTCCCAGTACCTACTGCAGCCTGCATCCTTCTGAATCTGCTTAGTGTATTCATCTCTTGGTCTCCCTCTACGATTTTTACCCTCCACGCTGCCCTCCAGTACTAAATTGGTGATCCCTTGGTGCCTCAGAACATGTCCTACCAACCGATCCCTTCTTCTTGTCAAGTTGTGCCACAAACTCCTCTTCTCTCGAATTCTATTCAATACCTCCTCATTAGTTACGTGATCTACCCATCTAATCTTCAGCATTCTTCTGTAGCACTACATTTCGAAAGCTTCTATTCTCTTATTCTGTAAACTATTTATCGTCCGCGTTTCACTTCCATACAGGGCTACACTCCATAGAAATACTTTCAGAAACGACTTCCTGACACTTAAATCAATACTTGATGTTAACAAATTTCTCTTCTTCAGAAATGCTTTCCTTGCCATTGCCAGTCTACATTTTATATCCTCTCTACTTCGACCATCATCATTTATTTTGCTCCCCAAATAGCAAAACTCCTTTACTACTTTAAGTGTCTCATTTCCTAATCTAATTCCTTCAGCATCACCCGACTTAATTTGACTACATTCCATTATCCTTGTTTTGCTGTAGGATATATTAGTGAAAAAAAGTGGTATAAGTGTTTACAGAGATAAGAACTCTATGAAAAAACATAACAAGAGAGAAGATGAAAAAAATTAAGAGATACTGTGGTCCAATAAATACATATATAGTGGTTTGTGTAACGCACACATAACTGGATGACTATGTCCTCCACCCCCCCACCCCCCAATCCCGCTCTTTCCAACTATCCCTCTACCTCTCTTCCAAGAAAAAATATCTAATTCCACTCAAGTTAATTTTTCTCAAAAAATAAAATGAGTTTTTGTCATGAAATGTAGCAGATTTACTGTTCGTAAACATTGTTAAAATACATCAAACAAGAAGAGTGTGTCTAACAATAAAAAGTTAATAGTTGGATTATAGTTATCATCTTGACACCATTAAAATATTTCCATATAAATTACAGAGGTGGAACGATTGGAGGAAGAGCAACATAAGAAGGCAGAAAAGCCAAAAAGGAAAGGAAGTGCTCGTCGAAGTTGTAAGTATTTCTAGACATATACATCACTATCTCTCTCTCTCTCTCTCTCTCTCTCTCTCTCTCACACACACACACACACACACACACACACACACACACACAGTGATTATTTAGGAATAAAGTATGTGTGATAGGAACAAAGTACGTGTGTTGCAGATGGAATACCTACATGATTTTGTACTAAAATAAGGGCCTAGGTTCTATTATAGTTAAGCTTATTTAAATGCAAAACATGAAACTGTTTTGGGGTAAAGACAGTCTCATCAGGAGTTAAGAGCATAGTGATTGACCTCTTACACTAATGAGAGCTTATCAAGTAATTGATATTTCCACTGATTTTTGTTTATCTGGCCTTTTAATGTTGAGTATTGATACTTCACAAAGAGATGTGGGCTAAGATAACTTGAGCAATTACTAATTCCTGCTCTCTTTGTTATTTGTCCAATATTTAAGTGTTAATGGTGTCTGAAGATAAGCTGTGTACTTCAGTAACCTGGACTGATGAGATAGAGATTCCAGATGTTGACTTCAGTGAATAATGAGAAATAAATTATTGTGTGTCAGAGAGATCATAAATAAACAAAAGTCAGTGGAGGAAAGCAAGCAAAGTTATTTGCAAGTACCTCCAGGGATTTGTAAGATGGCTGCATGAAAAATACAAGAGATGCAGAAGTGTGTAACTCATTTTTAAGGTGCTCAGTATGGACACCATTTGCAACACAACAAACACCGATATGATGATCAGATTCTTGCGATACATCTCCCAACATCAGCAACTGCATTATTTATCATTTATGGAACACTTCTTATGAACCCCTCAGGGCGGCTCAATAGTCTTTTGTGAGTATGTGTATGGCAAAGATGGAACCACAAGCAATTGCAACACCGACGTCCTTTTGATGTGCTGAAATCTTTCATCTCTGGCTATCCTATCTTGTCTTACTCCTTTCCTCACAATGGCAGCCTTTGATTCCCTAGGTTTTGCTTTCCTTTCTCTGAATATTCATTCATTCATCACCTTTTGGCTGAAGTAACTGTTGGTGCCCTTCTGGTTTTGAGTTTCGTTCTCCAAATTTTTTTCTGTAGTGTCAACTGACGGGGGAAGAACACCTTAAATAGTGCCTACTGCCTGCAGTGTTAAAGATCATCTGTGCACAATACCAGCATAAGCTCACATATTCATTTCAAAACCAACATGGTAGCCAAACTGATGTGGTGTGTTAATTATATACTGTTTCAGTTCAGCTGTCTGACAACAAAGGCATCTTATTGCTGATGTCTGAGCTGCTAGCTCCCCACACCTGCCAAGTAGAAGATGCCCATCTTCCTGGGACATCAGGACTCCCAGCAACAACCAGTGTGCTAGTTGCCCTTTGTGTGTGTGTGTGTGTGTGTGTGTGTGTGTGTGTGTGTGTGTGTGTGTGTGTGTGGCATTTGTGAGGAGAGCTCTTGATTGCAGTAGGTGGCATCAGACCTGACATTTTGCACATTAAACATATTAAATTACACCAAAACAATGGCTGTTCTAATCCAGTCATCTTGTTTGAGGGATATAAAAATTTCTGTGCAGACCGTTATAACCCAACTACTTTCCCTATCCTGGATGCCCCATGGGAAGAGGGACAAGCCAAATGGGTAGGAGTGAAACAATTTATCCAATACTTAATATGTACTTGAACTGATGGGGATACTTTGACTGCAACACAGCCATTATTATTTGTGTAACACACTGAAGATAAATTTGGAAAAGTTGAGCCATTGGGAAATATGCGCAATGTATCACTATTGATTAAAGCTTCGTTTTCTGCACAATCTACAGCTCTTAAGTCATGTGAACGTCTGGGTAACATACCAGTGACAATTGCCCCGTACAAAATATGATCACAGTTGTGATCACAATTAAGTTGTTAATTTTTATTTTTAGATGACTGGTTTCAATCTTCTAAGAGATCATCATCATCAGAGCTACATTCTGTGATGACAAGAGGAATCACTTGCATGGAGAACACGCCTGCACAGGCGGACTTGCTCCACACCAGTGAAACCTACTGTCATCAAAGAATGTAGGTCCAATGATGGTCTCCTAGAAGATTGAAACTGGTCATCCAAAAATAAAAATTAACAACTTAAATGTGATAATGAGTGTGTTCATTAAATAAGTTATAAAATTAATAGATAGCTGTTTGTCCTGGAACAATGTAACAAACAATTTTAAAAACCTTTATCTTAGCCTTTGAAGGACTAGTCCTCTTGGAAAAAGTTAGTCATTGTGTACAGTGCTGATGTGAAACCTTACGTCCCACCGCCTATGAGGTACTTCCAATGCTTACACTTTGGTTGTATGATGTCACACTGCATAGAGTACCCAAAATGATGCAGCTGCAGATGATCATTCCATGAAGGTAGTCTTTGTGAACAACCACCTTTGTGTGCAATTGCACAAAATGCCATGCTCTGCTTTCACCAGTTTGCCCAGTCTTCAAAAAAAAAAAAAAAAAGAATGACCACATACTGTTTATACGATGACTTATTTGTGTGAAAGTCTGTTGTCACTTGTACTGTGCTGTGGTGAGATCCTATGCTAACCTGTCAATAAGACTCCAGCACTGCCTTTACAATTAGCAACACCTCATTTCCAGTACAAGAAGAAAGTTAAATTTTAATCCAGGATTATTTATTGCATTTATATCCTCATGGCTGCATGCAGTTAATGCATCTGCTGTGGCAATACAGAAGGACCAGGCGTAAACAATCAGTACGTGCATAAAATGTCAAACTGCTATGAATGCAATTAACTGTTACTGTCAGTAAAATTGAGGTGCATTGGTAATGGTAAATTGGTATTATGTGTTAGAACTAGTATAAATATTGATTAAATAAACCTCATGCCCCTGCCACTTGTTAATTATGAACTCTAACTCATTTGTACAGAATGTTGGTATGGTAATCGGTACATCAGCAAATCATATAGGAATTATTTTCATGCAATATTATGTAAACTATTAAAGTATCAAACAGGTCAACTGAAGTTTCCGATACATTAAGATTTTTCTTTGCTTCTCTGTGCAAGATAACTTCGGCAACTGTTGGTCTCTTATCACAGACAAATGCCATTGATTGGTGAGATACTCTACAACAGATCATGTCAAATTATTTCATTAACGTCAGCTCGCACTTGTATCCTAAGTTAAGTTAAATTAAATTATAAAGCAAAACTCGGCCTCTTCAGGTGTTTGACATGTGTTCCCAGTTACAGTCCCTATTTGAAATGTGTCTCGTCACCCTAACACGCAATGGAATATCGTCAGCTTTTGAGTTTATTGGGTACGCTAGGGTACTAAACTATCCACACTATTTACAATCACATATTAGTGGGAAACAATAGCTGTATTCTCTCAAAGTATACACTGTGCAAATTCTGGTTTGTGGCTGTTATCAATCACCAGTTGAGACTATTTCTCAATGGTATATACCCAATATATGTTACACCATTAACCAAGTAGTTCATATTAAAACCTCAGCAATAACAAGTGCAAAATGCCCAATTACCTTTGAGTGTGTGTCGTGTACCAGCTACAAAATTATTGCATAGGCTCAATTACCTTAGATTGTGCATAACTCTAAAACCACCAGATATAGGTATGAAGACTATCAATGTTATGTGTGCACCAGCATAACCACAAATCGCAACTAATAGTCCAGTTTCATGACTGAATACAACTCCTCTAAGCATCTAACTTTTCGAAACATAGAACACTGCTTCTAAAATTCCTGCATCAACTTTTGCCCAGCATGATAACCCATCATTTATTGCTTCCGGGACCCCTAACACGTAATAATCATGCCTTCATAGTGATAACTGTAACATCTACCACATGAAGTGTTGTAGCTAAACTTTTCAAAAACTTATGACCAGAAAATCTAAAACTGACTACCTTCACAATGTACCCTGATCTTCTCTTGAGGAACAAAATCCATTATAGGCAGGCACACTACAAAACTTGTATTCAATAACCCGTCAGATTAACTAACTGATCAAAATTTCCAACAACATCGAAATCAATATCTCGGATCAAACCGATCATCTGTCTATCTGAAGTGACTGTTACATGCAATGTCTAAATGGTGACTTTTCTCTACACCATTTCAAACAGAATTGACTGTTTATCCCATATTTACCATAGGGGAACCAATTTTTAACAGTTATATTATGATTCCATCGCTTTTAAGGAATTAAATATTTATTCTTCTGCAGCCTCTGCTGTGTCGTGTTGTGGCCAGCTAGATGAGATGGAATCTCTGGAGCAGTCACCTGTTGGCTTCTGCTGCTGGTGCACGGAGAGTCTTTGCCGTGACTTGCTCGTACTTTTAAGCGTGGACATTTGTTCACTTTTCAACAACATATTGACAGAAATGACATAGTTACATAACATTAATAAAGTTACAACAATCTTCGTAGTTTTAACATCTTTCCAACTTATTAATTTATATGTTAAAATGACAAAGGATAGGCCTGTGCAAGAAACCCAGGCTGTGGAGGAGGAGGAGGAGGAGGAGGAGAATCGGGACAAGGCTACTCCGGTGACCGTGGAAGTGCCAGATCCCCCATGCCATCGTATTCTGAACTGATACTTATTAATATATTCCCATCCCAATCAGCAATAGGCAGTGATCCTGGAACATGACTGGCCCTCCTGGCTCCTTTACACCTAACCTGAGCACCCGTAAGATGATAATTCAGTCGAACTGTAATTGCTCTGACTGTCACCTGCTGGAACTACAACACATTATTTTCTCTTCTTCTGCAGCTTCATTGCTATACAAAGAACATGCTTCACGGATGACCATTGTCCATTGCTCCGTGGCTATTGTGCTTTCTGTCATAACCATGCTTGCCCTGAGAGGGCATCTGGAGAGTTCTTTATATTGGTTCGCACAGATCTCATCAGTGAGTGGATTCCCCTTCATACCATTTTGGAATCAATAGCAGTGCGGGTGCAAACGATCATCATATGCAACTTTTACTTATCTCCATGCAAGTCACTTGCTTACATTGAGTTGACCACTTTAATTCAAAAACTCCCCCCTCCCCCTTTTCTCCTGCATGTGTACTGCAGTATGCACCAGCCCTTTTGGGGGAGTATCACTACATCTGGTACGGGCCTTCTACTTGACCACCTGTATTTCCTCAGTGATAGTAATACTTTCTACTTCAGTGCCACTCATAGCTCCTTTTTCAGCTATTGATCTAATAATCTCTTTCCCCCAATCCTATGGCTTTGCTACATTGTCGCCAGATCAACTACCTCTTTGTCAGATTGCATCGACGAGGCTGTGCAAAGTGTCTCTGATGTGATCACCTATGCCATTGTTGATATGATCACCTATGCCACTGGAACTGCTATTCCCCTTTCTACTTGTCCCCTCTATCACAGGCTGATACCATGGAGGACCAAAGACATTGCAACAGCTGTTCAGGGTTGCCCGACAGCTCTGCAGTGTTTCAGGTGACACTCTTTGTAGACCAACCTTATCACTTTTAATTGACTTCATGCTAATGCTCGCTATCTAATTGAGTGAAATAAGAAGGAATGCTGGGTGCACTATGTCACCTCACTGGGAATGTATGCCTCTCCATCCAAGGTATGGGCCGAGCTCTGTCGTCTTCTGGGCTGTCCAAGATCCACAACTGTACCTGGTCTCTTCCTTCATTATGGTCTGTGTACTGGCTCTTTCGCTTTTGCTGAACATCTCGCGATCCATATTGGGGTGGATTGGCATCCTGTTCTTACGTCATTTCAACATATTAATTTATAAGTTGGAAAGATGTTAAAGACTGCCGAATTATATAATGAGCTTTACACTGACTGGAAACTGCTTCAGGTTCTTACTGCATCTCACAATATGGCCCTCAGCCCATATGTCATTCACAATCGGGTGATACAACATCTGACTGCTACCCAACGGCTCTATCTCCTGACGGTCAGGTTGATTTTGCTGTGTCTTCCCTTCACAATGGAGAGATAGTATCACTGTTCCAGTCATTAAGCTGGAGAGTTACCTGCTGATTAGGCCGTCAGCATGCTCTGCAAACTGCTTGAAAGGATGGTTGCCCACCAATTACACTGGGTTCTTGAATCTCAGAGCCTTTTGTCCCACTATCAATGTGATTTCTGGGAGGGCTGATCCACAACCTACCATCTGGTTAAGTTAGAAACTGTGGAAGTTAACCAATTTGTGGTCATGGGGTCCCCCCAGGTGATATGACGTTAGCTCAGGGGCCGTGGCCTCTTTCCAAAGCACTTCTTGCAGAGACAGCTCATAGACTGCAGTGCCACTGGTGGTGACTGCTGGAGATAGGGATCAATCTCCAACAGCTCCAGGTCACTGTCAGTCTGTTGCTACAGAAAAGGCAATCCAACAGGCTTTTTCTAAATTCCAGTACCTCGTTGCAGTCCTTTTTGATGTACATAAGGCGGACAACATTGCCTAGCACCATCATATTTTACATTACCTCCATGACTGGGGCTTTCTACCAATATTTATTCCTCAGTTTTCACCCCACTGATTCTTCCAGATTAGAGTTGGTACTTCACACAGCACTTCAAGGGTCCAAGAGAACGACATCCTGCAGGGCTCCATGCTGAATGTCACACACTTCCTCATTGCGATAAATGGGCTAGTGACCACTGTCATGCCACTGACAGACTGTGCCATGTCGGTGACTTCTGCATTTGGTGCAGCTTCAACTCTGTTGCCTTGGCTGAATGCCAGCTCAAAGCAGCCGTCAGTGGGCTTCTGCTTGGACTCTTTCCCACTGTTTCCAGTTCTCTCCTGCAAAAATGCGGGTCATGTATTTTTGTTGTAGTATCAAGGCCCATCCTGATCCAGAACTCTACTTGGGTACCCAGTGCTGGGATGTTGTTAGACTGTCCTAATATTTGGGACTCCTCTTTGACAAGAAGCCGACTTGGCTCTCCAATATTCATCAACTAAATACTAGCTGTATGTGAAACCTTAACACTCTCTGCTTCCTTGTCTACACCTCTTGGGGCGCAATCGTGCTATTTTCATTCGTATCGATTGGGATCAGATCCGATCCCATTTGGACCATAATTGCCATAGTTGGTGGCTCGGTGAGGTCTGACCCAGTCCAGTTCTACAGGCCACTGGTGCCTTCCTGACTATTCCTTTCGATAGTCTCCTTGCTGGATTGAGGATCTTCCCTCTTCAGTTCTCATAGTACCAACTCTTGCTCACGTATGCAATTGCCATTTCACAATTTCATTATCACCCAAGCTATCCTATTCTTTTTGCATTCAAGGCGCATCGACCCTGACACTCGCTCTTGATTGGGATTACCAGTCGGAATGCACGTCGCGGCCCTCTGCCAGGACCTCCACCTATCCTCCTTAGATTGCACTCCTCGGAATTTCTCACACATGTCACCTTGGTTGGTATCCATGCCATGAATTAGAAACTGCCTATTTCAAGGACCTAAAGTTTCACTTGTCTCCACATCTTTTCAGTGTCTGTTCCTTTCAGTTCTTTAGGAGTATCAGTGTGCCACCATCTTTTACACTGATGGCTCTAAAGCCAGGGATAGGACGGGTTGTGCTTTCACATCTTCCAGCAGTCAGGAACTCCAATCGTTGCCAGCAACATGATGTGTTTTACGGTAAAACTAATGGCCATTAACTGCATATTAATACTTGTTGATTCAGTGAGGAGTCTCCAGGCCACTGACTGATGTTACTCATGTCACCCTTTGATTTTTGCTAAACCGTCTGAAATTAATCATGCCCTGAGTCACGTTGGTCTCCCAGGGAATGAACTGGCCAACCATTGGGATATAGAATTGGTTAATTGCCCCTCTCAGTTTTCTTTGACGATCCTATGCAAGCATTTGCAGGTGCAGCTAAGGCCTCTGCTCACTCTGAGATGGAACAATATCTGATGGGCTACTGTGTCCTCTAACATATTCTGCACTGTCAAGGAGATTAATGCTCCCTGGCACTCCTCATCCTGTTCCTCAGAAAAAAATCCACCTTTGTGTATCATCTTTGCATCAGTCACACCAGACTGACCCATAGTTTTATTTTATGTAACGAGCCACCCCCAAATTGTGGTTGTGGAGCCTTGATGACAGTTACTTGTGATCTAGTGGAATGCCCACTCCTTCTGGCTCTCCATACTTCCAAATTCTTTGCATGTCATGTTGGTGGACAACTCATAGACAGTTGTATGTTGGTGTATGGCCATTGAACTGGTTCTTTGTTTTCTCCATGACGGTAGTTTTTATTCTCAGATGCAATGTTTTAAACTACCTTTGGGACAGGGGAGTGAAGGGGCAGGAGGTGGGGGGGGGGGGGGGGCATGCTGGGGCATCTCATGCCACATGCTGGGTCAGGAGGACCACTGATTCTGCCTCCTTTGCCTGCTCCTCACCATAGCTCCTTCCCTCTGTCTTAATTATTTTTAAGGGGTTTGGCTATTTTTCTCCTGCACCCTGTTTCCCATTTTTTTAATGCTTAGCCTATAATGGGTTTGGACAGCTGTGGGGGGTTGCACCATTTGCATTCAAAACTCCCATCGCCAGTGTGCGGCCCTAACTGTTTCTCTCACCTTGTATTATGGTCCAGCTGATGGCCATTACATTTTAACCTTTTCCTTTTTACTGTTCTGCATATCTTGACTAGAAAGCAATCTTTACCCTGTAATTGTGTAATTGTCTTCATCCTTAATCAGGTTGGCAGGAATCAGTTGCAAGAGGTGTTTCTTTCAGCATGACCGAGCCCTGGAAGACCACTTGTCTGTTCTAACCTTCATACCAATTCAATCCGTATACGTTTACTACTCCTTAATTTGTTTTTCAGCTCTGGCATCAGTATTGCTTTTAGTGCTTCACTTTTACCACTCCTATGTACTAATCCGAGTACACAAGTGGTGTACTCCAGATGAACAAACCCATAACTAAAGGATTCATGACCTTGTTGTTTAGTCCCTTGCCTCCAAACAACCAACAAACTAACCAACCATCTTCTAAATTAAGTGCCAGTGGAGACAGGAACACAAGACCTTTAACATAATCCCATAAGAAAAAAAATCAAGTGCAGTTACGTGAGGTGACTGTGGAGGGTACTGAAGAAGGTGAGAGCCGCAATAGGAAGCACAGCAATCCGGTGCAGAGGCAGGTCAGCATTGAGGTAACCATGAAAGGCTGGAAGAAAGTATGTTGGAGCACAGTCTTGTTTTAAATTAAAGTCTCTACAGTATTGCTGTAATTCTGGCATAAGTCATCTTTGGGAGGTAGATGAAACTAGCTATAGTTTCCTCCTTTTTGTCTATAAACTTTTGAAGAGGACATAGCACAAGAGACATTAACTTTAAGTGAATCTTGAATTGTTCCACAATCTCGTGTGGATGTTCTGTTCCCGAGACATGTACATTGTGAAGATTCACCTTTTCAAACACATGAAATGTGACTTCAACACTGACAATCTACTTCTGTAAAAAACCATCTTCCTTTAATAGCTGCTGCAAGCCATTATTCATTGTTCCAATTAGTCAGCACATGTAACAACTGCAGCTGGTATGACTTTACATATAGACATTTGCAAAAAAATGCACCAGACATTTGACTGTGATATGTGCAGTCCTGTGCTTGCAAGTGTCATCAATTTCTTTGGGCTCATGACAGATGGTACCTGCACACACACCACCTGCTCTGATGGTGGTCCTGGCCGACCTGTTTTCTTCGCACCACATAAGCAGCCAGACTTGTGAAGTGTGTTGTACCATCTCTATGGATTGTTGTGTCTGCTGGAGCTTACGCCTGAGATTTGGTATTAAACTATCACTGAACCATCACAATTAACTCACATTTAGTGGATTCAAGAAGACATAACACACATTGTATGCTGTGTTCCCATGCGGTGTGCTCTGCAGCTACACCACAGCATGAAATACAAAACAAAACTTGGAGAGATAATCTTTCCACTGATGTGTGTCATTTTTCTGTATGCCTTGCAGTTTTTGCATATTCATCTCCTGAACTACTGCATGTCCTTATGAATAACCTTGCATTTCAGTTACTTTTCCTGCCTGTGTGTAATTCAGTAGATTGTTTTAGTCTCGAGTGTATTCTAGTATTTACTTTTCTTTAAGTATGTGAACTTTGCTTATTTTTTTATATTTGACTCACACTTTGTGCTTATTTTTCTCATTTTCTTTCATTTCTGTATATACAGGTTCATTATTTGCAGTGCTTGACTCAACAGATACAGGAGAGGTGAGATCTGAAGGAAAGAATCTTGTAAAGAGGAAAATTAAAGAGAAACCAGTCAAAAGGAAGTCTGATAAGCCTAAAGACTCAGAAGAAACTCACCATAAGAAAAAGAGAAAAGCTGACACTAAAAAGGCACCTCCTGAGTATACACTTCAAAGTGATGTTAATAATCCGAAGAGAAGAACAGATGACAAAGGGACAACTTCGGAGTGCAAACCTGATGGTGGTGATAGTAATCCAGTGAATGGACATGTTGACAGTGAGAGTAATGTACCTGAGGCCACCTGTTTAATGAATCGAGTCAAACCGACGAGGTCTGGCAGAATACCACGGCCACGGATTTTTGAGGATTTCATGACTGAAGACGTGGAAGAAATATATGAGGATACTGAGATTACTGAAATCTGTGATCGTACTGAGATTACTGAAATCTGTGATCGTGTGACTGTGGAGGATATATGCGATTCTGAGCCTGTAGGAGATGATAATCCAAGTGATCATGAGGAATTGGTAGTGTCAGAGAATGCCATGGTTAATGAAGATTCAGTGGCCTCATATGAAAGTGAAAATGAGCAAAACTTTGTGATTGCTGAAGATGCATTGACTGTGGAGCAGAATCAGGTGAATTTGGGTAGTGTTTATTCCAATGTGAAACCTGGAACATTAATTGTTTTGGCTACAGAATCACCAGACAATCCAGGACATCAGATATATAGGGTGTTCATGGTATCAAATAATAGTCAAACGATGCCAGTGTCTGTTGCAAATAACCAGGCTTCACCTGCTGATACTACTAATTCTATAGAAACAGGCACCTCAACACACTCAGTTGTTCCAGAGAGAAGTACAAATGACTGCAACAATCTACAAATGAATGCTGAGAGTAGCAGCTAGTCTTTATATATCTATTTGATATTCTGTTGAATGTAATGTTTTTATGCATTATAGCTGTTTTTGTTGTTATGATATATTGTATATGTTTGTTTATACATATGATCTGAGACAGTATTGTAATATTTATGCTGAGATATCTGTTGAACAATGAAAAGAATATATATACTATTTGACTATCATGCTCTCCTTTCCTTCTTTCATTTGTTTAAGAAATAATATATGAATACAGTGTCCTGTGCCATCAAAGATGAGCATGTACGATGTGCATGTGATTTGCAATCTGAAACAAGTCTCTTATACTGATTCATGGTAGTCATCTTAAAAATAAATATAAGTTTTTCTGCTTTGAGACCATATAGCAATGTTACTGGGAAGTCACACACAGTTAAATGAAGATTATGTTGTTTCACATTTACAAAGATATTTCCAGATTGGTGGTCTATTACATGTTAGTAATTGCTGCAAACACACATTGTTTTCTAACATTAAAATACAGAGATGTTGGATATTATATTTTAATTGTTAAAATTTATCTCGGCAGTTGTTGCTCTAAGAGAATTTCTATGGTTCTTGTTTGAATGGAGGGACTGAATTAGTTACCAAAGGTTGCATGTGTCTACACATTCCTTAGTGCCTGAGGGATGCCCATTGGAAAACTATTGTTATAGTATCACAAACTGATGTGTGCAATAAAGTGTCAGTAGAATTGGGCATTAAACAAATTCTGGATCATGCCCAAAATGTTATATTTGATTTGTAAATCTCCAAAATTATGTAACATACAAACAAAATACTGTAATTAAATGTTAGATGTCTGTTTGTCATACATGAATGCAAGACACTGTAAGTTACTAGCTGAATTACAGTATTTAATTAAGATATAATACTTGCAAAAACAAAAAAAAATAATAAATTAAAAAAAATAAAAGGTGCCCATCAGCAGCACTTAACAGTTGTGTATGAGTCTGTTAGTTCTGTGCCCCCCTCAGTTTAACATATATTTATGATAGTTTTTCTGTATTATAAAGAATAATTATTAATCAGTTTTGGCTTAGCCCAAGGAAAAAAAAATGCAGCAGTGTCAATACATTTGTACAACACACTTTTCAACTGACATAACATTCATTATGTCTTCTAATAGTGCTTTACTGTTTCAGTAATTTGAAAACAATTTTTAGTCTGATAATATTCTAAATTTAAATTCTTGTCCATGTTGTAAATTATAAAGGTAGCACTTTATTCTTTATGATGTAACTTTGCTACATATTGATTCCCGGCCAGGATGGAAATTTTCTGTGGCTGGAGACTGGGTGTTTGTGTTATCATCATCATTCGTGACAATGGTTAAATTGGACTGTGTAAAAATTTGGACTTTGTGTAGGCGCTGATGACCGCGCAGTTGAGCCCCCCAAAAACCACAGATTTGGAGTTATTATCTATTCTACTTTTAGGACTGTAATTCCGTATTTACTGTTCTAATCCATTTCATACTTAAAGTTCTGTTTTTTCCATTGTAAATGCACTAGCTTGCACATCAGTTTGTGTTGATTATGTAAAATCTAATTAAATAAAAAAATGGTAGCCATTTCACATACTATTCCAACAATTCAAGTGTGTTGACACTTAAGGATGGTCACATTCATCATGTTCAACATTGTGCAGGCATTAAGCATACACTGCCAGCTGTGTTTGTAATATAGTACACTACAAAAAAGCTAGATATTCCATACCATATTTCAGGAACATTTGAAACCTATGATTTGCTTTATCTGCATAGTATGTTATGTGATGACCTTGCTTCAAACCAACACTAAGAACTTAATATAGAGATTTTAACGACATGTACAGTTACAGGTCACACAACTTCACCGTTATCTGTATAGAGATGTGGCAGTGACTAACTTTCACCTCATCTTGTTCTTCATTAACATCATTGTAACATTTAATACACAGTCAGGTGTAATTAAAATTGATCTTCCCTTTCCACAGCTCTGCTGGTGTATTGTGCTGCCCATCAAAACCACTAATAGCAAGGGCGCCCAAACCCAGGGGACAAGAAAAAAATATAGTGTAGTCATGTATTCTTCTTACAAGAAAATTATTTTTTTAAGTTGGTATTATTCAGGTCTTTAACAGTGTAGGAACTGGAACTTTTTTTTTTTTTACAGCTACTTACAAGTTGCCGTTCATCTTACAAAATATTAAGAATACTCCATACACCTGGGTCTAGGCTGTCCCCTGCAAACTATCACCATCTGACCCTTGACTGATAACCAGTAACATCTCTGGCACACCAATTCATGTTGCCTAGGTTGTTTCGACAACGCTGCAGAAGTTTTGCTTGGAAGCCCTTACACTTCCTCCGTACAGTCCCATTCTTTCCCCATGTGATTTCCATATTTTTGGAGATCTGAAGTAAGGCACTCATGGCTTTGAAGTGGTGCGTGCCCAAGTACACACACATTTTTCCATGAAGATATCGATCATCGTGTCTCTTAGTGGTATAAATGTATTAGCGGTTATAGTGGTTACTTTCAAAATAATAAACAGCACAGTTACTTTTTATCCATCCGTCTTGTTTTTGTTTGGCTGCCCCTTATACAAGTGCGTTACCACAGTGAATATGCCTGCTGCACACAGAGTTTGAAAGGAGACGCTGTCGCGTGATAATTGTGACACGTGGAGAATAAAAGTCAAAGCACTACTCATCAAAAGCGACACTTGGGGATAGGTATCTGCAAATGTGACACAACCTACAGAGGTTGATCAAGGTTAAGTGCTCGCTGTTGCAAAAGCTGCATACATATCGTGGCTAGTACCAGACAGAAAAGCAAAAGCAGAGTTGATTTCATCCATCACTCCCACCATGCTGCAGCTAGTAAGGAACTGCACTACACCATGTCAGGTGTGGCTTAAGCTTGAATCAATCTGTGCATCTAAAGGACCTATCGCAAAGCAGTTCTTCTCAAATGCCTCGTGCTTCACAAAATGCATGGTGTGACACATCATGGACAAGTTAGATGTCAACATAAATGGTGGTTTAGTGGCAACAATGTTGCTCTACTGTCATTCACATAGCTATGACAATTTTAGATAACAGTCTATGAGATATTGAGATGCTAAAAGTAAAATTCTGAGAACAACACTACGTAAGGATTCAGAAAGACAGTGAAGTGTGAATGCTGCAATTTTGGGTGAATGCTGCAATTTTTGTTAAATCAGGTAAACATTTCATGACCAAGCCAAAAAGTGCTCCGACAGTGACAAATCGGAACAAAAATCGAAATGGACAGAATGGGCTAAAATCCATGTACAAATGCAGCTTTCGTAACAAGAAGGGACACACAGAAGATGAGTGCTTTTCAAGAAGGAACCAAGTGCGCAAGCTGCAGACAATGTTGGCAAAGCTCATTGCTGTTCTTCTGTGAATGAGCCTGCTCTGGAGTTTCCAACATTTTTTGGCACATAGACAGTGGTCGTACATCGCACATATGCTGAAATCCAAAAGTGCTCACTCATGTCAAAACGCAAGAGAATTTAATGCTGGCAGACCACAGTGCTAGGCAAGTAACAGCTAAAGGTGACGTACATTTCACATCCATGTCCAGCTGCATCATCTCCATAACTGTGAAAAACACTTCCTGCACGCTTAAACTCGGCACCAACCCCATTCCAGTCGTGAAGGTTGTGGACGACAATCACAAACAGGGTGACCACCAAACCCTGAAAACTGGGAAAAAGCATTTAATTTGGAAAAAAACCTGGAAAAGACCTCGAATTTCCACGAGAAACCTAGATTTTTATAATAATATTTGTCATTCATTTTCGTACATTAACACATTTTTAAATCAATTTATGGTCGTTTTAAGAAGCATTCAAATAATAGACCATATATTTATACATTATCTGACTATTTCCACTTTTATCCCAATGTCTTCTTCCATACGACTCGACGTAATTTCTTTCTCAATGGTGGCCCTCTATTCAAGAGACGCCATGTCATCGGAGCGTTTGTGCGAAATCGCAGCTTGAATGAAAGACTTTATTTATCTACACTAAATTCTCTTAGTTGATAAATGACCCACACACACCTATCTTCGACACCTCCCCAGTATGAGATCTGTTCATCACAGGTAAGGGTTTTTTGTGTTGGAAAGTCTTTTCCTTTGAGGACTTTGATAATTAAAACTTAGTACAATTTAGTACTAATGTTTTGTTAGTAATAATGATAGTTTCTGTGGATGACCTTACACTGGCAGTGTTAACTGTAAACGCAGATTCGTGTAGTCTTGGTAGCCATTTTTAACTGTAGGCCAAAAAAAGATGTGAGCATAACCTAGACTGTGGTATAACTGGTTGGTGTATACGCCCACGCAGTGAGAGATAGCCAGCCAGAATCTACACGGAAAATTGGTATCTAGCGCTGCCAGATTCGCTTATGCGCATATCTGTCTGAGTTGGAGTGGGGTACACTTCACGTGATTCGTGTTTGTTTGTGGCGCGTTTTTCAATCGTTGCGAATCTATTGCTGTTCCCGCGTTCGGCTATTTAACATTTACACTTTATTTTTAATAGTAAGGTAAATATATCTGATGTTTATACACCACTATACGTAGGAACCTATCTTGAAATGAAATGAGAAGCGTTTAAGCAGTGCAAAGACCAAACGCTAGTTTCTACGTCATCGTAGCTGCGCAGACGCAAAAACTTTTTTTTTTTTTTTTCAGCTTCAATGTAGCTGTCTGGCTACTGTCTGCTTAACACCGAAAACCAGCTCCAACAAACAAAAGCGTACAACAGTTTCAAACTCTTGTTAACACACGTTTGGCGTTTTTATTTTTTATTGCAGAAAAGCAATGTAAATGGATTCTGACTCCGAAGTTTGCCACTTGTTATGGTGGAAGATGATGTTTTGCTCTTTCAGAGTACATGATGAAACTATACGCAGGATAGCAAGAGAAAGGCAGACAGAAAAGAATGTTTAACTACCGAATATCTCGTGCTAGAATTGTGGAGAATTTTTTGGAATATTGTAAACAGTTTTCCGGTCTTAGAACAACTATGCACTTACGTCCTGAAAAAGCAACATTAGTGACTTCTGCAGACTGTGTCCTTGCACAGTTTTCTTAGAAGAAATAAAGAAAGTGCCACAGTTTATTTCCCACCTGGCAGTTTGATGTGGAAGATCCAGAAACAGGCAGGGTTTCGGATGACAGTTGGAGGATATCTCCGCAAAATAAATGTCTTCAGAGAAAGTGAGGCAACGCAGGAAGAACCGCAAGGAATATAAGGGTTGAATTTGCAGTCTATTTTGTATCGGGTGTTGGTAAAGTGAAATGGCAAGAGGAATATGAATAAATAAATATTGAGTGAAAAGACAAATGTAATTAAAAATTCCGAACAAAGCCCTTACAGCTTTAGTAATTAACAATGTAAACCATTAATTTTCAGACTACTTTGTATCAGATTTTTGACAAAATGGTACAACAGAAATAGATAAATTTCCGTGAAAATACAGTTGTAATTACAAAATTTCCGACCAGCAGTCTTAGTTTCAGTTACGCCAGTAAATGGCATTTTACTTATGATTGTAAATATTTTTCTTCCTGGCTTTTTCACGCCTCCTAAATACTTCACACGCTCGTAAACTATCCATTTGGGAACTTAGAGCTCAGTTGTCCCAGACCCATTTTTAGTTTTGACCGTTTTACAATGCTCACGATTGAACTGTGTTTTCATATTTGTCCATTTCCTTTCACATTCCACCAGCGGTACACCAATTTTATCCAAAACTTGTTTCAGCAAATCTTTCCTTTTATATCTGTCTTTATATGCAGAATCAGAAGAATCCTTAGAGGTTTAATTTCAATTTCTAACAGAAACTGAATTGTTGGATTTGCTGACGACTCGTGAGCTACCATTGTCGAAAGAAACAAAGCAGACGAAGAAAGAAACAGCAGATGACACGGCAAATGCGCATGCGCAAGTCACACAACTCTGCCGTCTTTTTGTTCACTGACCATAAACTACAAACTCGAGACAAAACTTCCCTCAACTTGTCAACAAATGTTGACAACAGTTGAAAACTAAGTCAAACTTAAGAGTTGAGAACGGTTGTCAATTGAGTTTGTTGGAGTTGGTGCGAAAGTACCTTTTAACAAACCCATTGTTACACCACTTCCGAGCTTAGTGCCATTTACATCTTTCCGAGACTGAAGGACAGTAACGGGGACGGAGGGTGTGAATCGCCCGTGCAGTTAAACAAGTTCGTAACATTTTCAGAGGGCAGTGTTTTAATCATGCCTAAACTGAGTATAACTCGATACCAGAGTACATATGAGTCAATTTATCCATGGGTTACGTGTGACACTAAATTACAAACGAATGCACTATGCTCTTGGTGCAACACCGATAAAGCTGGGGTAAAGTGCTTTGAACAACCTTGCTAACAGCCAAAAACATAAACTTTCCACAGACAAACGGAATCTTTTCCCAATAAGTATATTTATGCAACACCAACAAACTGACTCAAAGAAAATTCAATCACAAAGCAATTAACAAGGTAAGCCAGTTTTTTGTGAGATTTGCTGTTACATTAAACACTACTTAAATTTCAGCATCTAGCAATTCTTCCAAGGCAATTGGTACTACAGGATCAGGTGTGACACCTTCAATTTCAAAAAACTGACTATCCAATCGATCATATGTGCATTCATTTTTATTATCAGAAAATGTCAAAAAACTGAAATTTTGTGGTGTTTATGTACAATTTATTTTTTGTCAATCCAAAGGTGTTCAGTTTGCATACCATCATTTCAGGAAATGTTTCCAGATAGTCAAATTGCAACAAAAAAGCAATTGCAAAGAACAAAAATTGTTGAATCTGCTGTTCTAGAGGAGTATATTTATTTATTTGTTCGGTGTTTGTAAAAACACGAGTGAATTTAATTGTGTGGTTCAATATGCAAAAATTGTTAAATGATTTACTTTCAAGAATATTACTTGCGAATGAAAATGTAACAGTATTATAATTAGCCTCGATGTATTTGTACTTTAAAGAGCATGGACTCAAATATTGAAGTTATTGTGGTCCCACACAATACTCGAATACCCTTACTATCATATTCAGGCTGAGGTCGTTGAATCGCGGTACTCGGCGTAAGATGAAAAGTAAAATCTTAATCTAAAGTTGCTCTCCGCTGCGGCTCATTGCTGTGAAAAAATGTTTTATTGTTAAAGCGCGAGATATCTGCGCTTCCGCTATGATTTCGGTTTTTAAATCGACGCGTAATGGCGTCCGTTGAAGCAGCGGCCGCTATTATTGTGGAGCTGTAAACGTCTTAAGAAAAATTAATTCAATAAAAGGAACATTACAGAGGGCTCACTGTACATCGAAATAACTCAAATATAACAACTAGACAGACAGAAGCCAGGTTGGGTAGTAGATCAAGAAACGCAAGATCGCCAAAGAACAGGAACACTTTTAGTGCCTGGATCCAGAACTTATGTAAGTGAACCAACTCAGTGCATTTTAAAGGAAGATAATCAGAGTGACCAGTTAAAAATACCACTAAGGCTCATGCACCTAAACATACAGTACCTTAGAAATAAGCTTAATATATTACAGGTTTTTGTAAGTGAACAGTCACCTCATATAGTAGTGTTAACTGAGCATGGATTAAAATCTGATGAAATTATTTACTGTAAACTAGAGGGCTACTCCTTAGCAAATAGTTATTGTAGACAGCAACATAAGGGTGGTGGTGTGGCAGTTTACATTAGTGAGAATCTCGAGTTCAAGAAAATAAACTATCTAGACCAGTATAACAAAGAAGGCTTGATTGAAGTGACAGGCATTGAAGTCCACACCAAAGAGTGTAGAGAGGTTATGAGAAAACATAAAGTTATTGGGATTTACCATCCACCAAAGGCTGATGTAGTTAGCTTCATAGACATATTTAGTAGAGTAGTGGGACGTTGTGGTCCCAGGGACCTAACTATACTTGGTGATCTGAATATTGAGGCAAAATCTTCCAGTTTGTGTAATATGAGGCTAATAGATACTCTTAACTCATATAATCTCGTAAATGTAGTAAACAGTGATACCAGGGTAACAAAGTCCACATCTAGCAGAATTGATTATGTTATACTATGTAAACATATTAAAGACAGTGTTAGGTGCTGGAATATGGATTTTCACTACTCTGACCACAAATGCCAGCTTGTAGAGTATGTAAACACAAGCATCCCAAAAATGACAAAAGTTATCGAAAATAAAAGAATCCTAAAAGAGGGTAACATCCTTGCCTTAAGAAATAAATTAGCTATAGAGGACTGGGATCTGGTTTACCAGACTGAAGGATCTGAAAACAAATGGGCCAAATTCTATGATACTATGCTAAGACACTTTGACAGATGCTGCCCTGTTAAGAAAATACAAAGAGTGTTCACCCATAACCAAAGTGCAAAAACCAACAGACTGATACTTCCAGCAAATATGATAAAACTCAGGCAAAACATCCAGGACCTGGATGTGTTACACAAGTCAACAAACCTGCAGGTTTTTAAGGCCAAGTACAACGAAGCCAAGAAAATCTTTAAGAAAGAGCTTTCAAATCTAAGAAAACAGATATACAGCAGTGAAATAGCTCAATCAGACAATATAGCCAAGACCTCATGGAGAATTGTAAATCAATTTCGCAAAGCCACACCGAAGCCAGAAACTGAATTTTTAATTATAAGACATGAAGGAAACACAATTAAAGATCCTAATAAAGTCTGCAATGTTTTCAATAAATACTTTATATCTGCAGCTGTTAGTCCAATTAATAACACAGTTGTGAGTAGTGAGGTAAAGCTCTGCCCATTTGAAGAGCCACCTTTTGAATTCAAACAAGTAAGTGAAAAAGAAATAGGCAGGATAATAAATAACCTAAAGAATAAGTTCTCAACTGGATGGGATGGTTTGAGTAGTATCGTGATTAAAAAGTGTAATAAGGAATTAGTTAAAATAATCACCCACCTGGTAAACTGCAGTATCAGAGAACATACATTTCCAAATGTATTGAAATGGAGCACAGTTAAACCAGTGCATAAAAAAGGATCCAAGGAAGAGGTTTCAAATTTCAGGCCCATATCATTAATACCTGTCTTCAGCAAAGTATTTGAAGTTGTGCTGCTGACACAACTTAGTGACTATTTCTTGAAAAATAAGTTCCTAACAGAGACACAACACGGATTCCGAAAAGATCATAGTACTATGACAGCAATTACGGAATTTCTTCACAAAACGTATGGTGCCCTTGATCAAGGAATGCAAACAGCTGGCATATTTCTAGACCTTACTAAAGCCTTTGACTCGGTAAACCATGAGTTACTTTTAAGTAAACTTGAGTCATACAATGTAAATGCCGCATCCATGCAATTGCTGGCTACATATTTATTTAACCGCATGCAGTGTACAATGCTGACTTACAAAATCAATAATCAGATCATTAATTTTCAGTCCAAATATGAGACAGTCACACAAGGTGTACCCCAGGGCTCAATTTTGGGCCCTTTCCTTTTCCTAGTGTACATAAATGATATAGAGCAACCTTTCAACTCCCAATTGGTAACCTATGCAGACGATACCTCACTGTTATTTCTTGGTAAACAAAATGATGAGTTAACGTTGGTAGCCACTGAGGGACTACAGCAAATAACTACTTATTTCCAAGATCAAGGTTTGAAAGTTAATATCAGTAAATCTCAGTTATTGCCATTTAAACTTACAAACTCACACCAAACCTCTATCAGTAACATAGGTGGAATTGAAGTAGTGGACACAGAAGGCTGCAGATTTCTAGGTATTCACCTAGATGAAAATCTAAGATGGGTAAACCATATCAAATTTTTATGCAATAAAATCAGCAGTTCATTACATCTAATCAGCCAGTTATCAAAGGTAGTTCCACATCAGACATTAAAAACAATTTATTATGGAACCATTTTTCCACAGATTAATTACGGGATAGAGATATGGGGTTGTGCTGCCGACATACATATGAACAGAATATTAACCCTACAGAAAAGAGCAATCAGAATTATCCATGGATTAGGGTATAGAGATTCATGCAGGGAAATCTTTGTCCATCATAAATACCTAACAGTCTACTCACTGTATCTTTACAAATTAATTATATTTTTTGTGACACATCAAAACAAAGAAACAAAGTGCTCTGATATGCATGCCTATAATACAAGAAATAAAGACTGCTACTACAGACAAAGAACAAAATTAAAAACAACAGACCATAGTCCATGCATTAGTGGTCAAATATGGTACAACAGATTACCGAGCTCTATAAGGTGCCACAAAGGGAACTTATTCAAAGTGAAACTGAAACATTTCTTGATTGACAAATGTTTATACTCTTTAAGTGAATATTAATATTAAACTAAAATAAGTTATTGTGTGTATATATATATATATATATATATATATATTGTACTAAACTTGTAAAAAAATGCTATGACGTTTGCAAAAGACACCAGTTGGTGTCTCCATGCAAAAAAATACAATAAATAAATAAAATAAATAAATTTAACTTACTATATTAACAAGGTTAACAGCATAAGTGGTTACATTACTTTTCTGCTACAAGACATCTGCTTCTTAACACTAGAAAGAGAGAGAAGAACAATGTAGGAGCGTTCTTCACCCTTATTAATATCACGGAAGTTATTACATTCAAAACGTTTACTCCTTGTTACTAAGATTAAATTTAATATTTACTATAAAACATGGATATTTTACGCCGCGTGATCGGTCGGTGAAACACATACAGTTCGTGTACACTTATTCCATCGCAAAATCCACTTCTCGTTCCAAGTTTTTTGTTTTAAATGTCTTTACGACACAATTGTCGCTGCGACAGCACATTGTGCACAGTCAAGGTCCGTAA
This sequence comes from Schistocerca nitens, assembly GCF_023898315.1. Lineage (NCBI taxonomy): Eukaryota > Metazoa > Arthropoda > Insecta > Orthoptera > Acrididae > Schistocerca > Schistocerca nitens. The sequence continues at coordinate 196,020,073 of NC_064617.1, read as the reverse complement.
AAAAAATAGGTGCACAGTATTGTCACAGGCTTGGATAAACAATCGAAATGAAATCTCCGTTGAACTGTATTCCTTGATACTCTGAGCTGACGTAGGGGAAGAAGATGTTGATTGGAATTATCTACGCGTTAAAAATGATACTCTAAAACTATTATGCTCGAGTGCGTCAACTTCTGTAAATATGAGCCATCACGAAACAATAGATTTTCCTTAGACTGCAGTGATCTATTTTGATGATCACTGTTTTTTATTTTGTCTTCTTTGTAACCATGCAAATTGTTTTTGGAGTTTTTTATAAATTAATTTAATATGTTCTTTGTTTTGATTTTGGAAATTGCATCGGATCTGCTAGGACGATTTTTCTTGTATTTTCACGTAATTGGCTGGAATGCATGTCAAATAGCCTCGGCATATGATCTATTATGAGGTGCAGTTAAGAGTTTTAGAATATCATTTTTGATGGAAGAATTTTTTCGAGATTTTTCCACGATACACCGACTCAAAGCGACCGAAAGAACATAGTTTAACAAAGAAATTTAGCATTGGATTATTGTTATTTTAAGGCGATTATATTGTGTCAACAACCCAATATTTTCATAATAATATCTAATTGTAATTATACATTCTAGCACATAATTGGTCTTATAGAATAGGATAAGTTAAACACTACTTAAATTTTATGGGAATTTCACCATCTAGCAATTCTTCCAAGGCAACTGGTACTACAGAAGCAGGTGTGATACCTTCAACTTCAAAAAAACTGAGCATCCAGTCAGTCTTCAGTGCATTCATTTTTATTATCAAAAATGTCACAAAAGCTGAAATTTTATAGTGCTTATGTACAATTTATTTTTTGCAATCCAGAGTTGTATACTTGCATATCATCATTTCAGGAAATGTTCCCAGATAGTCAAATTGCAGCAAAAAATCAATTGCAAAGAACCAAAATTGCATACCGTAATGTTTATGGTATTGCTCCTTATATTCATGGGAAACTTACTAACATGATTAAACAGTGTGACAATGTTGTTCTTGAATTTGACGATAGTTTAAACACTGTTTGTCTAAAAAAAACAAATGGATATTCATGTTAGATTTTGGGATAAAAATAAGTCACAGGTTTCAATCTGATATTTTGACTCAGCTTTTATTCACACATAAGAGTCAGTGATGTACAAGATGCTTTGAAAGGATCTTTTGATTTACATAATCTTCAAAAATTTTTTGCAACTGTCAACAGATGGGCCAAAAGTGAATTTTAAAGTTTGGAAGGCCTTGAATAATGCGGAACTCTTACAGTTGTGATAGGTGCAGCCTGCATTTAGTTCACAGAGCATACAACACTAACATGTCACAAGTAATTCTGAAATTGCACAATTTTTAAGAGCCTTATATTATTTGTTTCACAATTCACTTTCACGAAGAAGTCAATATACAGAATATACTGCCACCGCAGATTTTCCTTTGAATTCTGTGGCACTAGATGGATCCAAAATGCAAATGTAGCCGGATGAGCTTTAAAAATTGTTCCACATCTAAGAAAATATGTTTGACAATTGGCACAAAATAAAACTCTGTATTATACATTGAGTTTTAAAATCGTATCTGAAGCAGTTAAAAACAAATTCTTAGTTCTAAAATTGGCTCTTTTTGCTGCATCTGCATGTGCATTTGAAGATTTTTTTATGTGATTTCCAAAGTGAAGACCTATGGCTCCTTTTATGTACAACAAATTGTTCACTCTTACCTCCTCTTTAATGGAGCGAGTTGTGAGATCATACATTTTGGTAAGCAAAAGATCCTTCACGAAGATCGACACAAAGGATAAGAAGAATCTGATGACTGCACAGTGCTCTGTATTGGATTTACCTACACAAGATGCCCTAAAGGAAGATACAGATCCAACTAACATCTTGAGGTTTAAAGAAGACACATGTTCTTGTGTTATTGTCATGATACAATAGCTACTTGAAAGATCACCACTAAAATGTAAACTTACATGTGCTATTTCATGTTTGGAACCTTCAATAGCATTAAATCAAGAAATGGCGGTAAAAAGGCTGACTTTGTGCCTTGAAATTATCGTATCTGGTGAAAGGTTAATGATGTAAACATCATATCATGTTAAACAGGAATTTGTCAATATTTTTAGCAATACTCATACTCACAAAGAAATGAGACTGTTCAAAAAAAGTAAAACTCATTTGGATGAATTTTGGATGAACGTGTTTAAACTGTCACAAAAGAATTTTATAACATTGTAGATTTCCTCAAAATCATTTTTACACTTTCAGATGGAACCGAAATGCTGTAGTGGAACGAGGTTTTCCAATAAATGCTAAATGTATTATTGAGATTCAGATTGAAAAAAATACTGTTGCTTAAAGACATATTTATGCCACGATCCTTGTTGTTGGCAGTGTTGACAATTTCAAAATCGACGAAAATTTAATTCTGTCTATGTGTAATGCAAGTTCGTTGCATAAAGAAGGTAAAACGAAACAACTTAGTGAAACTGAAAAACAACAAGAATAAACATTTGCCAGAAAAAGAACGCAGTCTGAAATTAATATGTTAGAACCTAAGAAAACAAAACTGTTGCCAGAAATGAAACATTTGAGAAAGTAGTTTTCATCTAAATGTTTTTGTTGGTTTTTGGACTTGTTGTTCATGGCACAATATGACTTATAATACTTTATAAATGATCCAAGTTATTTGTTTGTAAAACATGTTATTTACAGAGCCAAAAGCAGAATTTGTTTATGTTCATGGAATATAGGTACAGGAGTAATGATCCCAAAACAGTGAAGCATTATAAAAACTACTGCACAGTATTAAGAAAAGTTATTAAGAAGTCCAGAAGTATGTGCATTATGTCTGAGATTAGCACATCTGATAATAAAATTAAAATAATTTGGAATACCGTATTGCCAAAATGGAAACAGGGCAACTGAGAGCACAGGAAGACTGTTTTTCTATCAAACTCAATGAAAAGTTTGTTAACAAGAAGTCAGAAGTAGAAAATAGTTTAATAATAATTTTTTAAGTATTCTCGAGAAAATTGGATCCAGCTATTCATTAGAAAATGCAAGGCAGTATATGTTAGAGGCAGTACCTATGCAATTTGATAAAATTGAAATTCAACCCACCTCTCCTACTGAAATTAGGAAAATAATAAATTCACTCAAAGAAAAAACTCACATGGAACTGATGGCATTTCCAACAGAGTACTAAAAACTTGTTACCAAGAAATAAGAAGAATTCTCAGCCACATATATAGTAGCTCACTGAAACGGCATTTTTCCAGATAGCCTGAAATACACTATTGTTAAACCATTGCGTAAAAAGGGGACAGGTTTGATGCTAACAAGTACTGTCCAATCTCATTTCTGACAGCTTTATCCAAAAATCACATATTCGTAAAAATGAAGTACTGATAAAATGTCAGTTTGATTTTACGATAGGTTTTTGACAGAAAATGCTATATATGCTTTCACTGGTCAAATATTAAATGCATCGAATAACTGAACACCACCCATTGGGATATTTTGTGATCTCTCAAAGGCTTTTGATTGTGTGAATCATGAAATCCTTCTAGATAAGATTAAGTATAGTGGTATGAGTGGGACATTGCACAAATGGTTTAATTCATATTTAACTGGAAGAATGCACAAGGCTGAAATTAACAGTACATATAGTCTGCAAAAATCAGCAGAGTCCTCTGAAGGGGGAGGTACCAAGAATGGTATCCCACAGGGTTCAGCCTTGGGTCCGTTATTGTTCTTAATATAATATTAATGTCTCGCCACTATATTCATGAAGATGCAAAGCTAGTTCTTTTTTCTGATGATACAGGTATAATAATCACACCCAACAATCAAGAATCAATTTTTCAGAAAATTATTAAGTCGTTCTCTGCAAATGGATTTTCACTACATTTTCAGAAAACATAGTTTATACAATTCTGTACAGTAAATGGCATAACACCATTGATAAATATAGACTATGAACATAAGTCTGTTGCCAGGGTAGAATATTCAAACTTTCTGGGTGTGTGCATTGATGAGAAATTGCATTGGAAGAAACACACTGATGATCTGCTGAAACAGTTAGGTTCAGCTTCTTATACCATTAGGGTTATTGCAAATTTTGGTGATAAAAATATCAGTAAGTTAGCCTACTATGCCTAGTTTCATTCACTTCTTTCATGTGGTATCATACTTTGGGGCAGTTCATCATTAAGAGAAAAAGTATTCATTGCACAAAAGCCAAAAGCGTGTAATCAGGATAATACCTGGAGCCCACCCAAGATCACCTTGCAGACATTTATTTAAGAAACTCAGGATATTCACAGTACCTTCGCAATATATATATATATATATTCACTTATGAAATTTGTTATTAATAACCCATCCCAGTTCAAAAATAACAGCGAAGTGCATAGCTACAACATTAGAAGAAAGGATGATCTTCACTATTATGGATTAAATCCCACATTGGCAAAGAAAATGGTGAATTATATTGCCACAACACTCTTTGGTCATTTACCAAAAAGCATTAGAAGTGTGACATATAGCCAAACAACATTTAAAACCAAATTAAAAGAATTTCTGAATGACAACTCCTACTCAATAGATGAATTTTTAGGTATGAAGGTGCAATTGTAAACAAAATTTAAAAAAAATATTTTGTGTACGGAAAACTTATGTTAAAGTGACACGTTCCACGTCATTATGAAATTTCATATTCATGATCTATGGAACAAGTATTAATGTATGTACGTACAGAATAGATTGATATCGTAAATTGGGGCTACATTGCTCAAGAAATGAAAAAGTTTCAAAGCCCTCAGGAGGGAAATCTTCAACTAAAATCAAAAGCTACAGCTTTAAATAACAGGTGGCATCACTGTTTTCCTTCCAGTACTTTGAGGCTAGGTGTCCATGGACGATTTTTCGATCGGCCGATTTTACTTGGCCGATACTTCAGCTTTGAGCTGACGTGAATCGGCCAATAGCTGTGTGCGTGCATGGCCGATATATCATCGGTCAACAGCTGATATAAACATGGACTTCGAAATGGTTGTGGGTGTTTGTGTTCTTCTTTTAAAATGTAGACAGAAGAAAAAGCGGCCAAAATATTGGGTGCATCAAGTTATTAGTGCAAGACGAGTAAAGGGACAATTTAATAGGTCATATGAAGAATTGAGATCACACCCTTCAAAATTTTAGGAGTACACTAGAATGTCTGTCAACAGTTTTGATACATTGCTTGATATTATTTCATCCCACATTACGAATCAGAATGTTGTTCATGATAGTATTTCAAGTACGGAAAGGCTTTTAGTTACTTTCAGGTAAATTCATTTAAAAAAGTAAAACATTCACTGTAATTTAGAAAATGTGATTTTATTTTGTTATTTATTTGAATTTTATGTATTGGAAGTTGCTGCATGTTATGACAGAGTCATGCCATCATTGCATTCTTCACTGTCTATTATGTGTAATTAAGTTTTCATTTCTGGTTTTTGTTGTTGTTGTTGAACTGTTTCTTCTTCTTCTGCTATTGCTTGCAGGAATTTCATCTTAACATTTAATTTCTGCCTGTGATTGAGTCTTCTAAGGGACGGCACGAGGGAAAGTAGTAAGTACCTGTCCTCATACACCACCTCCATGGCCTTCGTTTCTAAAATTTTGAGAATGCGTTCCTCATAAAAGTCTTTCCCTTTATTTTCTTTGATTGAGGCTGTTCAGAAGTACTTCCATTGCTTGCAGGGCTTGCACTGCCAGTATCTGTATTCATATTGGTTTCTGTACATATATCTGCATCTGTATTCCGTGGTATTTCCTAAGTTTTGGATGCCGGAATGCAAATTGTATCTGAGGTATCAGATTCTTCATGTTGCTGCTGGTTTGCCGTTCGCTAAGCGTCGGTAGCAAGAACAATAGCTGGTCGAAGTACTCACACTTCTCCCCCCCCCCCCTTTTTTTTTTTTTTTTTTTTTCTGATTGGCCTGACTTACCATTTCTTTCCATGTTATATTCTTTTTTAAAAGAGGTACGCAGATTTTGCCACCTGCTTTGCACTTTGTTCACTGAAAAAAAAGAAAACGTTTGTTTTCAACTGAACACGTTTTCAAATTATTCATACGATATTTTCATTTTTTCACAGATATTTGTCAACAGGAAACAGCTTCCAGTCATTACACTTCGAATATTTACTTGGTGCTACGACTGTCAGAGAAGTAGTGAGTGACACATGTGGTAAGTTATGGAAATACCTCCGACCTATTTATATGCCGGAAAAGACTACTGAAGATTGGCTAAATGTAGCACAAGGATTTTATGAAGGAACGCATTTCCCAAATTGTTTGGGAGCCATTGACGGAAAACACATACGTTTAAAGAAATCAAACGTCAGTGGTTCACTGTATTCTAATTATAAACAATTTTGTTCAATGATACTAATGGCGATTGCGGACAGTAATTATTTGTTTCTCCATGGTCGACATAGGAGCTTATGGCAGTTGCAGTGACTCCCAAATATTTAAAAATATAACTTTTTGGAGACGACTGTTCCAGAAAGAACTCAGTTACCAGACGACACAAATGGAACAGCAGTGCCATATGTTTTTCCTGCTGATAAGGCATTTACATTGTCAGAATACGTGTTAAGGCCATATGCAAAAGAAATTTGACACATCTGAAGCGAATCCTTAATTATAGACTATGTACAGCTCGTAGAATGGTAGAGTGTGCTTTTGGTATTCTCTCAAATAAGCGGAGGATATTACATCGACCTCGACACAAATCCTGAGTTTTGTGAAAGCACTTGAAAACATTTTGTGTACTTCATAATTTTGTCAGGCAGCATGATGGCAAACAACTTGAAGACAAGGATAATAGTCCTGCAGATTAGTATTTTTTGGATATTTCAGCAACAAATGAATGTGCTACACAAGTGGCGCAAGATAATCGGAACTCTCAACATTCCTGGGGATAAAGGTCACATGAAAAGTAGAAAGACACCAGTCTCAACTGGAAAAAGTGTCCCCCTTGCAATTACTACCAGTAGCAGAATAGAGGAGAATGTGGGTGTTACAGCAGAAACCGCTTCACAAACACCTAGACACCAATCAGGAAAACGTAAAAGAAAACAAATTTGGTATTCTAAGAGAAGTGAAGATCTTTATACACAAGACTCTTCTGGCGAAGAATCCTGGGAGTCTTACAGGAAGAGATGTCTTCAGGAAGTAGAGTATGAAGAAGATAAGGAAAACTTACAAAACTCTCAAGGACCACAAATTAAACCAGTGAAGAGAAAAGTTGGGGTTTTGTGATCGTTCATTATGATGATCATCTGTATCCAGGTGCTACTCAAAATTTTAATGAGGCTGGTGCTACGACTAAGCCAAAAAAGTCGTGGAAATGGCCATCAAAACCAGATTAACTCTTTTATGAATGTAAAGATATTGTAGGAGGCATAGATCCACCAGATGTGGTGAATAAAAGGGGCTTTTTCCAAATTCCTGAACTGAGTGGCGTTGAGTGACAATGCTGAATTATGTGGTAATTAGGTTATGGTACCTAGATTATATAAAGATGATGTATTTTTGGTGAATATGGTATATCCAAGAAAATCTAAGAATAATTTTGTAATTTTGAAAAATAAATACTGTATTTTTATATGTGGATTTTTTTTCTGTTTAATAAATGTAAAAATTGAACTTTACTATGTGTCTAACTTTACTATGTTACATTAGAATTAAATTGATTTTGAAAGTGCAGCAAAGTAACCCGCCCATATGAGAAACTTTGCCCCACTTTTAAAAATTGTGTAACTCATTATGAAATAAAAATCCAAGGACCTCTTCACTCAGACATTATTCCTTTGTAGTTTAGTTAACTGCTTGGAAATTATCAAATCTATTTGTTAATGTAAATGTAGGTATTTTCAAGCATCAGTACTAAGTGTCTAAATATTGGAGCAAAGTAGCCCCAATTTATGGTAGATAGAATAAATAGACAGAATATGAGTTATTTGTTGGTGAAACTTGTTATTTATAGAGCCAAAAGCTGAATTTGTTTAAGTTCAATAAATGTAGTTAGATGTGCATATATGTTAAGTGACTTCGTACAATATTATTAAAATTGATAAAAAGTAAACAATGTAAAGTTACACAAGTATAGCAAACTCACAGTTATGTGGTGTGCAGATTATCTGTATGTTTTTCAGTGTCTTTTTAGAACTGTAAGGACAAAAAGATGAAGCATCATAACTAGAACAAAACAATTTTTCCATTTGAAATGCACTATTGTGCATTTACTGGTAACAGATGTATTACTGCCAGGCACTCTGTGAGACCGAATCATCCACGTCCCTTGTTCCTGAAATGTTTTTCCATTTCCCATTTCATCTCCTCTGAATTCCAGAACTCTAAACTTCCAGCATTCTTCATTAGGCCAATGTGTTATTACGCACACTAAGGCATTAAAATCCATTGATGTGGTGCAAGAGTTTTGCAGGACTAAACTTGTTTGATACACGGATGTTTTAAAACCACCATTGGGAAAAATATAAAAGAAACATTGAAACAAAAAATAGTTGTTCATTTACTGAAAGTACAGTACATCATACAAAATGCAGACAAAATTTGCTCAAAAGTAACCCTTGCACTGATCTGTCACTTCATATTGCATAGTGTAGGCGTGTAGCCAAGTTTAGAAAAACAGTATGTGTGACACACAAATTATTGCAAAGTATTAGATGCAGAATCATGCAATGACTTTTTTTTTTTTTTTTTTTTTGCAAAGAAACCCATTTTAGGTTATTGTTGCCTCGAAAAATTTCAATGAGAAAGTTCTTGCAACAGCCACTAGTTCATGAGAAATTCGAGTACAATCATATCGCATTATAATGTGGAGTATCCTGCAACTGTTAAAACTTGACTTTGACCATTACACTGTAGGCTATGAATTGTACATCATAACATGACATGGTTCAGCTTGTATGATGTTGTTGTTGTTGTTATTGTTGTTGTGGTCTTCAGTCCAGAGACTAGTTTGATGCAGCTCTCCATGCTACTCTCTCCTGTGCGAGCTTCTTCATCTCTGAGTAACTACTGCAACCAACATCCATCTGAATCTGTTTAGTGTATTCATGCCTTAGTCTCCCTCTACAATTTTTACCCTCCACGCTTCCCTCCAATACGAAATTGGTGATACCTTGATGCCTCAGAATGTGTCCTACCAACCAATCCCCTCTTTTAGTCAGGTTGTGCCACAAATTCCCCTTCTCCCCAATTCTATTCAGTACCTCCTCATTAGTTATGTGATATACCCATCTAATCTTCAGCATTCTTCTGTAGCACTACATTTCGAAAGCTTCTATTCTCTTCTTCTCTAAACTATTTATTGTCCATGTTTCACTTCCTTACATGGTTACACTCCATACCTTTCAGAAAGGCTTAATGACACTTAAATCTATACTCGATGTTAACAGATTTTTCTTCTTCAGAAACGCTTTCCTTGCCATAGCCAGTCTACATTTTATATCCTCTCTACTTTGACCATCATCAGTTATTTTGCTACCCAAATAGGAAAACTCATTTACTACTTTAAGTGTCTCATTTCCTAATCTAATTCCCTCAGCATCACCTGATTTAATTCTACTACATTCCATTTTCCTCACTTTGCTTTTGTTGATATTCATGTTATATCCTCCTTTCAAGAAACTGCTCATTCTGTTCAATTGCTCTTCCAGGTCCTTTGCTGTCTGTGACATAATTACAATGTCATCAGCAAACCTCAAAGTTTTTATCTCTTCTCTATGGATTCTAATGGCTACTCCAAATTTTTCTTTTGTTCCCTTTACTGCTTGCTCAATATACAGATTGAATAACATTGGGGATAGGCTACAATCCTGTCTCACTCCCTTCCTTTTATGCCTCTCCTTCTGCTTCCTTTTATGCCTCTCGACTCTTGTGACTGCCGTCTGGTTTATGTACAAATTGTAAATAGCCTTTCCCTCCCTGTGTTTTACCCCTGCCTCCTTCAGAATCTGAAAGAGAGTATTCCAGTCATCATTGTCAAAAGCTTTCTTTAAGTCTACAAATGCTAGAAATGTAGGTTGCCTTTCCTTAATCTACCTTCTAAGATAAGTCGTAGGATCAGTATTGGCATGCATATTCCAAAAATTTTATGGAATCCAAACTGATCTTCCCAAAGGTCAGCTTCTACCAGTTTTTCCATTTGACTGTAAAGAATTCGTGTTAGTATTTTGCAACAATGACTTATTAAATTGATAGTTCTGTAATTTTCACACCTGTCAACGCCTGCTTTCTTTGGGATTGGAATTTTTATATTCTTCTTGAAGTCTGAGGGTATTTCGCCTGTCTCATACATCTTGCTCACCAAAAGGTAGAGTTTTGTCATGTCTGGCTCTCCCAAGGCTATCAGTAGTTCTAATGGAATGTTTTCAATTCCCAGGGCCTTTTTTTGAATTAGGTCTTTCAGTGCTCTGTCGAATTCTTCATGCAGTATCATATCTCCCATTTCATCTTCATCTACATCCTCTTCCATTTCCATAATATTGCCCTCAAGATTATTGCCCTTGAGAGGTGGTTCTTTTTTTCCCAAAGGTCTCTTTAATTTTCCTGTAGGCAGTATCTATCTTGCCCCTAGTGATATATACTTCTACATCCTTACATTTGTCCTGTAGCCATTTTGCACTTCCTGTCAATCTCATTTTTGAGACGCTTGTATTCCTTTTCACCTGCTTTATTTACTGCATCTTTATACTTTCTCCTTTCATCAATTAAATTCAATATCTCCTCTGTTAACGAAGGACTTCTACTAGCCCTCGTTTTTTACCTACTTGAACCTCTGCGGCCTTCACTGTTTCATCTCTCAAAGCTACCCAACCTTCTTCTACTGTATTTCTTTCCCTTGTATTTGTCAATTCTTCCCTAATGCTCTCTCTGAAACTCTCTACAACCTCTGGTTCTTTCAGTTTATCCAGATCCCATCTCCTTAAATTCCTACCATTTTGCAGTTTCTTCAGTTTTAATTTACAGTCCATAACCAATAAATTGTGGTCAGAGTCCACATCTGCCCCTGGAAATGTCTTACAACTTAAAACCTGGTTCCTAAATCTTTGTCTTACCATTATATAATCTATCTGAAATCTTTTAGTGTCTCCAGGGCTCTTCCAGTTATACAACCTCCTTTCACGATCCTTAAACCAAGTGTTAGCTATGCTTACGATATACTCTGTGCAAAATTCTACCAGATGGCTGCCTCTTTCATTCCCTTTCCCCAGTCCATATTCACCTTCTACTTTTCCTTCTCTTTCTTTCTCTGCTATCAAATTCCAGACCCCCATGACTATTAAAGTTTCATCTTCCTTAACTATCTGAATAATTTCTTTTATCACATCGTACGTTTCTTCAAGTTCTTCGTCATTTGCGGAGTTAGTTGGCATAGAAATTTGTACTGCTGTGGTAGGTGTGGACTCCATGTCTATCTTGGCTACAATAATGCGTTCACTATGCTGTTCATAGTAGCTTATCTGCACTCATATTTTTTTAATTCATTATTGAACCTACTTCTGCATTACCTATATTTGATTTTATATTTATAACCCTGTATTAACCTGACCAGAAGTCTTGTTCCTCCTGCCACCGAACTTCACTAATTCCCACTACATCTAAATTTAAGTTACCCATTTTCCTTTTTTAAATTTTCTAACCTACCTACCTGCTTAAGGGATCTGACATTCCATGCTCCGATTCGTAGAATGCCAGTTTTCTTTCTCCTGATAACATCCTCTTGAGCAGTCCCCACCTGGAGATTCAAATGGGGGACTATTTTACCTCCAGAATATTTTACCCAAGAGGATGCCATCATCATTTAAACGTACAGTAAAGCTGCAGGCCCTTGAGAAAAATTATAGCTCTAGTTTCCCCTTGCTTTCAGCCATTCGCAGTACCAGCACAGCAAGGGCGTTTTGGTTAGTGTTACAAGGCCAGATCAGTCAGTCATCTGGACTGTTGCCCTTGCAACTACTGAAAAGACTGATGCCCCTCTTCAGGAGCCACACATTTGTCTGGCCTCTCAACAGATACCCTTCCATTGTGGTTGCACCTATGGCATGGCTATCTGTATCACTGAGGCACGCAAGCCTCCCCACCAATGGCAAGGTCCATGTTTCATGGGGGGCTTGTATGACATATCTCTTAAAAATACTTTACGTGTTATTTCCAGCACAGTATGCTTGCTAACCTCATTTGGGTAAAAATAAGTTACATGACAACATGGAAAATGATTATTTTAATCTGGAAAAAAACCTTGAATTTTAAAGTTAAGATTTGGCAGCCACCCTGCACATAATGACATTTGAGAAAATTGCAGTGGTTGTATGAGATACTAATGATAAAGTCAACGTGATTGCAAACAGAGTTGATAATTTCTTTTCTTTGCAAGAGAATAGTCCAAAGTTATAAGTCATTGCTGACCCAAAAGTTACAAAAAATGAGTGCAGATCTGTTGTGCTTGATTAGATGACATGAACTCATGAGACGTGATCAAAATGCTCAGGAACAAGTATGTGTCAGGTTTAAAATTCAGTGATGTCAGTCTCACTAGATGTATTATATTTGTTAAAGGAAAAATCATGTCCACTCCCTTCGCCAAATGACAAGGGAACTCAGACAAAATACTGGAGTTAATAAACTTTGATGTCTGTGGGCCAATGAAACATCTCGAGGTGCTGTGAACTTTTTGTTACCTTTATAGGTAACTACAGCAGATGGTGTCAAGTCTCTTTCCTACAACATAAATGAGAAGTTGTCGACAAATATGTTGAATTTGGAAACCTAGCAGATAATCAGACTGGTTAAAAAATTAAATCCTTTCAATCAGACAATGGTAAGGAGTACTACAATGAAAGAATGGACTTCACCCTCAGAATGGCAGGAATACAGTGACGTTCAACAGTTCCGTACACACCGCAGCAGAATGGTATTGCTGAATGAAAGAATCAATCGTTGGCCAAATTGGTTCGTCGGATGCTGCTCAGGCAGGAAACCCATCTACATCTATATCTACATGGTTACTCTGCAATTCACACTTAAGTGCCTGGCAGAGGGTTCATCGAACCATTTTCATACTACTTCTCTACCATTCCACTCTCGAATGGCGTGTGGGAAAAAGGAACACCTAAATCTTTCTGTTCAAGCTCTGATTTCTCTTATTTTATTATGATGATCATTTCTTCCTACATAGGTGGGTGTCAACAAAATATTTTCGTATTCGGAAGAGAAAGTTGGTGATTGAAATGTTGCAAATAGATCTCGCCACAAAGAAAACCGCCTTTGTTTCAGTGACTGCAACCCCAACTCGCGTATCATATCAGTGACACTCTCACCCCTATTGCACAATGACACAAAACTAGCTACTCTTCTGTCCACTTTTTCTATGTCCTCCATCAATCCTACCTGGTAAGGATCCCACACCGCACAGCAATATTCCAGCAGAGGACAAACAAGTGTAATGTAGACTGTCTCTTTAGTGGGTTTGTCACATCTTCTAAGTGTTCTGCCAACAAAGTGCAGTCTCTCTTTCGCCTACCCCACATTATTATCTATGTGGTCTTTCCAGTTTAAGTTGCTTGTAATTGTAATTCCTAGGTATTTAGTCGAATTGACAGCCCTTAGATTTGCGTGATTTATCGTATACCCAAAATTTATTGGATTTCTTTTAATATCCATGTGGACAACCTCGCATTTTTCTTTCTTTAGTGCCAATTGCCACTTTTCGCACCATACAGAAATTCTCTCTAGATCATTTTGTAATTGGAATCTATCATCTGATGATTTTACTAGACGGAAAATTACAGCATCATCTGCAAACAATCTAAGGGGACTGCTCAGAGTATCACCTAGATCATTTGTGTGAATCAGGAACAGCAGAGGCCCTATGACACTACCTTGCAGAACACCAGATATCACTTCTGTTCTACTCGATGATTTACCATCTGTCACTACGAACTGTGGCCTCTCTGTGAGGAAATCATGAATCCAGTCACACAACTGAGACGATACTCCATATGCATGCAATTTGGTTAATAGTAGCTTGTGAGGAATGATATCAAAAGCCTTCTGGAAAAATCTAGGAATATGGAATTGATCTGAGATCCCTTGTCAACAGCACTCATTACTTCATGGGAATAAAGAGCTAGCTGCATTGCACAAGAACGATAATTTCTGAATCCGTGTTGGTTATGTATCAGTAAGTCATTTTCTTCAAGGTGATTTATAATGTTCGAGTACAGTATATGCTCCAAAATCCTACTGCAAATTGAGGTCAGTGATATGGGTCTGTAATTCAATGGATTACTCCTATTTCCTGTCTTGAATATTGGTGTGGCCTGTGCTACTTTCCAGTCTTTAGGAACACACCTTTCGTCAAGTGAGCAGTTGTGTATGATTGCTAAGAAAGGCGGTATTGTGTCTGCATACTCTGTAAGGAAGCTGATTGGTATACCATCTGGACTGGAAGACTTGCCTTTCTTACGTGATTTGAGTTGTTTTGCAACACCTAAGATATCTACTTTTATGTCACTCATGCTAACAGCTGTACCGGTCTCAAATTCTGGAATATTTACTTCATCTTCTTTCATGAAGGAATTATGGAAAACTGTATTTAGTAACTCCGCTTTAGTGGCACCATCATTGGTAACATTTCATGGCTATCATGCAGTGATGATATTGACTGTGTTTTGCCACTGGTGTACTTTACATACGAGCAGAATCTCTTTGCGTTTTCTACCATATTTTGAGACAATTTTTCATTGTGGAAACTATTAAAAGCATCTCGCATTGATGTCCACACTAAATTTCGAGCGTGAAATTTAGGCAGTCTTTGGTATTTTGCGTTCTTATGAATTTGACATGCTTTTTTCGTTGCTTCTGCAACAGTGTTCTGAAGTGTTTTGTGTTCCATGGTGGATCTGTCCCATCTTTTATTAATGTATGCAGTGTGAATCTATCTATTGCTGTCGATACTGTATCTTTGAATTTGTGCCATTTCTGGTCTACACATATGTAATTAGCTTGGAAGGAATGGAGACTCTCTCTTAGGAAGGCACAAAGAGAATTTTTATCTGCTGTTTTAAATAGATATATTTTGCATTTATTTTTAGTGGTTTTGGTTGACACAGTTTTGAGCCTCGCTACAATGACCTTGTGTTCACTAATCCCCGTATCCGTCATGACGCTCTCTATTAGATCAGGATTATTTGTGGCTAAGAGGTCGTGTGTTTTCACAACCATTTACAATTCCTGTGGGCTGATGAACTAATTGTTTAAAGTAATTCTCAGAGAAAGCATTTAGTACAATTTTGGAAGATGTTTTCTGTCTACCACCGACTTCGAACATGTATTTTCACCAACAAATCGAGGGTAGATTGAAGCCTCCACCAATTATAATTGCATGAGTGGGGTTCTTATTTGTAATGAGATTCAAGTTTTCTTTGAACCATTCAGCTATTGTAGTATCTGAGTTAGGGGGTTGGTAGAAGGAGCCAATTATTATTTTGGTACGGCTGTTGAGTATAACCTCTACCCATAGTAATTCGTAGGAACTATTTCAACTTCACTACAAGAGACACAAACACACCACCGCCTACCGAGCGAGGTGGCGCAGTGGTTAGCACACTGGACTCGCATTCGGGAGGACGATGGTTCAATCCCGCATCTGGCCATCCTGATTTAGGTTTCCCGTGATTTCCCTAAATTGTTTCAGGTAAGTGCCGGGATGGTTCCCTAATCCGACGAGACCGATGACCTCGCAGTTTGGTCTCTTCCCCCAAATCAACCAACCAACCAACACCACAACCTACTTTATTTAATCTATCCTTTCTGAACACGGTTTGCGCCTCTGTAAAAATTTTGGTAGAATTTATCCTCAGCTTTAGCCAGCTTTTTGTTCCTATAATGAAGCTTTCTGTTCCTATAACGATTTCAGCTTCAGTGCTTTCTGCCAGTGCTTGAAGCTCTGGTACTTTCCAACACAGCTACGACAATTTACAACTACAATACCGACTGTTGCTTGGTCGATTCTCGCCGTTTCTTTGCTCTGTAACCTTTGAGACTGGAGCCCTTTTTGATCTTTCCCGAGACTGTCTAACCTAAAAGAAAAACGCCCTGTCCACACCACACAGCCCTTGCTTCCCGTGTAGCCACCTCCTGTGTGTAATGGACGCCTGACCTATTTAGCACCTATGGCGCAAGTCAAGGAGTCTGCAGCCTACATGGTTGCCGAACTGTCTGAGCCTCTGGTTCAGACCCTCCACTCGGCTCTGTAACAAAGGTCTGCTATCGGTCCTGTCAACCATGTTGCAGATGGTGAGCTCTGCCTTCATCTTGCTAGCAAGACTCGCAGTCTTCACCAACTCAGATAGCCACCGCCAGAAACCAGAGAGAATCAAAACAACACAACCAAATACATCTAAAATTGATGGTAAACTAAAGGCTGTCCAATGAAACTCAATATGAGAAGTGGCTGAAGCGAAAATCTGATCTATCTCATCTTCATACATTTGGTCAAAAGGTTGGTATCCTGGATAAATAACTAAACGAAAATTTCAATCCTAAAGGCAAAAAAGGGATTTTTGCAGGCTGTTCTGACTGTTTGAAAGCCTATAATGTGTAGGTACAAGAGATCACAAGATTCACATGTCAAGGGATGTAAAGTTTCTGGATCATGACCGTTTTGAGTCCAAACAAACTTATGTGGACTTATATGAAAATGGAACAGGATCAACACCAAAGAAGAGGCATCAACATGGATTTCATTGGAGGAGATTTCAACTATGAATCAGATAATGAACCATTGTACAGCTTTGAAGAAGACAGGCTTCTAATCACTACTGGCCAAGAATTATATCCTGATGATGAGTTATGTAGTGATGACAATAATTCTTGAAGTGTCACACCTGCTTCACAGTCTGTTTCAGTTCATGATGCTAACTTCATGTCATATCCAACAGAGGTCAATGTCAATGATACATTACTTGGTCCAGGTCATCTAGAGGAATTTGAGGCTATATATGATGAAATCAGGTCACTGGTGAAAAATGATACTTGGGACATTGTGTACATGCCAACAAATGAAAGGGTAATTGTCTGTGGGACTGTTTTGAGAAATAAATACAGAAATGATGGATCTTTGCTGAGGAAAAAAAGCAAGAAGCACGAGGATTCAACCAACAGCCTGGAGTTGACTTTGTCGAAATATTTCCTCCAGTTGTCAGAATCAAATCTTTTGACTACTAACAGCTTTGTCAGTCAAATTTAATTTGTGTGTTCTGACAGCTAGCTTTCACAACTGCATTTACCAATGATGAAATTGACATACAAATATTCATGAAACGGCTGGACTCATTGGTTGAATTTTTACAAAAGGTGAAAAGTGGTCAGAAGGGTTACCATATAGTCAAGAAGGCAAGTGACATGCTTCAAACATCGAAATAGAGTGATAAAGTGTGTAAACTTAGAAAAGCCCTTTATGGGCTGTGCCAAGCTGGTCGACTGTGGTATGCCAAGTTGAACGCAACCCTAACATCAATTGGCTTGCAGCCCACAAATTCAGATCCATATGCCTGTGTAGACAGTATAGAAAAACAGCTATTCTTTCTATTCATTTATGTACATAGATGACATTAAAATCACTTCAGCAGACACAGAAAGGTTAAACAAATCAAGGCTGAGTTAACTGCGATTTTTGATGTCAGTAATCTTGGTGCTATCTGAGCATCGAGGAAAATCAGTCTGTTGACAAAATTACACTAAGTCAAACACCAATTCAGAATGGACAGCTTCAAGCCAGTAAGAACTCCATTGGCAACAAGTTGGATGCAATAGCTATGAACACAGATGATGGCACTCATTATCCATTCAGAGAACTGGTTGGACCATTGGAACATTGCCATCGGTACTCGACCTGACACATGTTGTGCATTCAGTAGGCTAAACCAGTACAATAATGGTCATAATTTTGTTCACTGGCAAGTGGCTAAGTGAATCCTCACTGGAATCAAAGACAAGAAACTGATCTACATCAAGGACAAGGAGGGGTTTGTGTAGAAAATACAAACATACATCAGGAATATGTGTACCAACGAGATAAAAAAATGAAAATCTGATGTGTAAAGCCCACAAAATCAAAAAAATTCCATTACCTTTTGTCACACCTTGTATGGCTGACTTACATCAGGCAGATCTGAAAAGCAATTTTAGCATGGTCACTTTTTCACATTCACTCTGATGAACTATGCACAGCAAATGTGCTGCCCTTTAACTTATCTTCGACATGTACAGTTTGAACTGATTTTAGTTGCACCTGAAAATGGGACTGAGACCCTGAAACCAGGTTGTGTAAGACACAAATAATAAAAATTTTTGTAAAACTGTAGCAGAAGTTTCAACTACACAACTGCTGTTTTACAGTCTGGAATTAAAATTTCCATCTACCTCACCACATGCTGCCCTCCACATACAAACTCAAGCAGGCAGCGTCATGGTTGCAGTAGTAACCATTAGTTATGCTCAACTTGTGGCTCCGTCCATGAGGTCGAGCTGCAAGCAACGAAGGCTAGTCCACTTCTCACAGTCAGAATTGCGTGCTTGCTAGTACGAGAGAGTTACCCACAGTACAAAACAGGTAATTACATTTGAAGTAAAAACCAGCTTATGTGGTATGATAAATGAACTCTTTTTAAAGTGTGGCAAGATAAAAATATTGGTGAAATGTCACTTCATCTACTACCTCTGAGTATCTGCCCCTAGTACGTTTGGGCTACTGTTGGGATTTTGATCTGGCTTTGACTAATACATGGAATGACTCATGAGGAAGGTACATGTACATAATTTATAAATATTTCATGAAAATTGGCTGACCTATGATTAATTCAAGACTCCTGCACCTCTGAAAATGATCAGTGCCTGCCTTCTGGTCCAGCAGTAAAGCACATGCATGCAGAGTGAAAGACTGTGGGATCATATCCTGGGAGAACTGTTTGTTTTTTGCTCTACTTTATAACCTACCATTCACCTCTCAATGATGTGGAGATTTGCCAGAAATGAAATGTGGTATGGTTTCCATATTAAACTGTTGGTCCCTTTCCACACTTGGATAACTGGTTATAGACACACAAATAACTGAAGTGGTGCCCAGTTGAAACAGTTGCTACAGGCCACTGAGTCTCTCACAGTCTTTTTCTGTTTGTATGAGAAGGCTACTATCATGAACTACTGCAGGGATTTTGATATTCGGGCATTCCGCTGCTGTTGCCCGTGCCATATTTGATTGGCATTTGGAGTGACTTCTCATGGCAGTTACAAGAGCTGTGAGCTGCCACAGGTGGCAGGAACAGTGCCCAGCATTAATTTTTGGCTAATTGGTGGCTCTTGCAGCCAGTATAGGACACAAAGTGAGTCTGTGACCATCCCAACAACTAATTACCATTTTATGTGCAGCATGCATTGTTATGTGGTTTGCAGTAAGTTATATGAAAGTGGTTATTTTCTCTGAATTTTAATCATAACTCGATGCACTGGCCCACAAACAAAATTACAACTATACCAGACAAGTCGTCTGACTGTAGACAGCACCGTTCACATGATGCCAGAGTGGGATGCTAATGGTATATGAGTATACCTCCTGTAGCAGTGTCAAGAACTTTGTTCACTTGTTACCCATTCCTATAACATGTATGGTACATGAGAATCAGACTTTTACATGTGCTGGTGCTGATGTAATATGCATGAGACATACTTTATCATTCAGAAGCATTCTTTTATGCATGTCCATAAGATTTGGTTAATCTCACATTGGTTCCTGTCCTCTCACCATGATGGACTGACAGTCTGTTTGTTTGTCATCACGCACTGAACATGAAATGAGCTTGTATACTCATTTCTTCCATTTAAAAAATATGTATCTAGTGAAAAAACTGCACTGAAATTACAAGGAGACAGAATGACTGGTCAATACTTATATTCAGGAAGCAAAACACTAAGTGCTGCTGGCAGATGCACATAAAGATACAAAAAATTATCCTAGCTTTCAGAACTGATAATTACTCCCTCAGAGAGGAAAGAGGGATAAATTGGGGAGGGATAGAAAGTAGGAGCAGGCTAAAGATGAGGACGACAGCTGTTGCAGCAAAGACAAGGGGACATAAAGATGTAGCAGGAGGTGTCAGAGAAAGTAAGAGACTGAAGATAGTACCTAGCTTCAGTCCAAATGTGATGAAACAGAGTGACAAGTAAAAATGGATTAAAATGAAGAGACATGATAAGTTAAAATAATTAAGAACTAAGAGGAGAGTGAAAAAGAACATGGAAAAAAATACAACTAGGGACAATGGAAATGAATATAAAAAGGTACAAGGTACCAGAGAAAGTAATAGTAAAAAAAAGAAAGGAAGGAAAGGTGTTTATGGGAGGAATGTTGGAGATTCATGTCCCATCTGTGGAGTTCAAGAAACATAGCAACTGGGAGGATACCTAAGGCTTGTGTAGTGTAGCAGGCACTCAGATCCCCTGAGTCATTCTGTAGAGTGCACTAAGCAACTGGGTACTGGGTGTCTCCAAGACAGACAGTTCTTCATGCTCTCAGAATTGTGGTCATTTCTATATAAAATGTTGTGCAGTGAATATATTTCAGTCAGTAAATCACATGTGGTTTTATGTGTTGCTCTGCCTTTGATGATGTGGAATTTACTAATAATAATAGGGCTGGAGTAAGTGATAGTGGCTGAGTACATGGGCAGCTTTTGTGGATTCATCATCATATTCTTCATGAGACAAAAAATTATTCCTAGTGATTCCGTTCCTGCCTTCCTTCCATACTAAGTTGTAAAAAATCCAGAAACCCTAGCCCTGAAGGGCACACAACTGCCTCCATACAATTACTGTTCCACACTATGCTAGCCTCCACTTACTTTGCACAACAAACAAAACAGTCATCCTAACAGTCCCACTTTTGCTGGCTTTGAAGCACCTACCAAATGCATCTTTTCTTTGAATTGCTCAAATCCATTCCTATCTTTCCTGGAACACTCACTGTTAATACTGGTGTGGCCTCACTCTACACACGCTTACTCTTGGCCTCTCAGCCATAGAATACCACCTCTCTCACTAGTTACATGAAAGACTTCCTAAAAGCCATACTCTGTGTCATCCTCACCTACAACTACATCACGTTTAAGGGCCAGACCTATAAACAAATTGTGGTATTACTATGGAAACCAGGCAGTCTTTGTGCTGCTGTAAGCAAACAAATCCAGAGAAACATGTGAAACACACAAATTATTGACCAATTAACATTATTCACTGCACACCATTTCATGCAGTAATGACCATGACTTAATTGGCCGAAAGCATGACACAAGGAACCTGGATGCCTGATACGTTGCATGGGCCATTTGGATCCTGCCATCCAGTACTCCATGCAAGGAAATTTGCGCACCAACATACTCTCATACACCTCTTGGACTTAACATCAGTTACTAACTCCCACTCCCCCCCCCCCAACCCCCCTACCCCACCCTCCCTTCCTCCTGCTTCTCTCTCATTTGTAGAATTTAATATTTTACTAAATTATTTACTGTATTTCTGTTTTGCTTTATCTGTGTCATTCCCTTTCTCTGTCCTTTAGGTTTTCCAAATCATGTACCTTTATCTTTACAGTCACCTTACAATGCAGTGTTGTACTGCTGATGCCTGAGATGTAAACTCGTCATGTATGCCAAGGAATAGCTGCCTGTCTAAACTGGGACCCCAGATAATAGGTACTATGCCAGTAGCTATTGCTGTGGTGATTGAGGGATCCATGGGAAGACCCTTTGATCAGTGACTGGAATGAGTAGCATCAGAGTAAATTATCTGAAATGAAGCAGATAAAACTAAATAAAAATGATGGCCATGCTGAATTGGCTGTCTCATTATAGAGAAGCAAGAATTTTAAAACAGAGAATTTTAATTCCCTGGCATTCCTGTCCTTGTCAACAGCATGGGAACAGGGACAGGTGAGAAGAAGTGAAGTCCAGCAATTTGCCCAGTACTTGGAGCTTTCAACATCTGGTGGAGAACACTGTTGTATCTCAAATACGTCAAAGATTTAGTGAAGTCACAGATAATGAGAAGATGAGGAACAAGTCTTTATTAAACGGCCGCAAAATGTCACTCAATCAGAGGCACTTCACTCTGGTGATATACCAGTCTCAGTTACTCCTCACAAAAGATTGAAAGTGATTCAAGGACTCATATTTCACACTATCTAGAGTGTTGTGTCACTTTGTTTGTTGAATCCAGTGAGCTGAAGGACAATAGAGTAGATATGCAAGAAATTGCTCTTGTACTCTCATAAAATTGTGAATTGGATGTAGAGTCTAAAAGGTACCAAGCTACCTTATCCAATATCCTTATCCTTAAGTCACTTTACCAGATATGCAGCTGTCAAATCATTTATCCATGTACCTATTGTTTTTTGATATGTGCCTTGAAAGAAAGAAAATGCAGTGATACAGTTTTTTTCTTTGAAACACTTTCACAAAACAGAATGCAAGTATTTGCTATACAGTACCAGATTTCATTCTGATACATGTACATTTAACAAAAAGCGGCATTGTAAATTTAGATTCATTAACTGGCTCCCTATAAGAGCAGAACTTCTTGACAGCATCATAGATGGTTGTGCTTAAAAATTCATTATTACATTATTTTGTGCAGCTTTTGTTTCTTATTATTGCTATGATTTTGCCTTAATCCACAATGTTATCATTTGTATCCTCGTAATTATTTAAATTCTGTATTACTTAAATTCCACATTGTATCTGAGAGGCAATTGTCCTGTAAATCCATTACACAAAATTTCCAAACCAAATTGGGATTCTGAACTTTCAGCAAATTTTAGACCAAGATATGGGACTGATGCATTACCTACCTGCATCTCTGTTTCACTTTTGTGCTTGTTGGAGATGTCTTCTAACTTTTACTTTCCACATCTTTGTCTTTTCAGTAATCAGACTGAATGTGAAAGCAAGCAATGGAAAGTCTGGGATGGAATACCATTATCTCCAGGATGGAATAACAACAATACATTCAAGATGGAATAATAAAAACACGTGGAGGGCAGTAAGAAAGGGAAACAACCCAGTGCTGTTTCCCTTTGCCACTGTTCTCTATTATGTTTAATTGAATGTGAGAATGATTGAAACATTGAAACCAAAATATTATTAAGCACTAATTTTTGTTATTAGTTGTTGATTGCTTCTCTCTTTGGGGACCTTATCTGTGTTTTTAATTAAAATTCTTTAAACAGATAGTGTCAGTGACTAAATAAGGTGGATTACATAGCAAATGCATTGTTGTTTACTTCTTGTACAGATAAATATTATCAATTTTTGTATCTAGTCTGTGTGCAAAGAGGGTGGATAGTAATTACTACCAATTATATATCCAGTAAGACTGTATTTTGTTTTAATTATTGTTTTAAAATTTTCTACCTTGTATATTTATGATTCTGTAATGTAACAAGTCTTTAGCAAGTAAATCAAAATTGATAAATTTGAGAGTTTGCTTTTAATTCAATACTGGTTTTTCAAAATTTTTATGGTAAGCCTAATTACTAACTCAAAACATTTTTCAGCTCAAATTGTATTTATTCTCATTTCTAAGAAAATCAAATTCTGCAAGTCACATTTCATAAACTAATATTTTGGTATCTATATGAGTAGCCACAGTAACTTGGGCAGAAGCACATATAACTTATATGAATAATGAAACAGAGATGAATTATCATTAACATAAAATGAGAAACATTTTTTTATATATTTTTACATTCTTCTATAATTTTTAGATTAGTTTTGTACTGAATAAATTTTAAGAATTATCACATTGTTTCATACGTTCACAAAATTCTGGCCCCTTTTTGTTATTGCTGGTGAAAATACAGTTCACAGTCTACCCAAAGGTGGTGTTGTGGAATATTTACCACTTTCATCTGTTTCGAACCTATCCATATAAAATAAAATACTGCAACTGACAAATAATTAAAAAGTGTAATATAAATATAGACTGATTATTTTTATTTATTGAACCTCTTACATCTCTTTGCTAAAGTGAACAATAATGAAATTCCTCAAAATGATCTGAAACTGAGAAAAATCTTTCAGATTAGTCAAAACATTGATCATATTTTTACAGGTAGGGAGGTAACTGACCATGTGCTTTTCAAAGGAACTGCTCTAGAATTAGCTGTAACCAATTTAGGGAAACTTCTGCAAATCTAAATATGCCATCCATAAAAATATGAATCCCACCCTTCTTAAATACAAGTCCAGTACCTCAGACTGCAGCACCTCTCTCAATCTCTCTTCCATCACTGCTTTACTGTACTTTTTTTTCCTTTTGGTTACAGTTCCTTATCATTCACGCTAGTCAAATTGATAGTTGCAGTAAGAAAAATATTTGGAGATTCATCTGTTTGAGGTATATAAACATATATGCAACGTGAATTGCGATGTATATGTTGGTATGCAGACCAAGTGAGGCAAAATTTCAGAACTTTTTTGTAGGATTACATAGATAAGTGTGTTTATGAAAACTACACCTAAGTGGGTTTCAAACTCTGTGTACAGCAAATTATGATTGAACTCTGCACAAATCTGTAATATAGTATCTGCTGTTTATGTGGGCAGTGCTTACCAGTAGCTATTTCCTTCATATCCTTTTTTATGGACTAGTGTCACTAGTTGATTGAAACTTTAGCTCTGCTTTACTGCAAACAAGAATTTGGCAGTTTTCAGTGATCAAATTGTTATTTCAGACACAGGTTGTGCAACACTGCAGAGAGCTGTGTTGTTAAATTTCAAATGGAACTGGTTGATTATATATGTACTTGATTACAATTAATTTCTATTCTTTGTATTTGGCTAAAAGAAAAACTAATACATATTTATCAAGTAATTGCAGTCTTAGTCATTGATGTAATGTGCGATTAAATATATTTTGCAGTGAACACTTATAATGCAGAAAAGTATTTGCTGTACTTGAGAATAAAAGGTGAAAGCAGGAAATTTTTACTATCTGCCCACCAAACTGCTAAGTTGTTTATTGATTGCTAACCAGTTTCGATAGGATAGTTCCAAGAACAGAATAACATATATTTCTCTACAATACTTTTTTTATATTTTAACCTGTTTACTGCATAAAAAACTAAAGTACATTTGAATTTGACTGTGCAATAATATTGACAGCATTGGTATTAATGTACCATGCTAAGTTGCTGTATGTGGACGTCCTTCATTGTGTTCACCCTTGTTGCTTTTCTGCCCACCTCTGACTGTCAATTGTATCAGAAAAGCAAGCTACAAGCAAAGGACTGAGAGTACTACACATGGACAGTCATAACTTTAGTTTTGCTGACAGCACACAGAAGTTAGTTTTAGATATAAATCAAGAAAAAATCCTGTCAGCATATAGTTTTCATTTAATTATGCACTAACTGCATTATAAAATGCTTGCACAGTAATTGTTTCCCCTTCAAAGTTGTATTTTTGTGCACTTTATACTGTAAACCCAGTATTTACAGGATTATTACATTACAAATTTCCTATGTAAGTATTTCACTCTTAAGACACATGTATCCATTTTGGGATGATTGAAGACAAGAACAGTATATTGTACTCAGGCACTAAAAGCTCATAGTCTGCTAATGCAAACTGTAGGTGTAGTCCATTGCTTTTACTTGGAGCATAAAATTCTCAAAGGCTGGGGTCCATATTATCTTGTGTATGTCACCTTCCAGCATCTGCAACATGAAAATGATTTATACATGGATTATATGAAGTGGCAAGAAAGGGAAGGCTATAGTGGAGAAGCAGCAGCTAGGAAAGAAAAGGGGAAGTAGCCATGAGATGTAAAAGAAAGATGAAAAGGAAACATAAATAAATTGAAACAGTGGTAACAGTGACATGGAAGTGAATGAGAAACTGGCATATTTCGAGGGAATTCTGAGAAGCAAACCATTTTCCATCTGTGAAGATCTGGGATAATGGTGCTGAATGGAGGAATATAAATATCACATATGATATAACAAGTAGCATGTCCATGGCTAGAATGTAGGAGAGCATATTCTATTTGACTGGCCACAGAAAGAAAATCATGATGTTAGGTGCTAGTATTTAATTTCACTACAAGAGACCATCCCATCAATTTCACAAGACCTCTGGAAGCCAATTCTGCCATTATATATGTCAGGCTCCAGTTTAGTGACATATAGGCTGCATCTGGCTCGAAGTCTTCAGCTGTAATCATTCATTCATCATGTTCTATAGAGCCCCAGGATGATCTACAATGTGTAAATTACCTAAATGGTGAGAATCTCACAAGCAAAACAAACACTGGACATCAGTATATTTGAGAATTGTGTTTGAAACACTTTCACAGCATGGCCTTAAATATAATACACCAGAATGCAAAACTTAAAAAGAAAGTAACTTTCATCTGATGTGTCACGGTCAAGTAACATAGCTTGATGAAACTTGGGTCATACATAGAAAGAACTGTTACAGTGTAGCTTAGAAGGTAACTGAAAGAAGTAAGCAATTAGATGAACAGAAATAACACTTTTATTCAGATTATTACACTGAAGTCACCATGACTCATGATAGTCCCTTAGGCACAACAAGTTGCAGTACGTGGTTCATAACAGGGTGGGTGGTCAGTGCACATGGCAATGCATACTCTTCAATTTGCTCCCATGCTGGCCATGAGGTTGGTAAGGAGTGCTTGTGGTAGGGCTTTCTGTTCCTCCACCAGCTGGATGGTCATTGGTGCATTGAACGTGCTGCAGTACATTGCCCCAACACATCCTGGATGTGCTCAATAGGATTCCAGTTAGGGAAACTGGATGGCCAGTCGATTTGCCAAATATCCTCTCATTCCAAGAGCTCCTCCACCTTCCTAGTTTGATGCAGTCACACACTGCTGTTCATAAAAATTAAGTCGGGGCCAAACGCACACCTAAGAAGATACACCTGTAGAAGGAGAACAGTGTCATAATAAGATTGTATGGTGAGTTGACTGCGCCCAAAGATTTGGAGATCAATAATCCTATGCAACATTATGCCTCCACATTCCACAACACCCACACCACCAAAAAGATTGTGTCTGATAAAGTTTCTAGGATGCATTACATGTTCCCACCTCTCGCCACATAAGGGTATACCCAGCATTATCAAACATGATCATTTTGGTGGTCCATGCATTATGGTATTGGGAGCCGTAATGTTGCATGGGTGTACTGACCTCCAATTCTCTGAACACGGTACACTCACCAGTCAACATCACTGTGGTGTGGTGGTGCGTTGGGGCTTATGGGCGCTCAACATCGAGGTCATCAGCGCCCTGACACACATTAAAAGGAACGAATGTGGACAGACCTAATAAAACTGAAGCACACACTCAAAGAAAGCAGGAAAAGAAGGAAAATGCGACATAAGAAAGTAAAACCTAAGGAAAGGGAAAACATAGCAACAAGAATGCCACAGGAAATTGTCATTGGCTGGCCACTTACATAAAATATGGGTGAGCTTGTCACACAGTGAGCAAATTAAAACCCTCTCCCTAAAATCTTTGTAAAAACATTTGACATGGCACAGAACTTTAAAACTTTAACCACATTAGTCCGAGTGTTGCCTAAAAGAGATAGCAGGTCCGCTGGCAAGTCAGCCGCGGCCCGCTGGTCAGAAAATAAAACGCAATCCAATAAAACGTGGCGCACAGTGACCTGGACGCCGCAAGCACCACAAATTGGAGGGTCCTCCCGCCGGAGCAGGAAGCCATGCGTCATAGGGCTGTGGCCTATTCGAAGCCAAGTGAGGAGAACCTCGTCCCGTCGATGGGGCTGAAAGGAAGTACACCACACACGCATAGTGGGCTTGACTATACGGAGCTTATTGTCAGTCACTTCCAGCCACTCATCCTCCCACCGACGCATGACTCGTAAGCTCAACAGCGAGGTGACTGCGTGCAAGGGGATAGCACACTGAGATACTTGGATAGCACACTGAGATACTTGTGGATCGAGACACGCCTCCTTGGCTGTGAGATCTGCCCTTTCATTCCCAGCAATGCCAACATGCCCCGGAACCCAGCAGAAAGCTACAACCTTCCCTAGATGCTGTAGTCGGAGGAGGGCATCCTGGATGGTCTGGACTATTTTGTCTGCCGGATACAAACGTTGCAATGAGTGAAGGGCACTGAGTGAATCGGAACAGACAAGAAATTTTGGAGAGGAAGAATGTCTCATCTGCTCCAGCGCCCGCAAGATCGCAGACAATTCTGCATCAAAGACAGTAAAAGTCTGAGGCAGTCGGATCTTGAGGACACAATCCGGAAAAACAACTGAGCAACCAACGGAATCCCCTTGTTTCGACCCATCCGTAAAAACAACTACATAGTCGTGGTGCTCAGATAAAATGGCAGAAAATGCTGCATTAAAAACGGTCGCAGGAGTGCAATCTCTCTTGTACTGCAATAAATCTAAAATCTCTCCGGGCCTCTTCAGTAACCAGGTTGGCAGGCAGTTAAAACCCTGGATTTGGGGTTGTACAGACTCCACACCAAGGGACTCTAGCACACATTGCACACGGATCCCAAACGGCAACGTAGCCCGGGGACGGCGGGAAAAAAGGCGGTCCAGAGGTGGATGGGCAACAAGATGGTGAGCAGGCGAGGTGGGAGCTGCAAGAAACTTACAAGCCTGATGCACCAGCAGGAGCTGCCGCCGGATGGTAAGTGGCGGTTCGCCAGCCTCAGCACAGAGGCTGGGTATGGGACTGGTCCGATACGCACCCCTGGCAAGTCGAATCCCAGCATGGTGAACAGTGTCAAGGATCTGCAAATAAGACGGCCTTGCTGACCCATATACTGTGCACCCATAGTCCAGCCATGAACGCACAAAAGCTCGATAAAACTGAAGGAGATGCGCCCTGTCCGCTCCCCAAGACCTGTGGCTGAGGCACTTGAGGAAGTTCAGTGCCTTCAGGGTTCTGGCTTTCAAGTCACGTAGGTGTGGCAGCCATGACAACCTTGAATCAAAAATTAGGCCCAGAAACCACACTGTGTCTCTAAAATGTAGGACAGTATCCCCCATATGCAAGGCAGGCAAAGTAAAAAGACGACAAGAACAATTAAAATGAACACAAACACACTTATCGGCAGAAAATCGAAAACCCGTCTTTGCAGCCCACTCCTCTAACCGCCGCACTGTTAGCTGCAACTGATGGCTCACGGTTGCAACACTGGAGGAGGAACAGAAAACAGCAAAGTCGTCCACAAATAAGGAGCACTGTACTGGATTCCTCACTGTAGACGTTATACTGTTGATGGCTATGGCAAAGAGGGTAACGCTTAAAACACTTCCCTGAATAGCCGCCTCTAGGAGGATCAGGTTGTCGACCGTGGACTGAAATTTGCGGAATCCACACTGAAAGCAGCTAAGGAGCTGTCTGGCCTCTAACAGCCAGACCAGATGATGGTTAACCATCCGTTCCAGGGTCTTTCCGACACAGCTTGTCAAGGCGATACTATGATAACTACTGGGACATGTGCGGTCCTTTCCTGGTTTGAAGAGAGGGATGAGGACTGCCTCCCTCCATGAGGTGGGGAACACTCCTGTCTGCCATATGAGATTAAAGCATTCGAGGAGGATTTCCTCTGACGCCACTGGCAGATGTCGAAGCATGGAGTACCGGATGCGGTCGTAACCTGGTGCAGTGTCACAAGTCTCAGTAAGTGCCGATTCAAGTTCCCACATGGAGAAAGGGGAGTTGTAGGCCTCAGAACTGTTCGACCGAAAGTCCAAGTTTGCTCTTTGGACAGTCGCACGGTAGCGTCGAAACGCTGGATCTTGGGTTGCAGTCGCAGTACTTTGTGCAAAATGCTCTGCCAGCATCTGAGCAATGGCTCTGGGTGTCGTTTGGAGGCATCCCTGGTTCAGGACTGCAGCTATTGGTAAACGGCTGCGTTTACCGGAAATCCCCCGGATGGCTTCCCATACTTTTGTGGAACAAGTGGAACGGTTGATGGAGTCCAGGAACTCCTGCCATGACCTTTTCTTGCTCTCTTTAATGACACGGCATGCCCTGGCTCTCGCGATTCGAAAGGTGGTAAGATTGACCGCTGTTGGGCGGCATTTAAATTGGCGAAGAGCCGCACGCCTGTCCCTGATGGCTGAACGGCACTCTTCTGTCCACCAAGGCACAAGGTGCCGCTTAAGAGGGCCAGAAGACTGTGGTATGGACAGGTCAGCAGCATGATGGATCACAAGTGTGATGTGATCCAACCATTCCTGTAGGCTGTTGTGGCGTTCAAAGACAGCCAACCGAGTGAACAGTGGCCAGTTAGCTCTGCCAATCATCCACGATGGCGGCCTCTGCTCCAGCAATACACCATCCAGGAGATGAATGCGGATGGGGAAGTGATCGCTGGAATGAAGGTCATCAATGACCCCCCAGTGAACAGAGTCGGTGAGGGTTGGAGAGCAGAAAGACAGGTCAATGGCTGAGAATGACCCAGTAGCAGTAGAGAAATGAGTCGGAGTACCTGTGTTGAGGATGCACAACACTTGAGACGTTAGGAGGCTCTCCAAAATTTGACCTCGAGTGCAAGGAGAAGTGGAGCCCCACAGGACACGATGGGCATTGAAGTCTCCCAGGAGGAGAAATGGGCGGGGGAGTTGGTCGATAAGATCTGTAAGAGCGTCTAAGGTCATTGCATCTAGAGGGGGTAAATAAAGGGAGCAAACGGTAAGCCTCCGACGTGAATGAATTTCAACTGCAACTGCTTGCAGGTCAGTATCCAGGGGGAGAGCAGAGGAGTGGTGGTCATTATTGACAAACACGGCGACTCCGCCTTTGGCCCTTTCTCCAGTCAGGTCATCTTTGTGATATAACGTATAGCCCCTTAGTACAGGAGCATCAGATGGTTTGAAATGCCTTTCCTGTAAACACAAGCTCAGGGGGCGTTGCCGTGCTAGGAGGTTCAGTTCCTCCACATGTGCCCAGAATCCATTCATGTTCCACTGTATAATGGGAGCCATCTATCAGGGTGGGAGTACCTTCATTCTCACTTTCTGTCGGGGAGGAGAGCCCACAACAGGTGGAGGCTCAGTTTTGGGGCGAGATGATTGCCCCAGTCTGACATCATCCTCCATCGCCTCTGAAGAGGAGTTGAGAGAGACGTCAGAGAGAAAAGAGTCAGATTTCATGAGAGCGCCATCCATCCGTTTCATAACGTGTTGCACATCGACAATTCCTTCCCGGGACCATTCAGCCTTCAGTTCGTCTTGGGGAATGTCAACGAGATCTCTGCAAGTCACAACACCCTTGCTTTAGTTCATGGTGTTGTGAAATTCAGTCTCTATTGCAAACTCCCCAAGAAATTTTGCCTTCTGAAGGTTCTGGACTTCCTGGAAGCTAGATGTTTCAACCAACAAGGTGCCATTTCACAAGCACTTTACAGATTTTAATGTGCCAGCAATACCTTCTAAGCCCTTCTGTATATAAAATGGTGAAACTTTATCAAAACTCCCATCTTTTCTTTTAATTGTAAGAAACACATTCTGCGAAGCAGCATGCATTCTGTTACTACTAATGGAATCAGGAGGACTGGCTACACGAGCCCTCTTGTTAGATTGGGTGTTAGAACCTACCAGCGGCCCACCCTTTCAGCTGGGAGGAGAAGAAAAGTTCGAGGGTTCCATCTCGGTCCCACGAGCAGCTAGGGAAGTCCACCTAGACAGAGCCCCGCATGCCTAGGTAAGCCTTATACAACTGAGGTGCGGCAGGTTCCCCAGAGGTTGCCCGCTAACGACTGTTCCACCTCAACAGCCATGCATCTCATCAGCATGCAGCACACCTTGAGATTGAGAGGTTGTTGATAGAGGTTTATTCCATCCTCGCGATCCAGGCGGTCAAGCCAAGATCCCCATTCCCTGAGACACACAACGTTCCACCGCCGCACGGTGGTTGCTGAAGTATGCTCAGAGCTTACGGTGACAGGGGACTGGCGGCGCTTACCAGTCCCCAGCTCAGGAACCCCGGGGTCGCCAAGCCCGTACCCAACAAATGAATGCTGAGCACGGCTACATCGAACAATGCAGGTGGAGGAAATCTTGGAATGAGAGAATTTTGGCGAATGAACAGGCCTGCCAGTTCCCCAGACTTAAATACCACCGAGCAAGTGTGGAATACTTTAGGGAGACGCATTCATGTGCACCAATGACCATCCAGCAGCTGACGCCTGTGCTGGTGAAGAAATGGAAGACGCTTCCACAAGAATTCTTTACCAACCTTGTGGCCAGCTTGGTAGCACACTGCTGGCCATTCACTGCCATCAGTGGTGATCACATACCATATTAAGAACCATGTCCTGTCTTATGTAATATCCAGGGGGGCATCATGAACGATGGTGATTTTAATGTAATTTTTGTATTTAAATAAAAGTGCCAGTTCTGCTTGCCTCATTGTTCATTTCATTCAGTTACCTTTTGTACTACATTGTAGCAGTTCCTTCTATGTATGATTCATGTTTCACCAAGCTATGTTACTCGGTAGTGACACATAAAAGTGAAATGTACTTTCATCCTTACGTTTTCCACACCATTATTTCCAAATATTCTATTTTACAAACAAGTGTCCTATAAGTGGGGTGCATCCTAAACAAGAAAAGTCTCTAGTCAACAAAGGAGTATGTTGAAGCAATTGAGAAATTTCTGACTCCCACTAACTTTAAACATTTACTAGCATTCCTGGTCAAAATACATTTTGGTGTGTGTTCATACCTCAAGCAGCCAAATCACTTATCCTCTGAACCTGTTGTAACCAAAACACATAAAATTTTACTTACTCCAAACTTGTTAATAAGTGTTTCAGCAACTCAAAAACAAATTATAGTCATCATCCTGTAAGTGACATATCCACCAGATCTTTCCCTGGTCCAAGAAACAATGCCTTTGCTCATGGTATTGTTACAGTCATATATCACATAGATTTCCCGGCAGTTCTGAGAGACCATTGGATTTTGAATCAAAAACCTTATCATAAACACATGAGTAAGACTCTCACATAAAAGGAAGGCCTTGTCATTATTTTTAGGGTATAGAAATTTAAAATATTTCTATATGACAATACATTTCAACTAATTACTCACCACAAACATTACTGTCAAGTTTCAGGCCTAAATTCAAATTGCCCAATTGTAGTGCACACCAGCTCTAATCATGGGCAAACTTTAAAAAGGTGGTCTTCTCTTAACATATAAAAATGAAGTATGCAGATTTGTTATTTGATCCTTCCTGCAATACTGCTTTTGAACTCACTTCACAAATCATATTGGGGGATTGCAAGAATGAACTATCTTTCTAGGAAGTATGTTCATTGGCCAAAAACAACTGAAAACATTACAAACTTTTTTGCTAATTATTAAGCATGTAGAATGCATCAACCAGTGCCTTCACAACCTTTTTCCTGCTGGAAGAGCCATGTGACTCATTGTAATAGATTCATACTCCCATTTCCCATCTGTGGCAAAGTTTCAGCTTATCATCATGACAGTCACCACTATGGCTTTATTTAAAATCTTCTCCTCATAGCCTTGTGACTGACAAGTGGCCACCTTTAAGTGGTTCTGCTCGATGGCGGCAGACATCTAGCCAGCCCTCATTCCATCCTGCATCTGCATCCAATGACACTGTGGAGAGATTTGTGAATATTTTTATAATCAAATGCGCAAAGAATTATAAATGGCCACTTCTGAGATAGCTTTAAAAAGTTTTCTAGCAACATACAGAGCAATGGTCATAGTCCAGCTGACCTGCTGCAGGGCCATATTCTTTAGATCACTGTAGCAATTTTGTCAAAATTCAGCTACAAAACAATACATAGGGGGAACCATTTAAACTTCTAACAAATAAAATAAAGATCCCGACAGTGCTGTCAACTCTTAGGTGCACAGATGGCACTACTACCAGGGGCTAGAGATGTTCAGCACAGTACCTGTTGCACAAGCTTATCTCTGATGATGAAAAGGTGAATGACCAGCAACATCACACAGACTTACAAAGACAAATGAAGGACATCTACACATATAGCTCTGTTACTGTCCCATTTGCCCAAGAACATCTGAGAAACTAACAGTAGGGTTTCACACTATACATGGTGCAACCAAAAGTATATTGATAAATTTTGAGGCATTGTAGATGGTGTGCTGAGGAAAAACCTGTGAATAAGAAAATATGTAATCCAACAATGCTAAGCATATTGAAAGTATAGGGGAAAATGCATGTTACTAGCTATCCCTTGGACAGCAAATATGAATTTGATGGTGACAAAGTGCAAGCAGAAATCTAAGCAGAAACTTGATGGTATTTGGGTATATCAGGTGGCATATAACATGTCTACATATGACTCAACAAGACTGCAGAGTCTACAAACTCAAGTTTTCTGCTGAAGGGTTGGCCTATAACTTTGACACTTTTTAGCATCATTGGATACTGATTCAAGATATGCATTCCTACCCTAAAATTGTTGCTTAATACTCCATCTATAACTCCTCAAAGTTTGACAGTATATTCTTGTAACAACTTATATACAGCAGAGGCTAACCATATTTCACAATGCTGGAGATCATAATTGAAGAGATATTGAGTGTTTCATTGCTTGAAAATGAATCCTACCAAAGGAAACATATTTTGCTTGGAATGATAGTACTAGCAATGGAAAAACTGAGGGTTCTGAAGTACAAATCATTGGTGCCCTCTAAGCTTTTATCTATTTCCACATATAATAAAATTTGATGTTAGAATTTGTTTTGTCCAATGAAGAGGTTACAGCAGGCAAAGATGAACAATTTGCAGATTTTCCAGAACTGTACTTCAAAGATGGAATCTAATCACTGGACAATTGTTGGACAAAGTGACCTTAAATGGAACTACATCAAACTATAAGCTTGTAACAACGACAGAAATTCCTGGGTGGAATAATACGTAAAATAAAGGAAAGGTAACCACTAACCTATATCTGACATATGTGACACACAGACACACACAACAGCAAACAATAATTATGTTAGCTTTCAAGCTCTTGATCTTTCCTAGTAGAAGTATACACATTCATGCACACAGACATCCAAATGCACATGCCCATGGCAAGACCGTCAATTATCAATAGGTGTTCCCTGGCCAGATGGAGGTGGGGAGGGGGTAGGGAAGGATGCATGATGCAAGGAGGGGATAGTGGGATAGTGTGAGGCAGGTCTTTTGACAGATGACTCAATGTCTGTACAACAAGGCCAAAGGAGTTCAGAGGGTAGAGCATATAAGAGGTGGGGAGGGAGGGGAGGAAAGGAGAGGAAGGTGGACATGGGTCTCACAGAGGCCAAGGGCATGTGCATTTGGGTGTCTGTGTGGTTCTGTGCATGAATGTGTGTACTTATGCTAGAGAAAGAGCAAGAGCTCCAAAGCTAGTATAAATACTGTTTTCTGTTGCATCTATCTATGTACCACAAATCAGTCAGCTGTAGGCGAGCAGTTGCCTTACCTTTATTTTACGTATGACGCCATTCAGGACTTTACATTGTTGTTATACATTGCTGATTCAGCTCTCTCCCATCCCATTCCCTTTTGTCTTTGTTACTGTCATTCTTTCTTATCTACAACTCATCTGCCAATTCTTTATTCCTTAATGTGTCCATAATTTCTTCTCCTCTACAGTACCTGCCTCCAAAGTACACACTGGCCACCCTCTGTTGCTCAGTTTTAATGCCCACAGTTGTAATAACCCACCATGCTCATAAATGCTGTAGTATATTTTCAGTCTCTCACAGTGGTGGCCCCTTTTTCGAACATTTCATTCCAGTGCTGTTTTTAACACATTCCCCACTCTTGACTCGTGCTGCCAAACCTGACTGTTAACCAACTGTGTTGTAACATCAAATGTGTTTATTTACTGCGTTGCATGTCAATTTGTGATCAAACATATCTATTTATAAATGTGACTCTTACTTCCTACTTTAAAATATTATATGACCTTCCTTATAGCTTCCCAAATAACTCTCTATGTAACACCTACTATTTATTTCCAATATAATACCTGAAACACTAATTTTCAGCTTCCTATTTTCAACCTTTTTAACTATGTGTATTTTTTCAGCCACTCCTTTTGTCTCCTATCCATCTGACCATGAATCCCTGTCCATTCTACTTCCACCAATTCGACAAACTCTCATTTTTTATTAGCCAAACTCGAATCACACATCCTCTTTCTGAAATCTTGTCTGCACATGGCATCCCACTGAATGGGCTTACATTAAAATTGGCATCTAGGGCTGTCACTCATCCTACTGCAAGCACCTTAACCTTTTTCAGTTCCATCAGCCCCTCATCCTCACCAGTCTGGTCCTTCATAATCATATCTACACTCAAACCATAATGCTGTCACAAAATTCTTTCACTCTCTGACCATGATTTCCTTAATGCTATTTCTATAATAATCCCTGTCTCCCCCCTCATCTCCATCTTCCTCCCCTCTGCTCCCTCCCTCTCCCCACCTTCTCTACTTCTTATATGCTCTACCCTCTGAACTCCTTTCATCTTGTTGTATGACCACTGAGTCACCTGTCAAAGGACCTGCTCCACAATATTCCACTATCCCCTCCCTGCCTCATGTGTCTTTCCCTACCCTCTCCCCTCCACCATCTGCCCACACAACTGCAAATCAATAATCTACAGTCAGTCTCACCATGGCTATGGGCCTGTTTGGCTGTCTGTGTGGTTGTGTGTATGAATGTGTGCATTTCTAAAAGATGAAGAGCAAGAGCTCATAAGCTGGTATAAATAGTGTTTCCTGTTGTGTGTGTCTAAGTGCCACACATCATTCATCTAAAGGTGGTGAATGGTTCCTTTCCTTTATTTTATGCAGTGCCACAAGCACTGGACACAGCTGACATGATTTCATATCCATGAAGCCATGTGATGCCAGCCACTGCCCTGGTATTCATATGTTGGGCACCCTTTATAGGACCACCACCTGCATCTCTCCAGTAGTCTAATGTTGAGTCTGATTCCAAGTAAATGAAGAGTCCAAGACACAGTGTTACTGGACCAAGCGCACTACTGATTGTGACCACAACCAAGTCTGACCCTGCAGAGAAACCTATGGTGGCAGACTGTGTGCTTTCTCTCCCACTTTTGTAGAACTGTACTCAATAAGTGACATTCTTATTAGACCATGATGATCTCTTGTGTTGTCTCATAGAGAATCAGTATTCTGTTGTTCATGTTTTCTTGTTGGTTTCTTATAGATATTAATTTTTATTGTTCAGTGCCACCTAGGCACCTACTTCTTTTATGTGTACACCATCTCACAAAGGGATACTTCAGTTGACAATGAGGATAAACTTTTCATGCTTCTTGTGTCTTCAGAATTTTGTTCCAGTATCTGTGCTCATCCAGGTAGCTCTCTCTCTGCATTAGTGCATTTGCACTCACATTCAACTGACGCTCTTCTTGTCTCTTTTTGCTTGCCCTTTTCCCATGGCTTTTGCACCGGAACTTACACTTCTGCTTCTTGTCTAGTTGTGGAGTAAGCAGTAGCTCCATCTGAACAGCGAAATTGCTCATTTGCTTCAGTGCTTCTCAGTGGTGGCATCCTCTGGTGTTACAGCTGAGACAACACAGCTTCTGCTTCATGGTTGCCACTTCCTGCACACCTCAGAGCTCCTCTGATGGCACCTTTCCTGTACTGACATGCTCCCAGCACAGGTCGACACACCACTACATCTGCTTCCTTCCAACTTTGATGCAGCCTTGGATTCTTGGCACACCTTCCTGGTTGAACTGGACCGCCTACTCCACAATTGTGCACATTCCGACACTTCTCTGCTGGCCACCTTGGCCCCTGACCATTTGCCTATGGCCCCTGCCCACTCAGCCTCTCATAGACTCGCATCCTGCACTGTTATTTCAGACTCATCCACCATGGCTCTTCAGGCACCTCCTGAAGCAGCACATCTCGATGCGGCTCCTGTGCTGCTTCTATGACCTCTCCCTTGCCTCCTGATGTGGTGCCTTTGTCCACTCTGGTGTCTACTGAAACAGCTCCTACAACCACTCTGATGCCTCCCAACATGGTTCCAAAGACCACTCTGCTGCCTCCTGATGTCGCATCTCCTGATGCGGTGGCCCCTCCATCCACTCCAGTGCATCCTGACGCGACTCCTAGGACCACTCGAGCACCTCCTGACACAGTTCTTAAGATCACTCTGGCACCTCCTGATGTGGCTTCTATACCTCTCATGGTGCCTCCCTTTGCAGCTCCTGTGCTAGCTATAGCACCTGCCCCTGCTGCAGTGCCTCCTCATGACACACAACCAATGTGGCATCTCCACCCAGTGCAGCTCTGCTGGTTCTCATACTTGCAGCATACTTGCCACCCTCTCGGTGGCTTCTACTACTTCCAACACTGCAGCTGGCCTGGTCGATGACCCTCTCCATCCAACCCACTATTGGCCTTCAGTGCCCTAAATGTCCATCCATTCCATGGCCTTCCTGGCTCCTTCTGCAGCTACCATGGCTCATCTTCCTTCTGTTTCTGCAGCTCTGGGCCTGTCTCCTCCTGATGACACTTACGTCACCCTGCCTTCGACTGGACCCTGTCTGGCACCGCTTCCTCTTGGTCACCACCAAGCCCATCCTTCACCGTGACTCTCTCTGGCAGCCTCACTGGCTTCCCTGTGCCTTCTGTCCATCCCTTATGGAAGTTTCCTCACCACGCCTGGCCGTCCCTTGACCTGCCACCTTCGGTGATATGGGTACCCTTCTCACAACTGAACACAGATCAAGCATGAAAACAGGAAGAAGGTGTACTGAACTGTAAAAAATAGCAAAATAGAACCAGTGAACAGTCCAAGCTTAACAAGTCCAACATCGAACAAAGTTGAAGAGCCATGGCATCATGGTTAAGTGGTCTCCGTGTTGGGCTGCAAAGTGGACAAGCCATTTTCAGAACTTCCTCGTAACATTTATTTTTATTTATTTTTTTCACAAAATTTTGAACTGTCCGTCCAGTCATTGAAATGTTTGTTCTTTCTCTGTAGTCTTGGCAGTTGTCATACTCTACATGGGTCATAGAATATGAGTCATATGGTAAGAATACATTTCCGTCACAAGTAAATGTGATGAATAGTGAGAGCAGGCGAGATACCACAGAAATGAAAACAACAAATAAATGGGTGTGAACTACATTACAACAAAGGAATTCAACAGTCAGATCTTTCAAAATGGAACACAACTTTAAAAATGTTAAAACTTATGTTTTGACACAACACAGGGAAAACTGTGTGACTGTGAAACTGTTGCATTTATTTGTTGCAGCTTATGTAACTATTATGTTTTCAGCATTTCCTTTGGAGTGATTACTTTCACATTCATTCAAACACCAAAATCCAGCAAGGATGTATATCTCACTCACTCACCAGACAATGTACAAAATGTGTGAGGATAAAAGATTCCTATCATACGACACATGTACTGTCGCAAATGCCATATATGACACACCATGTGTGTTTTCAAGTGGAGGATTTGGTCACCTCGTCATCAAGCATTTGCGGTTCCTATCCTAAAGCCTTTTGGCTTCTAATAGAGGAGTTAAGTAGAATCAACTTTCATTTTAGGTCCCTTTCTTACACCTCACTGTTTTACGTGGATGTTGCACCATCACACAGACACGAATTTGAATACAGCAAACAGTGGGGGAGGGGGGGGGGGGGGACGGGAAAGAAAAAAAAAAACTAGCACGAGGGAGCTCTGAACATGGCTCTTGACCTCATGACCATGATGCAATGGCTTTCCTCAGTGCTCCATGTTGCACCTCTTGTGCTTGGACCATTCGCTGTTTCTATTTTGTTTTTCTTTTTCACAGATGAGTAGACCTCCTCCTTATTTTCATGCTTGATCTAGGTTCAGTTTTTGACAGGCTATCCTCTGGGCCCTCTTACCAATAAGTCTGAGGGTTGTGTGATAGGGAGTTTCCCTTGTCAGTGCTGTCCCTGCCTGACTTTTGAATTCCACGCCTCCTCCTGGGCTGCCACCATACACTGTGCAGCCCTGTGCTGAGCAGCTCCTATTGCCTACTCCAGAGCTGACAGTACACTCACTGCTAGCCCTGGCACTCCCCTTGGTACCTGCCTGCTCACACTGCACCTGTAGCTGATGCACTACACATTGCATGCTGGCCACTGGCCTGCATATGCCATCCATGCATACACATTGTCTACTCACTATCCTCCCTCCTGTCTGAAGCCTGTGTTCCTCCCTCATCCTCAGCTCTGTACAGCTGCCGTCAGACATCTGCTTTCTCTCATGCGTCAGTTTTTTTTCCTGACAGGCAACTTTTCAGGGCATTGCACGGACACTTCTCACTAGCATTCTGCACAGTTCAGCCCTGATCACAACCCAAACCTTCTTCTCTGCCGTCCAGGGTCATCTCTTCCCAGCAGAGCATCCACCTCTTCTCTCCACCAGTACCCCTTTCCTCCTGTCTGCTTCTCCCAGCCAACTGCATCATCTACTCCATGGGGAAGAAGATGACGTGTTCTTGGTTGTTGTCTCCACTACAGCCACTGTCTACATACCAAGATGGCTTTGACATCTCCCTCCAAAGAGAAGAGGAATGCTATATACAGCTGGTGCCTGATGACCTGGCACACTCACCATACAGCCAGACGCCTGCAGCTGACTCTGCTCGACTTCACTGCTACATCTGCTACAGTAAGAAGGGCTCCACAATCACCAGACACAGCTGGTACTGTTTCACATCTGTGAAGCCATGTGACACCAGCCACTTCCTGGTGTCCATATACCGGACACCCTTTATAGGAGTGCTGCCTGCAGTTCTCCAGCAGTCTAATGCTGTGTATCATGCTGAATCTGAGTAAATGATGAGTCCACAGTGTAGTATTATCACACCAAGGCAATGCCAGTGCACCACCAATTGTGAGAGTGACCAATTCCAACCATGCAAAGTAACCTACGGTGACAGACAGTGCGCTTTCTTTTGCACCTTTGTGGAACTGTGCTCACTGAGTGACAATTATTCTTATTAGATCACAATGATCTGTTGTGTTCTTTCATAGAGAATCAGCATTCTGTTGTTCATGTTTTCTTGTTGCTTTCTTATATAAATAAATTTCTATTGTTCAATGCTGCTTGGACACCTAATTTTTTCTGCATGCACAATCTCACAATGGGATACTTCACACCTCTTGCTGCACTCTTCTCTCTGTCCACGTCATCCACCTCTGTCTATCTATCTCCTCCTGCCAACTCTCTCTCTGTCTCTCTCCCTCTCTCTCTCTCTCTCTCTACATTTCCCCTTCCCTCTCTCTGTCCATAACCTCCTCGCTCCTCTTTCCATCCGTTTTCTTCGCCCCCCACACTCTGTCCATCTCATCTCCTCTCTCTCTCTGTTGATCCCCTCATGCCTCCTCTCTCTGTCCACTTCCTCCTCCCCCCACTGTCTGTCCCTCCCCCTCTTCCCCCCTCTTTCTGTCTGTCCATTTAACCCCTCTCTGTCAATCCCATCCTTCTCCACACTCTCTCTGTCCATATCCTCCTCCACAACTATCTGACTATCCCCTCCTCACCCCTCTGCCTGTTCGTATCCTCCTCTCCTCATTATCTAAGGAAGTTTCCTAGATCTTCCTGTTAACCTATCACTCTATTTCTCTTCCCACAATGCTGTTAAAAATGTTTGAAGAAAATGCTGCAACTCACATTCATGATTTTATTCAAAAATTGCATGTTACTGCAAGAAATTGGTTCGGCTTTCAAAAGATGCCATCAATGAACTTGAAGAGTAAATTGTTTTATCTTTTACAAGATCCAAAACAACATAAGAATCTTCTATGGCCTCACAAAGACATTTAAGTGCTGAACCACTCTCTACCACAGTCTAACACATACAGTAGTGGCATTCTCTGCCGCGAAAGTTGTTACTGTTTGACAGCTGGAGCAACATAGTGATCCTAGTGGTGCAAAAGGTCACAGTCACATATATCATAAGGATAATGCTTGTTTTTAATTATTTTTATCCTTAATTAATGAAATAATTATTACATTTTGCATTCCATGCATTAGTAAATTACCAAGAGACATGAATTGATGTGAAAAATGTAAAAGCAGCCAAA
Source organism: Schistocerca nitens (assembly GCF_023898315.1). Lineage (NCBI taxonomy): Eukaryota > Metazoa > Arthropoda > Insecta > Orthoptera > Acrididae > Schistocerca > Schistocerca nitens. The sequence goes on along the minus strand of NC_064617.1, from coordinate 195,977,757 downwards.
TCTTACTGATTAAATGATGTAAGGTACAGCTTATCATCATCATCATCATTTAAGACTGATTATGCCTTTCAGCGTTCAGTCTGGAGCATAGTCCCCCTTATAAAATTCCTCCATGATCCCCTATTCAGCACTAACATTCGTGCCTCTTCTGATATTAACCCTATTACTTCAAAACCATTCTTAACCGAATCCAGGTACCTTCTCCTTTGTCTACCCCGACTCCTCCTACCCTCTACTGCTGAACTCATGAGTCTCTTGGGTAACCTTGCTTCTCCCATGCGTGTAACATGACCCCACCACCTAAGCCTGTTCACCCTGACTGCTACTTCTATAAAGTTCATTCCCAGTTTTTCTTTGATTTCCTCATTGTGGACACCCTCCTGCCATTGTTCCCATCTACTAGTACCTGCAATCATCCTAGTTACTTTCATATCCGTAACTTCAACCTTATTGATAAGGTAACCTGAATCCACCCAGCTTTCGCTCCCATACAACAAAGTTGGTCGAAAGACTGAATGGTGCACAGATAACTTAGTCTTGGTAATGACTTCCTTCTTTCAGAAGAGAGTAGATCGTAGCTGAGTGCTCACTGCATTAGCTTTACTACACCTCGCTTCCAGTTCTTTCACTATGTTGCCATCCTGTGAGAATACGCATCCTACGTACTTGAAACCGTCCACCTGTTCTAACTTTGTTCCACCTATTTGGCACTCAATCCATTTATATCTCTTTCCCACTGACATTACTTTCGTTTTGGAGATGCTAATCTTCATACCATAGTCCTTACATTTCTGATCTAGCTCTGAAATATTACTTTGCAAAATTTCAATTGAATCTGCCATCACAACTAAGTCATCCGCATATGCAAGACTGCTTATTTTGTGTTCACATATCTTAATCTCACCCAGCCAGTCTATTGTATTCAACATATGATCCATAAATAATATGAACAACAGTGGAGACAGGTTGCAGCCTTGTCTTACCCCTGAAACTACTCTGAACCATGAACTCAATTTACCGTCAACTCTAACTGCTGTCTGACTATCTATGTAAAGACCTTTAATTGCTTGCAAAAGTTTGCCTCCTATTCCATAATCTCGTAGAACAGACAATAACTTCCTCCTAGGAACCCGGTCATATGCCTTTTCTAGATCTATAAAGCGTAGATACAATTCCCTGTTCCACTCATAACATTTTTCCATTATTTGCCTTAAGCTAAAGATCTGGTCCTGACAGCCTCTAAGAGGCCTAAACCCACACTGATTTTCATCCAATTTGTCCTCAACTAATACTCGCACTTTCAACAATACCTGAGAAGATTTTACCCACAACACTGATTAAAGATATACCTGTTTCCATGTTTAAAGATTGGTGTGATTACTGCTTTCGTCCAGTCTGTTGGAACCTGTCCTGACTCCCACGCCATTTCAATTAACCTGTGTAGCCATTTAAGACCTCACATTCCACTGTATTTGATGAGTTCCGACTTAATTTCATCCACCCCAGACACTTTATTGCACTGCAATCTATTGACCAATTTATCCACTTCCTCAAATGTGATCCTATTTCCATCATCATTCCTATCCCATTGTACATCGAAATCTGAAACATTACTGATCGTATTTTCACCTACATTGAGCAACTCTTCAAAATATTCCCTCCATCTGCTCTGCCCAAGGCATCAACAGATGCAGGTACAGCTTATTCATGAAGAAATACTTTTGAATATGTGCATAATTGCAGCTTTCTCCACTGAAGGAAAGAATATATAAACACATAGTTCATACATTAAAAGCTTATAATTGTGTTGTTGTCTGTTCTTATTATGATAGGCACTTAACTTGCCGCTTCAAATTATGTATAGAGTCTAATGATCTATCCTTTCTTACTCTTCACTCAACTTTCAAATACAAGTATTTTTGCAAATGTAATTACTTTTGCTTCAAAACTGAATGTGTTGAATATTCTTGAGGTCTGTGGCTCAGATTATAGCAACAATTGCAGAATTGGTTTCTTCTGGATTGAGAAACAGTTTTATTACTTTTGACGTTTTATCGTCACGTCTGTGTGACTTTCCCTTCCACTACAGGGATGGTATTTTATTTGGTACATTAACTACTGCGTGTAGGTGTTACATTCCACACAAGTTTCCTATGTTTCGCATTCATTGATGTGGCTGGGAGTGTAGTGAAGAAAACTTCACATTGTTTAGTAGATATATGACACCTTTCTGCAAAAGGAGAGATCTTCTGGTACTTACTATTCTTAATTCTTAAAAGAAAATGGTATTCTTCAGTAAAGATTGGAAAGTTATAAGAGATCAATAAATAAACTGTCCTGATTATACTGTTTCATTTGTCCCAGGGTCCTTAGAAAATTAAAGAAAGACAAATGTGTTGTCATTTAATAGTTATTGTGGATTTTTATGGCACTATGTACACTCCTTATTGTAAAAACTATGTTACAAATCAATATAAACCCTACCTTTCACACTCAGTCAAAATTGTACTCAGAAGTGTAACTTGCTGGCTGCTTGGCATGCTACTCTCACAGGGGATAACAAAAATGAGACAGAGTGTCATGATTGTTATGTTAGGCTGTGTCCTTACAGCTCTATGAATTCAAAAGATACAGAATCAGAGGCTATGGTTCAACATGGTACAGATTGTATTAAATGAAAGAAAGGAATGGTTTAGTTGTAACATCACATTCGGAAATTATCTATCACAGGGGGTAACCACCGCTTATATAACTAAAACCCAATTTTTTATTTATTTATTTTTTACACACTGAGATATATCCTTTCTCTCACCATTAAGGCCATTTATCTTTAAAACTCTACATGTACAATAAGTGTTTCAAGATGAAAAAGTCATAAAGACTGCAGAAGTACATGTGACTGAATAAATTACATCATCTAACAGATGACTGTGAACACCAAATTCACTAATGTCATAAATGAGTTATAGTCTGATAACACGCTAAACATTTAGTTGAAACAAGAGACATCCAAAAACAGACATTCCTTTGTTGTCATATGTTCTTCCCTTATTTGCCATCGAAAAACAAGTGGAGAGATTCAATGAAGTAATTAAAACACAGCACAATGGAATAGCATGCACTCCTGGTAAGAGCAACATGCATCTGCAGCAGATTGATCCAATATACAAGTCACAGTGATCACATTACACAGACATTTGCCATGGACTGCTAAATACTGCATCTTTTACAATTTATACACAGAGGGTCATATTTGACAATTTTCTAACTGATGTGCTACTTGCTATGCAATGATTTTCATGTAACCATTTGCTGGTAACAGCATCATATATAATGAATTGCTTGCTATCAAAGATCACTTAATAATATTACAGTTATGGATTTTTTAAATAATTGATGATACTTTTTGCTCTTCCAGCACTAGCAGCTTTTTACATTACTACACTTTTGTAATAAATGTCTGGAAAATTTATTTGTAAAGTGGACTGCATGTGAATAAATAAGTCTTTGCCTATGAATTGTGCAACAATAAAGTAGTAGATCAATACACTTCCCATGAGTCTCAACATCATGCAACATATGTCATCAACTGTTGGGTCTTACCTCTCTTTCAATTACTTTCAGGAGTGTATAACATTTTTGTCACAGTTAAACTCCAACAGCTGGCATAGACTGTGCTTGCAGAGAGCCAGCAGTATACATTGGTTCCAGATAATCAATAGGAATTTCAGGATCTTGGAATTCATTTAGAATGCTCTCACCGGTAAAACTTTGTCTGAAATCAAAAGGATAGCCATTACATATTAAACCTCACATATAGTACAATACAAGTAAAAGAACCAATCTCAACTGGCATCTGCAAGAGTAAAATATTCTTTGTGCTTTGATGAATACATCATCCTTTCAAGCACTTAAAAAAAAAAAAAAAAAAAAAAAAAAAAAAAAAAAAAAAAAAAAAAGGCCAGATGAGGAACCAGTTGCATCAGAGCTGAAGCTCAATGAATATAGGCAAGAAAGTGTAAAAGGTAAACCTGTCATGACTCTCTGTACTAGATGTGGATGTTTGAAGGTTCTCAATGTTCATCATGGAGTCCAGGTTCAAATACTCTTGTGGTGAAGCATTCTCAAGTAGTGAATCTAACTGCTGCCTTAGGTACGTAAATGTCGGCCTATCTTTAGGCTTCATTTTCCAGCAGCAGAGCATGATTTCGTACCTGAAATAAAAAGTGTGCATCAATAAGACCTCTTAGGAATAAGGGATAGAATACTGACTGTTCAAAACATTTTCTTCAAAACAGAGATAATTTGTTGTGACAAGGTTAGGAAGGCAAGCTATCAATGTTATGGAATGCCATTATACATGGTACGTAAATACTTTATTTTCAAACATTTACTGATAATATAAATAAAAAAGAACTCATTTTTATTTTGACATAACCCTATTCATTGGTTTTGCAGTGAAGAAATGAGCTGCTGTATTTAAACATGGTTCTTTTCTACATTTAACTGTGAACATCTTACATGATCAAAAACAGTTATACAAAAAAAAATTGTCACACATATCCAGAATCTGTGTTAAAATAGTGACAAGTGAGAGATTATGATATTGTCACATAACAGAAAATTTGAGGCATCAGTTCTATAACAAATTACATTAATCTTCTAAAATGAAGAAACTTCCTTATCTGTAAGCATTTGTAGCTATCTTTGCTCCAGTAGTGAGGCAACGAGTGATGGGGAATAGGGGGAAAGGAAAACAAGATAGGAAAATATGTTACGAAGGTATGAATAGACCAGTGATCTGAAGGAAGGAGAAACAGAAAAAGGAAGAAGGATTGGAAGGAGTGTGGGAGGTGGAGAGCATTATGTATAACTATACTTCAGTTAATAACAATATGAAAATAATAGATTGCTACTCGCCACATTGAGGAGGCATTGAGTGGTGGGTGACAGGTACATTGAATATTAGCTGTAGGACTAAATCCTTCATCAGACTTCTTCTCTCCTCTCTCCACTCCACCTACACCCCCCCCCCCACCCCCCCGCCAGTGTTGCACCCATCAGCACACTATCCTGCCCCACCATGTCTCTCCAAGATTTTCACAGGCAGCACTAGAATCTTCCATGCCCCTACTGTGATACGCTTCCCCCTCCCGCACCACACCTCTTCTCTAACTCCACTATTCAACACAGCCAGGATTGGCAGATTAAAATTGTGTGCCAGACCGAGGCTTGAATCTGTGAAATTTGCCTTTCACAGGCAAGAGTTCTACCAACTGAGCTACGCAAGCACAAATCACTACCTGTCCTCACAACTTTATTTCCATCAGTACCTCATCTACATATACTCTGTTGGCCACCAAGCGGTGTGTGGCAGAGGGCACAATTCGTGCCAAAGTCATATTCCTCCCCCCCTCCCCACTCTGTTCCACTCGCGAATCGCGTGAGGCAAAAATGATTGTCTGAATGCCTCAGTTCGAAGTCTAATTTCCCTTATCTTTGAATGGTGATCATTGCGCGATTTGGAAATTGGTGGTAATAATATATGCTCTACATCCTCAGTGAAGATCAGATTTTAGAATTTAGTGAGCAGCCCCTTCCATTTAGCTTGCTGTCTGTCTGCAAGTGTGTCCCACTTCAAACTTTCTATGAAATTTGTAATGCTCTCGCGGTGGCTAAACATACCAGTCACGAATCTTGCTTCTCTTCTTTGGACCTTCTCAATCTCTTGAATCAGACCCAACTGGTAAGGGTCCCATACAGACGAACAATACTCTAAGACTGGACAAACTAACGTATTGTAAGCTATTTCCTTTGTTGAAGGACTGCATCCCTTCAGGATTCTACCAACAAACCGCAATATAGAGTTCATCTTACCCGTTACTTGCGTAATCTGATCATTCCATTTGAGATCATTTCAAAAAGTCACACCCACACTGCTTCCAAAGACTGGAGTGCTAGTCTTGAAAGTTTCGCGGGAGAGCTTCTGTGATATTTGGGACATAGGAGACGAGGTACTGGCAGAAGTAGAGCTTTGAGGACAGATCATCAGTCATGCTTGGATCACTCAGTCTGTAGAGCATTTACCTGCGAAAGGCAAAAGTCCCAAGTTCAAGTCTCAGTCTGGCACACAGTTTTATGTCACAAAGTTTCATATCAGTGGACACTTCACTACAGAGTTAAAATTTTATTCTGGAAACAGCCCCCCCCACTGTGGCTAAGCTATGACTCTGCTATAGCCTCTCACCCAGCAGTGCTAGTCTTGCAAGTTTTTCAGAAGAGATTCTATGAAGTTTGGAAGGTAGCATACTGGTGGAAGTAAAGCTGTGAAGGTGGGTCGTGAATCATCCTCTTGGCTAACTCAGTCAGTAGAGCACTTGTCCGTGAAAGCAAAGGATCCGAGCTCAAGTATCAGTCCAGTACATAGTTTTAATCTTTCAGGAAGTTTCATATCAGCACACATTCTGCGACAGAGTGAAAATTTCATTCTGGAATCATCCCCCAGGCCATGGCTAAGCCATGCCTCCGCTATATCCTTTCATCCAGGAGTGATAGTCCTGCGAGTTTCGCATGAGAGCTTCTGTGAAGTTTGGAAGGTAGGAGACAAGATACTGGTGGAAGCAAAGCTGTGAGGGTGGGTCATGATGTGTGCTTGGGTAGATGAGTTGGTATAGCACTTGCCCATGAAAAGCAAAGGTTCCAAGTTTGAGTCTCAGTACAGCACACAGTTTTAATCTGCCAGGAAGTTTCATATCAGTGCACACTCCACTGCAGAGTGAAAATTTCATTCTGGAAATAGCAAAGATCACTCTCACCTCAGACTCAGTCCAGTTGGACCTCAGTGCTCAGAGATGACAGCGGCCTTGTATCTGTGAGGTGTGAATCTTTGCATGTATTAATCATTTGATAAAGGACTTAATTTCATAGTTAATAATGTGTAGCAGTATTTTTTCAATGTGCCTGCTGGCTACTCAGTGCCTCCTCTATGGATTAATCAAAATCTACCCTCCTCATATTGTTAATATAAGATATTGGATGGATAAAAAAATCTACTCACCAAGTGGTGGCACAAGAAAACACATGTAAAAGAAGGTTATACTTATGCAAGCTTTCAGAGCCAGTGGTTCCTTCTTCCAGCAGATGGGTTGAAGGGGAAGGAAGAGGGGTGAAGGAAAAGGACTGGAGAGGTTTGGGAAAAGGGGTATATTTTGGAAAAGTCACCCTGAACCATGAGTCGGAGGAGACTTACTGGACGGGGTGAGAAGGAAAGACTGATTGTTGGGGACTGCATCAGTGGAACAATGTTATTGCATCAAATTTTGTTTTAAACTTGGTGATCCTCAAGTTTAAACAATCTGCAAGATTTGACAAGTGTTTGGGGTGAAGCAAAGGGTATCACACGGATAAAGGAGTGGTATAAGCAGTTCAAAGATGGCTGCTCATCAGTGAAGAGTGAAGCACATTCTGGTAGGCATTCAACATCTGCAGATGAAGCTGTTATCGATCATGTAAGGACTCTGTTTGTGCAGGATAGACAAATCATGGTCAGAGAACTTGTAAATGAGGTAAAAATTAGGATTGGATCCATTCACTACATTTTAATGGAACATTTGCACCTCAGAAGTCTCAGCAAGCCAAAGTTGGTAAAACTGAGAGCAACTTCATTCAGAGATTACACAGGACATACTAGGTACAGTGAACAGTAATCAAAACTTTCTTAACACAGTGATCACTGGTGATGTGTCCTGAGTTTATGAGTATGATTCAGAAACAAAGTTCCAGTCACTGCAACGGAAGCATCCATCATCCCTGAGACCCAAACCAGCAAGGCAGGTCCACAGCAACGTGAAAGTCATACTGACTGTCTTTTTTACTCCCGTTGCATGGTCTGTCATGAGTATGCCCCAGAAGATAATAACGTCAATAAGGAGTACTACCAAGAGGTTCTGCATCAACTTCTTGAAGCAGCGAGATTAGGTCTGACTTGTGGGCAGCGAACAATTGGCACCTTCACCACAAAAATGCACCCACTCATCATTCTCAGTTAATTCAGAGTTTTTGGCCAAACACAACACAGCTGTGGTTTGTCGGCCTCCCAGTTCCCCTGACCTAGCACTGTGTGACCTCAGGCGGGGAAGACATTATGCAGAAATCGACAGAGCAGCTGTATACCCCACCAAAAGAGGCTTTCCAGTGATAATTCCTGTAGTGGCAGCAGGATTGGGAGAGGTGTGTAGAAGCTGAAGGGGACTACTCTGAATGTGACTAATGTCAAACAATTGCATCTGAATACTGATTTATTTTATAATCAAAAGTTGGAAGATTATTATGAATACTAACCAGCTACACTGCTATGTAAATTGTTTATATTTTATCTCATTTATGATGAGCCCATTTCGGCAAATTGCCATCGTCAGGTGCTCTGTAAGTACATAAATAAGCAATGGTCTTAATATAATGGTCTTGTTAACTATGATCTGAAGAGCTATAATATATCATTCCTGTAGTGGCAGCAGGATTGGGAGAGGTGTGTAGAAGCTGAAGGGGACTACTCTGAATGTGACTAATGTCAAACAATTGCATCTGAATACTGATTTATTTTATAATCAAAAGTTGGAAGATTATTATGAATAATAACCAGCTACGCTGCTATGTAAATTGTTTATATTTTATCTCATTTATGATGAGCCCATTTCGGCAAATTGCCATCGTCAGGTGCTCTGTAAGTACATGAATAAGCAATGGTCGTAATATAATGGTCTTGTTAACTATGATCTGAAGAGCTATAATATATCATTAGCTGTTTTTACCATACATGTAACATCATTGCTGTCATGTCTTGTCTGTTTTACAATTATTACTTTCTCCCAGGTGTACAATGCAGATGTATATTGCATAATACTTGTTTTCCATATATGGTACTTTTCTGACAGCTTGGATGACATAGTTACTATTATAAATAAGTGATGTGTGAAATTCAATTGTCTATTATTATTTTTGTATAGATTTGTTTCTAATTATATTTTTGCCTAAAGTTTGATTCAGTGTTATTTGAGATTTTTATTTTACGTTTTTAATTTTTTTGTAATAATTGTTGTTGTCTATGATTTATGTTGGTGTTCTGTCTCTGTTTTATACTACTCGTGTTGTTATCACTGTTACTATGGGTATGTATTGTTTAGAATCTCTGATTTTATAATTTTACCCATTTTCCCAATTTATAATGTGAATAAAGTTTTCTGTATACTTTTTGTGCTTTAGGTCAGTTTGTTCATTCAGTAAATTTGTTGGGTTGCTGTATGCATGTGAATATGTCTCTATTTCCTCAAGGATGCTCATGAATGTTCTCTTCTGCATAATATGGAGAATCTCTAGTGCTTTGTTTGTGGGTTTTACATCACGTTTCTCTGCTTGTAAATATTGAAAAATTGTGGATCGGTTGTTGTCACTTTCTCTGGTGTGCTCTTTATATCTATACCACAATAACAAAACAACCAGAAAAGCACAATATACATAAAGAAATAACACTAAATACACACACAGTGAAAAAGAAGAAAACAAAACACATAATCACAACCTATCTAAGAAACATCTTGAACAAAATCAACAAATTATTCAATAAAACTGACATCGCATTTGCATTTCAAAACACACACAGCGTCAAACACAAAATCCACAAAGGCAGCTCAAAAGTTCCCATACACAACAAACCCGGCATTTACAGAATTTCATGTAACACATGCCACAAATTCTACATAGGGCAGACTGGTAGAAACTTCAAAATTAGATATAAAGAGCACACCAGAGAAAGTGGAAACAACTGATTCACATTCTAGAACTCCTCCATATTACGCAGAAGGGAACCCGCATGAACATCCTTGCGGAAATAAAGATATATTCACATGCATACAGCAACCCAACAAATTTACTGAATGAATAAACTGACCTAAAGCACAAAAAGTATACAGAAAACTTTATTCACATTATAAATTGGGAAAATGGGTAAAATTATAAAATCAGAGACTCTAAACAACACATACCCAAGCAACAACGATAACAACATGAGTAGTATAAAACAGGGACAGAACATCAACATAAATCATAGACAACAATTATTACAAAAAAATTAAAAACGTAAAATTAAAATCTCAAATAACACTAAAACAAACTTTAGGCAAAAATATAAGTAGAAACAAACCTATATAAAAAATAATAATAAGCAACTGAATTTCACACATCACTTATTTATAATGGTAACTACGTAAACATGTAATATCACTGACAAGCTGTCAGAAAAGTAGCATATATGGAAAACAAGTAATATCCGATTTACATCTCAATTGTACACCCGGGAGAAAGTAATATTGTAAAACAGACAAGACATAACAGCAACAATGTCACATGTAGGGTAAAAACACCTAATGATATATTATAGCTTTTCAGGTCATAGTTACAAGACCATTATATTAAGACCATTGCTTATTTACTTATTTACAGAGCACCTGATGATGGTAATTTGCCAAAATGGGCTCATCGTGAATGAGATAAAATGTAAACTATTTACATAGCAGTGTGGCTATTATTCATAATAATCATGTCATTGAAAGATATATTTTGCACTGTGGGCCTCAAAGAACAAAATCTGGATGCTTTTTGAACAAGCCTTGTAGAAAGTCTTTGGAGTAGGAAAGTTGATTTTGTATGTTAATTGTATACTTTAATGCTCACTTTTCATGAATAAAATATACATTTTAGATTAATCAGCCCATAACTCCTTAGTACTTGCCAACAATCAATCTCAAATTACTTACGTTACCCATCATTCAGCTTAAGTATGGCACATAAATAAGTGGTGTATTCAGCCATAAAAATCTTTGCCAGTTACCCAGTGAGATAAAGAATTTAACAGATGATAAAAGTAACTTCAACACAAACTGAAATCACATAAAACTGATGGCTCCTTCTACTTCCTAGGAAAATATTTTGATGAATAATATTGTGGTGAAAAAAGTAGCAGAAAATTAATGTAATAGACAATCATATCAATGGTCATGGTATTACCATATATTCATTCATAAAGTGTGTTACAAGTGTAAACTGCTCTTCCACATAACAGCAAGTGATCAGAATTATGAGTCATGAAATACATAATCAACTAACTAACTAAACAATTACGTCAGCCGTGCCCATAATTACCTAGGAACATGACATGTAAGATAATAAAAAGTTCTGCGATTTTTCCTCTGTGTTAATGTGTGGGAGTTTTGGGTAAATGTCAATTGTGAATCACTTAAAAAGGTTGTTCATGGTAGGCACTGTTCATGAACATATAAGCAGTGATATGTGCCACTCAGACTTACAGCTCCTGACTGCAGTTTGGTGGGCACTCCATGCGATAGCCAGAGCACAGTAATCTAAGCACACGCCCAGTTGGTGTCCCAGGATACGGTGTTGCTCCCAATGTCACTATCTCCCAAAGAAGTACACCAAATGACCACCTGTGCAAAATTGAGAAAACTCAGTTAGTTTTTTGCTGTCTTTCCTAGTGAAAACCACATATTCAACATCTGAGTATGGTGTTATTAGCAAAGATGGAAGTAGAAGTAGCTACTTTGTATTGATGCATTAACATACTTGATTTGTAAAACAACTATTAAAATACCTCATTTTCATTAATTAGGAACAAACATAACCAACATATTTTATGGACATGAAGTAGTTATCATGAAGCATGAAGAAGAGAAGTGCCAAACATGTCGGTAATGTAAATGTAAATTTCTCTATTCCTGTCAAGCAAACAGAAGGAAAGAGAAAATAACTAATGATGTACTAGATTACTTGGAGATGGGTTGTAACCAGCGAAAACATAACTTACTTCAACCTCATGTTCCCCTGATAAAAATTAGGCACACTTTCAATCCCATTCTCAACATTCAATCTTTGCCATCCAACAAAGCAGTAGCTAATGCACTAAATAAAATGATGGAAAATGTTAATTGCCCTATGGTAATGTCTTGAGTGTAAAATTTTACCCACACCAGATGAAAGATATAAAAGGATCATTAATAAGCAAATTCTTGCTGTGCCAGATAAAATTCTGTTCCTCCACCGAGAAATCAGCTGGAGGCCCCCAGGGCATTTTATGCAATAGGAGACACATCTTCTGCATCACTCCCAATTTGCACAAGAAACTGCAACATGGACAAATTGATAAAATCTTGGGAAAGAGAACAATGATGACCAGACAATAAACCAATGACTGATGTAAAAGAAAAAGAAGAACTAAAATGCTGGGAAGGATAGGAGCCAGGTTGGACCACCGAACCAGGACAGCCATGGCTCCCATGGGCCAGAGCAGGTGACAGAGCACCCCTCCAGCCCCTCAAGTGGCCGACAAGGCCACTGTGCCCCACCTCATAGAGAAGAATAGATACCACCTGTGCATATAAATCAGATTAGTGGCTTTGGCAGCACCCACTAGCACTAGAGGCGACACATCAGCTTCTTTAAGGTTCTGTCATAAGGTGGCCAAACTGGGGCAGTCCAGTAGGAGGTGGACCACTGTGAGACAGGCACCACACCAACAGTGTGGTGTATCCCCATGTCATAGGAAGCGGCCATCAGGCAGCCAAGTGTGGCCAGTGCAAAGCTGATAGAGAACAGTAGATTCCCTGCATGAATCATGAAGTGAATACTGTTACATACTAATGGTCTCCTTCATTGCTCACAGTTTGTTCAGAGAAACCAGGGCAAACCAATCCACATTCCAAGCCTCCATCAATTGATGGCATAGAATCAAGCAAAGGTCCAGTTTCAGTAACTCCACCTACAGAGTTGGCATCCTGGCAGCCAACTTCGTCAACTGGTCAGTACATTCATTCCCTGGGGCCCCAACATGACCTAGGATCCAGACAAAGATGGCTGACTGTCCTCCATTATGGAGCTGAGAAAGGATATCCTGGATAACCACAACCAATGTGTGTCAAGGGTAGCACTGATCGATAGCCTGAAGACTCCTCTGGGAATCACTACCAATTAAGACTGCCTCGCTGATGTAAAAATGAACATGACTGAGGGCTTGAGCAATGGCCACCAATTTTACAGTGAATACACTGCATCCATTTGTGTGGCAGTGTAGTTTACTGTACCCTGCATGTGTGTAGGTGAAATCGATTCATCCATTGACCATAGCGCTGTCAGTGCATACCACTTCTTAACCCAGAAATGCATCACAGACAGCCAGGAACAGGTAATGAAAAACCATGTGATCAACAGAGCCTTTCAGTTGAAAGAATAGGTTGAGATAGATATGAGGATGGGGTACACACCTTGGGGGTGTGCGCAATTGCTCCCTGACAAGAGGTGACAATGAGGAAGGTTGGAGTTCAGAATAGAGATGCCATATATGAACTACAACCTTGACTCCAGTCCTGGACTGCTACTGTGGGAGGCGGATCTCCCTACCATGAAAAAGGACTTGTTAGGTCATATGCTGATATGCTGGAGGGCTGGACTGAAAGGCATCTGTTGCAAGTCAGACCCCATAATAGTGTATCAGGTCCAGCACCCACAAAGCTGAAGGGGAGGCCCATAGTCCCATAATCAAGATATGACAGAATCAGAGCTTCGTAAAGCCACAAAAGTGTAGTGCGGTCTGTGCTCCAAGCTCATCTTACCAAGTCAGTGAACAGTATTCAGGTATGAATAGCACATTTGCTTAAGTTGTCCAAGATGGGGAACCACGTCAATAGGGCATTGAAGACTCATCCCAGAAAGTGATAAGACTCCACCACATTGAGCTATTGGTCATCAAGGTAGAGTTCTGATTGTGGAAAGACAGTACGACAGTGACAGAAGTGCATGATCCATGTCTTGGTGGCTGAACACCGAAAGCCATGGGTGGGAGCCCAGGACTGCATCTTGTGTGTGTCACCCTGCAGTCAGTGTTCAACAGCACCCACAGTGAAGGAGCAATAGTAAATAAAAAAATCATCAGCATACAAAGTGAGTGACACTGTAGACCCCACAGCTGTAGCTATATCACTGAGAGCCATTAGAAAAAGGTGTACTCTCAATACAGAATCCTGAAGCATCCCATTCTCTTGTATATAGGAGGGAGGAGGGTACTGTAGAAAGCACCAGCTTGAACCCAGAAAATATGGCGTGACAAGAAGTTCTAGACAAAAATTGGGAGTAGGCTCTGGAGACCGCCGAGTGGTGTCATACACCCATACGCCTTTTGCAAGTCGAAAGAGACACTGATTAGGTGTTGACTTCAGGCAAAAGCCCACTGGATATCTGACTGCAGGCATACCAAATTGCCAGTAGCAGAACGGCCATGGCAAAAACTGCCCTGTAACAGAGCTAAAAGACCCTGGGACTCAATGTACCACACAGCATCTGGCTTACCAAACATTCAAGCAACTTTTGGTGGCCATTAGTGACACTAATTTGGTGATACCTGTCCATCTCAAGGGGGCGTTTACAAGACTTCAGTTCCAGGAAAACCATGAATCCTCCACACAGAGATGGGAGTGCATCCTCACTCCAGATATGGGTGAAAATGGCAAGGACGTGACATTGGCAGAACACTGATACATTTTAAAATTTTAAACATTGGCTTATAGTGTGGCAAGTTACATTGGCTGAAACTTAACCCAGGAAAGAATTTTATACTTATACTCATTGATTGTGAATTTGAGTGATGTGTGGCCAATCTGTAGTCATGACATAAGAGGCCAGATGGATACCAACTACTGAGCAGATCAAAGGGTCGCAGTCCATTTACCTTCAGAAGAAGACAAACTTATATTAGTCACAACCATGGTAAAGAGGTAATAACCTTTAATGCTGCAACTAGTTGGCTGGTATTTTGCAGTCCTATCAAGTTTCCACTGATAGGTGTTTGAGCATATGGCCATGGATGCAGTCTGGCCCTGGAGCTGTGTCAGGGCAAAGGACTGAGGCAATGAGGAATTCCCATTCACTGGACAGAGCATTATATGGCTCTATGTGATGTGTAATGAAAGGTAAGTGAATTTTCTCCACTCATTGTTTGAGGACAGGAAATAATGGCTGATAATTCTCAGATGCAGAGGCTTGAGCATAATGCACAGCATAAGGATCATGGGCACTGAAGTCATCCGAAGAATGGTGAGGCAAGCTGAGAAATCAATGCAGACAATGTGGTCTGAGACACTTCACCATTGCGAGGGAGATACAAATTAAAGACAGTTAAATCCAGAGACACCCACACTTGAAGAGTCACAGCCTCCAAAGCTGTATTGAGTGGCATGTGTTCACTGTAGACAGAGTTCAGAAGGTAAATGTAAACTTGATCCAATGCTCTGTCAGTGGGGGATGGGGTGGGGGTGGCAGCTGTGAATGATGACTAGTAGAGACTTACGCCAAAGTCAATGATGCTGTGGTATGCAGCATGTTGAGAAAATGGGTGACTAGAATTTGTGATAAGCAACAGTGGGGCAGTGACCATCCACACAGATACATAGCTGATCCCCTGTCATACACAAATGAAATGCTGCACATACCAGATGGTGTACAATGTGACTGGTTTCATATGTTGCCTTATCTTTCATCACATGGAAAATGGCTGTGACTGGACTACAGTAGGATGCGGTAAATGGCTCTTGCACTTCGGTCATTCACATGGGAAAGAAGCATGAAGTCCAGAAATGGGACCAGCAGTAACTTAGGGCCAGACCATGATACTATATAAGTCAGGTGGGCAACAGAATATCATTTGGCAGGATGAGAATAAGATTTTGCATAGAATATAAGTTATTTCAAAGCACAAAAAAGTATTCAAGAAACTAAGCCACATTATTTGCCATGGCATCCATGTCTGGTTGAAATTGAGCGATAAAGAGGAGTAGGGGTTACTGACTGTATATACAGTAGTATTGAGTATGTTAGTGTAATTGGGCCCAAAAATCTGTTCCTGGACTAGCTCGTCAAGATATTTGGATAACTCTTGATTTCCATGACAGGTGTGCCACCCACAGGTGTTAATGCGTAAGGAGGAACTTTTCAGAATGAAATGGGTGACATAGCCAAAAAACAATTGTTTTTGTTGGTTGATATGGGATATGAATAGGTTTTAATTGGACCATCTGAAGTGGAGGTCAACATTCAAAAAAGTAGCTTGTTAAGTGGAGAAATATCAGAAGAAGCAGATGTGGGAGGAGAAGTTAAGTTTCTGGAGGAAAGAGTGGAGGCTGTCCTTGTCATGGGTCCAGGATCATGAAGATGTAATCACTAAATCTCCACCAGTAAGGGGTTTAAGGTGTTGGGTGGGAGGAATTCCTCTAAGCAATCCATAAGTATTTTGACATAGAGAACTGCTACATGACAACCCGTGACAGTTCTGAAGACTATTTTGTAAATTTGGGTTTCAAAGGAGAAATAATTATGGGTGAGGATGTGTTTACTAAAATAATTAGGAATAAGATGGATGGTTCAATGTGAGAATGATACTGGGAAAGGCTATGTTTAATGGCAACAATATTGGTTTATTTATTTATTTAATGCATAGCCCTAGCTTAGACAGATAATAACATGTAAGATATTAGTTGTTTAATGATTTGTTAACACCACCACATCATTCAATTTCCTTGACTGTTACACATATTGCTGAAAATAAGGATTTTTTTTAACTGAATGGAATAGTTATGCTATTTAACAAATAATGTCAATTATTGACATAGAACTGAGAGCAAAGTTTCTATACCATGGACTGTGTGAATTCCATGGAAAATGAAAAAGTTTACATAAAAAGCATAATGTACGTACCTAGGTATGAAAAGGATTTTATTTACACATCTATAGTAGCATTTGGCTATATGTTCCACATTTTATGACTGATATATTAATATTTGCCTTGAAAGTACTGTAGAACTATTCTCTACCTTTATTTGTCCTTATGGAGAAATATAGTATTGATTGAAGCAGCATGTTTGTTGTGAACAGCAAATGTGTTCTTTCAGTTGATATTAATTAGTTATGGGAAAGCCTAACCCAAAATGATAATATTCAAAGAAATGTACTATTCCTCCTTATAGACAAATAAAGACAGAGAATAGTTCTACTTGTAAGGTGGCAGAAACTAACAAGACACATAAAACATTTGACAGAAACCGTAGTTTCCAAAATTGTAGGTTTCTTTCAGCTGGTTAAACATAGTTAAGAGGAAAGGAACTAGTCCACAATCAGGGAAAAAGTCACATGACTCGAGTTGAACAGAGGAGGCAGGTGAGAAGAAGAGGGAAATACACACTGAAATGTCAGCAAGAAAGAAAGTGAAAACACTTGATAAGTTAGCCATGCAGGGAGGTCAATTAACAAGTCAGATATAACAAAGAAATATACAGGAAAGAGAAGTTAGATGAACTCAAGATGCAGAGCATAGTTTTGCTATTATATGAAAATAATTTCTTTCAAAATATACAACTTGTCAACAGAATCAGTATTTATTAGTGATATAAGCATTAGTTTTCGAGTTCTCTGCATGTTGCCGTCATAAAAATGAAAACAAGTTCCTGCCACACTGGAACGGCACACATAATTACACGAAATTCTGAGGTATTCACTTTTTTTACCATCTACCACACAACATACATGAGAGTAAGGAAAGAGTTCTTACTCACACATCACTCTGTGAAGTATATATCTGATGAACAAGTGATTCAATGGCCATCCACTTCACTGGTAGGCGACCTGATCCAGTCTTGCGATAGATGTTCTGCTCATAAATATCACGGCTTAGTCCAAAGTCAGATATCTTCACAGTACGGTTGGAGCAGACGAGAACATTTCGAGCTGCTAAATCTCGGTGTACCACATGATTTGATGAAAGATATTCCTGCACAATGACAGAAGTTGATCTGGTGAAATGTCTGATAAAAAGAGTGCAATTGTATACTTACACTTTTAATAATGCAGATCATACAGATCAAAAATAAATAAACTACTTGATTATGGAACAGATACATTATTTGTACAGTTGCAATTAAAATACAAATAGCACAGTGATACAGTAGCATAACAAAACATCAGCAGCGATATTTATTAAGAATGAATGGGTCATTAACTACCAAATTATAGAACTAGATTGAATATGAAGTAACTGCAAGAAAACAACAGAATTTTAGTTTCAAACAAATGTCATACATGGCACTCACCCCCACAGACAAATTCACATTTGTCACATCTACATTACTGTGAAGAACATTGAGATGAGATATTATTGTGCTGGGTGTGTATTTCTTAGGAAGAAATTAATAAACCTGTGAAGTACTAATCCTTGCAAACTACAGAAGTGCAGCTAGAGCAGAGAAAATTACTCAGATTTCTTGTTATAAGGTTCCTCTGTCACAAGATAAAGGAGCCTTGACTCTGTTTGTTGTGTATTTTTATCTGGCAGAACATTATTCAGAAAAACGCAGACTCAGTTCTGAGTACCAGCATGTCAGACAGTTCAATTTGTTAAATGAGTTTTAGCAAAGAAATGATAAGGAAGAATAAATATTCTGTAATATTAACAGATGTAGAAGATATATTTCTTAAGTCACCTAGAATATGATGAAAAAGAGGTAGCATCAGCAAATTTGTAAATGACCAATAACAATGGAATGCAAGAACTAACTAGTTACTTTTGTGCTTAAGAGAACTAGTTTAACATTAGGAATAAGGAACAGAAATGGATGGATAGATGCAAGCTGCTGTGTGTACCAATAATAATGGAGCATCGCATTCATAGGTGTACAAATAAAGAAAATAATAGAAGCCTTTGATAAACTGTTATATCATTTAATATTTCTGCCTCAACAACATATTTTTACCCTACTTAATTACTATATTAAAATGAAGCAGAAATATTTTATTCAAGGAGGAATAATAATAAGTTGAAGTCACTAAGTGTCAGATCATTATGGATGCCGTTTGAAACATAATTTCCGTATTTTGAGGAATAAATCCTACTGTTTGAAAGGCAACAAAGATCAAACAAAAATAATAAGCAAATATAAATTCTCAACTCTTCTTATGTTTGTTCCAGTTTTACAAAATACAGTGTAGGGTTGGTAGGTCAGCCGTAATGAAATACAATGCTTTTCATTTTCTGTCCATAAATGATTTGGGAAAGTTTTCTCAGTGTCAATGGTATTTTCTTTTCTCTTTCCTTTTTCCCCATTTCACTGCTTTTAGTACAGGAACATTCTTGAATAGCAACATCACACTCAAGGGGCTATGAAGCTAGAGCCAACTGAAATTCTACGATATTGTCCTCAAGTCCTGACATGAGAAGATCCCTGTGTCAAATTTTTATTAATTAATTTAGGGATACTTAACATTTAAAATCTAGGCACATTCCTTAGGAACTACTATAAAGTTAAAGTAAGCAATATAATTGAAAGAAGATGTATTTCTGCGTGCAATGACTTAAGAAGCCAAACACAACTTCCATCAATAAATATCACCACCGGAATCATGTTATCTTAAAAAGTGATTGATGAAATTTTATCTTTGTGTTTTTTTTATAGATGAAAGAATTTTTCTGTTGTGAAAACAATGGAATCAAGGTAGTGATCCTTCCAAATCTGAGACCTATTACCACCATTACGTTATTTCAAGCTTTTTAAACACACAAGTAGAACTCATGACAGAAATCAATAAACAACTAGTACTATCTAGTGCATTTTGTTGTACTAACAGGATTTATGGACATGTGGTTTCATATTATGACATTTCAACAGTAAGGTTATCAGTAGATAACTACGGAAGTTTTGGGAATGACTGAGCTATTGTTCATCATAACATTCCAACAAAGGCTTCCTATAGAAACATTAATTCTAATCTACTGAAAATTCCAACAATTCATGACAACTATAAATGGTGAAACAGCCTGTGTTATTGTGCTACACTTAGTATTCACTCAGTATTGGCAATGGAAATAAAATGGGAGCATTCCCATGCATCAGTTTCTATGATCTTGAAGTGAGACTAAAATGTTATCAGTGATATCAGTAAGTTCTGTTTAGGGTTTCACAGTGCCACAATGTTTTGTAGTGTGATTTTTGTGATATGTGAAGTATCAGTTTGTTCATTTATATCTTCCAGAGGCAAGGTATTAGATAGTTTATAAATGTATGTGGATTCAGTAATTTATTTTGTGACTCTGAAATATTTGAAATTATTCTATTCAAAAGGCAAAAGATTTAGTGTTCCTGATAGACACATATAAAAGTATTTGACACTATAGTAGCCTACAGAGTTATTAGTTCCTTCCTTGGGGCACAGAAAATGATAAGAGTGAGGAAAGTTAAAAAGGAAGGGCAGGATGTTCAGAAGCAAGGATGAGGGGACCAAACTGTTGTGAGGTCTCCCTTGTCTTCAAAACTAGTGAGTCCCTCTCATTCTGGGGTCTGAGTGATCTGTCCCTCCTTTTCAACCTCCCTCAAGCGAATCCCTCTCCCTCCCTGAGTAAGGACCTGATAGTCCTGAACACTAGGATAGTATTGTCACTTTTATGTATGTCTATCAGCAGAACTAAATTTTTTGCTTCCTGAAGGTAAGTAACATTGTCTCATAATGCTAGTTTTTGCAAGGGCATTTTCCTTTCTTTATATGTATGTTCATTTTCCAAAACTTAATTGCACTATTCAATCCTCTTCCTCCTAATCTATCTTCAATTCTCATTCTACTCTTATTGTCTCTGGCCTGAAGCTGGCACAACATTTACCAGTCTGTTTATAACTTAGTTACCTGCATGAGTTGTACACAGGCACTATTATTTAAGTTTTTTGTGTATTGACATATGGCAAGTCCTATATCATTGTACATGATAAAATGGATGATCACTAAATCAATGTTCCATCTCTTACCTCCTACTCTCTGAGGCCTTCCCTTTCATCTTCATTTACCCTTGTCCTCACTACAGGCAGCCCTCTCATTCTGTGGTTTTAGAGACCTGCCTTTTTTTTTTTTTTTTTGAACCTCCTTACTCTACCTTTCTCTCCTCCCTGAGCAAGGCACTAATACACTCCTGGAAATTGAAATAAGAACACCGTGAATTCATTGTCCCAGGAAGGGGAAACTTTATTGACACATTCCTGGGGTCAGATACATCACATGATCACACTGACAGAACCACAGGCACATAGACACAGGCAACAGAGCATGCACAATGTCGGCACTAGTACAGTGTATATCCACCTTTCGCAGCAATGCAGGCTGCTATTCTCCCATGGAGACGATCGTAGAGATGCTGGATGTAGTCCTGTGGAACGGCTTGCCATGCCATTTCCACCTGGCGCCTCAGTTGGACCAGCATTCATGCTGGACGTGCAGACCACGTGAGACGACGCTTCATCCAGTCCCAAACATGCTCAATGGGGGACAGATCCGGAGATCTTCCTGGCCGGGGTAGTTGACTTACACCTTCTAGAGCACGTTGGGTGGCACGGGATACATGCGGACGTGAATTGTCCTGTTGGAACAGCAAGTTCCCTTGCCGGTCTAGGAATGGTAGAACGATGGGTTCAATGACGGTTTGGATGTACCGTGCACTATTCAGTGTCCCCTCGACGATCACCAGTTGTGTACGGCCAGTGTAGGAGATCGCTCCCCACACCATGATGCCGGGTGTTGGCCCTGTGTGCCTCGGTCGTATGCAGTCCTGATTGTGGCGCTCACCTGCACGGCGCCAAACACGCATACGACCATCATTGGCACCAAGGCAGAAGCGACTCTCATCGCTGAAGACGACACGTCTCCATTCGTCCCTCCATTCACGCCTGTCGCGACACCACTGGAGGCGGGCTGCACGATGTTGGGGCGTGAGCGGAAGACAGCCCAACGGTGTGCGGGACCGTAGCCCAGCTTCATGGAGACGGTTGCGAATGGTCCTCGCCGATACCCCAGGAGCAACAGTGTCCCTAATTTGCTGGGAAGTGGCGGTGCGGTCCCCTACGGCACTGCGTAGGATCCTACGGTCTTGGCGTGCATCCGTGCGTCGCTGCGGTCCGGTCCCAGGTCGACGGGCACGTGCACCTTCCGCCGACCACTGGCGACAACATCGATGTACTGTGGAGACCTCACGCCCCACGTGTTGAGCAATTCGGCGGTACGTCCACCCGGCCTCCCGCATGCCCACTATACGCCCTCGCTCAAAGTCCGTCAACTGCACATACGGTTCACGTCCACGCTGTCGCGGCATGCTACCAGTGTTAAAGACTGCGATGGAGCTCCGTATGCCACGGCAAACTGGCTGACACTGACGGCGGCGGTGCACAAATGCTGCGCAGCTAGCGCCATTCGACGGCCAACACCGCGGTTCCTGGTGTGTCCGCTGTGCCGTGCGTGTGATCATTGCTTGTACAGCCCTCTCGCAGTGTCCGGAGCAAGTATGGTGGGTCTGACACACCGGTGTCAATGTGTTCTTTTTTTCATTTCCAGGAGTGTAGTTCCCAAAGCTATGATAACATTCTCACTGTTTCTTTTATGTTCATCTGTCAGTACTACTAAACATTCCACATCCTGAAGGTAAGTATTAGTCAGCAATTCTGCCTCATATTTATTAATATCTTTCTTTGCTTATGATTATTATTGCTATTTGTCTAGTTGGATGCTTACATTTACATCTGAATATAGTTTGTATTATGCTATTGTAATATTTTTGCTAGGATTTGACTGTATAATTGGATCAGTTTGTTCAGATGATGCTCACACACATGATATTACTTATATTTTGACAAGAAACTAATTATTTCACTTGCATGTTACTATGCTTTGAACTGATTTATAATGAGTTGACTACTTTCTACGTATGATACAACTGACTGCGCCATGGTGGCTTGGTTTGCTGGCCTAACTACCTCTAGCACAGGTATCAATAGTCACCTCCCTTGTGACTTATCTTTGGTTTTCCTGGTTGAGTTGCGGAGGCTCGGCACGTTGGAGTGAGTTGTGAATGGCACGTGACGGAAGGAGGAGGGCTGGAGCAGCAATGCCTGGCAGTGGACTTTGGTTGGGCAGATTTGGTATGGACAATGCATGTACCAAGCCAGATCGCTGTGCAACTTGTCAAATAAATTGGGCATCTGCTAAAGAAGGTGACGAAGGTCATGCTCTGCAGCTCTGGTGACGGGGGCCTCTTCCTGCTTTTTTGAAAAGGAGTTAAAAGGATAATTGATGTGGGGAGAGTGCATCATAATTTACTGCCTAAGGACATTCTGGCCATGTAGTTTTGTTGTTTAAAGGAAAATTGGCACAATATTATTGTGTCATGTTCAGTGAATAATATGTATTTGTTTGTTCTGAGGTGTGACTTGGCTTGTGAGTGGCTGATGGTTTTTAGTGTGTCTTCTTTGAAGGCATGTGATTCTGTTAACTGGTAAACCACTTGTGTGCACCCACCTGGGGTGCAATGTTACGGTTTGAAATGGTAACACCGGTGAGTGGAACTGTACCCATTTATATCAGGTACTGCGTATGAATTTGAAATTTAATTGTGATTAAGTAAAATGTGTTTATTCTAATCTATGTTGATGTGTTTTAGTCATAACTGAATTACGTAGGGCTACTACAGAGAGAAATTTTCTCCCTTGCTTAAGGGTTTAACTGCGACTGCTCTGTTGGTACCTGCACCTTCTCCGTTAAATGTAATTGCTTATCATCTTATACCTAAAAACAAAGATGATGTGACTTACCAAACGAAAGCGCTGGCAGGTCGATAGACACACAAACAAACACAAACATACACACAAAATTCAAGCTTTCGTAACAAACTATTGCCTCATCAGGAAAGAGGGAAGGAGAGGGAAAGACGAAAAGGATGTGGGTTTTAAGGGAGAGGGTAAGGAGTCATTCCAATCCCAGGAGCGGAAAGACTTACCTTAGGGGGAAAAAAGGACGGGTATACACTCGCACACACACACATCCATCCACACATATACAGACACAAGCAGACATATTTAAAGACAAAGAGTTTGGGCAGAGATGTCAGTCGAGGCAGAAGTGCAGAGGCAAAGATGTTGAATGACATGTGAGGTATGAGTGGCGGCAACTTGAAACTAGCGGAGATTGAGGCCTGGTGGGTAACGGGAAGAGAGGATATATTGAAGAGCAAGTTCCCATCTCCGGAGTTCAGATAGGTTGGTGTTGGTGGGAAGTATCCAGATAACCCGGACGGTGTAACACTGTGCCAAGATGTGCTGGCCGTGCACCAAGGCATGTTTAGCCACAGGGTGATCCTCATTACCAACAAACACTGTCTGCCTGTGTCCATTCATGCGAATGGACAGTTTGTTGCTGGTCATTCCCACATAGAATGCATCACAGTGTAGGCAGGTCAGTTGGTAAATCACGTGGGTGCTTTCACATGTGGCTCTGCCTTTGATCGTGTACACCTTCCGGGTTACAGGACTGGAGTAGGTGGTGGTGGGAGGGTGCATGGGACAGGTTTTACACCAGGGGCGGTTACAAGGATAGGAGCCAGAGGGTAGGGAAGGTGGTTTGGGGATTTCATAGGGATGAACTAACAGGTTACGAAGGTTAGGTGGACGGCAGAAAGACACTCTTGGTGGAGTGGGGAGGATTTCATGAAGGATGGATCTCATTTCAAGGCAGGATTTGAGGAAGTCGTATCCCTGCTGGAAAGCCACATTCAGAGTCTGGTCCAGTCCTGGAAAGTATCCTGTCACAAGTGGGGCACTTTTGTGGTTCTTCTGTGGGGGATTCTGGGTTCGAGGGGATGAGGAAGTGGCTCTGGTTATTTGCTTCTGTACCAGGTCGGGAGGGTAGTTGCGAGATGCGAAAGCTGTTGTCAGGTTGTTGGTGTAAAGGTTCAGGGATTCCGGACTGGAGTAGATTCGTTTGCCACGAAGACCTAGGCTGTGGGGAAGGGACTGTTTGATGTGGAATGGGTGGAAGCTGTCATAAAGCAGGTACTGTTGCTTGTTGGTGGGTTTGATGTGGACGGACGTGTGAAGCTGGCCGTTGGACAGGTGGAGGTCAACGTCAAGGAAAGTGGCATGGAATCTGGAGTAGGACCAGGTGAATCTGATGGAACCAAAGGGGTTGAGGTTGGAGAGGAAATTCTGAAGTTCTTCTTCACTGTGAGTCCAGATCATGAAGATGTCATCAATAAATCTGTACCAAACTTTGGGTTGGCAGGCCTGGGTAACCAAGAAGGCTTCCTCTAAGCAACCCATGAATAGGTTGGCGTACGAGGGGGCCATCCTGGTACCCATGGCTGTTCCCTTTAATTGTTGGTATGTCTGGCCTTCAAAAGTGAAGAAGTTGTGGGTCCGGATGAAGTTGGCTAAGGTGATGAGGAAAGAGGTTTTAGGTAGGGTGGCAGGTGATCAGCGTGAAAGGAAGTGCTCCATCACAGCGAGGCCCTGGACGTGTGGAATATTTGTGTATAAGGAAGTGGCATCAATGGTTACAAGGATGGTTTCCGGGGGTAACAGATTGGGTAAGGATTCCAGGCGTTCGAGAAAGTGGTTGGTGTCTTTGATGAAGGATGGGAGACTGCATGTAATGGGTTGAAGGTGTTGATCTACGTAGGCAGAGATCCATTCTGTGGGGGCTTGGTAACCAGCTACAATGGGGCGGCCGGGATTATTGGGTTTGTGGATTTTAGGAAGAAGGTAGAAGGTAGGGGTGCGGGGTGTCGGTGGGGTCAGGAGGTTGATGGAGTAAGGTGAAAGGTTTTGCAGGGGGCCTAAGGTTCTGAGGATTCCTTGAAGCTCCGCCTGGACATCGAGAATGGGGTTACCTTGGCAAACTTTGTATGTGGTGTTGTCTGAAAGCTGACGCAGTCCCTCAGCCACATACTCCCGACGATCAAGTACCACGGTCGTGGAACCCTTGTCCGCCGGAAGAATGATGATGGATCGGTCAGCCTTCAGATCACGGATAGCCTGGGCTTCAGCAGTGGTGATGTTGGGAGTAGGATTAAGGTTTTTTAAGAAGGATTGAGATGCAAGGCTGGAAGTCAGAAATTCCTGGAAGGTTTGGAGAGGGTGATTTTGAGGAAGAGGAGGTGGGTCCCGCTGCGACGGAGGATGGAACTGTTCCAGGCAGGGTTCAATTTGGATGGTGTCTTGGGGAGTTGGATCATTAGGAGTAGGATTGGGGGGGGGGGGGGGGGCGGGCGGGAGGGAGGGACGAGGGACTCGCCTTGGGGGGGGGGGAGGAGGGAGGGAGGGACAGGTGTACGCTCGCGCACGCGCGCACGTCTGTCCGCGCACGCACGGACGCAGGCAGACATTTGTAAAGATGTCTGCTTGTGTCCGTGCATGCGCGGATGGACACGCGCATGTGTGCGAGTGTACACCTGTCCCCCCCTCCCCTCTTCCCCCCCAAGGCAAGTCCCCCCGCTCCCTTCCTTTTTCCCCCCCTAAGGTGAGTTTCCGCTCCTGGGATTGGAATGACTCCTTACCCTCTCCCTTAAAACCCACATCCTTTCGTCTTTCCCTCTCCTTCCCTCTTTCCTGATGAGGCAACAGTTTGTTGCGAAAGCTTGAATTTTGTGTGTATGTTTGTATGTTTGTGTGTCTATCGACCTGCCAGCAGTTTCGTTCGGTAAGTCACATCATCTGTGTTTTTAGATATATTTTTCCCACGTGGAATATATATATATATATATATAATGTTAATATAATGATTTTTCCCACTAGATATATATATCTAAAATCAAAGATGATGTGACTTACCAAATGAAAGTGCTGGCAGGTCGACAGACACACAAACAAACACAAACATACACACAAAATTCTAGCTTTCGCAACCAACGGTTGCTTCATCAGGAAAGAGGGAAGGAGAGGGAAAGATGAAAGGATGTGGGTTTTAAGGGAGAGGGTATGGAGTCATTCCAATCCCGGGAGCGGAAAGACTTACCTTGGGGGAAAAAAGGATAGGTATACACTCGCACACACACACATATCCATCCGCACATACACAGGATGTGGGTTTTAAGGGAGAGGGTAAGGAGTCATTCCAATCCCGGGAGCAGAAAGACTTACCTTAGGGGGAAAAACGCTTTATGCACATTGTTAAAATTACGTGTAAATGTATTAAAAGGAGTGGTGTTGTGGTGAAAGATTACGAAAATGGGGCTAACAATTGTCTGACGAAGAAATAATGACGTTAAAACCTGTGGGGAGCGGCTAAAAATGATCAGTGATGTGCGTTAAACGGAAGTGGAAATAAAGCGAAAGTTATTAGAACTAGCCGAAATGGTTGTTTAATACGTGAAAGCAACTGTTTTTGAACATTTCAAATGTCTGCTCGTGTCTGTGTATGTGCTGATGGATATGTGTGTGTATGCGAGTGTATACCTATCCTTTTTTCCCCCAAGGTAAGTCTTTCCGCTCCCGGGATTGGAATGACTCCTTACCCTCTCCCTTAAAACCCACATCCTTTCATCTTTCCCTCTCCTTCCCTCTTTCCTGACGAAGCAACCGTTGGTTGCGAAAGCTAGAATTTTGTGTGTATGTTTGTGTGTCTGTCGACCTGCCAGCACTTTCATTTGATAAGTCACATCATCTTTGTTTTTAGATATATTTTTCCTATGTAGAATGTTTCCCTCTATTATATTAATATGCTTATCATCTTACCTAGACAGAGGCGTATGTATTTGTATACAACAATATTCTTTCTAACTATCTCTGTCAGTCTTAGCAAATTTAAGTTTGGCTTTAACTATTTGTTTTATCAAAGGTTAGGAGTTGTATTTACCTTGCTAAAGCGAGTCTCATCATTTGTGAGTGAATATTCTGTTATAGTTTGAGAGTGCTGCCTCGTATGTGATTTATGTTTATAGTTGACTGCAAAACACATGAGTCTACCTTGGTGTTTGCAGCGTGACTTCCAGGCTGCTACCTTGTCGGCATCCTGCCCAAAGTCCGAGGTCTAAGTTATTGCTGTGGGACCACTTTGCTGCGCCATATACCTAGCAAAAGTGGGTAGTTGTCTTGTTCCTTGGAGCTATATCTGGGTTGTGCAACTGCCACCAGGGTTGTAGGCTGTGGAGTTTGGTGGGATTAACTCATGAATTTTGTAAATTACATTTCAAATTTCATTACTACTATTATAAACTTGGATGCTTTGTGTTTACTGAATACTGTATTCTTTTGCTTATATTGGTAAATTTCAGTAGTTTGTCACTTTATATTTCACTATAAATCTGAAGGTTTTCATGATTGTTATTAACCTGGAATTTAACTGATCAGTATGTTTTTTCTTAAATAAATGTTAATTTGGTGCAAATGATTAACTACCTGATGGGTCTCCCTTCCACATGTTGATGTTTGATCCTTTCCTATCCTCAACCTGTTACCTGGGTTTCACTGATATGTTTTGCTTAGAACATGATAAATATTTGTTGTTGATTTGGTCTTCTATCTGAAGATTGGTGTAATACATCTCTCCAGACTGTTCTATCCTGTTCAAGCCTTTTCTTCCCTGAATAACAACTGCGAAAATATATCCATTTAAACCTGCTTACTGTATTTATCTCTTGGTTTTCCTCTACAATTTTTACCCCCCAAACTTCACTCAAATACTATAATGATGATTCCTTGTTGTCCCGGAAAGCATCCTATTAACCAATCTGTTCCTTTAGAGAAGTTATGAATGAAATTTCTTTTCTCCCCAATTTTACTCAGTAATCCCTCATTAGTTACGCAGTCCACCCACCTAATCTTGACCATTCTTCTGCAGTACCACATTTCAGAAGCTTCCATTTTCCTCTAGTCTGAACTGCTTATTGTCCATGTTTCACTTCCATACAAGCCTACAGTCCAGACAAATACCTTCAGAAAATACTTCCTAAACTGAATTTTTCACATGTTCTCTTTATCAGAAACACTTTTCTTGCCACTGCTGATTTAAATTTTATATCTTCTCTGCTTCAGCCATCATCAGTTCTTTTACTACCCAAATAGCAAAACTCACCAACTACTTTCAATGTCTTGTTTCCTAATACAGTTCCCACAGCATTGCCTCCTTTGATTAAACTATATTCTGTTATACTTGTTTTGCATTTATTGATGTTAATCTTATAGCCCCCTTTCAAGACACTACCTATTCCATTCAGCTGCTCTTCCAAGTCCTTACTTGTCTCTGACAGAATTACAATGGCATCAGGAAATGTTAAAGTTTCTATTTCTTCTCCTTGAACATTATTCCTTCTCCAATTTTTTCTTTGGTTTCTTTATAGCTTCCTTAATGTACAGATTGAGCAGCAGGATAGGTAGCGGGATAGGCTCAACTCTATGTCTCAGTCCCTTCTGAACTACAGCTTCCCTTTCATGTCCTACAACCCTTATAACTACAGTCTGGCTTTGTACAAGTTGTAAATAACATCTTGACCTTCATATTTCAGCCCTGCTACTTTAAGAATTTCACAGAGTGTATTCTAGTAAACACCATCAAAACCTTTCTCAAAGTACATAAATTCTATAAGTGTGCATTTTCATTTGTTTAACCTATTTTCTAAGATAAATCATAGAATCAGTACTGCTTTGCCTGATCCTATATTTCTCCAGAATCCAAACTGATCTTCCCCAAAGCCAGTTTCCACTAATTATTCCACTCTTTTGTAAACAACTCATGTCAATATTAACAACCATGGCTTATTAAACTGAGTTCAGTAATTTCACATCTGCCAGCTCTGCTTTCTTTGAAACTGGAATTATTACATTCTTCTTGAAAACTGATGGTATCTAGCCTGTCTCAAACATCTTGCACACCAGGTGGAATATTTTTGTCATGGCCGGCTCTCCCAAGGATATCAGCAGTTCTGAGAGAATGTTGTCTGCTACAGGGGCCTTGTTTTGACTTAGGTCTTTCTGCACTTTATCAGATTCTTCTTGCAGTTTCATATCTCCCATCTTTTCTTCTTCTTCTTCCTCTTTCCTTTTTATAATATTGCCTTCAAGCTAATGTTCCTTGTGTAGCCTCTCTACATACTCCTTCCAACATTCAGCTTTTCCTTCTTTCCTTGGTACTGGTTTTCCATATAAACCATTGATATTTATACAGCTGCTTCTCTTTTCTTAAAAGCCCTTTTTAATTTTCCTGTTGGCAGTATCCATCTTTTGCCTAATTTTACAAGCTTCTATAGGTTTGTGTTTGTCTTCTAGCCATTCCTGCTTAGCCATTTTGTATTTCCTGTTAGTCTCATTTATTAGATGTCTGTATTCCCTTTCACCTACTTCATTTGCTGCATTTTTATATTTTCTCCTTTCATCCATCAAATTCAACATCTCCTATGGTATCCAAGGATTTCTACTAGGCCTTGTCTTTTTACCTATTTTATCATCCATTGCCTTTACTATTTCATTTCTAAAAGTTACCCATTCGTCTTCTACCATATTCCTTTCCCCTATTCAGTCAATCATTGCCTAACATTCCCTTTGAAACTCTCAACAACATCTGGTTCTTTGAACTTATGCAGAGCCCATGTGCTTCATTTTCTATCTTTCTGCAATTTCTTCAGTGTTACGCTGACAAATGTCATGGAATAATGATACGCACATATACAGATGGCAGTAGTATTGTGTACACAAGGTATAAAAGGTCAGTGCATTGGGAGAGCTGTCATTTGAACTCTGGTGATTCATGTAAAACGGTTTCCTACATGATTTTGACTGCATGATCAGAATTAACAGACTTTGAATGCAGGATGGACGTTGGAGCTAGATGCAAGGGACATTCCATTTCAGAAATCATTAGGGTATTTAATATTCTTAGATCCACAATGTCAAGAGGGTGCTGAGAATGCCAAATTTCAGACATTACCTTTCACCACTGAGAATGCAGTGGCTGATGGCTTTCACTTAATGACCAATAGCAGCTGTGTTTGCATAGAGCTCTCAGTGCTAACAGCTAACACCCCAAGGTAGCCTGAAGCTGAATGACTGTAGCAAAAAATGTATTCACCTATTCGCGAACTGCAACCAGCTCCTCATGCAATTGCGCACAGCATGCACATATCCTAACCATCCTAGCAAGGTTAACTGAAGAAGTAAACTAGAAAAGCAGAGAGAACCTAGAAATACAACTTTCCGCCCTTCTGATGTGTCATTAATGGATGCTGATGCATTAATGAGTTATACAGCTGGCTGTTCAGTGAACAGCTACTGTGCTACAGAGTGAATGACTTTACACTTACAAAAACATAAGATTAAAAATCCTAAACAGAAAAACATGCATGACAATCAATAAATATAGTATGAGGAAAACACAGAAAATGATAAATACTCAACTTGCTGCTCTGTAGATGTGCATCAACTGAGTGCTGGAGCCTGATTCCCCACAGAGGCAGTTGCAAAGGCATTGTTGCTTACATAGTTTTTGAGGTTTGGCATTCCTCAAACCATTACAATTAACTGTGGATGCCAATTCAAGTCACAGCTGTTTAATGAGCTTTGTCAGCTGTGTGGCTGCTACCATCTTTGCACCACTAACTGACATCCTGATAGTAATAGAAAGATGGAGATTCCTTGCTGTTGGTATTGTTAGGCCTGTGCACATCAGTAAAGGAGGATCTGCAATGTTTACCTGCCCAACTGGTCTTTGCCGAGCTGTTGCACATGCCTGATGATCTCACTGTACCAGCGAAGCTTCAGCTGACCACTCAAGAAAGAGTGACGAAGTTTAACACCAGTTCAGCTCCCAGATGAGACATTTGTGTGGAGACCTACCAGTCAGGCACTGAGAGAGAAATGTTTTCATCCTTAAAGATCTGTTTACAGCATTACATGTCTGACCCAGAGATGATACTGAGAGCCTACTGCTATGTTCATCATATACTGGTCACTACACAGTGCTTTTGAAAGAGCAGAACACTTCCAAGATTGATCTGAATGGCAGGCATAAAACTCTCTCCACAGAGTGACTAAACCTGCCTAGCTCTACAAGAAGTAACCCCTGCAGCACTATCCTGTAAGTTTTCCACCAGTCTATGTCAAGCCTACAACACCGAGTGACACTGCAACCTCCCAGAGGCTCAGGAGGCCCACGCTACTCTGCCAGCTGCTGCCATAACATACCTCCTCCCAGTCAATCATCACAAGGGCTGGCTGACAGGTTAAGCACCAGTACTCCAATATTCTTTGTGTACCCAGCTTTAAAAAGGAGGGGAGGGTGGGGGGCTGGTGTGAAGACAGTAGTTACTGTGCAAGTAGCTGGTGCAAGAAACAAAAGAATCGATGGTTTGCAGAGTGTGTGTATTATCAGTGTAGAGCTTTGTTCATTATTCTTGGTATTTACATTGGTTATAATCTGATGTGCAATAAAGCTATGTATTGAGTAATCATGATGTCTGTAATTTATATGGGCATTATTTCTTGTCATCAAAATACCCATAACTTTATACAAAAAACATGTATGGCACGAAAATATTATGCCATGAACAAGACATCAATGTTAGTGTAAAATTTTGACAGCTTGAAGGGACTTTGACTATAAAAGGATGTATGGTTGAATAAGTTAGATAATTATCAGTACTTTTATGCTTTAATTAGTTAATGAAGTTGTAGTGATGTTGAAATTGTTTGCTGTTTTTTGCTTTAATATTCAGTGAGCTGATCATGGTTTGAAGTAGTACAAAAGAAAAACATTTTATTATATTAATGCACTTGCATGATATTCAGAACACACATATATGAACAAGAATAAAACAAATATAGAATTGTCGGTTCCAGGGAATTGCTGCCCAACACTTGATTGATATGTTTATATGTAGGATGAATAAACTTAGGAATGGGAGAACAGATTTTATTGATTCCAATACATAAGGGTACTCTCCACATAGTAATTAAAGTGTAACTTAATTGAAGCATTAGCCTCCTTACAGAATTATAATCTGAATCAGAAAGGATGATAGAAAACTTCAGAGGTGTCAGAGAATAGTCGAATAGAACAACAATAGAAATAAATTTTAAATCTAAGAGTAACTGGGGTCATGGAAAAATGTACAGCACTCCTGGTGGCCAGGCACAGAACTACTTGATCGCGGTTCACTTGCTATGCACACACGACACTGGACTATCACTTCTCAACACTACACTTTACATGAGAGCATGGAGGCTGATTCATTGATTCATGGGGCACTGCATCAGCACCTCCCCCCCCTCCCCCACCACCACC
Source organism: Schistocerca nitens (assembly GCF_023898315.1). NCBI lineage: Eukaryota > Metazoa > Arthropoda > Insecta > Orthoptera > Acrididae > Schistocerca > Schistocerca nitens. The sequence goes on along the minus strand of NC_064617.1, from coordinate 195,944,580 downwards.
ACCATCCCCCTGTGGAAGCAAAGCACTGGTATTGAAGAGTCTCACCGAGAAGAGGACGTGGTGGTCAGAGTGGGTTGACCACACTGCAGCAGTCAGTGGACACTGCACTGTATGAGGCAGTGGACATCTCATGTAGTCTCAATGGGAGGCTTGCCATCATCTATGCTGGGCCAGTTGCAGTTGTGTCTCAGGGAAGATGTATGCTGGCTGAACTCAGTCCAATGAGACAGTTGCCGTCACAGCATTCAGCAGAATGTCTGTTGTTTGTGCATGTCTCTGGAGACCTTTGTAAGGCCAGAATATGGCACTTGAAGTGTAGGTTTAATGCCCTCTGCACAGAGCATCACATGTGTACAATGCTTGAGGTCTCGGTGCATAAAAGAGAGCAGTGTACCATATTGCAAAACCTTTGGTGACCGGATTTTGGACACATGCTATTGTAAGCAGCATAAAATATTTAGTTGGTCTTGTATGGTCATGTCGATAGTTTCTGTGTCGACAAAAGCACCAGGAAGACAAATGTTTTGCCATAAACTAATTCTGCTGCTGATGCATTGATGTCTAGCTTGAAAGCTGTCCATAAGCCGAGTAACACCGCAGGACGTGCTGACGTCCAAGATTCATCATGGCACATTAACGCTGCCTTCAGAAAATTGTAACAGCACTCAATCAAGCCATTGCTTGCCACGTGGTAGCTTGTGGTCTTGTGACAGGCGTATCTACAAAACTCAGCCAGCTGAGTGAACTGGTCTGACTCAAACTGGTACCCATGGTCGTATTAACATCCAGTGGGCACCAAGTCTCACCAACCATGTCAATGCGAAAATGGAAGCTAATGTGTTGCTTGCGATACTCTCCGTTGGTACTGCTTCAGGCCAGCAGGTATAACAATCAATCATGGTCAGCAAATACTGCTGTCTGTCTGATGGTGGAAGTGAGCCAATCACAACCAAATGCACATGGGTGAAACATGTGGTGGTATCTGGGAAATTGCCAATCAGAGGAATGTACTTGTTGACAAATCTTGCATCACTGGTACTTGAGACAGGATTTGACCCACTCGTGGAAGTCTTCCTCCTGTGTCCAGACTCACATAGTGCTGAGTTCCAGATGGAAGGTTGGTTGCACACCTGGATGGCATAACTTGGCTGCCAGGTGTTGTCCACCCATTGTTGGAGTGCTGCACCAGTGGCTATCTGGCTCGCATCCACAGTAGCTAGCAATGCGTCAAGCTTCGAGTGTGCTAAAAGCACAGCATGAGCCATGTTCTTCTTTCGAGTCTTAAACATGGAGCACAAATTATCTGCTCAGTGCACAAGAGATTTGTCATTAACATTAAGATCTCACAATGCTTCTGTCAAAGGTTCATGTAACTCTGCTGCATGCGGAAGGTGTTGCATCTAGATATTAAGCATACCCGAGAACCAGCATAGTTCCTTTATTGTAGCTGGCCTGGATAGCTGTAGTATTGATTCCACCTTCTCTGTCAGAGGAAGGGAGCCCACAACTGAGATCTTATTACTAATAAATGTCATTTCTGGCTCCCCAAAAACACACTCGGCTATGTTCAGAACAACTCCATTTGCTGTGGTCATCCAAATACCTCACACAAGTGCTGACAATGTTGCTATGGATTGGTGGAGAACACCAGGATATTGTTGAGATATGCAAAGTAGAATGGTAGTCCTTGAAGAACGGAATCTATAGATCTTCCACTTTTGAGCTGCACTATGTAAGCCGAAGGTCATAAACATGCTCTCGTATACACCAAAAGGTGTGATTATGGTGGTCTATGGAATGTCTTCGGCAGCTACAGGTATCTGGGTGTATGCTTATGCACAGCCCAAAACAGTGAAAATGGCTGCACCATGTAGCAAGCAATTATAGACCCTTAACAGTAGTACGGGGTATCTGTCACAAACTGTTCGAGAGTGAAGTGCATGATGGTCACTGCATAGGTGACAGGCTCCACCTTTCTTTGGTATATGCCTTCCTGTAAAACTGAATTAAATTCAGCTTTCACAACTGCTAAATGGTCTGGAGATAAGCTTCTAGGTCTGCACACCTCAGAGAATCCATCTGTTGTTTTAATATGATGCACTGTATCATGTGGTAGGCATCTTGGGCTACCAAGTGGCCTTGTCAAATTCAGGTAGTCACTCAGCAATGCAATATACTCACCACCAGAAGCCTGCAGCAACTTGTTGCTGTGGACTGATATGGTACAGTGAAAGCTGGCGACAGCGAGGCCAGTGATACTGTCCACCAAGTGGGCATTCGCCACATCGGGTAGTAGCCAAAAGTGTGCCAGGAGGTCTGTTCCGATGATGACCTCTGTCATGTCTGTGACAGTGAAATCCCAGATGTATTTGGGGGTGGGGGTGGGGTGGGGGTGCATTTCAAGGTTAAGCAAAGCTCGAACTGTTGAGTGTCATAAGCTGCAATTGGAGAGTTGCTAGCAGCCATCAGACAAAAAGTGGTTGGCAGCTGAGGCAATTTATTTAGTTCCGAACCGGTATCTACCAGGAATTTTATGCTGGACCCTCAATCACTTACAAACAGGAACTTAGACGATGTTTGGCAGTCAGTTCTGCCTTTACCTGATGCTGGCAGCATTTTAGAATGAACAAGGTGGTGAAAACCTCTTTGCCTGATCACCAAATTGACAATGGTACCAACATATCTGTGCATCACTCAGCTCAGTCCTGGTGCGGCTGGCTGTCCTACTCATTAAATGTCATCAGTATCATTCTGTACTGTTTCTGCTGCCATCATGTGATAACAGTGTGCCAACTTGGGCGAACAATATTTCGCCTTTTGCCACAAGCGAGTCAGGGTCAGCCTGCATTACTGTTGATTTGGTTGTTGCACAGTTATCTTGCCCCCATGACTACCCTAACCTGCATGGGTGAAACTGCAACTAAAATTCAGTCACCTATCTCCACAACAGCATCCAGCAGCATGTCCACCTGCACGATGATCTGTGATGCCAAGTGGCTACCCAGTAATGTGTGTAGCAAGTTAGCCATTACCATGACTGTGGCAATGTTACTGCACAGTTGATGTAGGTACTGCAGTGGCTTCCTATCACCAATCTCTTCCTGTGTTAGCACATGCCTAATGCGATATTCCTGGGAAGCAGCCATATGTCCAATCAGTTCTATCTTGAGATTAGTGTATGAGTCCATCTCAGGTGGCGCAGTAATGATGTTTTGCACCTTGGCTGCAAATTGACTTATGATGAGGGCAAACTTAGTCATGTCAGCCATTACTCCCTTGCAACAGAAACTTGCATCTGTTTGTATGAACCAAAGGGCAGGATTGTCTGGCTGGAATGATGACAGGTGGATTTCTAATCTTGAAATGGTGCACTCTTTGACCGTTGCATAATTCACAGAGACTCTGATGCAGTACTGTTCCTCCCAATCATGTTGAGGTCATCTCTTGTTGGTTTGTGCAGGGAATTGCTGCCCAACCCTTGCTCGATGTTTTCTATACTTAGGAGGAATAACCTCAGGAATAAGAGAACAGATTTTATTGATTCCAATATGTAAGCCTACTCTCCACATTATAACTGAAGGATAACTTGATTGACGACTTAGCCTCCTTGTAGAATTACAATTTGAATCAGAATGGGCGCTATAATACTTCATAGCATCGTGCCAGAGAGTAGCCAAATAGAAAAACAACAGGGATAAATTTTAAATCTAAGAGTAACCACGCACATGGAGAAATGATTTGTACATGCAGTATGGTGATCCTAATGGCCAGGTGTAGAACTGCTATGCACATAAAACACTGCACTGTCACTGCACAACACTGCAACTTTATGTGCGTGCATGGAGGCTGACACGTAGGACGCTAGAGAATCTTAATTTTATCCACTGCTTTTAGCATTATTTCTGTGACAGTATTACTTGTGTAAAAAAGAAAAATAAACCTGTTCAATTGGAAATCATGAGTTTTATTTCAATACAATGAAATAACAATCATGATTTGTGGCTGAAGGTAGTTTGTTTTTCTATTTTACAATACATAAAATCAAAAGCAAAGAATATCTTATCAGCTGAGGCATAGATTTACATGTTTTATTACTGTTACAATTATTATTTTATTTTATTTGGCATTTGATAACAGTACAATACAGCCCTACATATTAGACATACAATATATTGCAAATATGTGTTACAAATGTGTTCTTAAATATTCATTTCCAGAACATCTAGGTATTACAGATTTTAGCTATACTATAATTTCAGCAGATATCACACACACACACACACACACACACACAATGATGGAAAAAAATCGTAACACCAAGAAGGAGTTGTGCGACATAAACAAAAGCTGGTAGGTGTGTTTTTACATCTGAAAGATGTCTACCCAAGTTTTATACCAATCCCATAAGAGTTGTGCTAGAAGTGCCACACTGAGAATGCAAATCAGATTTGCTTTAAATACATGAGCATTATTTACCTATGAGATTGGACGTGGTGAGTTAGTCAAGAATGTCTTTAACACAAAAAAGATGCCATTATCAACACCTCACTGATTGATTGGTTGTTTGGGGAAGGAGACCAGACAGCGTGGTCATCGGTCTCATCGGATTAGGGAAGGATGGGGAAGGAAGTCGGCCGTGCCCTTTCAGAGGAACCATCCCGGCATTTGCCTGGAGTGATTTAGGGAAATCACGGAAAACCTAAATCAGGATGACCAGACGCGGGATTGAACCGTCGTCCTCCCAACACCTCACTGAGTTTGAACAAATTCATGTAATAGGACTATGAGAAGCTGAATGTTCCTTCTGTGATACTATTGAAGGACTTGGCAGAAATGTAGCTCTGAGCCAGGTGCCCTATAGCATATAGGTGCCAATTCCATGGGGCCTGAGGGGGCCCGAGCCCCATCAAAAATTCATTTGGGGGGGGGGGGGCAATAATTTAAGAAAATTATTAGTGATAATATGATTTGTAAAATCACAAAATTATGTTAGAATTTTTTATTTTCCTTGTTTGATGATAGTTACCTTTTAAAATACATTCAGTAATGAGTTAAAACAAATAATTATTATGGTAGTAAGCAGGTTAACTGAAAACAAGTGGTGTGAATCATGATAGTGTTACGGTGCTGCAGGCACACTTAGAATTTGTCCTGGTGCCTGAACCATCGGGTAAAGTCTGGCACCAGCGAGCCAGTGCCGCGGCCATGGCAACATTGTAAAAACTGGAGCAGAAGTGCCTGGAACCCTCTGCCTCGCATTGCCTTGATGCTTCAAGACATTACGACGATGCGGCTGCATAAAGCCCACCCTGCTGTCACAGTCATTCAGTGTGGATAGTTTCATTCAGTGCATGCTGCAGACGTGTTTAGTGTTCCAACTTTAGTGTCCAGTGGACTATTTTATATGGCTATATTTTATTTGTTTACTTTAGTCTCTTAGTGTATTATGAATTAAGTTTGCAATGGATAAATTTATTACCAAATAGGCGATACTACAAGTCAACCTCCAACAATTATTGTGTTGTCAATAGCTTCGTCGTCTTCAGGCAAGAACTGTTCACAACCAAAACCTGAACAATCCAGTAAGGGAAGATCATTTCAGAAGTCTTGCTTGATCAAATATACATGGCTAGAATATGAAACATCTACCAAAAAAGTTTTTTAGAAAACCTGCAAAGAGGCAGATGGTAAAAATCTATTACAATTTTCTTCAAAAAAAGAAGATGCATTTACTTCCATAGGGTTTTCTAACTGGAAAAAGGCTTTGGAAAAATTCTGTCTTCATAAAAAAAAAAACATTTGTGCATAAAGAAGGTGTTCTGAAACTAAATTCTATCACTGACTGAAGTGTGGCCTCCCAACTGAATGAACAGTTAGATAGTGATATGAAGAAAGGCCATTTAGCTCTTGAGACAATTTTTACTACCGTGCAATCTCTATGCGGACAAGGACTAGCAATCAGAGGGCATGAAGATGTAAGCTCAATTTTTTTTCAATTGTTGGAACTCCAAAAGAATGACATACCTGAGTTTAAAGTTTGGTTATGGCATTCAGGATGTATGTGGACATGCCACAATATTCAAAACAAGATCATTGATCTACTAGGAAAGTCTGTGTTGAGAAAGATATTGCCTTCAATCAAGAAGGCTGAACATTTTTCTATTATGGTTGACGAAACAAGTGATTCTTCGATTCACGAACAAGTGTCATTTTGTATTCGTACTGTCGATGATTCCTTAATCATCAACGAAGACTTTATTGTCTTATATGAGACCCCCAACACTGAATCACTATCTCTGTTTAGTATTTTAAAAGACATTTTTGCTCGTCATGATTTGTCAATGGATAACTTAAGAGGACAGTGCTATGATGGTGCCTTGAATACAAGAGGTAAGTTCAAAGGACTAAAAAATATAGTTTTGGATATACAACCAAAAACGTGTTATGTGCACTGCACTGCTCACAGTTTAAACGTGGCAGTTGTAGACAGTCTCCACCATCTTATGTCTAAGAGGGATATTATGGCTTTAGCCAAGGACTTATTAAACACCATAAGGGAATCCAACAAAAGTATGGGACTTTTCAGAAGCAAATGCTGTGAGAGCACCAACGACCAAGCTGGTCTATGACCCCTTTGCCCGACTCAATGGAATATGTCAGAATATTGAAAAACTTTGAAGAACTTCTAGAGTTTTTTGGAAACATTTTCTGCAGAGCACAAAACAGAGGCAGGTTACAAATGTGCAGGCTACCTTGAGTCAATGTTACAATTCAAGAGTTATTTCTTTTTACGTTTTTATTGCCTTGCAATGAACCCAGTAGAGGTTGTCAATGAAAAAATTCAATGCCCTCATCTAAATGTTGCTGACCTGGAAAAAATATATGAGGGCTTGATTTGCATATTGAATGGAAGGCATGATAGTTTTGAACGCTATTGGAAATTGTGTTTAAAAGAAAAACCTTCACAGGTCGATGATCCTTCGCTTCCTCGGAATCGGAGTGTGGTGTCACCGCCAGACACCACACTTGCTAGGTGGTAGCTTTAAAATTGGCTGCGGTCCATTAGTATACGTCGGACCCGCGTGTCGCCACTGTCAGTAATTGCAGACCGAGCGCCGCCACACGGCAGGTCTAGAGAGACTGACTAGCACTCGCCCAGTTGTACAGCCGACTTTGCTAGCGACGCCACACTGACAAATACGCTCTCATTTGCCGAGACGATAGTTAGCATAGCCTTCAGCTAAGTCAATTGCTACGACCTAGCAAGGCGCCATTTATTCTTTGCTATGTATCTAATGAAGCATGTACAGTAACAGGACCAATGTTCACCAATTGTGGATTAAAGTTAAGTATTCCAGAAGCTACGTACTTTTCTTTATAGCATTCATTAAGTATCCTGTTTCAGACCTCACGCCATCCTGTGTGAGCTTATAGCGTGCATTTCGGCTTCCTCAAACAACACGGTGTTGGCACTTCTGCCGACACTTCACGGAGTATACCAAAGAAGTGTGAAAACAATGAAGCCAGCTCACCGCACACTTTGAAAACCTCAAAGGAATACTACAAAGCTATTTACATTGAAGTTTGTGAAATGGTGCAATCTTGCATTACTGAGTAGTTTGCTTCAACTGGACTCACACAAATCATTGCAGTAGAACAAGAGGGCTTGCTTTTAGTAAACAGAGGTGAAACAAATTTGGAAAAATCAACTGGGTTTTTCAAAAATGGCCTAGACATTGAGAGACCGTGCTTACACTTCACTAAGTTAGCCGATATCGCTAATAAAAAACAACTGGTCTTAAAAAAATGCATGATGCAAGAAAGTACATTACACAAGAGCCTGCAGTTGGAGAACTGTTATGTGAAGTAGTGAACTGGATTAAGCTTCTCCAAGTAGTTCCAATCATGACAGCAACAGCAGAATAGTCACCTAGTGCCCTCAGACATCTGAAGTCATATCTCCAATCAACAATGGGACAGAAGTGATTAAACAACTTGGCTGTTCTTCATGCCCACCAAGATGTTTTGGGTGAATTGGATATCCGACCAGTCATCAGCGACTTCATATTCAGTAATCCAGTCAGACGGCTGACACTTGCACCTTTCTAAAGACACTCTAGCCCTAATAATGGAATTTAGAGCAATATTAGAAATCTTTATAAAATAGGGAATTACATGTATGCATACATACATAATGTTAAATGTTCAGTTTTGAGATATTAGTACTATTTTAGTACCGTATTACTATATTACTATAATACTTTATTAGTTATTTACAAATCCTTAAATATTTTTAGGGTGTAAGATCCAATTAAAACCCACTATTTACTTACTTTTTGACTGACAGTATTAGGCATACTTTATTAACTGTATTAAAGCATTAACTTTGAGATATTGTTTTTACTTAATGAACCAGGAACCTTATTTAAAGTAAGCTTAAATTAGCTTTTTCACTTATTAATCGTGCTGTTACTGTGCTACAGCAATATTTTATGTTTTATTCTTTTAATGATAATTTTGGATTTGTTTAAATATAATTTCTGTCTTTTCAGAGCTATATATTCACTGAAACTTCCTGGCAGATTAAAACCGTGTGCTGGACCTAGACTCGAACCTGGGACCTTTGCCTTTCGCGGGCAAGGTACTGGCAGAAGTAAGGCTGTGAGGACGGGGCATGAGTCGTGCTTCGGTAGCTCAGTTGGTAGAGCACTTGCCCGCGAAAGGCAAAGGTCCCGGGTTCGAGTCTCGGTCCGGCACACAGTTTTAATCTGCCAGGAAGTTTCATATCAGCGCACACTCCGCTGCAGAGTGAAAATCTCATTCTATATATTCACTGATCGTATGACCCTAAAATGTTTAAAAAAATTTAAAACTCACTATTTTTCATCTAAAATTTAGAAAATTCCCCCCCCCCCCCCCCCTCTCAATATTTTTTATAAGTCGGCGCCTCTGAGCATACATTCCACTGACCCCAAACCAATGCCAAACGAGAGCTCAGTGCAGGGCAGAGTGGAGGTCTGTTGAGTTTTCTAAGAAAGCTGGTTCTGTCTCGGTGCCAATGATGGCTGTATATTGGTTAGAAGGAGGCCAGTTGAGAGTCTGCAGCCAAACTGTCTGTGTGCTAGACACATTGGATCTACACCTCAAGTTGCGGTCTGGGGTGCAATTTCATGTGACAGAAGGAGCACTCTCTTGGTTATCCCACATACACTGACTGCAAATTTGTATGTTAGATTGGCACGAAATTACAAATGGTTCAGGATTTTTCTGAACAGACCTCATACCTATGTAATCTATATCTAGGTCACTTTTAGCAGCTTAACTAAATAAATGCCATAATGAATTACAGTGAATCACTTGGGCACACATTTCTTCATAGTTCAAAGCCTTTGTTTGTGCACATTCATTAACTGCTAGTCATGCTTTGTATCTAAAAATGTGTCCTTGGAGGTTCTTTTTAATTCTGAAAATCCATTTGGTCTTTACTGGCTTTACATCTGAGAGTAAATTACCTTTTGCCATGTCTGATTTTCAGCATCTGACTCCAATTTTTCTTTATTTACCTGAAGCCAGTTGTTTCATTCTTTACATCATAAATTATCTTCTAATAATGATGAACCTTGACTCTCTGTGTCTGTAGAGTAAAAGGTCACATAACTATTCATAATTTTTGTTTTTTGAGTTCTTGATGATCATCTGAGCATATGATTTTGCTGTGAGGATGCAGACTTTTTACTTGTGTCCAGTGAATTTGAGCTGCTTTGTTCAGAGCTGTTTCAATCAAGGAAAATGCATCTTTAGTCATCCCTATTCTCATCAATAATAGGCTCAGTTTCAACTATTTCTGGTTCATCTTGCTTAATTTTGGGAATAATTTCTAGCTCCTGAGACTTTTTAAGCTCCGTCATATCATCATACTTCTGGACAGTATTTTCTTTAATATGTTGACTGCATGCACAGTGAGGGATGTTTTGTCGCCAGACCAGACCAGACCATGGCTTCAGGTGTGAGGCTCTGCTATGGCCACCGGCTGACACACTGCATCAGTCATACGGCTCTGCTGTGCCCGCTGGCAGCCTCGTGGCAGTCAACATGTTAAATATCACATCTCTCACTCTTATTAATTTTTGTTGGATGGGTTGAAACAGCCAATATGCATTGCTCTGTTCACAACATCCTGTCAGCATGCATTCAGTGTTCTTCTTATCCCATTTGTGCCTGCTTGCTTCAGGTAGATGAATGAAGGCCTTGTTGTCAGACATTCTTAAATGGAGAAAGTTTGGTGTTCTTCTGGTAATGGCTTCCTCTGGTGTCACATCATTTCAAGGTTTTGTAGGTGATCTATTAATGAGGCAAGGAGCTGTAGAGACTGCTTTCCACCAACATGTTTTCAGTTAGCCTCCATCAAATAATAAGCATCTGTATTGTAGTTCCTACTTCCTTGCAGTTTCTCTATAAGTGGCAATGAATTTAATGCCATAATTATTCTTCAAATAGATTGCTGAATTGATACTTTTTTGTAATTTTTAGCAAATTGCATTCACTGGGTAGAATGTGTAGCCTGTGCCCACAATTCACTGTTTTTTCCTTTAACATTCAGTAAAGCAATTTAGTAAAGTGATCACAATTTGAAATAGTGCACAAGAAAAACTATTGTACTAATGCATATACATAATAGTCAGAAAACAGTCCTACGAACAAGCATAAAGAAAACAGATAGAATCAGCAGCACAGAATACATTTGTCAAGAGAGGCATAGATTTTCATTTATAGCAGTACAGATTAAGTCACATTGATGATGTTAGGTACTTGTGAGACTCTGAAGTATTTGTGTAATGACATATGGAATTTATAGCAGTGAAGACATGTTGTGGTAATACTGAAGTTATCAAATAATTTGTTGAAGCAATGATGTTGATGATGGTCAGTTATGGATATGAATTGTTGAGGAATAGTATGTTTTGATAATGTTGAAGGTACGATGTAGTTCAATAGAGAATAGATTTGTCCTATAATATATAATAGTACAAGTATGTTGATATGTGGTTCAGAATATGGATTGCTGTTGAAGATGCTAAACTTGAATAGGTAATTATGAAACAAGGTGATGCCATATCTTAATGAACCCCACAGCTAGAAAATAAATAATTTAATTAAAATGCTTTTGAAAATATTGAGACCTACAGGGTACTAGTACATGTTGATTTAATGTAGTCTGCACTTGTATTAATTTCCCTCATATTAAAAAGCATACACTGTTACAATTTTGTCAGTGCTTTGCTTCAAACATGAAACACATGTTGCAAGGTAAAGAAGGGTTGTCACAATAGAGTTCATTTCTTTACAATAGCTTTGTAAACAAGTTAGATAATTTCCCTCTCTGATACAGCTCTGAAACCAGAATGCAGTTATAAGAATGGCAGTTGTAGCCTATCCGCGATGTTATTCAAATTGTACATGGAGCAAACTGTAAAGGAAATCAAGAGGAACTTTGGAAAAGAATTAAAGTTCAGGGAGAACAAATAAAACTTTGTGTTTTGCAGATGAGATAATAATTCTGTCCTTGATGGCAAAGGACTTGGAAGAACAGTTGAATGGAGTGGATAGTGTCTTGATGTGAGGTTATAAGATGAACATAAAAAAAATGTAAAGCATGGCCTATGGGATATATGCTAACTGAATCAGGATATGTTGAGAGAACTAGATTAGGAAATGAGGCATTAAAAGTAGTAGATCTATCTGGGCAGAAAAATAACTGTTGATGCCGAAGTAGAGAGGATGTAAGAAGCTGACTTGCAATAGTAAGAAAAACATTTCTGAAGAAGAGATGTTTGTTAACACTGAATATAAATTTGAACATTTGGGAGTCTTTTCTCAATGTTTGAAATGGAGAGGAAAGAAATTTATGGCATAACTTGATTAAAAGAAGAGACTAGCTGATGGAACACATCCTGCGGCACAAGGAATACTTCATTTGGTAATGGAGGGAAATGTGGAAGATAACAACCATAGAGAAGGACCTACACTTCACCACAGTGAACAGGTTTAACATGATGTAGGTGTATAGTTATGCTGGGATGAGAAGACTTAGACAGTCTAAAACCACCCTGTCCTACCATATAATTAAAATACTGTTGAATAACTGTTGTAAAAAAAGAACAGTCACATTCCAGTCTGTGCACACAAGACATAGAATTGATTAAAAGAAATTGCAGGGCACAAGTGTTAGGATCTAGGTGTTGTTGTTGCTGCTCATTGTCCTGACATAAAAGGGGGTATGATTTCATGAGAGGGTGCCTGGGTCTTGAAAGTGTTTAAAAACAATATGTTGATTTTCCTCTTGGGCTCAATATTCTGGCATAATTCTTTAATCCAATAAAATTGTCAATAAAGTAATTCTGTCATGTTCTCAAAATAATATAATTTGGCATAAAATGAAATTCTTTCAAATGAAACACCAACTGAAATCATCATAGTATATATTCTCCCACTTGTGAATAATCACAAAACTATTTTTCATATTTCTTCATACATCTGAATAAATTTCACATGGGTGCTATGCAGTCAAGTTACAGTCTTATTTCCTCATGTCCAATCAACAACTCAGGTACAATATGACTTCATACAAGTATCATTCATATCGATATTTGTTCACAGTTTACATATTTGTTGAATAGTTTACACTGAATAATAACTGAAAGTTTTTTTAAACAAATGTGGAATAGAGGATGGGTAACTAAAGGGAAAGGATGGGCAGAGAACACATTACTTCCATCCACAGAGGGCACTGTGGTAATGCACTGGTGAAAATTGAAAATTTGTGCCAGACTGGGACTCAAACCTGGATGCTCCACTTCTCTAGAATGACTGCTTCAACAGCCTTGGCCAGCCAGACACACTTTCCATCTGAGCCAATTCACAATTTATCATACACTGCAATGCACTGTCCCTCATCTGTTAACCCCCTACACACAAATTATTGGCTCCCTTAGGAGTTCAGATGATAATAGTGCATCTGCACTGAAACAAACATCAAGGAGCCATCGCATTCTTACAGAAATGTAAATATCTGAATGTATATACAAATTGCAGTTTTGTTAAATTCAAATAATCAATTATTTTTAGAAACAATAAATTATAATGGGTTTTAACACTTTTATATGTTGGTAAGATCAAAATTCTCTGCTAATAACTGATAGGTGTAAACATAATTAGTCACATATATATTATCAATGTTTCACCCTGACAACTTGACAATATGAAAACATACATTTTCAGAAATAAAGAAGATAAATAAAAATTATATATGAAATAAGGGTCCCCAAACATTGAAATAAATCAGTAAACTCACACTGCAAAAATATGCTTTGCCACTGTTACAAAACATTATAAGAACAAAAGGTCTATCATCGTGTTATAAATTAATACAGCTGTATTGCCTCCCACTATACTCTGGAATTGAACAGGATGGACTAGCATGCAGAGCTGCATCAAACCAGTCTTTGAATTTTACGCCACAACAACATGGCCTAAGAACTTCCCTGAATTTTTAAAATTAAGAATGCTGCCTTTTTGTCAGACACTTTTAAAAATTGAAATTTAGACAAGTTGCAGCTGATAATTGATGTTTGGATAGCTGAAGCACAAAATAAAAATTATCATCTACAGATAGGGAACAGCAGATCAGATTTCATACTGTACATGCTGTGTTCTCAATGCTTGCAGCAAACAAATAATACTTAAAGTGTAACTCCAAGGGATCTAGCTGCCCAGGAATATTGATCTGAGAGTACGTCTTCAACTTCATTGTGGGAATATCACCTGAAGAGCAAGGATCATGTACAAATTGCAGACATTCTAAACAGCATGACTCATGTTATCACATTATTTGGCAGTTATTACCAAATAGTTTTTTTGTTTAATTCAGCATTTTATGTCGCACTCCTATAATAGTTTACTTAAAATTATTACTTTCTCCCTAATAGTTGCTTTGTTACATTCAAGACTTCATTTTCATTTCTTTTCCATATTAGTAAAATTTTTTGTTCTTTTCATCAGTCCATTTATGAGGCAGTTTTTCCTTTTGTTTATGTCTTATAATAGAGCAGTATGGAACCATCATACTTGTTCTTGTATCACTCCTGAAATCAATATAATTTTTTCCTTCATTTGATCCCATTTTGTGAACAGCACAGTTACATAAAATAGATAATTTCTTATTCACACAGGAATTCATAAATTTTTCTTGTCCACTGCATAATTTCCCTATTACTGATGACAATAGTGCAGTTAGTTTAACAGGAAGTAATTTTTGTACAGAGACATCAATAATTTAAGACTTATAAGGAACACATGGAGTTGAAAATCTTAGTGAGAAAATAGTTATTTGTTTATAAACTGATACATCTAATCTGAAAGCCCTCATTCATCTCTACTCTCTTAGCATTTTACTTTATTGAAAAACATCATATATTAAAACTATTCACAATCAATGTTCCCATGTTCCAGAACATTCAAATTTTAAGTAATGGTTATTCCCAAAATTCGGTGTCGCAGTCTTGGGTAGCTGAATTTTTTGTTTCATTATTGCCTTCATTCACTAGGAGAACCTGTTAGTTCTTCAACTTTCCAATCCTGAAAACATTTTTTATCCATTTTAGGCAGGTTCTTTGAACAGCCACAAAAGCAGAAATAATATGCATAAAGTAGTACTTGTAAATTTGAATTGGATGATTAGAAATAGATATAGTTAACACATTCTGATTGCTGCCTGCAGAAATTATGGACACATCATACTTTTCCTAACAGTCAGTGCTTGAAGAATCTTTGAGCACAGCTTTTCTGATTGTTACTTCACGATGCATTATTTTCGATCACTGATGTCTTGAAGTCAGATGTTCACTCTTTTAGTACTTTGGAGAGCTGCTAAACAGATGTTCCTGCTTCCACATAGTGGTATATGACTTGAAAACCATATTACAGGCATGATCAGTTCCCACACACTTGTTGTTGCAGAGTGCTTCCATAGTTGTCTTGATCACAAAAGTTTGCCATAAAATGGGGGACAGTTTGACTGATGAAGAAATTCTGAGGCTACTTAAAGAATCTGGTTCAAAAATTGATGATAATGGTTTTTAAATTGATGGCAGTATTTCTGAAAAAGACAGTAATCTGCTTTCCTTTTTCCTCTTATAAGTAGGAGCCACACTATGAAGTCAAAGAAGTTTATTATATCTAGGGGGCTGCATCGGTCACTGGGGCCCAACTGGGATGTGTTTAACAGACTATGTTTTATTTACTATAACTTTATGCTGTCTTATTTTGCTCTCTTCTGTGGCAATATGAAAATGCAGCTGGATGTAACATCCTTCTCATACGACCATGTGACCAAATTCATTCTGCACCAAGAGCCTCCTGTTCCTAATCTATTAACAGTTCTCCAAATAATTTAAGGTAGGTGGTAACTGCAGTACATTTCTTCCCTTGGAGTGCAGTTCTCTTGCTTAGAAGCACTTTCTTGCCTCAGAAAACACATCTAAATCTGGCTTGATGTTTAATGGTAAAATTTGTTGCAAAAAAAGCTTTTTATAAATTTGAGATGATGTGCTGCAGCTATATAATTGTACATCAAGTATTTTGGGTTTTCAGTCTGCTTCTTCCATTTTATTTCTCCTGCCACTCTGCATCTTATGGGTGGTGGTGTGGTGCTGGCTAAGGGCTGGAACTGGGGTTAGTCTAAGACACCAAGTAGCTATGCAGACTGACTCATTTAAGACCACATCCACATGCTTGGTGTGGACCAATGCTTACCAAACTGGTGCTCTGTATTTTTCCATAGAAAAACTAAGTCCCAGCATAGTTGACTGGAGAAACTGGAGATCTGGTGCCCACATATAACTTAGCAGCTTTCTCAAAATGTTTCTGCTGCAATTTTTCCTTTGAAACCCATACAGTGCATTCTAAGACATATGGTGCGATCCAGAGTAATTCTCATATGTTTTGGTGTGTCACAGTTATGAGTTTCTGAGTCTCTCCATTTAAAATTCAGTTTTCTTTTGGCATCTCTGTTTCTTAAGTAGAAAACATATACTTGGGTCTTTCCTTGATTCGGCTTGAGATGGGTCAGATCATAATATTCTCCTACCTTTCAAGAATGTTGCTTACTTTGACTTCATCTTCCTCAAAGGTACTGCCTTGGACCCTGACAGCTGTGTCATCCACACAGATAAATTGCCTTTGACCTCGAAAATCTAGATGATTATTCACATATATGATGTAGAGATTCAGTGACAACACACTGCCTTGAGGTAATCCACTTTTCTGGTTTCCCTAGCGGCTCTTCTTACCTTGTGACATTAAACAGACTCTTCTTCTGTGGAGCATACTTCTGATTACAGTTGTCTGTCTGAAATTTCTTGCTATCTTGTATTGCTATCTCGTATAGCTTTGGATAAGTCTTGGGTGATTCACCATGTCCTATGTAGCATTGAGCTCTACAAACTTCACCAGTGATTAGCTTTTCTCATACCCATCTTCGAAGTGGTGGGTAAGGTTAAGAAACTGGTCCATCCACACTTGATGAAATCCTTGTCAGTATAATCAAAGACTGTATACAGGTGACACCAAAGAAAGGTAGGACAAATAGTCTTTGGATCTTTATGTTCTTCACCCAGCTTGACATTAGCTCTGGCATGTGCTTTTCTTTACACTTCAGATATATGAGCAGATTCAACACACTCATTCACTGATTTAATCAACCACTTTATAGTCTTTGGCCCAAACTTCTTCAGCTGCTCCCTTCTTATATCATCTGGGCCTGCAGCTCTGTTAAGTTTTCATTTGCATTATGGCACTATCAACTCTATTGTTGTAAAAGGCAAGTTCGGAAAATTATTTTCCTCCTGGGTTTCACTGTTCTTAAATGCTTGGTGAGTTATTCATTTGGTGTTAAAAAAGGGAATTCCTCTAACAATTCTTTTAGGATCATTGCTTAGATTTTTAACTAGTTTACATGCCCCACTACTGTTTTGAGCCATATCTAGATTCCCTAAAAGATATGGGCATTTTTACCTTTCCTTCTGTGATACATGTAATCAGCTCTTCACCTGCTTCAGTGGTGTCTTCAGCTAGTGGATCTCTTTTGCATTTGTCTTGACAGATCTTAAGTAGGCTAACTGTCTTCACTGAGACCAAACATGTATCGTGTTCTGCACCTACGAGGTATGTGTTTCTGAGAGATCGTTTTTGCTAGGGCTATGAAATCCTCATACAATTTTGAAGTCACTTTAAGTTTTACAACTTCATTGTCAAATTCTTTTGAGAAACTTTCCCAGCATGCCTTTCTGAAGTTGAATCATCATTTAAAGTGAACTTCTTCTGGGATGGTAATTCCAACTACTGCATATATTATGTGCTAAGTCGTCAGTTTGATAACACCTCTAGGCCTCTGTTAGTCAAAATATACAATTATGTTGTGATTCAGTCTGTGGTTAGTCACCAAATTGTAAATTTCAAGTTGTTAATCAGAAAGGACTCAGTACTGAAAGTGCACTGTAAATATGATGCCATTCTGCAAATCAGAATGGGAGTGATGCGCAGGCTAGTAATATGCAAACTACATAGCTCCATTAGCTCCATAAATACAAGTTGACCATTGTAAAACACTCTTAACACATAAAAAACGAAGCACCATGAAGGAATTATCTGAATGGGATGGAAATTGATAGATGGGATGTACAGACAAACAAATGATTACAATTTCAGAAAAATTGGAGGATTTTATTCAAGAGAAAGATCTTCACAAATTGGGCAAGTCAATAATGCATTGACCCACCTCTGGCCCTTATTCAAGCAGTTAGTCAGCTTGGCACTGATTGACAGAGTTGTTGGATGTCCTCCTGAAGGATATCATGACAAATGCTGTCCAATTGGTGTGTTAGACTGGCAAAATCCCGAGCTGGTTTGAGGGCCTTGCCCACAATGGTCGAAACATTTTCAGTTGGGGAAAAGCCCAGTGAGCTTACTGGCCAATGTGGGATCTGACAAGCACAATGAAAACTCTCACCGTGTGCACATGGACATTTTCTTGCTGAAATGTAAGCCTAGGATGGCTTACCATGAAGGGTTACAAAACGTGGTGTAGAATATCACTGATGTACTGCTGTGCTGTAAGGATACCACAGATGGTAACTAAAGGTGTCCTGCTATTAAATGTAATGGCACCCAAGACAATTACTACTCCTGGTTGTCGGGCCTTATGGTGGGTGACAGTCAGGGTGGTATCCCACTGCTGTCCAGGGTGTCTCCAGACACATCTTGGCTGGTTATTGGGGCTCAGTTAGGAATCATCACTAAAGACAGTTCTACTCCAGTCAATGATATTCGTGGCTGAATGTGCCTGACACCACAGTAGATGGGGTTGTTGGTGTACAGAGGTCAATATTAGTTGGTATACAGGGTGCTGGGAACTCAGCCCACTTTCAGAGAGCCATATATTTATGTTCCTTGTGGTCATTGAAGCACCAGTTGCATACTGGATTGCTGTTAATGAAAAATCCAGGGCTCTGAGTGCCTCTCTGATGATTGCTTGGCTCTCACATTATGTCATCTCTGTAGGTCGCCTGCTTCCTTCTTAACACTGTTTGACCGTGGTTCACCCATTCCTGCTAAGATTGTCAAATAGTGGCATCACTCCTATTCAAATATCGCGCGATTTGGTAATTATTCTAACTTGCTTCTTTGAGTCCAACTACAGGTCCTCTCTCAAATGCCGAAATCTGTGTGTAGTGTTTACACATCATTGATATGTCCCAAAGTTTACAGTTTTCTGTTATCCATTGATACCTTATGTATATCAGCTTGTGACCAATTTCCATAACTCCTTCATAAGACACTTTTTTTTTAAGAAAAAGGGGTGTATTTCTGGTATCAATAAATGTGAGAAGATCTCAGGTTGACTTCTGCCTATTCTGTTCGTTATTTAACAAAGTGCTCACTAAATCAAGTAATGGAAGGAAGAGTGACACCAAGAAAAGCAGCCAGAGAGAGCGGAAAATCCAGGTCAGAGACATTATAGTCTGTATAATTTTCATATTCTAAGACAATTAACTTATTGCTTATTTTAATATGGTCCAACTATTATTAAATAGATCCTCATAATCTTCATTTCTTACCTGATTGCTTTGCTTCCTACTGATTTATGATTACAAGAAATTCTAAAGTTGTCCGTGACTATCACATCCTGTACAATTTCTTTAACATTAGGTGCAGTATGCTTAATTTCATTTTTAGTTCCACTTGGTCCTTCCATTTGTGTTTTCCTCCCCCCCCCCCCCCCCATTCTAGACGGATAGGTCTGGGAAAAACAATCAATTTCCCTTGCTAATTTCACTAATATATGGCCTCTGTTATTTGTACTATCCAATCAAAAATTTTACTAAAGAAAAAATTCTAGGTTTTTTTTCCACTTTTGTTTTACCTTCCCATCCTAAATCTTTTAGTGAGGTGTACTGTTGTACAGAGTCTCTGTAACATTTCATAGCAATCTTCTACTTCTTCATCACAATGTGAGGTGAATGGCACAATGACTGAAGAATTTCTGTAAAATACCCTTTTTTACTTCAAAAAGGAATAGTAATAATGACCAAGCAAGAATAAGACATGAGACATGCTGCAATCAGGACCATCGAGAATTTGATTTTCCTATATTTATAAAGTAAATTTCATGGTCATTTCTTTGAGAAGGACATAGTGATTTAACTTGCACACGATTGTTCCATTCGAGCCAGTGCTTCATCTCTAACAACCTCAGTGTTGATGGGACATTAAATGCTAATCTTTCTTCCTTTAATTACTTCAAAAGTGACAGTATCATCACAAGATGGTTGATGAAACAACCAAAGGAGATGCTGTGCCTTATGAATAATCTAAGGTATTCATAGTATTATTCTGTTTTAGAACAAGAAACAAAGTAAAATGATTATAAAAGTATGATAGCTATTCCTGACCATTGTGACTTGCTTACCATACCCATTGCAATCTGCCGTGCAAAGGACAGTAGATCTGAGGGCTTCAGAGCAACTTCAGTGTCTTCTTCTTGCGCTTCATTTGAGCTTAGTTCTGTTTATTTGTTAAGACATGATAAAATATTGTATTAGAATATAATACACTTTATTTTCATTAAAATAAATTGAAAGAAATGTAACAACTAATCTAAGAAGGAGGTACTTAAAAGATTTCAACACTAACCTTGCTGAATTACATATCAAGCAAATTATCTAATAATAAGAAAGAAGTATATCATATTATATTAGTGATTTTTGCATTTCAATTGTATTTAATTAAATAAATGCACTTGTGTTTTGTTGTTAACCCTTTTCATCAATTAGCATCAACCTGATTTCACCTGAAACTGGTTCTCATTCTTGCAGTATACAGTGTGCCATTTCTAACAAGTTCCCCCATTCGAAATTTTACATTACTCTTCCACCCCTTCAGGCTGACTGGAATGCAAAACCTGATCTAGCTTTTCCCCAATTAAGGTTTCCTATTGTTTTGCTAAATCTCTTGAAGTGTGTGTTCCAGGGAAAAAGCTTTACCAGTGTCCTCCCTACCCTTGTTCACTTCTAAAATTTTGCTCTTTATCTAATAATATTAATACTGACAAGATGTTAAGCCATAACATAACTTCCATTTTGCTTGCTCCCCCATTAAATTATTCATACGACAAGTCCTCATAGCCATTTTTCATGACTGTTAGTTTTTCCTATCTCCCACTTTCTGCATCAGACTTTTTAAAGATTTAAAGTATTAAAGCAATGCTGTTACTCACATCCTTGAATTATAAAATTAACTATGCAGAGAATTGGAAAACAGTATGCTACTTGATATTTTATTGCAGTAGCTTTACTGCCTTCATCAGGTATTACTTTGCAATGTACTTGTAAATTTGGAAGAAATATGGAGTGAAAAGGTATGCTTTCTTACTTGCCAGTAAAATAATTGTGATATTCAGTGCCACTTACCATTTTGCATGTCATACATGTGGTTATGGGCAATACATGCATTCTGATTATAGTATCCATCTGGTGTACCTGAAGAAAGATATTATTTATAAGAAAATTGTATTTCATAGAAACGCAGATGAAGCTTTCAAAGCACATTTCACCACCCTAGCTACAGTTTGCATTAAAGTCATGTTGCAAGGGATGTTTTGTCTAGTCTCGGCATAAGATTCGATTTGTTTGAAGATGGGGCTAAAAAAGCAAGAGGAACTGTTGGGGACTTTTATAGCAACCTCCAAAAAATCTTAATTGTTGAATGTTGCCAAAAATTAATCAAAAGAAGTAAAGGGTGGTCTCTCCCCATTTGAAATCTAAATGCTGGACAATATTGTAGCTTTCTGTTAGAAAGTTTGGCCTATGAAAGAATTTTCCACAGTGAGCACTTTTGTTGGCTTTGAGTATTCTATGAAATTCTAACAAGAGAAGTACACACATGTTATCTCTGTGTCACTTAGCCCTGAGTGCCCAACACAGTTAAAATGAGCTTAGTACATTGAGCAAAGTGGATTCCACATAGGAAAGGCTTAGGAAAAGTTACCTGTAGATGTTTGAATGGAGTTATTGCTCAGATGCACAGAATAACATATGAAACCACACCATGGCATGCAAAATTAGGAATCTCATTACCTTTAACCAATTATGTAAAAGTAAGAACAGTATAAAATTCTTTCTCAAATGTCTACCTACAGTTCTAAGTACAGGAAATGGTACAGATAAAATAAACTATCAGTGGCACCATATATAGCACCTTAGTAATGAGTTCTATCTATCATTTCTTGTGGTTTATATCAGTTATTATTGGCTTTTACCTCTTGAGCTTAATACAATTAAAAAATATTTTTCAGCATCCATGTATCACTTCCATTTATAAAGCAACTTCTGTGTTCATTATGGAAGTATGATGTACATAATAAGTCTACATTAGGTCAAAAACAGCATTTTTTTTTTAAATTGTAAAATTGGCATACAATTTACTTAATGGTGTTTTTGCCTCTTGTTCACATGTTCTGAAGTCCACTGCCTTTTCCTTCTTTGTTCACAGAGGTTAAGGTTTTAATTGCAATAATTTATGCATAATTGCTGCTGTGGAAGATGGGCCACACAAAAAAACATATCTTGTGGTTTCATTTACTATTTATGAAAAAAAACTCAGAAATGTTGCAAACTATTAATTTAACTTTGTATAAGAAATAACCGATTGTTTATACACTGCATAACATCAACTTATGCGCATTTTAGCACACTTCATATAAGACATTTATGTCATTCAGCCAATAGGCACAAAAGCTGTAAATTTTATATTGTAATAAAATACACTACTGGTGACTGACTGGCTGGAAGAGAGGCAGTAAAAGTGGCAGTCAATGACAGGATAGATAGAGAGTAGTTGTTTGGGGATGGAAAAAGACTTCGTGCTGGTAGAGTGTTGAGAGAAGATTTCATGTAGGTACACAGTGAAGATGAGGTGGTCTTTTTTAGTTTCTAGGTGGTTTACAGCTGTGTAGTCAAAAGCTATGTATTTTGTTAGAGAAGTCTGTGTATGACTTAAGCTGTTTTTGTGAAGCATTTTATACTGTGAACTCCAAAGATTTCACAAAGAGCCTAGACAAAAGAAATAATACACAAAGAAAATGAACATTTTTCTTCATTCAGTGAAGTATATGCAGAGCACTGAGTGCCTTGGCTACCAGTTGCTTGTACTTTTTTTAGCTGGAAAAGGACTTGTGTTTTATTTCAGATAAACTTTTTAATTTGAAACTATGAAGTACAATGTTTTCTAGTTTCATCAGTCAACTCCACCTACTTACATTAATTTAATTCTGCTGTTAACAAGCTCTACAAGTTAACTACAGAATATGAATTTTAATTTCGAAAAGGGAACAGTTTTGCACTGGTTCAAGATCATCCACTATGTTGTTATTTTCAAGCCAAAGACGTTATTTCAAATACAAATGTGAGATTAAGTTCTGCAACCAGGGTGTCAATTCACAAATGAAGTTATAACTTATTTATTTAAGTAAGCATATTATAAAGGTTGCATGCTCCAAACAATAATTCCACAAGACAACAGAGAATTGAAATATACAAAATAAACCAATACCTTTGTGTTCAGGTCAATATACAACAAGATACTCCAGAGTGAAAAACATGCCAAACTGAGCTTTGTGGTTAGTCTATCTGATATGTTGAATTTATTATCTATCTGGATCCAAGGAATTTTTTGTACACTGTTTCATTTAGTGTATGGCCATTAATGTCTACTGGCTGATCATTTTTCTTGTTTGTAATCGCATGATATGAGTGTTGGTGAGATTAAGATCAAACTAAGAATTAGTTGAAGGCCTGTTCAGCTATCATTCTGGTGTGTCTGGTAAGGTACAGTTGGGGGCTTGAATGAATGAATGAATGAACAAATGAGCAGCTGCTAAATGAGAGTCAAACCATGGTATGAAAGTGTGCTACTACAAGAAAGCTGTTAACTTTCTCCAAAAGCACTGAAACTAATACATATTATTGTATCATCAGTGTATTGAGGACAAAATATACGAAAAAAGATTAAATGGGTTTTAGGAAAATTTGTTATCCATAACTCTTCAATTTATTATACTAATACCTCACTCTAACTCTCTGGACTGAAACAACAGAGAAGGACATAAATATCAAGCTAGTTCCTATAACCTCATGAATGACAAAACAGTTTTCTGATAAATAAATCTTGGATCTCACACTCTCAAAATTTACATTGTAATACAACACGAGCCCGTTTAAACAGTATTATTCATTGCAGACTACATCATTATGGTTGGGGTGCTTGTTTAAGTGTGTAGTTATTAGGATATTACTAATTTAGATGATGTTTTGTGTTGCGTACATATAATTTTTCATTTAAAATATTGATGTTGTCAGAACAGAAGGAGAAATTAAAGTTTTTTTTTTCTCAAACACAATGGATCAGTTTAAAAATGTGAGTCATTTGTGTACTGGGAACATCTGAAACAACAAATATACTTCCTAAAATTTTATACGAAAGCAATTTTTAATTTTCTATGATATAACAAGAGAAACGATAGCATTAACTACAATTAAATCATACAATTACATAATTCATAGCAAATCCAACAATAAAACACGTTGGCTCTATCTACAAATGATCAGTTATGAATAAAATACCTGGAGTTGCAAGAAGCTGTGCGTATTTTATTTTATTGTCACAGCAGGATTCTCTCTGTGACACTGCTACCCAGGCCTGCAACATACACATAAGGATATTTATAATTTAAAATCTTAACTTTTTTGAACTTGTGTTAAATAAAAATAGCTACAGGATAATTTATCACTGTTCCTCTCTAACAGCTGAAGCAGTCATCAGTATATGCGAATGATACACAAAATATTTCAAAGGCTAATATAATTACAAAGCCTAAAGAATTATGAGGCATGTTCAGAAAGTAAGTGTACTGTGATAATAACAGTGATAATAATGAGCTGTGTTTTTTTTTTTTCTGGTGATTGGCAACACTGAGTGGTAGACCAATAAAAAAGAGAGAGAGTGGTGGGGCGGGGAAAGAGGAGAGGGCAGAGGATCTCAAGACCAGAACACAGTGTTGGTCGTGCGCAAAATAATTGTGTGGAAGATGGGGTAAGAAATACCCCCAAGTGGGAACCATGAGCTGTAATCTGTTTCCTACTCACGGAAAGATTAACACCTATCGAAATTTTTTCTTCGAAAAAAGAAGATTTAAGGCGAAGGTGTTACGAACAGAATGAGAGTTTTTAAGTGGTGTATGAATTTTAGTGCAGGCAGAACAAATGTTCATGACTAATAGATAATTGGAAGAACTATCACCTTGAAAGATGAGTTGCTGCAAAAATCGAGGAAACTGTTCATGAAGATCACTGACTGACGATGGACGAAATTTCTGCGATGTTACCACAACTCTCCAGAACTTTCTTATATGAGACACTCAAAGAAACGCTGGGATACCGGCAACTGTGCACAAGATGGGTGCCAAAACAGCTGACAGAGCAGACAAACCCAGTCAGTTGCACCTGAGAGTTTCTTGAATAACCTGACTTGGAAGGTAAGGATTTTCTGAGTTCTATTGTGCTGGAGATGAAAAGTGGGTGGCTCATTACACGCCTGAGACAAAAAATACAAGTCATCACAATGTGTCACACCAATGTCCCATCCGATAAAAAAATGAAAAGCACTATTTGGAGGGGGCTCTCAGTGTTTTGGGACTGAAAAGGAACCATTCTGGTTGAATTTCTTGCTCAGGGGGAGACCATCAATGCACAGTGACATTGTGAGACCAAAAAACCTCAAAAGGAGGATTCACACAAAAGGAGGGGAATGCTGACGAGAGGAGTGCACCTGTTGAATGACAAGGCCCGTCTCACAAATCCTTGGCCAAAAAGACGCTCTTGGCCTCATTTGGTTGGGATGTTTTGAACAACCCCCCATACTCCCCTGACTTGGCGCCTTTACACAATCATATTTTCACCTCCCTGAGGACACATGAGTGGAATTAAATTTTCAACCAATGAGCAGGTGCAGAAGGAGGTTCTGGAAATGGGAGAGGAGCTGCTGGGAGAGTTCTTTGAGGACTGCACAAAGAAGCTTGTGCCACAGCACATCACATGCATTGAACGGGTTGGCGATTATGTGGAAAAATAGTCAACAAGTAATTTTTTTCAAATACACTTCTATATATAAAAATCTAGTATACTTACTTTCATAATTTGTTTTTCATATCCATTCATAAAATGTCCAAATTTTAGAGATCTGCATCTACTGTCCATGCTTCCTCAAACTGTTCTGTGCACGTAGTTCCGTGAAAGCCCAGCAATGTCACTTTAATCAGTTTTCATGTTGGGAGCAACTACATTCGACTTGCTTCACGCTCAAAGCATCGCAGGTCTGAATGGCCCGACATCAGCTCCAGGAAAGGGGGAAATTCACTGACCTGATTTTCACGTTGTGAAAGCAGTTGCAATTATATAAGACTATGCAACACCATTTTACGAACTTATTTTATCATCAAAAGCTTTACTTTCCTTGTGAAAAAAAGAAAACTGCTAATTTTCATTTCTCGTAAATTTTTATTTCCGTGACCTTACTCAGTCGATTTTGAAGAAAGTAGCGTGAAATCTTAGCCTCTTAGCAAACCATTTGTTGTTGTTGTTGTGGTCTTCAGCCCTGATACTGGTTTGATGCAGCTCTCCATGCTAATCTATCCTGTGCAAGCTTCTTCATCTCCCAGTACTAACTGCAACCTACATCCTTTTGAATCTGCTTAGTGTATTCATCTCTTGGTCTCCCTCTACGATTTTTATCCTCCATGCTGCCCTCCAATGCTAAATTTGTGATCCCTTGATGCCTCAGAACATGTCCTACCAACCGATCCCTTCTTCTTGTCAAGTTGTGCCACAAACTCCTCTTCTCCCCAATTCCATTCAATACCTCCTCATTAGTTATGTTATCTACCCATCTAATCTTCAGCATTCTTCTGTAGCACCACATTTCGAAAGCTTCTATTCCCTTCTTGTCCAAACTGTTTATCGTCCATGTTTCACTTCCGTACATGGCCACACTCCATACAAATACTTTCAGACATGACTTCCTGACACTTAAATCTATACTCGATGTTAACAAATTTCTCTGCTTCAGAAACACTTTCCTTGCCATTGCCAGTCTACATTTTATATCCTCTCTACTTTGACCATCATCAGTTATTTTGCTCCCCAAATAGAAAAACTCCTTTACTACTTTAAGTGTCTCATTTCCTAATCTAATTCCCTCAGCATCACCTGACTTAATTCGATTACATTCCATTATACTCATTTTGCTTTTGTTGATGTTCATCTTATATCCTCCTTTCAAGACACTGTCCATTCCGTTCAACTGCTCTTCCAAGTCCTTTGCTGTCTCTGACAGAATTACAATGTCATCGGCGAACCTCAAAGTTTCTATTTCTTCTCCATGGATTTTAATACCTACTCCAAATTTTTCTTTTGTTTCCTTTACTGCTTGCTCAATATACAGATTTAATAACATCGGGGAGAGGCTACAACCTGGTCTCACTCCCTTCCCAACCACTGCTTCCCTTTCATGCCCCTCGACTCTTATAACTGCCATCTGGTTTCTGTACAAAGGTCTCTTTAATTTTACTGTAGGCAGTATCTATCTTCCCCCTAGTGAGATAAGCCTCTACATCCTTACATTTGTCCTCTAGCCGTCCCTGTTTAGCTATTTTGCACTTCCTGTCGATCTCAATTTTGAGACATTTGTATTCCTTTTTGTCTGCTTCATTTACTGCATTTTTATATTTTCTCCTTTCATCAATTAAATTCAATATTTCTTCTGTTACCCAAGGATTTCTACTAGCCCTCATCTTTTACCTACTTGATCCTCTGCTGCCTTCACTACTTCATCCCTCAGAGCTACCCATTCTTCTTCTACTGTATTTCTTTCCCTCATTCCTGTCAATTGTTCCCTTATGCTCTCCCTGAAACTCTGTACAACCTCTGTTTTCCCCAGTTTATCCAGGTACCATCTCCTTAAATTGCCACCTTTTTGCAGTTTCTTTAGTTTTAATCTACAGTTCATAACCAATAGATTGTAGTCAAAGTCCACATCTGCCCCTGGAAATGTCTTACAATTTAAAACCTGGTTCCTAAATCTCTGTCTTACCATTATATAATCTATCTGATACTTTCTAGTATCTCCAGGATTCTTCCATGTATACAACCTTCTCTTATGATTCTTGAACCAAGTGTTACCTATGATTAAGTTATGCTCTGTGCAAAATTCTACCAGATGGCTTCCTCTTTCATTTCATACCCCCAATCCATATTTACCTACTATGTTTCCTTCTCTCCCTTTTCCTACTCTCGAATTCCAATCACCCATGACTATTAAATTTTCATCTCCCTTCACTACCTGAATAATTTCTTTTATCTCATCATACATTTCATCAATTTCTTCATCATCTGCAAAGCTAGTTGGCATATAAACTTGTACTACTGTAGTATGCATGGGCTTTGTGTCTATCTTGGCCACAATAATGCATTCACTATGCTGTTTGTAGTAGCTTACCCACACTCCTATTTTTTTATTCATTATTAAACCTACTCCTGCATTACCCCTATTTGATTTTGTATTTATAACCCTGTATTCACCTGACCAAAAGTCTTGTTCCTCCTGCCACCGAACTTCACTAATTCCCACTATATCTAACTTTAACCTGTCCATTTCCCTTTTTAAATTTTCTAACCTACCTGCCGAGTAAGGGATCTGACATTCCTCGCTCCGATCCGTAGAACGCCAGTTTTCGTTCTCCAATAATGACGTCCTTTTGAGTAGTCCCCGCTCGGAGATCCAAATGGGGAACTATTTTACCTCCAGAATATTTTACCCAAGAGGACGCCATCATCATTTAACCATACAGTAAAGCTGCATGCCCTCGGGAAAAATTATGGCTGTAGTTTCCCCTTGCTTTCAGCCGTTCGCAGAACCAGCACAACAAGGCCGTTTTGGTTAGTGTTACAAGGCCAGATCCGTCAATCATCCAGACTGTTGCCCCTGCAACTACTGAAAAGGCTGCTGCCCCTCTTCAGGAACCACATGTTTGTCTGGCCTCTCAACAGATACCCCTCCATTGTGGTTGCATCTACGGTACGGCCATCTGTATCGCTGAGGCACGCAAGCCTCCCCACCAACAGCAAGGTCCATGGTTCATGGGCCATTTACTAGTTCATAATTCGTAGCAGTCATTGTGAAACGATGTTATTTGTCTAGCACATGAACTTAATTCAGAAATCTTGTATTGAAAAAGTGTACTAACACAACTTACCTATCGCTACGTTTAGACCATACATACACGATGTGATCAGAAGTACTGGACACCTCCAAAAACATTCGTTTTTCGTATTAAGTGCATTGTGCTGCCACCTACTTCCATGTACTACATATCAGCGACCTCAGTAGTCATTAGACGTCGTGAGAGAGCAGAATGTGACGCTCTGCACATCTCACGAACGTGGTCAGGTGATTGTGTGTCACTTGTGTCATACGTCTGTATGCAAGTTTCTACACTCGTAAACATCCCTATGTCCACTGTTTCCAGTGTGATAGTGAAGTTGAAACGTGAAGGGACACGTACAGCACAAAAGAGTACAGACTGACCTCGTCTACTGACTGACAAGAGACCACCAACAGGTGAAAAGGCTCATAATGTGTAATAGGCAGACATCTAATTCCAAACTGCATCAAGATCGACTGCAGGTACTATGACAGTTAGGCGGGAGGTGAGAAAACCTTGGATTTCATGGTCGAGCAGCTGCTCATAAGCCACACATCACACCAGTAAATGCCAAACGACACCTCGCTTGGTACATATCTTAAATACTACATAAATAATTTTTGGCCAGTAAATTGAAGAGCCTATGCAGCACAAAATGGTGACCAAGGGACCTCTGCGCTGATGGTGCAACCAACTTAATTGGTTTGCACAACTCAGGGTAAAGTATAGGTCTGCAATCCAAATTAAACATACGTACAGTATTAGAATTAAATTCTCTATAGCGTGAACCTCGAAAATCAAATTTCCTGAATTCCGTTTCAAAATGGAAGGCTCTTGAAAATTTAAGTAGTGAATATCGACATATTTTGTTGCCTTTGAACGTAAATAAATAACAAACATTATGAAAAATTTATAGTTTTTTTGAGGTTCACACCAAAATGACAAGTGTATTTTAACAAATCCAAATTGGTAACCAGTTTTATTGAGTATTTTTTTTTATTTTATTTTTTTTTTTTTTTCTATTCATGCGGACCAGTTTAACAAACGTCGACTCGAGAAAATATGCATCTGAACTTTTGAGTTCCATTTTAGTGTATATAACATTAAACATTTTCAGCTTACCCTAATCTGCTACTTCTGCGCCATTCAGTAAACCTCCCTCTTCTTCTACGATCTCATTTTCTAAAGTGCGAGTCTCTGCAGCTGTAATTCTAGTCGCGACACTGCTTTGGAATGAGTGCCGGTCTGAACGCTCGAGGCGTTTCTCATCCTTTTCGTGCCGAATGAGCAAGTCGTGGCGCCGGCAATAACTCCCGTGACTTTCATGTTATGCAGGACGCCCTTAAACCTACCGTTAAAAATTACTCACGCTCGATTTTTAGCTATCTGGATGACTATTACAATCGAAAACCTGTGTTTTGGGGCACAAGTCCAAATTAATGAATTCAGTGCTTCACTGTTGCTCTGCCTACAACCCTACAGGCTCCAAAGCATCTCTCAGTCAAATTGTCGTCAGGCAGATGTTTGTACACGTCAGCAACAGATTCAATAACTTCACTCCTCAGTGGTGGCTTATGATCAAAAATATCCAGTGTTGCATTCATTTCCACTTGCTTCCATCTACACCAACTTCCACAACAGTAATCGTCTTGTGGATTGTCATTCATTGACCTCCTGTGATAAAATGTGATCATATACGCTTTCTTCATCTCACTTCTGTCGAAATAATATATTTCAGACATATGTCGGGCCAGTACAACACCTACATCGATATTTTCTTCGACTAAAATGTTACAATAGCTTTACAGAGAAGGAGATATCGATTGAAGTTGCAAACGGCCCAAGCGCCAATAGCTGCTAGAGTGGGTGTACGCGCACTTCCAATGAAACGTGATTTTCAGGTTTAAAGAATAATTTCCTGGGAAAATCCTTTCGATCAAGTATTGTTAAGATTATAAACGTGAAAAAAATTAAACGCCCTTACAAAGATGTTTTAGATGACTCCTTGTCGCTGCCTGATAAATCATTCCATATAGGTCACGATGTGTGAAGGTGTAAAATTACTCTTCTATGTAAAGTAGGTAGCGCACTAGTTCCTTTTCAAATTCCGCACCTGATACAAGTTTTCTTCCTGGTTAGTCATACTGACAAAGTGATCCAAAATCTGGCTATAGCACAAATTTAAACCATACATAATAGTCCAAATTTAGTGGTAACACCACTATAATATGTAATTTTTAGGTTAATCACAAAACGACTAACAATAGCTATTAAAACTAAAGACGTTCTAAAAACCTAAGATTACAGTTAGCACATTCTACATTGGTTGGTTGATTCGGGGGAGGGGACCAAACAGCGGGGTCAGAGTCTCACATTCTAAAAGAGAAGACTATCCATAACACAGAAACTATACGCATGAATACCTGCAAAAGTTTAAAACGGTTGAAATTAAGATTATGTTGGCTACAATCTCATGTGACAACGAACTGACGTGGCGGTTTTACAGAACAACTGATGTGGCCTGCGAGACTTAACTGTTTCCAAATTGTTGTCTAAAGCATTGGACGCTACCATGCACGAATGTCCACGTATAGTACAGCTATAGTGTGTCAGTGTGCGATTTGTGCTTTTACCAGTGGGGGGGGGGGGGGGGGGGGAGGATGTCTTAGGGGGTTAGTATAATTGTATATGTTACTAGCTTGGACCGTGGCGTTACCCATGGTTAAACAGTTATTTATAAATAGATGTTAATGCCGAAACTCACTATTCACGTGTATGCACTATCAGAAAAGCCATCCCTTGTTATATATTTAAAAGTACATTATAGGTAAAGCTTATTTACAAAATCGTCTACATACAGGTATACGAGGGGAATTCAAAAAGTAAAGGCACATTTGTGAAAAGCTGTACTTACTTTGATGATAGAAAACTGAAACATGCGTTATTTTTCTACGTAACCTCCCTGGACTTCAATGCAGTTTTCCCGACATCTTACGAGTTTTTTTTTTTTTATTTCATCAGAAAATACGTATTTAGGTTGCATCTGTAACTAATTTTGCACCGCAGCAATGACGTCTTCATCACTTTCAAATCTTTCTTGCCTGAAGTGCTTCCGTTAAGGGTCCAAACATGTGAAAATCGTTTGGAGCCAGGTCTGGACTGTATAGTGGATGTTCCAGCACCTCGAATCTGAAGCTACTGAAGCCGGAACATGTGAATATCGCCGTGTGTCTGGCGGACGCGAGGCAACGAACGAACGGCACCAATTAATGTGGAGTTCGCGATGCTGGGGAGCCTGTGTTAAGCTCCACCCACGTGGTTCGCGGTTAGCGAAGTCAGATGTCCGATCCCGTCTGGTGGGTAACGTTGCTCACTTCGCACTACTTTGTGCTTTCGTCCCAGGCGCGTTAGTCCGCGCCATACCGTTGCCAAAAGGTGGCCTAACGGTAAATGTTCGCACAGGTACTGGGCCGGTCACCACCCTGTGTCAGGGCCCGGGGTGGGAATTTCAGCCCCCAGCTCACCCAACTCTGCGATACGACTGCTGCGGTATGACTGCCACACTACTTCCCTCGCAAGTAAACGGATGACGCACCTTAGAAGAAAGCAACAATGACACCACGAGAATGATGATTTAGTTCTAAATGTTTTGAAATGCTTAACCACTAGATAACACTCTTTCAAAATTAATAAGCAAACATATTAATAGTAAGACTGTATTAAAAACTTTCAGTGTTCGGCTCCACAAATTTAAATTATGTGTAAAGTTTTACTCCAGTGCGTGGGAAATAAACATCCCAGGTTGGGATGCATAAACTATAACCAGAGGAGGTGATGGTCTGATGCAGAGGGGGGAAATCCCCCCCCATCCCCCTCCCCCTGCAAATTGCACACTGTAGTGTGTTTAAAATAAGGTGTGACTTTTCACGTTTGGCTCGGCGGAGGGGACGTGACGCTGTTGCCCAGGTAACACCAATGGCGAGCCGGTTTTCCCTTCCACGCCGACAGTGGTTCGATTGGTAAAGCACCTCTGTTGCCACTCCGTGGATAAACATTCCAACGTGGTGCCACGCAATAGATGCATCTACGTTCGTCATCTCTCGGAGTGGTATTTTCCGGCGCTGAAGTGTTCGGTCGTCGTCAGGTATTGTGAACAAATGTTTTGTGTCGGAGTTGCATTAATAACACCAGTGCAGCTCGTCTGACACGAGGTTTTCATTAAAAGTTTTCATCCAAGAACACGTTCACCGGCTGTGAAGATAATGTTCTGTTGCAAAACATCCCTCCGAATTCGACAATAATAATGAACATTGCACCATGCCAATCTTGTGATGGATAAAGCTACAACAATACATGGATGAAAGCAGGTACTGGCTCTGTGTACAAAGAAATGTTCCATTGGATAAAGTTGAATGTAGCATATGTAAGGTGAAGTTGATGGATCTTGAAGTGCTGCACAAGCCAAAATCCCCACAGTACCACACTGACTAACTGAGTGACACTGAAGGCTTCCTCCGTATCACGCTGATTTAAATCTGACAGAATACTCTCAGTGAGACTGAAATGCTGGGAAAAGCCGCTGGAAATGTTACACCACAGGACAAGACTCCAGTTGTCAGCCATACAAAGACGGTAGCTGAGGAGAGATTGATTCACGAAGAACTATGACGAGCTTTGAGTAATATGTAACTTCTCTTGTTGCCATCTGCTTCTTTTGCCAAAACACTGCAGAGTTTACAAATATGCATCTCACAGCAAAATAGTAATAATCCCAAAAAAAAGGAAATGCTCTGGACTGTGAGAACTATAGGACTATTTACTTACTATACCACACTTCCAAAATAATGTTAAACATAATAAAAAATCGAATAAAAAAGAAAATTGAGGCAAATCTAGGAGAAGACCAATTTGGTTTCAGATCCGGAAAAGAAACTAGAGAGGCAATACTGGCTCAGAGGATGGTATTAGAAAGACGAATTGGAGTTAATAGGAAAACCTACTTGACCTTTACAGATTTACAAAAAGGATTTGACATAGTTAATTGGAAATTGTTATTCCGAACAATGAAGGAAATAAGTCTTGATTGGAGGGACAGAATATTAATCTGGAACCTGTATAAAACGCAGGAAGCAGAAATAGAAGTGAATGGTGTGAAGAAGAAAGCAAAAATAAGAAGAGGAGTAAGGCAAGGATGCCCATTATCAGCATATTTGTTCAACTTATTTATTGAAAAAAACACTGAAAAATTGAAAAGAATAACCAAAGGAATTAAAATTAACGGGGAACGAATAACCTGTATCCGTTTTGCAGATGATATGGTAGTGCTTGCTGACTCAGTTAAGAAAATGGAGTTTATGTTGCTAAATTTGCCAAAATCCTAAGAGAATTTAATCTAAAAATAAATAAGAAGAAAACAAAAACTATGGTGATAGGGAAGACAAAAGAAAATGGTAAAGTTAATATTAAACTAGAAGATGATGTTCTAGAGCAGGTTGAGAACTTCTGTTATTTGGGGAGCACAATCACTGAAAATAATAAATGTATCACAGATGTAAAGAAAAGAATAGCCTTGGCAAAGCAAGCTTTCGAAAATAAAAGGAATTTACTAACAGACAGTGATATAAGCATAGAAAGTAGGAAAACGTTTGCCAAAACTTTTGTCTGGAGTGTCTCAACATACGGATGTGAAGCGTGGACTCTGGGAAAGGCAGAGAAAAAGAGACTGGAAGCAATGGAAATGTGGATATGGAGAAGAATGACGAAAACAAGCTGGGTAGATAGAAAAAGTAATGAACAGGTCTTAAGAGAAGTGAATGAGAACAGAACGCTGCTAAATTATATAGGAAGAAGAAAATCAAAAATGATAGGGCACATAATGAGACATTACCAGTTCCTAAAGAATGTATTTGAAGGAAAAGTTTTAGGGAAAAAAATCAAGAGGCAGGCCAAGAGCAACGTATTTTAATAACATCAAAGAAGATATGAGGATAAAATCGTATGAAGAATTGAAGAGGATGACAATGGAGAGAGGGACGTGGCTAAATCGATGATGATGATGATGATGATGATGATGATCTCACTAACATTCTAATGCAGTTGAAATTGCGACCGAATCCCGAAGTGGTGTGTTGTTGAACTAGTAACGAGGGCAAGTCAGGTCAGTGGTTTATGAAAAAGCCCATTCTCAGAATAAAACAAACGCTTAACTTCTTCGCTTATATTGTCACAAAACCCACACCAATTCTCGTTTCACCAGTTATCGATCGTCCAAAAAAATTGCATTACTTCATTGCTTGATTATCGCGGCGGATATGGAAGTTTCGCATGTTACTCATATGGCAAAATACTCTGCTCTTTGTTTGCTATCATTTTCTAAAATCTCATTTCGATACCACGAACGGTTTATGAGAAACGTGGGATTTATGAATATTTCTTTCTGGCTTTACCGCTGACGCGTGCTTTCATGACGGAGTGCTTTACATACATTCCATTTTCTCGAAACTTCACACAGTTTGCGGTATCGCTCCAAGTTTAAAGAATAATTCGATATGTCTTCAACATTTCATACGAAGCAACATATATGACCTGTTGCACGAAACACAAATTCATAGTGACCCTTATTCTTCACTGCAAACTTTAAGAATTTCTTGCAGTAGTTTACCCAATATCGAAATATCACAATAACTATGAGCATTAACGAAATGATGGGCAGTGTATCATGAAGCTGACGAATTAACGTATATGATGTGCGAGAATCAGATGTTTTTGGCTGATAGTTTCTTTATAGATTGGCCAGCTTGCCGGCTTGATGTTCATGCAGTCACATCCTGACACGCCCAGCTCACTCTGGCAACTACAGTTCCCTCCACGCGTTTTGCAATGAACTGTCAAAAGTCGCTACTAATTTTAAACTAACTTTAGATTGATGTGAGTGCTGTTGCATCAGCTAGTGGACATACATCAGCAGCAACACTGATCCACATACACAGAGCAGCTATGAGGGCCACAACATCAGATCGGCAAGTGCGCACAGCCCTCTTGCCAGGCAAATTCTCGATCGACCACAGCCTTTCCGCTCCGAAAACACATACTCCAACAACCCACGGCGCTGCGCGCTCGAGTGAGTACGAGCGAGTAAAATCCGCAGCGTGCAGACGTCCGCAAGTTTTTGGGAAAACTTTTAATGGTCTGAGGAAGGTAGCTCTGAGGCAGCTGGTACACCCTTTTCAGTTACAGTCTTTCAAGTAAACAGTAACATATATGCAATTTTTGCACTCCGATACGAAGATTTTTCTGCTGATTCCCTTCGTTTTCCTACTGCAGCAGGGCATGTCACTCGCATGAAAAAGAAGGTATTAATCAGTAAAATTTTGATAGGTTACTCTGTGAATCTGATATAACGCAAAACTAAGTTTACGACTCACGACGGATTTTACGAGCAAAAAAAAAAAAAAAAAACAAAAAACAAAAAAAAATTGCGGGTGCTTCAGTACTATAACATGGGGTTCCCAGAACTCTTATGATGACAATAGAGACACTTTACAGCAGATTTCTCCGTGCTAGGTCACTTTATAAACTATGTGCAGTGGTTAGAACCAGGGGCGATTCTAGAAGTCGGTCAAGGGGGGGGGGGCCTAATGGGGGAAGGGGTTTGGGGGAATGGAATATGGTTTGACAAAAGGAGAGCTGGGGTCCTCTACCGACAAATTGGTAAAATTTGTTGTTGCTTAAAGTAGTTTTTGGTAACTGTTTTGGAGTTCGGGATAAAAAATGTGTATTAATAAACAATAAGACGCCTATTTTGAGTTAAATGATATTTATTGGTTTAGGTAGTAAGCTATTTGCCGCTCTTATTCTTTTGTTAAAATGTGTTTGCAATACATTGCAACCTATATTGCTACATAATTATAAATAAAATGATTGAATCTGTTGGAGTAATACATTCGCTAATTTTTGAAGTCATTTTATCCACTGTAAATGATACTCCATGGGGGGGGGGGGGGGGCCGGCCGCGGTGGTCTCGCGGTTAAGGCGCTCAGTCCGGAACCGCGCGACTGCTGCGGTCGCAGGTTCGAATCCTGCCTCGGGCATGGATGTGTGTGATGTCCTTAGGTTAGTTAGGTTTAAGTAGTTCTAAGTTCTAGGGGACTGATGACCATAGATGTTAAGTCCCATAGTGCTCAGAGCCATTTGAACCATTTTTGAACCATGGGGGGGGGGGGGGGGGGGGAGCTAAGGCCCCCATAGACCCTCCCCCCCCCCCTTGCCACCGCCTTGGTTAGAACACTGGACGCACATTCGGGACGAAGATGGTTCAAACCCCCGTCCGGCCATCCTGATTTAGGTTTCCCGTGATTTCCCTAAATCGCTTAAGACAAATGCCGGGATGGTTCCTTCATAAGCGCATGGTCGCTTTTCTTCTCCATCCTTCCCTAACCCGAGCTTGTGCTTCGTCTCTAATGATTTCGTTGTCGACGGTACGTTTAACACTAATCTCCTGCCCTTTATCCTCCTCCTCTTCCCCTTAAACTATGTTCTCACCTCACGCCGAATTTTAGGTGCGTATTTTACGTGTACATGTAGGGTAACTGAACCTCTGTATCCCGGAAACGGATAAATATATGAAAAAAAATATCAAGGTTGTTTGAGATCGGGATCTTAGGAACATATCACAAAAATATCAGCCACTTGCTGTGCATATCCGTCTTGGAATCCGCGGCTCCGTTTTGATACGAAAAAAATGTTAAAAAAAACCTTTTTCGGGTATTGTAAGAAACCGCTCATGAACTAATGGTGCCTCGATAAACCCCTAAGGCCCACCATATCTGCATATAATGCAAAAAGAACCAACTGAATTCCTCCGTTTGCCTAAGCTGGAGGAAGTGTGCAACATTCATATTTTGAGCATGTATCGTAGGATAGTGACACTAAGACGATCCTTCTGTTGCGTATACGAATGGTCCCTAGCCCAAGGGCTATCTAAGACACTTAACCCGAAGTATGAGCCCCGGAAAAATCCCGTTTTTATGCGCGGTGTTTTTGAACATATTGGTAAACACGCTGTTGCAAGCAGGCTGTGGAATTACGATATGCTCTGGAGCAGATTTGTCCTCCTTACACAGGCATAACATGATTTCCTAACAACCAACCAACATTCAAATGCGATTTCTGAATGAGACACACATTGCATAATCTTTCCTTTTATACGGAAGTACGAGGGAGGATCGGAAAGTAACGAACAAATTTTTTTCTCCCCTGGTATTGCACTGGAATGTTGAAATTTCACGACGATGTGGTTTGAAGTTTGCGCTATAGAGGGAATTCAGTTTTCATGTGCAGTTCTAACGAGAGAAGCCCGAACTACGAAACAAAACTGGCGCGCATGTTACTGTCGTCAACTTGAGAAGAGCAACGAAGTTTAGTTTGATTTTTGTGGACCAAAGGGCATAACCGAGTGAAATTTAAGGTGCCATGTGAGTATGGGGACGACTGTATGGACCGTAGCAATGTTTCCAGATCGTGTGCATCCTTCCAAGAGGATCGTGAGAGCCTTAACGATAACGCCACGTTGCGGGCGCCCGGTACTAGCTGCAATCCCGCTAAATGTCGGAGCCATTGAGGCAGCAATTTTGAGTGACCGGCGTGTGCAGCTGCGAACCGTACCACAGCAGTTCAACATTTCCTGTGGTGCAGTGTACGATATCGTTCATGACACGTTGAAATTTCGTTAAGTTAGTGCTCACTGGGTGCCAAAGAATGATAAACTCGGATCACTTAAAGCGTTTGGCCGCGGAAGGGCATGACTTTCCGAAAGTAATCGTCACTGGTGATCAGTCGTGAGCGTACCATTAAACGGCCGAAACCAAGCAGGCGTCTATGGAGTGGTAACTCGCTGGTTCCCCAGTACGAAAAAAACAACTGAAAGTGACTCAATCGACTAGGAAAGTGCTTGTGACAAGTGTTCTCGACTATGCATGGCGTGTTATTGGTGGACTTTACAGGGCACAGGACGTCTGTGAATGCTGCAGCTTACATTAAAACTTTAGTTAATGTAATGTCGTGTATAATGCAACAACGTTAATGCTGACCATGTCTAATGAGAAGCGAGGAAGACAGGACAAAGAAGGAAGCTGAAAATCACGGCAAAGAGACGCAAGGCGGAGCCCAACCGGTAAACCCGCCCGTGGGCGGGAGTCGGGTGGGCGACGTCCATGATCTGGGAACAGGATAGAATAGGAAGGATGAGTGGGAGAGGAACGGATAGCGAGTGCATAAGACACCAGAAGCTGGGACCGCCGAACAGAAAGGGGGGGGGGGGGGGGATCCCAGCTTCAACCAGGAGACTATCAACAGGGCTAGTAGGGAAGGCACCGGTGGCCAAACGGATACCACGATGGTGCACTGGATCCAGCACGTGCAGTGTGGAAGGAGCAGCTGAACCATAAACTTGACAACCATAGTCCAAGCGAGACAGAACTAGAGCACGATAAAGACGGAGAAGGAGGGAACGGTCCGCACCCCAAGAGGAGTGGGCAAGGAAGCGAAGGACATTGAGTTTACGGAAACATCCTACCTTCAGGAGTCTGATATGGGGCAGCCAAGTGAGCTTGTTGTCGAAAAGAAGACCCAGGAAACGAAATTGTGGGACCACAGGCAATCGTTGTGCAGCGAGATAGAGCTCTGGATCAGGGTGGATCGTAGTACGGCGACAGAAGTGGACCACCCGCGATTTTAAAGGAGAGAATTGAAACCCGTGTGAGAGGGTCCATGCAGAGGCACGCCGTATAGCTACCTGGAGCTGCCGTTCTGCAGATGCCATCGAGGAGGAACTAACCCAAATGCAGAAATCATCCACATACAGGACAGGGGCGACCAAGGGACCGACAGAGGCCACAAGTCCATCGATAGCAATGAGGAAAAGAAGGACACTCAAGACAGAACCCTGAGGGATGCCCGTCTCCTGGGTCCGTGGAGAACTAAAAACAGTACCAACTCGAACTCTGAATGACCGATGGAACAGGAACTGGCGGATAAAAATCGGGAGTGGGCCCCGAAGACCCCACTGATGAAGGGTAAGTAAGATGTGATGGCGCTAGGCCGTGTCATAGGCCTTACGAAGGTCAAAAAACACTGCAACCAAATGGCAGCGCTGGGAAAAAGCCTGCCGAACTGCGGATTCCAAGCGAAGTAAATGATCGATTGAAGACCGTCCCTCTCGAAAGCCACACTGGTAAGGGGACAATAGATCCCGAGAT
Source organism: Schistocerca nitens (assembly GCF_023898315.1). Classification (NCBI taxonomy): domain Eukaryota; kingdom Metazoa; phylum Arthropoda; class Insecta; order Orthoptera; family Acrididae; genus Schistocerca; species Schistocerca nitens. Next base: position 195,904,458 of record NC_064617.1, on the reverse strand, counting down.
TCGAGGACCCAATTGAGTCGAAGGGCTACCATCCGTTCAAGTAACTTACAAACAACATTGGTCAAACTAATTGGCCGATAGCTGTCAACAGATAGGGGGTTCTTACCAGGCTTAAGGACAGGAACCATGATGCTATCCCTCCACTGAGAAGGGAAGTCACCCTGGAGCCAGATACGGTTAAACACCCGAAGAAGATGTTGCCGTTGTGGAGCACTGAGATGTTGAAGCAGTTGGTTATGAATGGAATCTGGGCCAGGGGCCGTCTCATTTTTCTCTGAAGCTATTCACATTGTTAGTCTGTGTTATGTCTTCATGTGTGTTGTTTTGCATCTCTCGTCTTGCAGTCATCTTTTTGTGGTTTTACTGCAATCTGAAAATATGAATTCGATTGCAGTAAAGCCATAAAAAGAAACTGCAGGGTTGTGAGATAGAACAACACACATGCAGACATCACATTAAGTATCAAAGTAAATGGCTACACTTGAAAATGAAAAAAAATCCCTGAAACGCGTCATGCTATGTTTGAAAAAATGTAATTGTTGCGGTGATTTTCTATTTAAATCATTTGTGGTGTCACCGCCAGACACCACACTTGCTAGGTGGTAGCCTTTAAATCGGCCGCGGTCCGTTAGTATACGTCGGACCCGCGTGTCACCACTATCAGTGATTGCAGACCGAGCGCCGCCACACGGCAGGTCTAGAGAGACTTCCTACCACTCGCCCCAGTTGTACAACCGACTTTGCTAGCGATGGTTCACTGACAAAATACGCTCTCATTTGCCGAGACGATAGTTAGCATAGCCTTCAGCTACGTCACTTGCTACGACCTAGCAAGGCGCCATTATTCAGTTACTATTGATACTGTAAATAATGTACTGACAAGAGCTACGTTCAACATTAATGGATTAAAGTTAAGTATTCCACCAAGTACCATCTTTTTTTCTGAAGTATAAATTCCTTGTCCTGTTCCAGACCTCACGTCAGCTTGCGTGAGCTTAAACGCGTGCCTTTCGGCTTCCTCCAAACTCTGTGGGTTGGCTCCTGCCAATCCACATTTTGGCGACGAGGTTTTCCACGTTCTTATCGATATTGCCCTGATTTACTTGTGTAATGGCTTCGTCACAATCTCCGGATGTACTGTCCGAATTTTCTCACTTACAGAATCAGCAGACGCAGGCCTTACTGGATGCCCTTGGACAGCTCGTCCAGGGTCAACGAGCAATGCAAAACGATGCGGCGGCCGCCGCTCCACCGCTAACGCAGCCACAACACGCTGTTGCACCAACTTTTCGTCCTTTTGATGCTGCACTGGAAAGCTGGACGGAGTGGTCACGCCAATTTGGATTCCATCTCGCCGCCTACAGAATTCAAGGTAATGAGCGGCAGCCTTATCTCCTTTCCTCCGTAGGGGTGCACACGTACCGTGTGATAGTCAAATTATTTCCCCGACGCGACGTAGCAACTCTGTCCTACGACGAAATTTTGTCTGCATTAGATGCATATTTCAAAGAATCAGTCAGTGTAGTTGCCAAACGGTATACCTTCTTTCGTACAAAACGTACGGCAGGTCAGACTAATAGGGAGTGGGTTGCAACTTTGCAAGGCCTTACTAGGGATTGTGCTTTTGAGTGTCAATGTGGACTCCCTTATTCAGATACTATGGTACGTGATGCAATTGCACAGAACGTTTCTGATGTTCGTATAAGGGAACAGATTTTGAAACTAGTCAATCCCTCCCTTCAACAAGTGATGGACATATTTGATCGGCAGGACACACTTGACTTTGCTCAGGAATCATTTGAAACTTCACCAGCCGTGTGTCGGGTTAACCGGCCCGCCGGGCGCGCTGCACGGAACAGTAAACAGTCCTCCCGCCCGGCCGCGCAATTGTCGCCGGGCTCTCAGCCACGTGTGCCGCACAGGCAAGCAAATGCAGTGCTAAAATCATGCCCGCGGTGTGCTACTAGACATTCGCGTGAGAATTGCCCGTCACGCAAAGCTCTTTGCTTTTTCTGTAATAAAAAAGGACATGTTCAGAGTGTTTGCCAGAAAAAGCTCAGATCGGACACTCACAACCATTCCACGCCCTTTGCTTCGCGCCGGAATCGGAATCGAACCAAGGATACTCCGGCTTGTGAAACTTCACCCATGGAAATTCATGTAGTTCATTCCACTCTGCCCAGTGCCACTCTCTCTAACAGTGACTGTGTTCGTCCCACAAATAGTGTGCGTCGACATCGCCGGAAATCCCGTCAAGTCGCAAGTGATTCTGTACCAGTGTCAGTTCACGTTGCACGAGACAGTCGCTCTTGTCGTCAGCAGGACAATAAACTTTTTGTCGACTTGGACATTAACGGCAAAGTGATACCATTCCAGCTCGATACCGGAGCTGCAGTTTCACTGATCAATCAAGACACATACAAACAGCTGGGCACACCTCCGTTGCGTGCCGCAAATGTTAAGCTAACTGCATATTCAGGTCACGGGCTCCCTGTGTTAGGACAGTGCAGCCTTCTTGCAACATACAAGGGACAAACAAAACTTGTGTCATTGTACGTCCTTCGTTCTTCTTCTGTAGTGAACTTGTTTGGTTTCGATTTATTTCAGTTGTTTAACTTGTCTATAGTAAATCAGGTGCAATCAGTGAACCAGACTGTGCCTTCAGACAGTGTTTCTCGTCTATGTGAAGAGTTTGCAGACATTTTTGCACCGGGCCTTGGTTGCGCTAAGAACTATAAAGCACATTTGGAACTGAAAGTCAACGCGCAACCGAAATTTTTCAGAGCGCGCAATGTTAACCACGCATTGCGTGATGAGGTCGCAAAAACATTACACGATTTGGAATCGCAAGGTGTAATTGAACCTGTGCAGGTTTCTCTCTGGGCATCACCCTTAGTAATTTTGCCAAAACCTTCCGGAAAATTGAGACTTTGTGTGGACTTTAAGGCGACAGTGAATCCACAACTAGTGATTGCAACTTTTCCTTGACCCCGCCCGGAAGATATTTTTGACACACTGTGCCCAGGTAAATATTTTTCGAAGTTGGACCTAGCAGATGCGTACTTGCAAATACCGGTGGACGAAGAATCTCAGCGCGTTTTGGTGGTTAACACGCATCTTGGTTTGTATCGATTCAAACGACTGCCATTTGGGTGTGCATCTGCCCAAGCATTGTTTCAGCAATATCTGCAAACTGTTTGTGCGTCGGTACCTACTGCAGCAAACTATCTGCACGATATAGTGATGTCCGAACAGACGGAAGAAGAACATTTAGCCAATAACAGAACATTATTTCAGGTCTTGCGACAAAATGGTCTTCGCTTGCGGAAGGACAAATGTCTATTTTTTGCTCGTGACTTACCCTACCTGGGACATGTACTCAATGCCCAAGGCATACATCCCAGTCCCGAGCACCTCCGTGCCATACAAGACTTGCCTTCGCCGCAGAATTTGAAGCAGCTACAGAGTGTGCTGGGAAAAATCAATTATTATCATCGCTATGTGCGCCACGCCTCTTCCCTTTCATCTCCGCTTCATCGCTTACGCCGTAAAGGTGTTCCATTCGTCTGGACGGCGGAATGCGAACGCGCCTTTCTCCAGTTGAAATCGGGGTTGCTTTCCAATACTTGCCTTACGCCGTTCGATCCTCAGAAGCTCCTTTTGTTGATGGTGGATGCATCGAATTTCGGAATCGGTGCTGTGCTTGCGCACAAAGATGGATCGCACGATCGCCCTGTTGCCTTTGCGTCCAAATTGCTCTCGTCTGCGCAAAGAAATTATTCACAGCTCGAGAAAGAAGCATTGGCTCTCGCATTTGGTGTTACTAAGTTTCCTGATTTCTTGTATGGTCGTCACTTTACCATCATCACAGACCACAAACCTTTGACATCGCTTTTCCATCCGAACAAGCCTGTACCTCCGCGTACAGCGCAGAAATTCATTCGCTGGTGTATTTTCCTCTCGTAGTACCGCTACGATATCTTGTATCGGTCCACTGTTAATCACGGAAACGCCGATGCGTTGTCCCGTTTGCCTGTTGCTGAGGATAGAGCATTCGATTCTTCCGAACTTGCTTGCATGTTCATTGATGCGGAAACCGATGACGTGGTCGAATCGTTTCCGATTGATTTTCGTCGTGTAGCTACAGCCACAGCTGCTGACCCTGTCTTTGCTACCGTTCTGCGTTTTTTGCCACGCAATGGCCCTTATCAAAGTCACAGATCGAGGATCCGTTGGTTTGCCGATTTTTTGCTCACAAGGAGAGACTTTTCGTACGACGTGGTGTTTTGCTGTTGCGTTCTGATAATGATCAGTCCAGGGTTGTGGTCCCACGTCCGTTACAGTCCTCTGTCTTACGGCTTCTCCACCAAGGACATTGGGGTATAGTGCGAACGAAACAACTTGCTCGTCAGCACTGTACTTGGTTCGGAATCGATGCTGCGATTACGAATATATGCTCTTCTTGCATGGCGTGTGCCGAACAACAATCCGCACCACCGCGGAAATTCTTTGCATGGCCAAAAGCCGCTTTCCCTTGGCAACGCTTACACATCGATTTTGCTGGTCCATTCTGGAATGCTCGATGATTGGTTGTGGTAGATTCATTCAGTAATTTTCCTTTTGTTGTCCGGATGTCTTCCACGACGTCATCTGCCACCGTCCAGGCATTATCTGTTATATTTTGCATTGAAGGTCTGCCACAGACTATTGTTTCCGACAATGGCCCACAATTCATGTCCGCAGAATTTCAGTCCTTCTGCAAGGCCAATGGTATTCAACATCTGACATCCGCGCCGTTTTCGCCACGGTCAAACGGTGCCGCTGAACGATTGGTCAGGACTTTCAAGTCACAGATGTTGAAGTTAAAAGAGTCGCATTCTCGGGAGGACACGTTATTGCTCTTTTTGTCCTCGTATCGCTCTCAGCCCGAGATGGTCGCTCGCCGGCTGAGTTGCTCCACGGTCGTCCTCATCGAACCTTGATGTCTTTGCTACATCCTCCGCATCAGGTTCCTGTGCAGCGGCAGACACCTGCTTTTGCTCCAGGCGACGTTGTCTACTATCGCCACTATCGGGGTTCACGGCGTTGGCTCGAAGGCCGCATTCTTCGCTGCCTCGGCCGCGCTATGTATCTGGTTTTGGGGGCCTCTGGTGAGGTGCGCCGGCATCTCAACCAGCTGCGCCTCTGTCGTCGCATGGGATCTGCCACTCGCCGTCTGCTTTCAGCGACGGTGCCGTCAGGTCAGCGCCCTGGGGACCCATCTACTGGCTCGCCTCAGCCCCAGGTGTCACCGACGCTGCCTTCCATTTTGTCCCATGGCGACGCGCCGCCGCCGCCGCCTGTTCTCCCGCCGGCGACGCCCGCAGTGGACGCGTCGCTGCAACCGCCGGGCGCCTCCATGGGTCACGCGCTGCCGCTCGCTTCCCGTGACCAGTTGTCCTCCGACATGGAACTCTTGCCCGATCCGGACCATCTGTCGTCTTCGCCCGTCGGGTGCCCCTTCCCGATGGAGGTCGACCCTTCGGCCCCTCCTGTCTCTCTACGGGCGCATACACCGCATGTTGGCGTGCACCCTGGAGTAGGTTTTCAGGTGTTTCCTAGCTCCCCTCGGACCAAATGGCAGGGTGCGGGTGGCACAGCCTCGCCTGTGGTGGGGACCTCGTCGCATACGTCAACATGGGGTCCTCCCCACAGCGGGCGGAAGCCTTATAACACAACTGTACGCCGATTTGCGGGGGAGGAATGTGGTGTCACCGCCAGACACCACACTTGCTAGGTGGTAGCCTTTAAATCGGCCGCGGTCCGTTAGTATACGTTGGACCCGCGTGTCACCACTATCAGTGATTGCAGACCGAGCGCCGCCACACGGCAGGTCTAGAGAGACTTCCTAGCACTCGCCCCAGTTGTGCAACCGACTTTGCTAGCGATGGTTCACTGACAAAATACGCTCTCATTTGCCGAGACGATAGTTAGCATAGCCTTCAGCTACGTCACTTGCTACGACCTAGCAAGGCGCCATTATTCAGTTACTATTGATATTGTAAATAATGTACTGACAAGAGCTACGTTCAACATTAATGGATTAAAGTTAAGTATTCCACCAAGCCTGCGTGAGCTTAAAAAATGGTTCAAATGGCTCTGAGCACTATGGGACTCAACTACTGTGGTCATTAGTCCCCTAGAACTTAGAACTAATTAAACCTAACAAACCTAAGGACATCACACACATCCATGCTCGAGGCAGGATTCGAACCTGCGACCGTAGCAGCAGCGCGGCTCCGGACTGGAGCTCCTAGAACCGCACGACCACCGCGGCCGGCTGCGTGAGCTTAAACGCGTGCCTTTCGGCTTCCTCCAAACTCCGTAAGTTGGCTCCTGCCAATCCACAACATCATTAATGACACATTTGTAGGCTTTCTAAAAAAAAATATAGATTAGATTGAATGAAACTGTTGAGATTCTGGATTATCTATACAGGAAGTCGCAATGTTTTTCAGCTATGTAAAATATTTTGCATGAGACATTGACTACCTGAATTAAGAAAATTTTGAAAAAAGAGTAGGTCAAATGTTTTGTGGGACTATTTTTCCGTAAGTAAGAAATAAAACAAACTAGAGAAACATTTGACACATCTCCTTTGCTGTACATGATTTGGAACATCATTGAAGAGCACATCAAATGTTTTTCTGATCTGTTTTATTTTTTGCTTTTGGACAAATCATTTCACAAAACATTTCACTGATTTTTTCACATTTTTTAGTCTCTATTTTCATATTTTGTTCAGAAAACATAATCTTGTTGGCACCTATTTGTCTTTCTAGCGTCATCTGTTGTAGAAATGTCACAAATGTAGTACTTGTACTTGATTCGAAGAAAGCCTCTTTGACAATTAAACGTCGCACCAATGTTACCTTTTATGCGCAAAGTAGCTACTGCAGGCCTTGAAGAGATGAACTTGTTGACCCCAGTTTTTCTTCAAATAACTAGTTAAGTTTTTCTTAATTTCCATGATTACTTAAAAGCCTTTTTTTATTATTTTTATTTTTTTTATTTTTTTGCGGGACTGGAAGTCATGCTGGTCAGTTTCATGCCACATTTTTCCATTTATCATTTTCCTTTTGACTACGAAAATTCGGACTAAAAAATTTCCTCAAATACTAATTTTTTTAATCACCCTGATTATTTTCAAGGAAATAAACTTTTTTTTTTTCAAAACGGCCTCATTCTAGTCAGTTGGTTGATTTCCCGCTCTTCATCTGGCTACGAAAATTAGGGCAAAAATCCATTGAGTAATTTACAGGGAGTCTTTGTCCTCGCACCACTCATCATTTGACGAAAATGTGCCATTCTTCAGATGAAGCAACATTCTACATTTCTGGACATGTGAATCGCCATACATTTAGGATTTGGAGCTTCGAAAACAAACAGAACACACTTAAATACGCTCGTGGTTGCCCGAAAGCTTCATGTTTGGTGTAGCCTAATGTACGATAGGGCGCTCAGCCCATTTTCTTCACAGAGAAAACAATAGAGAAGAGACACAGCCGTCCGCCATCTCCCAGGATGATGATGCACCATCTCCCCAATCCCCACCCCCCACAACCACCCATATTGGAGTTTTAACGAGCAGTACGTGCTGAACGACCCATTTCCTGAAGGGTAAATGGGTCATGATGGTTCCATCTCGTGGCCTCCGCACTCTTCCAGTGTCACAACAGTAGAATTCTTTTTGTGTGCTTACATCAAGAACCAAATGTACACAACACCAGTCAATGACGTTGCTATCTTTCGTGCAAGTGTCAACGAAGCAATCAGGATTGTTGATGCTACAATGCTGACCTATACATGGGCAGAACTCTAATACTGCCTTGATGTTCTTCGAGTGACAAGTGGGTCACACACCAAAATTTTTGCATAACAGAAAAAACTTTGAGATCTACTAAAAGTTTTACAACAAACCACAATGCTCTAATCTCCAATATTTTCCAAGTTATGATTTTTGGAAATAACAGCAAGACTTTATGGACAACCTATTTGATCATGAGTGTACAAATTGTGTTGAAACGTCTCCTGTTCATGTGTCGAAAACTTGCGACATTTCATCAGCATGATTTGTTAAGCGTTATCATGGGTGAAGAAGGTGCAAACTTTAGATTCTAATGAAGTAATACTTAACAAGCATCACTACAGCCGCAGTGTTACTACCCACCACGCGCAAGAAAATGGTTTTGGTAAACTGTTCGTCCATTGCCATTGAGTTGATCAGATTTGATGAAACATGCCTATGCATAAGGATACTGTTCAAGATCAAAAATCACTCACTAATATGCCACAACAAACTGTTTATCAGTAATGCCAGCACCCTCGTTCCTTTTGCGTCAGACATCCTAAGTAGGTTAATGCTACAGAAGCAAACCGCCTTATAATAAAAATGATGATTGAACTAGAATATGAGAGGTCTATCTCTAGTGTAGATTTTCACAAACTTGAACACATATACAGGATGTTACAAAAAGGTACGGCCAAACGTTCAGGAAACATTCCTCACACACAAATTAAGAAAAGATATGTGGACATGTGTCCGCAAACGCTTAATTTCCATGTTAGAGCTCATTTTAGTTTCGTCAGTATGCACTGTACTTCCTCGATTCACCGCCAGTTGGCCCAATTGAAGGAAGGTAATGTTCACTTCGGTGCTTGTGTTGACATGCGACTCATTGCTCTACCGTACTAGCATCAAGCACATCAGTACGTAGCATCAACAGGTTAGTTCAAATGGTTCAAATGGCTCTGAGCACTATGCGACTCAACTTCTGAGGTCATCAGTCGCCTAGAACTTAGAACTAATTAAACCTAACTAACCTAAGGACATCACACACATCCATGCCCGAGGCAGGATTCGAACCTGCGACCGGAGCGGGCGCTCGGTTCCACACTGTAGCTCCTAGAACCGCACGGCCATTCCGGCCGGCTCAACAGGTTAGTGTTCATCACGAACGTGATTTTGCAGTCAGTGCAATGTTTACAAATGTGGAGTTGGCAGATGCCCATTTGATGTATGGAGTAGCACGGGGCAATAGCCGTGGCGCGGTAATTCTGTATCGAGACAGAGTTCCAGAACGAAGGTGTCCCGACAGGAAGGCGTTCGAAGCAACTGATCGGCGTCTTAGGGAGCACGGAACATTCCAGCCTATGACTCGCGACTGGGGAGGGCCTAGAACGACGAGGACACCTGCAATGGACGAGGCAATTCTTCGTGCATTAACGATAACCCTAATGTCAGCGTCAGAGAAGTTGCTGCTGTACAAGGTAACGTTGACCACGTCAACGTATGGAGAGTGCTACCGGAGAACCAGTTGTTTCCGTACCATGTACAGCGTGTGCAGGCACTATCAGCAGCTGATTGGCATCCACGGGTACACTTCTGCGAATGGTTCATCCAACAATGTGTCATTACTCATTTCAGTGTAAATGTTCTCTTTACGGATGAGGCTTCATTCTAACGTGATCAAATTGTAAATTTTCACAATCAACATGTGTGGGCTGACGAGAATCCGCACGCAATTGTGCAATCACGTCATCAACACAGATTTTCTGTGAACGTTTGGGCAGGCATTGTTGGTGATGTCTTGATTGGGCCCCATGTTCTTCCACCTACGCTCAATGGAGCACGTTATCATGATTTCATACGGGATACTCTACCTGTGCTGCTGGAACATGTGCCTTTACAAGTACGACACAACATGTGGTTCATGCACGATGGAGCTCCTGCACATTTCAATCGAAGTGTTCGTACGCTTCTCAACAACAGATTCGGTGACCGTTGGATTGGTAGAGGCGGACCAATTCCATGGCCTCCACGCTCTCCTGACCTCAACCCTCTTGACTTTCATTTATGGGGGCATTTGAAAGCTCTTGTCTACGCAACCCCGTTACCAAATGTAGAGACTCTTCGTGCTCGTATTGTGGACGGCTGTTATACAATACGCCATTCTCCAGGGCTGCATCACCGCATCAGGGATTCCATGCGACGGAGGGTGGATGCATGTATCCTCGCTAACGGAGGACATTTTGAACATTTCCTGTAACAAAGTGTTTGAAGTCACGCTGGTACGTTCTGTTGCTGTGTGTTTCCAATCCATGATTAATGTGATTTGAAGAGAAGTAATAAAATGAGCTCTAACATGGAAAGGAAGCGTTTCCGGACACATGTCCACATAACATATTTTCTTTCTTTGTGTGGGAGGAATGTTTGGCCGTACCTTTTTGTAACACCCTGTATATCTACGAAGTGCGCTTCTCCCAATCAGAGCCTAAGCAGGCCGGAAGAAACTAAGGAAGAGAACTCGCCCTGCGCAGGAAGTGCAGCAAGTCGCCGAGTTCGCAGTACTCGACGATGAGGCGCGTGGGGTTGGTGACGCAGCCCACCATGGACACGATGTGCGGATGCCGGCCTACGCACTTCATCAGTTCGATCTCGCGCTCGAACTGGCGGACGTCCTCTGGCGACGGGTCATCTGCGGAGTAAGCAAAGTTGTACTGTCACCGTCTGCAGTTACTGTTCTGTTAACAAAAATGGATGTCACAATTACTTTAGTGGAACACATAAAAAATCAAACCTACTGACATTATTAGCTGGGAGACCGCAAGGGATCAGTGCAACTAGCTGATCAAAATTGCCTTCTTCATTTATTCAAATAGATTTTCCTTACTTTGTGATGTTAAATGTTGTGTCTTGAGCATTACTTATTAATGCAAGTGGTGTGATGAGTGTATATGTACCAACCACGATTTACATTAGCTGGCATTTGACTTCAAGGTCAAAAGCTGCGACGCTGATGCGATAAGTGCTGTCTGCAGACTGTGGCTACAGAAGGTCACTTTAAGACCTTTACCTCCTATAAATCACGTAAAAATCAGGAATTGAGCTAAGGTAGAGATCTGTGTAGCGTCTAAGCATGTCAGAAATCTCTTCCTAACTGTAATTACAGTCAGAATTTTGTTATTTTTTTCAAACGGGTGCAATTTTCCCATCCAGGAAACTGTCTCAAACTTATCACTTCATACATCGAAAACTAGTGAAGTCATTGAGACACTTTTTTTATTGCCAAAGTTGCCTAACATATTGTGTTGGATTTGTATAAGTTTTGGAAGACTGGGTCTTTTTTTTTGTCAATCTTTAATTTGTAGCAAGTATGAAGTTTAAATAGTTATCTCTTCCAAAAATCATGTAAAAGTTCTGAAATTTACATGTCATATATATGACCGTAGTGCCGACCCTGTGCCCCTTTTTTATCTGTTTTCAGCGTACATCGTGAGGTGTATGTATTGTATTTTGTGTATTGAACCAGGGACCTAAATACGATGGAGAGGCTTCGTGTCGTCCCGCCGTAGCGCTCATGGTTCACAACCCCACAACATGCCACAGCAATCCACCTACCCCACCGCCGCCCCACACCGAACCCAGGGTCATTGTGCGGTTCGGCCCCTAGTGGACCCCCCCGCCCCCCCCCCCCCTTCCCACCAAAGGAACGTCTCATACCACATACCAGACGAGTGTAACCCCAAATGTTTGCATGGTAGAGCAATTAGGGAGTACGCGTACGTGGAGACAGTGTTTGCGCAGCAATCGCCGACGTAGTGTAACTGAGGCGGAATAAGGGGAACAGCAGGCATAATGCTTTGCGCAGCGTGTCGAAACGTTCCCAGGCTGGTGAGCGCCTCAGAGGGCTTCAAGTGCCGCCGGAAGCATCTATCGACTACTATTTGCGGTCACATGATAGGGCGGAAGAAAACAGGTCCATGCTAGCTGCGTCTGCTATATTTGAGTCGACCTTAGTTGATCCCTGATAGTGCATTGGGCAGAGTGTGGCAGTTTCGCGCACCTACCTCAACCGACAGCGTAACGCAATTTTGTACACGTCTCCATGGTAACGCCCCAGTGTTTTCGCAGCTCTACAGACGGCTACTGTTTACGCTTGCAACCGTTAGCGCTTGGCAGTTGGAAGTTGGAAAGAGTGCTGCAAGCTTTCAGGGATCTTTCTCCGCCGCCTCGACTGTAGGGCCGATGAAGCTTCGATCGGCCGGCGAAGTAAGCACCCTAGTCTCCGCGGTGGCGTCGTGAGTTGCTCTTGACAAACACGCCGTGACTGTTGTCGTTGTTCTGGCTCTCGCTGCCTAGGTCCCTAAACTGAGCGACGTGGCGCAGTGATTAGCACACTGGACGCGCATTCGGGAGGACGAAGGTTCAAACCTGCGACCGTCCACCCAGATTCAGGTTCCAGAATTAGATTTTCACTCTGCAGTGGAGTGTGTGCTGATATGAAACTTCCTGGCAGATTAAAATTGTGTGCCGGAGCGAGACTCGATCTCGGGACCTTTGCCTTTCGTGGCAAGTGCTCTACCATCTGAGCTACCCAAGCACGAGTCACGCCCCGTCCTCACAACTTTAATTCCGCCAGTACCTCGTCTCCTATCTTCCAAGCTTCACAGAAGCTCTCCTGCGAACCTTGCAGAACTAGCACTTCTGGAAGAAAGGATATTGCGGACACATGGCTTAGCCGCAGCCTGGAGGATGTCTCCGGAATGAGATTTTCACTCTGCAGCGGAGTGTGCGCTGATATGAAACTTCCTGGCACATTAAAACTGTGTTCACGGACCGAGACTCGAACTCGGGAATTTTCATATCAGCGCACACTCCGCTGTAGAGTGAAAATCTCATTCTGGAAATATCCCCCAGGCTGTGGCTAAGCCGTGTCTCCGCAATATCCTTTCTTGTAGGAGTGCTAGTTTTGCAAGGTTCACAGGAGAGCTTCTGTGAAGTTTGGGAGGTAGGAGACGAGTTACTGGCAGAATTAAAGTTGTGAGGAGGGGGCGTGAATCGTGCTTGGTAGCTTAGTTGGTACAGCACTTGCCCGCGAAAGGCAAAGGTCCCGAGTTCGAGTCTCGGTCCGGCACGCAATTTTAATCTGCCAGGAAGTTTCAGATTCAGGTTTTCCATGATTTTCCTGAATCGCTTAAGGCAAACGCCTGCATGGTTCCTTCGACAGGGCACAGCCAATTTCCTTCCGCATTCTTGACACAGTCCGAGCTTGTGCTCTGTTTCTAATGACCTCGATGTCGACGGGATGTTAAGCCCAATCTTCCTTCCTCCATCCTTTCCTAGCTACTGGTGGAGTTGTCATGCTATTTTGGTGGGTTATATGCCGAGAATGATAAATTCTAAACGCAATAAAACTTTGTACCATCAGAAAATGCTCCTATAGGGACACAAAATTGCAAATATGTTTCTGTTTATTTAAAAGACTCTGACTGAAAAGTGGGGTACCAGCTGCCTCATTCTACCTACCACAGCACCTTTAAAACATTTCCCAAAAAATTGTCACTAAAAAAAATGTCGTGTGGTTAGGGCCTCCAGTCGGGTAGACCGTTCGCCTGGTGCAAGTCTTTCGATTTGACGCCACTTCGGCGACTTGCGCTTCGATGGGGATGAAATGATGATGATTAGGACAACCGGAGAAAATCTCCGACCCAGCCGGGAATCGAACCCGGGCCCCTAGGATTGACAGTCTGTCGCGCTGACCACTTTTGTTCGCTTTTGTTCGTTGCATCTGCTCGGGGCGGACGTCGTAAGACATCCGTTTAAGTTCGTTGTTGATCGATTAACTCAGTTTTTTTTATTACAGAGGGCAGCTGACCCTCTGACCGAACACGCTGAGCTACCGTGCCGGCACCTTTCAGCTACCGGGGGCGGACTGTGTTGTCACTTATCCTGCCTAACAGCTCCCAGTAACGAGTAAGTCTGCAGGCTTTTAACTTCACTTCTCAGCAGGTCGTTGCAGTAGGTAAGTAGAAGATTAATGTGATGTTTAGATTCGTGTGCCTTACAATGACCGCTGAAAATAGTCGAAAGAGAGGCCAAGGGAAAAAAACTATAGAAATCTATGCAGTACGCGAATTTCAGAATATATACATGACTTTTGTAGAAGACAGAGGCTTCAAACTTAGTACTTGAAACTAAATAATTGACAAAATCGTGAAAATATGCGTTTTCCGTATATTCTATATATGTTTAATCCTTCTTCTTTTCTTGTTTATAGTTTTATCAAGATCCAATCATAGTATGCCGGGATGTGCAGGGGCCATAGAAATTCAAAACCACAAAATCTTTAACAGAAAAGAATAGACATTAAAATTAAACAAGCTAGGGGCCTTACCGCTAAATAAATCAAACAGCACCAACTCTTCCCCACTATAAGCTCCTTTAACACACGTTGGCGCAAATCTCCGATCTTAGGCAGCGGCTGGATGACGTCAAGAGCCGACCGTTGGATACGAATGAACAGTTCCGCTTACTCGGCTTGTTGTAGTTTGAAACTGCTGTCTAAGTTTTTGTCGCCTCTAACGATATCTCCAGCATTAGGAGACGAAATGCCAGGCACGGAAATACACCTTGGACCACAGCCCAATTCTCATAAAATAAACTTCAATAAGGATGATGTGATAAGTTTGAAAATGCTGTCACCCGTTACAAGAAAACTAACGTAACTCCATCCCTGATTGAAATTAAAACAGATTTCTGACTGTCCTAGAGACACTGTCTATACCAAAAGTGAATTAACAATTTGTAACGTGATTTGTGTAGGAGAAGAGGAGTTAAATTTGATTTTCTATTGCCGAGGAGAGCGGAGCACTGCAGAGGTTTCCTGCAAACAGCACAGTCGGTTCACAACGTCCTGAACGAGGGCTCCCTAGTTCTGGGTTGGCCGAAGCCATAGAAGCTGGTCGACTTCAGGCCACGAGTGCTTTGTGTTTGCACTGCTTGAGGAACGTGCAGCTTGTTGCCCCCTTACAACCGTGTTCCACGAGGCTCACAATATATTGGGTTTCGGTAGGCAGAGCTTGCTATCCTCCCCCAACTCACACCACCCAGAAAATTTAGTTAGGACGTTGTGAACAAACTGTATTCCTATGATAACGTCGCAACTTGACTCTTAAACATCGGACACCAACACATATAAATCAGGTTGTAATGAGAGTGCTGTCCTGTACGGACACATACACTATCTGATCAAAAGTATCCGGACACCTATAAGTGGATATTAATATGGGGTGAGTCCACCCATCCCCTTTACGACAACTTGAACTGTGCAGGAGATACTTTCAATGGCTTTTCTGGATGTCTGTGGAGGAACTGCAGTCCATTCTTCCTCAAGAGCCGGAACTACAGAAGATGGAGGGGACTGGAGTGAAGTCTACATTGCCGGCCGCGGTGGTCTAGCGGTTCTAGGCGCTCAGTCCGGAACCGCGGGACTGCTACGGTCGCAGGTTCGAATCCTGCCTCGGGCATGGATATGTGTGATGTCCTTAGGTTAGTTAGGTTTAAGTAGTTCTAAGTTCTAGGCGAGTGATGACCTCAGAAGTTAAGTCGCATAGTGCTCAGAGCCATTTGAACCATTTGAAGTCTACATTCTAACTCATCGCAGAGATGCTCCATTGAATGCAGGCTGGGACTCTGGGCAGGCTAGTTCATTTGAGGAATGTTATCGTCCATAAACCAATGCCTCACACATTCTGCTTTATTGCAGGATGCACTGCCATCCGTATGCAGACAATCATCGTTTCTGGACTGTTCCTCTACAGTGTGAATAACACACTTAGCGTTTTCTTAAGTGCAATAAGGGGATCACACCCAGAGAATGAAAAACACCACCATACTGTAACATCGCCTTCGTGTACTTCATTGTTGACGTTACACATTATGGCAGATAACGATCTCCAGACATTTGCCAAACTCAAACCCTTCCATCAAATTGCCACAGGGTGTATACCGTGATTCATCACTCCAAATCACTTATTTTCGGACGTCCACTGTCCAGTGGATTTGCTCTTTACACCATCTCAAGTGTCACTCAGCACAGAGTACAGAAATGTGGGGCTTGCCTGCAGCTGCTCGAGCATTGTACCCCATTCTTTTTAACTCTATAAGCACAGTCAGTGTGTTAGCTGGACTGCTGGTAGCACTTCAGAACTAATGAGCGATTCATTTTACTGATTACATGTGACTTTTTATGCGATATCACATATCGATACCACCCCACGGGCATCAAAGTTAGGAACGGAATTGCAAATTTCCATCAGACATCGATAGTGATAGTACACGATCCAATGGGCCCAATGGAGCATGCCCGCTGAGCCACGCCTCCAGTAGCTCGGTCTCTGTCACTGCAGTACAGGACAGCTGATGGCAGCCAGATGCCCCACTCGCACTCGGACGCCACCTAGTAGCGGCTCTGACACTGTCGTTCGCGCTTTTGTTCAGAGTGCCTCATCCATGTGTACACTGATAGCTGGACTTTATTTCTTGTTGCAATATTTGTAATGAGTCTTCATTCACCCGGAGAAGTACAAGTTAAGTAAATATCCTGTTTACGGTGTTAACTGTTTCCTATGTTCACTAGTCATTCCTACTCCTGTCCAGTTTTCCTACAATGTCAGTTGCTGCATCACTCTGTAACCCACCTCTCCTCACTGTTGTGTACAAAGTCGTAGACAACATTTTATAACCAACTTGTGTAGCAGTCGACAGCCTCATCTTTCAGTACATGAAGTCCTCCTTATCTCGGTTTAGCTTTGGTTGTTTCCTCGCGTTTCCACTTCGCCATCACATCACCAACAGTAGAATGAGGCAGCTTTACAGGGGTTGAAATGTCCCTGTCGATTTATTACTCACTTGAAATTCAATGAATAGTCCACTTTCGAAATCACTGAACTACCCTAATGGAGCCATTCAGCTGTTATTGCTCCTCTGCTGACAACGCAGTACTGCTCGCTTCCGTTTAAACTCGAGGGTGCGCCTCTCGTGACATCTGGTGGCGAATTCCGCATTACACAGTGGTGTCCAGGTATTTTGATCAGAGAGTGTAACGTGGCGTACGCCGCCAGCGGAGCGCTAAGCACGGGCAGAGAAACAGTCGGACTGTCAGACTGACCCCTGAGCATCTTGACGGCGACGGGCAGCGGCGGCCGGCCCGGCTGTCTCAGCAGGCCGCGGCGCACCAGCCCGAAGGCGCCCTCGCCCAGCAGCTGGTCGGCCAGCAGCAGCCGGCCCGCCGACACCTCCCACCCGTCGCCGGCTTCCTCTGCGTCCAGCGACGACTCCCACTCCGCCGGCGCAGGCGTCGAAGCAGAAGCGGCCGCCGACCCTGGGCCCGGCTCCTTCTCCGCCAGTTCCTGTCGCCGAGTAAGCGACAGTGTCACAGGTTTAACAGGCACTTACACTGACATGGGAACCTCCCCATGGCACCCCCCTCACATTTAGTTATAAGTTGGCACAGTGGATACGCCTTGAAAAACTGAACACAGATCAGAATGAGTTTTCACTCTGCAGCGGAGTGTGCGCTGATATGAAACTTCCTGGCAGATTAAAACAGTGTGCCCGACCGAGACTCGAACTCGGGACCTTTGCCTTTCTGTAAAGTTTGGAAGGTAGGAGACGAGATACTGGCAGAAGTAAAGCTGTGAGGACAGGGCGTGAGTCGTGCTTCGGTAGCTCAGATGGTAGAGCACTTGCCCGCGAAAGGCAAAGCTCCTGAACACAGATCAATCGAGAAAACAGGAAGAAGTTGTGTGGAACTATGAAAAAAATAAGCAAAATATACAAACTGAGTAGTCCATGAGCAAGATAGGCAACATCAAGGATAATATGAACTCAGGAGCGCCGTAGTCCCGTAGTTAGCGTGAGCAGCTGCGGAACGAGAGGTCCTTGGTTCAAGTCTTCCCTAGAGTGAAAAGCTTAATTTCTTTATTTTCGCCCGCAGCTCGTGGTCGTGCGGTAGCGTTCTCGCTTCCCACGCCCGGGTTCCCGGGTTCGATTCCCGGCGGGGTCAGGGATTTTCTCTGCCTCGTGATGGCTGGGTGTTGTGTGATGTCCTTCGGTTAGTTAGGTTTAAGTAGTTCTAAGTTCTAGGGGACTGATGACCATAGATGTTAAGTCCCATAGTGCTCAGAGCCATCTTTATTTGCGCAAAGCTATGATCTATAGAAGCCGATCTCGGGGAAGATCAGTTTGGATTCCGTAGAAATGTTGGAACACGTGAGACAATACTGACACTACGACTTATCTTAGAAGCTAGATTAAGGAAAGGCAAACCTACGTTTCTAGCATTTGTAGACTTAGAAAAAGCGTTTGACAATGTTGACTGGAATACTCTCTTTCAAATTCTGAACGTGGCAGGGGTAAAATACAGGGAGCGAAAGGCTATTTACAATTTGTGCAGAAAGCAGATGGCAGTTATAAGAGTCGAGGGACATGAAAGGGAAGCAGTTTCGTTTCAGGGAAGCAGTTGTTGGGAAGGGAGTGAGACAGGGTTGTAGCCTATCCCCGATGTTATTCAATCTTTATATTGAGGAAGCAGTGAAGGAAACAAAAGAAAAATTCGGTGTAGGTATTAAAATCCATGGAGAAGAAATAAAAACTTTGAGGTTCGCCAGTGACATTGTAATTCTGTCAGAGACAGCAAAGGACTTGGAAGAGCAGTTGAACGGAATGGATAGTGTCTTGAAAGGAGGATATAAGATGAACATCAACAGAAGCAAAACGAGGATAATGGAATGTAGTCGAATTAAGTCGGGTGATGCTGAGGGAATTAGATTAGGAAATGAGACGCTTAAAGTAGTAAAGGAGTTTTGCTATTTGGGGAGCAAAATAACTGATGATGGTCGAAGTAGAGAGGATATAAAATGTAGATTGGCAATGGCAAGGAAAGCGTTTCTGAAGAAAGGAAATTTATTAACATCGAATATAGATTTAAGTGTCAGGAAGTCATTTCTGAAAGTATTTGTATGGAGTGTGGCCATGTATGGAAGTGAAACATGGACGATAAATAGTTTGGACAAGAAGAGAATAGAAGCTTTCGAGATGTGGTGCTACAGAAGAATGCTGAAGATTAGATGGGTAAATCACATAACTAATGAGGAGGTATTGAATAGGATTAGGGAGAAGAGAAGTTTGTGGCACAACTTGACTAGAAGAAGGGATCGGTTGGTCGGACATGTTCTGAGGCATCAAGGGATCACCAATTTAGTATTGGAGGGCAGCGTGGAGGGTAAAAATCGTAGAGGGAGACCAAGAGATGAATACACTAAGCAGATTCAGAAGGATGTAGGTTGCAGTAGGTACTGGGAGATGAAGAAGCTTGCACAGGATAGAGTAGCATGGAGAGCTGCATCAAACCAGTCGCAGGACTGAAGACCACAACAACAACAACAACAATGATCTGTCCGTTCGTTCATTGACGTCTCTGTTCGCTGTAATACGTTTAGTGTCTGTGTTTTGCGACCACACCGCAAAACCGTGCGATTAGTAGACGTAAGGACGTGCCTCTCCAATGGGAACCGAAAACATTTGATCGCAAGGTCATAGGTCAACCGATTCCTCCACAGGAAAACACTTCTGATATATTCTATACGACACTGATGATGGCATGTGCGTCACATGACAGGAATATGTTGTCGATCCACCTAACTTGTACACTTGGCGAATGGGTAAAAATATTCTTCTACCTTCCCTGATTTAGGTTTTCTTGTGGATGTGGTAATCACTCCCAAAGAGTGATGAAAACATAAGAGTTTGTCACATAAACTGCAACAACCGACGGACAGATAATAATTGTCTGAAAATAAAAAAATTAAACTTTTAGCTCGAGGGAAGACCTGTACCAAGGACCTCTCGTTTCGCAGCTGCTCACGCTAACCACGGGACCACGGCGCTCCGAAGTTCAGGTTATCCTTGATGTTGCCTATCTTGCCCATGGACTACTCAGTTTGTATATTTTGCTTATTTTTTTCATAGTTCCACACAACTTCTTCCTGTTTTCTCGGTTGATCTGTGTTCAGTTTTTCAAGGCCTATCCACTGTGCCAACTTATAACTAAGTCTGAGGGGACTGCGATGGGGAGGTTCCCTTGTGAGGTGACAAAAATCGTGGGATACCTCCTAACACCGTGTCGGACCTCTTTTTGGCCGGCGTAGTGCAGCAACCCGATGGCGTGGACTCAATAAGTCGTTGGAAGCCGCCCGAACAAATATTGAGCTATCCTGCCTCTAGAGCTGACCATAACTGCGAAAGTGTTGATGGAGGAGGATTTTGTGCACGAACTGATCTCTCGATTGTGCCCCATAAATGTTCGATTGGTGACCAAACCATTCGCTCGAAGTGTCCAGAATGTTCTTCAAACCAATCACGAACAATTATAGCCAGGTGACATGGCGTCCTGTCATCCATAAAAATTCCACCGTTGTTTGGGAACATGAAGTCCACGAATGACTGCAGATGGTTTCCCAGTAGCAGGACATAACCATTCCTAGTCAACGATCGGTTTGGTTGGACCAGAGGACCAAGCACATTCCATGTAAACACAGCCCACACCGTTTGGAGCCACCATCAGCTTGCGCAGCTTGGGTCCATGCTTCGTGGGGTCTGTGGCACACTCGAACCCTACCGTCAACTGTCACCAACTGAAATCAGGATTCATCTGACCAGGCCAAGGTTTTCCAGTCGTCTTGGGTCCAACCAATAAGGTCACTAGCCTAGGAGAGTTATTGCAGACGTCTTGCTCCAACTATCACTCCACGTTAAGTCTGTTAATTCCCTTCGCGTGGCCACAGTCACGTCGGACACTTTTTCGCACGAATCACCTGAGTGCACTGCCCTTTTATATGTTTTGTACGCGATACTACCGCCATTTGTATAGGTGTGTATGTCTATCCCATGACTTTTGTCATCTCAGCGAACAGTAGTGGCATTAATTCTGCACATTTTATTGAAATGTTCGTTCATTTTAAAGTAGCGAGATGGGCGTAAGTTGTGGTGTACTAAATTATTGCATTATGATTCTGTTTTTTGTTTACAAGAAGTAGACTGAATATCAATCATTTTTAAAAAGTGTGATATGTTAAATTTTTGTTAAAAATAAATAAGTGATCTCAATTTAAAACCTTCACTACTTCACGCACTTGCGCTTATGTAATAAGTAGGACCTATTTCCAAGAGTGTGACAACACCAAGTGTTCATGGGCTACAGCTGCTAACCCATCATCGAGTTTACTATATTTGTGTACATCAGGTTTATTCTTGTGATGAACAAAGTATATCAACACTGCTGACCATAAAATTGCAACATCATGAAGGCGGCAGGCAACAGACGTCAGTCTGACACGAAATGTACTACATGCTTGGGGATGCCGGCCGAAGTGGCCGTGCGGTTAAAGGCGCTGCAGTCTGGAACCGCAGGACCGCTACGGTCGCAGGTTCGAATCCTGCCTCGGGCATGGATGTTTGTGATGTCCTTAGGTTAGTTAGGTTTAACTAGTTCTAAGTTCTAGGGGACTAATGACCTCAGAAGTTGAGTCCCATAGTGCTCAGAGCCATTTGAACCATTTTTTTTTGCTTGGGGATGAAAATAAAAAACATGTAGTGGGTTTCTCATTCAGTAATCTCATCTGAATGTTGGTTGTTTGCGGGAAGATCAGTCGTATGCATTTTGTAACAAGGAGCAACGTCTACCACTTCTTGTCGGAACTGGATCTTGCCACGATTGTAGCCTCTCGAGACCGCAGTTTATCATTCTGCGATACTGACGCTCGTATTGGTCATGATCGCATGATTGTCATGCAAATTTGGAACTAATGGGTTCAACAGGGACCATGCAGCATCTTAACGGCCCCATGCGACTAGTGGCCGACAGAACAGCCGTACTTTTCGTTCTGCTGTGAAAAGTCGTACAGCCAAATCTTGTACTTTGAATCAGTAAATGAGCTTTTTTGCAGCACGTCAAGCATCCAAACGGACAATCTGACGACTTCAGAGCGCCACGGACTGTGAACACGGTGACCATTACTGAGGGTCTCTTTGACGCAGCGGCACAGAGAGATGCACTGACAGTGATGTGCCGCAAAACACTGACAGCAAGTCTTCTTTCAGACAAGTCCCGGTTCTGTACATAGCAGAACTGGGAAAATAACAGTATGTGGGCTCTCTGAGGTGAAGGAATACTGCCAGATTGGATTTGTCATTGTCATAAGAGTCCAGCACCTGAAACGATTACTTTGGGTGGCTCAAATGACTCTAAGCACTATGGGACTTAACATCTGAGGTCATCAGTCCCCTAGACTTAGAACTACTTAAACCTAACTAACCTAAGGACACCACATCCATACTCGAGGCAGGATTCGAACTTGCGACCGTAGCAGCCACGCAGCTTACTTTGGGTGTCACTGGTATATAACACAATCACCTATGTTTCGTAAAGCTGGAAATTTAGACAGCAAGTGTCACAGTTCCAACGTATCAAGGGAAGTTCGAGATCTCTACGACATTGTCTTTCAACAAGATAAAGAAAGATTGCACTTTGCATTTGCTGTCCCGACCTACCTCAATACAGAGTGTGTCTTGACTCTCCCCAGCACATTCTACAGATGTGATCACTGACATGCCACCATTCACCAGCCGCCATGATTGATGAACTCTGGCACAGAGCTGAAGCAGTATGGAATGACGCAGATGTATCTGGCATTCTAGTTCTATTCAAACTGATATACAGAGGGGGTAAAGCTGTTGTTGCTGCCACATGTGGCTGCTCTGTGTACCAAATCAGCTACAAATTTGGTCATGTGCACTGCTTGAGAAAAAAGGTGAAGGTGAGCAGGAAACAAAGTGAAACTTCCCAAGTTGAAAAGGCATGTGATGTTGTTTCTGTGATTCCAAATTCCAGTCAGAGCTACAAAGAATTTGGCAGTATGGGTCGACTTACCAGTATGACATTGGACCTGTTCCGCCCCCAATGCATATCTCCTGAAGCAAACTAGTTCACAACTGTTGCACGTGGTCGTTGACATCCTGGATAAGAGCAGTAGGAGGTGACATCGAAACTGGTCCAGTACATGTTCTATTGGGAACCAGTCTGGGGATCTTGCTGCCCAAGGGCGCACCTCAACAACATGCAGACAGTTTGTAGAGACATGTGCCATGGGTGGACCAGAAGTGTCCTGTTGAAAAATGATGTAACGATACTGCAGCATGAGAGATAACACATGAGGACGCAGGATGTCCGTGATGTCCCATTATGCCATAATAGCTCCCTCAGCCACTACCTGCCTCGAGAAAAAATTATATCTGATGACTCCCCACACTATGACGCCAGGAGTAACATCGCTGTGCGTCTCCAAAACACTGAATAATGGGACCCTCTTTCCATTTCCCCCAAAAATGATCATTTGGGGTAGTGCAGAATTGCAGTTCATTGCTGAATACATTGCAATGTTATTCATCAACAGTTCATGCTTCCCAATCACAGCACCACTCCAAAAACAGCCGTTCATGTTGGTTTGATCATAGTAATGTACACATGGGTTGGTAATTCTCTAGGCTGGCTACTACAACTCTCTGACCAGTAGCGCCGGATGATGCAGAATATTGTAGGGAGGTCAGTACTCGTTTTCGGCTGGCAGGCGCAGATTTAAACCGGTTACGATGTGTTTGGCGCATAATTCTGTCACGATCAGGAGAAACAACAATCGCCTGGCTGTGACTGTGGGTTCTTTGATAGTTCGATGAGAGGGTCCAACTGAACTACAGTATGTTAAATATTAGTTCACTTTATTATATGAATAGTGAAAAGATTTACTTAAACTGATACAGTCCTTTGCCGCGGGAGTGCTTGATAATTGACAACAGCGGTTAACTATTGAAGCATCACTAGATGCTGTAACTAACAAAGTGTTTTGTTGAAATACACGGTTCAACAATTACAATAGTACATATCCATCTGCGACTTCCATAACTCTTCATCGTACTCGATGATGTTGACTACTTCAGCTGAAGGCACGAACTGGGCACAGCGCTTCCATGCGCACCTCTATTTTGACTACCATGCGAGGGTGATACTTTGTTCAGAGAGAGGTGTCGCGTTCTGAAGCACCTCCCGCCCGTTGTTTCGGATTGCAGTGAGACATCACAATGTCTATGGTATTAACGTGTGTCGCTGACTTTGGTGTGCCACTTTGGACAATACCACAATGGTCCTTCCTTGTGGTAATGAAACGGGGTCAACCAGAAACTTGATGACAAGCACGCCACCCGTCACATTTCCATGTAGTCCAATATAAGACCACTGTCATATCCGAATGCCCCGTAAATCTAGATACTGCACGAGTCGCCCAGTTGGCCAAAAATAGAGGCCCACAATGTGGCCTCTATCAGACAGTCGGTTTGTGGTGACGCAGTCTCACGTGAGTATGCTACATCTCCGTGTGCTTCTCAGCGATCACTCGACATCTGATGTTATTCACAGTCCTTATATATTCTACCAGACCTGGTAACAACACTAAAGCACTCGGATGGTCTTTCTACCTGTGACAGACAAGTGCAACTCTGATCATTTACACTACTGGCCATTAAAATTGCTACACCACGAAGATGACGTGCTACAGACGCGAAATTTAACCGACAGGAAGAAGATGCTGTGATATGCAAATGATCAGCTTTTCAGAGCATACACATAGGGTTGGCGCCGGTGGCGACACCTACAACGTGCTGACATGATGAAAGTTTCCGACCGATTTCTCATACACAAACAGCAGTTGACCGGCGTTGCCTGGTGAAACGTTGTTGTGATGCCTCGTGTAAGGAGGAGAAATGCCTACCATCACGTTTCCGACTTTGATAAAGGTCGGACTGTAGCCTATCGCGATTGCGGTTTATCGTATCGCGACATTGCTGCTCGCGTTGGTTGAGATCCAATGTCTGTTAGCAGAATATGGAATCGGTGGGTTCAGGAGGGTAATACGGAACGCCGTGCTGCATCCCAACGGCCTCGTATCACTAGCAGTCGAGATAACACGCATCTTATTCACATGGCTGTAACGGATCGTGCAGCCACGTCTCGATCCCTGAGTCAACAGATGGGGACGTTTGCAAGACAACAACCAATTGCACGAACAGTTCGACGACGTTTGCACCAGAATGGACAATCAGCTCGGAGACCATTGCTGCGGTTACCCTTGACGCTGCATCACAGACAGGAGCGCCTGCGATGGTGTACTCAACGACGAACCTGGGTGCACGAATGGCAAAACGTCATTTTTTCGGATGAATGTAGGTTCTGTTCACAGCATCATGATGGTCGCATCCGTGTTTGGCGACATCGCAGTGAACGCACATTGGAAGCGTGTATCCGTCATCGCCATACTGGCATATCACCCGGCGTGATGGTATGGGTGCCATTGGTTACACGTCTCGGTCACTTCTTGTTCGCTTTGATGGCACTTTGAACAGTCGACGTTACATTTCAGATGTGTCATGACCCGTGGCTCTACGATTCAAAAAATGGCTCTGAGCACTTTGGGACTTAACATCTATGGTCATCAGTCCCCTAGAACTTAGAACTACTTAAACCTAACTAACCTAAGGACATCACACAAGACCCAGTCATCACGAGGCAGAGAAAATCCCTAACCCCGCCGGGAATCGAACCCGGGAACCCGGGCATGGGAAGCGAGAACGCTACCGCACGACCACGAGCTGCGGACTCTCTACCCTTCATTCGATCCCTGCGAAACCCTACATTTCAGCAGGATAAAGCACGACCGCATGTTGCAGGTCCTGTATGGGCGTTTCTGGATACAGAAAATGTTCGACTGTTGCCCTTGCCAGCACATTCTCCAGATCTCTCACCAATTGAAAACGTCTGGCCAATGGTGGCCGAGAAACTTGCTCGTCACAATACGCCAGTCACTACTCTGGATGAACTGTGGTATCGTGTTGAAGCTGCATGGGCAGCTGTACCTGTACACCCCATCCAAGCTCTGTTTGACTCAGTGCCCAGGCGTATCAAGGCGGTTATTATGGCCAGAGGTTGTTGTTCTGGGTACTAATTTCTCAGGATCTATGCACCCAAACTGCGTGAAAATGTAATCACATGTCAGTTCTAGTATAATATATTTATCCAATGAATACCCGTTTATCATCTGCATTTCTTCTTGGTGTAGCAATTTTAATGGCCAGTAGTGTGGATACCCGCTAATGGTGCGTACCTCTACAGTTACGTTGACATCTGACTATGTCTTCAGGGTGTTTCTCTTTCTTTGTGACGTGGTATATTCTTCCTACTATGTTGTACATGCAGGACAAGTAAAATTTTCTTTATTTACTATCCTTCCTGGTGTTGGAATGTTAATGGCCATCAGTGCACTTACAGGTTCTTTAGCACGTAAGCAGATGTGGAAGATAAGTAGTGATTAGTTGCAGGAGGAGAGTAGGGCGAGGCTGCATTACCTGGAAGCAGAGCTTGGTGCGCCTCCGGCGAACCCTGCGGGAGAGGCAGCGCGCTGTGAACGCCGCCCCCGCGCCGCCCATGGCCAGCGCTGCGAGTGCAGCGGCCGCGAGCGCGTACGGCGAGGGCGACGGCAGCGGCGGCATCCCGCGCTCTGCCAGCGCGCCTCCAGCGCCGCCCACCGCCGGCGCCGCCCCTGCGGATTCGTCACGCCGCGTCAGGAGCGTCCGCTTCACTGCAACCCGAGGTCGTGCCTCCAGAACAGCTGGTAAGGCGCACTGCTTGCGTCGTACAAATTCGGGGACCTCACAACTGAGCCCCTGTTACAACGGTGGATGCGCCAGGTACAGTAAGCACACTAGACAAAATACAAGACGTCATCAAAAAAGACCCTACAACACCAGCTCTGCCCACGATAACGGCCTCATTTCTGCGAGGAAGAGAGTCCACAAGGTTCTCCAGGTATGCCGTATCTAGTTAAGTCTCTCACTGATGTTTAGATCCTATAGAGCTATCATACTGCAAGGATTTCAACTGCTACGTTTCGCCTGTTGTTCCAATCAGCCCCAGACATTTTCAGTGACATTAAGATTGGGTGAGTTAGGGAGCCAGTCAAGGTCTGACAGCATACATGAGTATTGGTCATATGTAGAACATATGTGTGCAGCTGCGTCAATACAACTGTTGTCATATTGGTTGACGGGAGTGTCTACAGCACACTCCTCGCAAAACTCTAGAAGAAAGGGCAACACTTGGGCACCAAGAATGTTGAAATAAAAATCTTGGTTCACGTTCACGCTAACTTGAATGAGTGGCAAGAGGCCTGGTACGAAAAGTGTTACAGAAGCACTCCCGGCCTGAACTATACCTTCCACATACTGCGGGTTAATCACCTCATTGGCCAGTCGGTGCAATCGACTTCTTGCATAATTTGAAAATAAGCAGGGTCATGACCCATCAGCCCACACTGCATGCCCCCAGTGTGCCACTGTACTGTTTCTGTGCTGTTTGATAAATTGAAGACGTGCAGATTAAAGTAAATTCATACGGCATGTGTTGTAACCACGACCGGATCGGTCGCGGGATGGCCGTGAACGGAAGCGCGGCGGGACCGAATGGGAGCGGCCCGCGAACAAACATCTACATCTACGTGATTACTCTGCTATTCACTATAAAGTGCCTGGCAGAGGGTTCGATGAACCACCTTCAGGCTGTCTCTATACCGTTCCACTCTCGAACGGCACGCGGGAAAAACGAGCACTTAAATTTTTCCGTGCGAGCCCTGATTTCTCTTATTTTATCGTGATGATCATTTTTCCCTATGCAGGTGGGTGACAACAGAATGTTTTCGCAATCGGAGGAGAAAACTGGTGATTGAAATTTCATATGAAGATCACGTCGCAACAAAAAACGCCTTTGTTTTAATTATTGCCGCTCCAATTCACGTATCATGTCTGTGACATTATCTCCCCTATTTCGCGATAATACAAAACGAGCTGCCCTTCTTCGTACTTTTTGGATGTTATCCATCAGTCCCACCTGATGCGGATCCCACACCGCACAGGAATAGTCCAGAATAGGGCGGACAAGCGTAGTGTAAGCAATATCTTTGGTAGACCTGTTGCACCTTCTAAGTGTTCTGCCAATGAATCGCAGTCTTTGGTTTGCTCTACCCACAATATTATCTATATGATCGTTCCAATTTAGGTTATTTGTAATTGTAATCCCTAAGTATTTAGTTGAATTTACAGCCATCAGATTTGTGTGACTTATCGCGTAATCGAAATTTAGCTGATTTCTTTTAGTACTCATGTGAAAAACTTCACACTTTTCCTTATTTAGGGTCAATTGGCACTTTTCGCACCATACAGATATCTTATCTTAATCATTTTGCAACTCGTTTTGATCATCTGATGACTTGACAAGACGGTAAATGACAGCATCATCTGCAAACAATCTAAGACGGCTACTCAGATTGTCTCCTATGTTGTTGATATATATCAGGAACAATAGAGGGCCTATAACACTTCCTTGGGGAACGCCGGATATTACTTCTATTTCACTCGATAACTACCGAGCGAGGTGGCGCAGTGGTTAGCACACTGGATTCGCATTCGGGAGGACGACGGTTCAATCCCGTCTCCGGCCATCCTGATTTAGGTTTTCCGTGATTTCCCTAAATCGTTTCAGGCAAATGCCGGGATGGTTCCTTTGAAAGGGCACGGCCGATTTCCTTCCAAATCCTTCCCTCACCCGAGCTTGCGCTCCGTCTCTAATGACCTCGTTGTCGACGGGACGTTAAACACTAACCACCACCACCACCACCACCACTCGATAACTTTCCGTCTATTACTACGAACTATGACCTTTCTGACAAGACGGACGAACGGGAAAGGATGGACACAGACGAGCGAATAAGACACCAAGAACAGCAACACGCAAGAAGCAACGGGGTCACAAGCGAAAACCTAGCGAAATCAACGACGTCCACTCGGACACGGAGACAAGCAACGTAAACACGATGTCTGTAAGCGAGATATCGAGAGACTCACGCGAATATCAGACTGCCTCGCAGAGATTTTTTTTTTACTTTATTGTTATTTTAACACCTGAACAATCAGGTAGGCTGGCAGCGGCATGCTACGCCGCTCTTCAGCCATAGTGGTGACAATAACAGTACAAGAACGGAGAATTAAAATGAACAGAGTGATGGGGAAAAAAATAGTGGTCACAGATACACAAAAAACACGGAGCCGTTCACACGCGACGATAACGACACTGAAAACACGTTGACACGGCGCACATAACACTGACGAATCCGACGTCACAAGTGAACGTAGAAGCGGGACGGCGGACACGAAAAACACAAAACGACGTCACACACACGAGACACAGATGGCGATCTCCGGCGCGCGAAAGTCCACGTAGCGTGTGCGAGTCCGGGGACCTGCCAATAGGGGAAGAAGGGTGAGGGCGGGTGGACCTCGCTGAGTGAGGGCAGGCGGTTAAATATATGATAGGGTACGTCACTATTGGCCACTCGGACCAACTGCTCCACAGTGGCGCCCTCAGGAGAGCGCGCAGCCACGGCTAACGACGCGATGGCTGCAGGGACCTCTAGTGGTAATCGAGGTACATGTCTTCTGGCGCGGATTCGAAACCCGCGATACTCGGTACCAGAGCATGAGTAGCTGGAAGATCTCAAAGGGCCTCATTGGAAAGGTTTTCCCTATCCTTCGTGCCTGCAGGCACCTTTGCTTTGCAAAGTGTGAGGGCTGTGAGCGTACATGTATGTGTTAAGTGTAGGTGAGTGTAATGGGTGTGTGGGTAGTGCAGCGTCATACTTGTGTTGGAGATTATGAGGTAAATGAGACGGTGAAACCCAGTAATGACAGATAGCCTAGTCGTTTCGAAGAACACCTGGGGGACCGCTGATCCTCATGTCCCTATCTAATGGACAGATCACCATCAACAGTGTCACATGCCCTCACTTCATGAGACACTGCAGAGAGGTTCGAAATCTGATCCACGACAATGGCGTACGGACTGATGATCAGGGACTTTACAGCACCACCCCTTCTGTCCCCTCTGCCGTAAAGGTTAAGGGAAAATTGTCAACAGCACGTTCAGCATACAGGGATAGTCACTGCAGACGCCCAACTGTGCTTAATTTAGGTAATCTGACAGGAACTGGTGTATTCACCTCAGTATATCCGTGGACGATGTGCAAATTGAGCAGTGCCCTTTTGTGAGATACCTGCTCCAAATGTCAATTGCAGTCTGTCCTCAGACACTGGTTGAGGAGGAACATCACTGACAGCAGCAACTGAATCCGATTATCATTGATAAGGCGTGACATTCGTCGCCAGTACCTTTCGGTTAGTACCTCCTTATCATAACTGTCCTTATACAGTGTTACACAGCTGCGAGCAGTACACTATCCTCACATATGCGTTTCACTGTCTGTATTGATACACCAACAAATTAGCCAACTTCAGTCACTATTTCGTCAAAGAAACGACCAAAAACGGCAGCTCCCTTCTACCATGTCTTTACATCTATCCATCCTATTGTCGTGATTCCATACAACCGACTGATGGATACAAGCCACTTTAATGTCATGACTTAGGTCAGCAGTAGAGGGGCAGGGGACGTGACTGCCTGGTACTAGTGCTGCGTCATCTACAGCACTCCAAAGCAACCAGAGTGATATTTTAAAAAGGCTGAGTAGAGTGGCCATCACGAAATTAGCCACCTCAAGGTCACAACCGCTCCCTGCGGTCTGCCGGCGCTAAGTGTTGGGATTCGTTCGTCTCATTGCTTTGTTGCCACACGTACACTGTTACCAGTGCAGTAGGTCAGCACCATCTGAATGTTCTGTGTTTCCGTGCAACATCGTATGTTCACGTGTGGTTTCGGTCTTCCGCAGAAAGGTACATTCACTTGTATTTGGTAGTGAGTGAAATGCAGGAGCACGGACCTGTGTGCAGTGCTACTCGAAGGGCGAAATGACATTCGAGAATAATGTAAAATTGTCAGATCGAATGTACTGAGGATTCGGTGTCAGGAATAACATAAATGTTGTGCAAGTTCATAAAATGACAGCAATTTCTGGGTCGACTGTATTCAGTATTTTCAGCGCAGTAACTTCGCCAGAATTCCTAGATGTGAACATGTTTTTTGACTCTCCTAGAAAGGGATATAATGAAAACGTAAATAAAGGAATTTCACGATTACGAAAAATGGTTCAAATGGCTCAGAGCATTATGGGACTTACCTGCTGAGGTCATCAGTCCCCTAGAACTTAGAACTACTTAAACCTAAATAACCTAAGGACATCACACACATCCATGCCCAAGGCAGGATTTGAACCTGTGACCGGAGCGGTCACGCGGTTCCAGACTGTAGCGCCTAGAACCGCTTGGCCACCAAGGCCGGCGACCTTGCAGTAGAAGAGGACTACAGTGAGAGGTATCGAAACGGTCGTCACTTATAACTTTCCCCTCTATAGTTTCTGGACCACGGTTCCTTAGTCAAATTGATACATTTACCCTTCTCCGCATCCGTGAAAGGTATCTAACATCATCACGGAATCACCCTGTATTGCTCCACGCATCTGACGTGCTCGCAGAAGTTGTGACATTTCTCGTCACATCGCATGGGCATTTGTTTCATTTGTATTACTGCGGGGTAGTATAGAAAGCCATGTTTGCAAAGCCAAACGAATATTTTCGCGGCTGCTGAGCCCAATTTTTATTCAAAACAGGTTGCATGACTCAGAGGAGTTAAAAAAGGAGAATGTTGACTGCGGTACACTGTTTGAAACTCTGGCGTTATCAGGGATAAAAAATTCTGTGTTCTCTATTCGGATCCGCGCTATACATTTTTCGCGAAAACGATGGGAGAAAATAATTACAAGGGTTTCGCATTAATATATGATTTAATTATCAACGTCTTTAATACAACTGATACAAAGAGTAGTATAAGGATTGCAGAATAGATAAATCACAAGTTTTTTGCATGTAGCAACGGTCTGTGGCAGCTGAAGTAACACACCGACACCACGCCCTCCACCGAGTTCGTTCCCTTTTCGATGCTCCCGTAGTTCTCACATTCGCTCTGCACTGAACATTTTAGGCTTTTTGGATTCCCTTCGACGCAGGCTTCTCTGTGATGGCGTTTTCTATACTTCCGCGCATATTTATGAATTGTACGAGACGAATAATTCATTATTTCGTAACTTAATACCTATTTGCACTTATATTCAGGCGAATATTTTCATCGTCTCACTTTGGGTCCGTTAGTGCTCTGCAACCTCTTCACAGTGACATGTCCAAGCTAAATGACAATGACATGTCCAAGCTAAACGCGTTTCCACACTGCACCAATTTATAACTTTACACAAAGCTAATTCGTAATAATCACGTGTATACGCCTAGACCGGTACGATGACTTCACAAACAAACAAATACTGCGAGACAAATAAGCACAAATACAATGTATCCATTGCGGGCTTTCCAATTATTAATCTCGCTGTTATTACCGATTCCAAACTGACGTTATTTTGTCACACAAGAAATTTCGATTTACAAGCGAATAGACGTTTTCGCATCAATAAAGGTAGCCCAAAAGTTGACTACAAGTAACAAGTTGTAAAGAATCAGACTGTAGTTGTGTGAGACATGAAAGAAAGTTAATACACTCATGCTCATAAATTAAGGATAATTGCAGAATGTGTGGCACTGCACAAAACTGGCGCTAATAGCATAGGCACATAGGGAACACAGATCTGTAAGTCCACGGTATTGGTGATCAGTTGAGAAAACCGTCCCGAAACACATGTGCTACAAAACGCCACTGTTTCCTGTGGGTGTACCCCGACATCAGTATGGGATACGATCACCATGCGCACGTACACAGGCCGCACAACGGGTTGGCATACTCTGGATCAGGTGGTCGAGCAGCTGCTGGGGTATAGCCTCCCATTCTTGCACCAGAGCCTGTCGGAGCTTCTGAAGTGTCGTAGAGGTTTGAAGACGTGCAGCGATACGTCGACCTAGAGCATCCCAGACGTGCTCGTTGTCTTATTTGTATTACTGCGGGGTAGTACTGGGGTTTAGGTCTGGAGAACAGGCAGGTCACTCCAATCGCCTGATATCTTCTGTTTCAAGGTACTCCTCCACGAAGGCAGCTCGTTGGGGCAGTGCGTTATCATCCATCAGGAGGAAGGTGGGACCCACTGCACCCCTGAAAAGGCGGACATCCTGCTGCAAAATGACATCCCGATACACCTGATCTCTTACAGTTCCTCTGTCAATGACATACAGGAGTGTACGTGCCCCAATCGTAATTTCACCCCACACCATCAAACCATGACCTCCATACAGGTCCCTTTCTAGGACATTAAGAGGTTGGTATCTGGTTCCTGGTTCACGCTAGATGAAAACCCGGCGAGAATCACTGTTCAGACTATCTGGACTCGTCCGTGAACATAACCTGGGACCACTGTTCCAATGACCATGTACTGTGTTCTTGACACCAGGCTTTAAGGGCTCTCCTGTGACCAGCGGTCAGTGGAATGCACCTTTCAGGTCTCCGGGCGAATAAACCATGTCTGTTCACTCGTCTGTAGACTGTGTGTCTGGAAACAACTGTTCCAGTGGCTGCGGTAAGGTCGTCCCGAGCAAGGCTACCTGCAGTACTCCGTGGCCGTCTGCGGGCACTAATGGTAAGATATCGGTCTTCTTGTGGTGTTGTACACTGTAGACATCCCGTACTGTAGCGCCTGGACACATTTCCTGTCTGTTGGAATCGTTGCCATAATCTTGAGATCGCACTTTGTGGCACACGCAGGGCCCGTGCTACGACATGCTGTGTTTGACCAGCCTCCAGTCGCCCTAGTATTCTACCCCTCATAACGTCATCAATATGTGTTCTTTGAGCCATTTTCAACACAGTCACCATCAGCACGTCTGAAAACGTCTCCGAACTTACTCGCTGCATTGTACTCTGACATGCAGCAACACACCTCTGCGTATGTGGACTGCTGCCAGCGCCACCGTGCGACGACCGCAGGTCTAATGCACCGGACGGTCATATCCTGAGGTGATTTAAATCCTCAAACCGCCCACCAGAGCGTTGTTTCACCATGTATCAGCATTATCCTTAATTTGTGAGCATGAGTGTAATAGAGAAGTGAGTAAGACGGGGTTGTAGGCCATACCCAGCGTTATCATATCTACAGGGTGTTACAAAAAGGTACGGCCAAACTTTCAGGAAACATTCCTCACACACAAATAAAGAAAAGATGTTATGTGGACATGTGTCCGGAAACGCTTACTTTCCATGTTAGAGCTCATTTTATTACTTCTCTTCAAATCACATTAATCATGGAATGGAAACACACAGCAACAGAACGTACCAGCGTGACTTCAAGCACTTTGTTACAGGAAATGTTCAAAATGTCCTCCGTTAGCGAGGATACATGCATCCACCCTCCGTCGCATGGAGTCCCTGGTGCGCTGATGCAGCCCTGGAGAATGGCGTATTGTATCACAGCCGTCCACAATACGAGCACGAAGAGACTCTACATTCGGTACCGGGGTTGCGTAGACAAGAGCTTTCAAATGCCCCCATAAATGAAAGTCAAGAGGGTTGAGGTCAGGAGAGCGTGGAGGCCATGGAATTGGTCCGCCTCTACCAATCCAACGGTCACCGAATCTGTTTTTGAGAAGCGTACGAACACTTCGACTGAAATGTGCAGGAGCTCTATCGTGCATGAACCACATGTTGTGTCGTACTTGTAAAGGCACATGTTCTAGCAGCACAGGTAGAGTATCCCGTATGAAATCATGATAACGTGCTCCATTGAGCGAAACTAATATGAGCTCTAACATGGAAATTAAGCGTTTCCGGACACATGTCCACATAATATATTTTCTTTCTTTGTGTGTGGGGAATGTTTCCTGAAAGTTTGGCCGTACCTTTTTGTAACACCCTGTATACATTGTGCAGACAGTACAGAAATCAAGTAGAAATTTGGAAAAGAAAGTTAAGTTCAGGAAGGAGAAATAAAGGCTAATGTTTGCTGTTGACATTGAGATCTAGCAAGGTCACTTGAACGGAATGGATGGTATCTTAAATAAGATGAACATCAATAGATAAGATGAACATCAATAAAAGTAAATAAAGGGTACTGGAATGTAGTCGAATTAAACCTAATGTGTACGCAGTCATGAATCGTTATCGAGCTGTGTAACGATTCTTTTGATAACCTTCCGTAATTTCAACAAGCTAAACTGTGCCAGTACTCTGTAAACATTTTAAATGACAACGCGATTCTGATATTTATAGACTGTGTTTCGGGACCAACTCAAACAATATTCAGAATTTGTGTGTTCAGTAATGAATGATCAACAATGCGCCCTGGCCGTACGTATGTGGTTAACGTATGTGGAAGCATAGTCATTTCACATGTTCTGTGCAGTTAGCTAATCAAACTGAAGTTTTTAAGAATATACTTGAGTGTGCTTCTAAACTATGTGGAACAAGATTTTTTAAAAAAGGAACTCGAGATACTGCATATACAGAGTGAAGAAAAATTCGCGCAGTCGGACTTCGCAGCGCGATTCCTCACGTATTGTTGTTGTTGTTGTTGTCTTCAGTCCTGAGACCGGTTTGATGCAGCTTTCCATGCTACTCTATCCTGTGCAAGTTTCTTCATCTCCCAGTACTTACTGCAACCTACATCCTTCTTAATCTGCTTAGCCTCACGTATTAGCAATTCAAAAATATCTCTCACAAAATTTTGTCCTGCGTATATTTCGGGCAGTAAATGGACGTTAAAGATTGGCAATCTGCCAACACCGTAATCACGCGTACGGTAACTAGTTCTGTCCAGGTTACAGCAACAGTACTGTACAGTTGGTACAAAGGATAGCGTTTCGGGTTAGCATACAGGAGGTTCAAGGTTCGATTCTGTGTCGACGCGTATTTGTTTTTATTTGCTGAATGTAGTCTGCGTGGTACCGTGTCTAGCGTCTTAATCATCATACAGCGATTACAGTGGGTCATCTACAAAACATTTGCAGTTAAGTACTACGAACGCAGAACTGGAGGTACAGACGTTTTCAGTAATCAGCTTTTAAAGGAGCCTTATCACATGATGGAAGAAAATTGTTTCGCACCACTGCATCAACCAGATTTCAAATATTTTTTGTGTGTGCCCTCCTTCCAGCTGTCCCATAGATTGTCACGAACAAATATTCTTGTCACGTTGAGGTACATTACATTTGAAATTGAAATTTGTGGTAAGGACTATGGGACCAAACTGCTGAGGTCATCGGTCCCTAGGCTTATACACCACGTAATCTAACTTAAACTAACTTACGCTAAGGACAACACACACACCTATGCCCGAGGGATGACTCGAACCTCCGACGGGGGGAGCCGCGCTAACCGTGTCAAGGCGCTTAAGACTGCGCGTCTATCCCGCCCGGCACCATTACGTTTCATTTGGACCTTACGTCACCAGTAGGGCTAGCAAAGTGCTTTGGTCACCAGTAGGGCTGGCAAAGTGCTTTGCAAATAATCTATGGGACCATTGGGAGAGGGTACACAGGAAACAGGTTTTGAATCTAGTAGATGCAGTGGGGCCAACAATTCGCGTCCAACACGTGCAAACGGCTTCCTTAAAAGCTGACCAATGAAAACAATTGTACTTACATTTCTGTGCTCGTGGTACGTAATTGCAAATGTTTTGCAGAAGACCTACTGTAATCGCTGTAATTCTCCAGATACAGTACCAGGTAGACTACATTTAGCAAATAAAAACAAATAAGCCTCAACCCGCAACTGAACCCTGGACTTCTTGCTTGCTAACCCAAAATGCTAGCCACTGCACTAACTGCACAGTACTCTCGTCGCCGACAACAGAGATAGTTACCGTACATGTGATTACAGTTTTGCCAGATAATCTTTATCGTCCATTTACTGCCCGAAATATATACAGGAGGAAATTTTGTGAGAGACATTTTTATATTGCTAGTACTGTATGTGAGGAATCGCGCTGCGAGGTACGAATGCGCGAATTTTTCTTCACCCTATATACACTGCTGGGAAAAATGTAACACAGTCTAGTGACTCATGGCCCTCGGCGATCAGATGGTGCTCAGGCGGGCTGTCTGTTCATCCTTTGTTTTGGCTCATTGGCCAGTACTGTGCTAAGTTTCGAGGTAAACAGTGTTCGTAACACTCATTCAAGGGCGCAACCACGCCCCATCAACGAATGCATACTTTTGTTGAGCAGCATTAGCCACCTGAAAGCGGTCACATGTGGGCTTGCATGATGTTGGATGGACTTATAGACGGACTGCTCCACATATTGAATGCAACATATCGGTGGTTCAAAATGGTTCAAATGGCTCTGAGCACTATGGGACTTAACTTCTGAGGTCATCAGTCCCCTAGAACTTAGAACTACTTAAACCTAACTAACCTAAGGACATCACACACATCCATGCCCGAGGCAGGATTCGAAACTGCGACCGTAGTGGTCGCGCGGCTCCAGACTGTAGCGCCCAGAACCGCTCGGCCACCCCGGCCGGCCATATCGGTGGTGTGTCACTGCTTTCCACTGTGGTCAGAGCAGGTTCTGGAGGTCGGCGTACTTCAAGATCGACGCATTATGCGAGCAGCGGTGGCCGACTATCAACCAAGGACGAAATCTGGGGACATGTTGCACCTGCTGCGTCATCACCGACCACTGGGAACCGTCTGCTTCCAGCAGGACTAAGATCACCTGTGCCAATGGCCAGGCTACCAGTAACACCGCGGCACCACCAAGCGTCGATACTCCGGTGTCGTGAAAGAGATGACCGGAGAGCGAAATGGCGCTTTGCTGTCGTCAGTGATGAGAGTCGTGAGAGTCGGTTCTCTCCGTATTCGAATGATGGACGTACGCTTGTTTGGCGTACACCTGGTGAGCTGCCTATTCCGTAGTGCATTTGCCGACGACACCAAAGTCCCATCCCATGGGGGGGGGGGGGGGGGCAATCAGTTACAATTCGCGGTCACGTTTGAGTGTTTCTGTAACATGTGTCCGCTACATTGCACAAGCTGTTATCCGCGTGCTACTGCTATTTCTCCGACCGAAAGGTGTGTGCCTTTTCAGTAGGATGATGGACGTCCATGTCAGCAAGATCAAAAATTGAACACTTATGGTACACAGTGAAGCGAGAAATTACTCGTTCTCCAGAGCTTGCAAGAACCACTGCTGAACTGCAACAAAAGGCGCAAGATGCTTGGGACAACCTCTCGAAGGATGCCGTTCGGCACCATTACGATCTATTGTTCTGAGAATATACCTCTGCATTGGCGCCAAAGACTGGTGCACTGTGTATTGAAGCGACTGTTTGGACGCCCTTTAAGTGACCGTTTGTTTCATTTGGTCTGATTGTGAGTTTGTTATCAAATACTCCTACAATGATTAACTACCTGTCCCATTATTTGTCAATAAAATCACCTTGTCCTTGAGGATGTTGTGTATTTTTCCGGCCGTGTGATTGGCACTTTTGCACTGTTCAAACGGTTCAAAGGCTCTGAGCACTATGGGACTTAACATCTGAGGTCATCAGTCCCTTAGAACTACTTACCCCTAACTAACCTAAGGATATCACACATATCCATGTCCGGGGCAGGATTCGAACCTGCGACCGTAGGGGTCGCGCGGTTCCAAACTGAAGCGCCTAGAACCGTTTCATCACAGCGGTCGGCTTTTTGCGCTGTTGCAAAGGTGGGTGAATAACAGAAATAGTGTCTGTTATGTTAATTAGGCATTAGCGAACGTATGACCACCACACACAACATTCAATTCGTATTACGTCATGCATGGGTATAGGCTAAACAACTGAATATTCAAATACACTCCTGGAAATTGAAATAAGAACACCGTGAATTCATTGTCCCAGGAAGGGGAAACTTTATTGACACATTCCTGGGGTCAGATACATCACATGTTCACACTGACAGAACCACAGGCACATAGACACAGGCAACAGAGCATGCACAATGTCGACACTAGTACAGTGTATATCCACCTTTCGCAGCAATGCAGCCTGCCATTCTCCCATGGAGACGATCGTAGAGATGCTGGATGTAGTCCTGTGGAACGGCTTGCCATGCCATTTCCACCTGGCGCCTCAGTTGGACCAGCGTTCGTGCTGGACGTGCAGACCGCGTGAGACGACGCTTCATCCAGTCCCAAACATGCTCAATGGGGGACAGATCCGGAGATCTTGCTGGCCAGGGTAGTTGACTTACACCTTCTAGAGCACGTTGGGTGGCACGGGATACATGCGGACGTGCATTGTCCTGTTGGAACAGCAAGTTCCCTTGCCGGTCTAGGAATGGTAGAACGATGGCTTCGATGACGGTTTGGATGTACCGTGCACTATTCAGTGTCCCCTCGACGATCACCAGTGGTGTACGGCCAGTGTAGGAGATCGCTCCCCACACCATGATGCCGGGTGTTGGCCCTGTGTGCCTCGGTCGTATGCAGTCCTGATTGTGGCGCTCACCTGCACGGCGCCAAACACGCATACGACCATCATTGGCACCAAGGCAGAAGCGACTCTCATTGCTGAAGACGACACGTCTCCATTCGTCCCTCCATTCACGCCTGTCGCGACACCACTGGAGGCGGGCTGCACGATGTTGGGGCGTGAGCGGAAGACGGCCTAACGGTGTGCGGGACCAGAGCCCAGCTTCATGGAGACGGTTGCGAATGGTCCCCGCCGATACCCCAGGAGCAACAGTGTCCCTAATTTGGTGGGAAGTGGCGGTGCGGTCCCCTACGGCACTGCGTAGGATCCTACGGTCTTGGCGTGCATCCGTGCGTCGCTGCGGTCCGGTCCCAGGTCGACGGGCACGTGCACCTTCCGCCGACCACTGGCGACAACATCGATGTACTGTGGAGACCTCACGCCCCACGTGTTGAGCAATTCGGCGGTACGTCCACCCGGCCTCCCGCATGCCCACTATACGCCCTCGCTCAAAGTCCGTCAACTGCACATACGGTTGACGTCCACGCTGTCGCGGCATGCTACCAGTGTTAAAGACTGCGATGGAGCTCCGTATGCCACGGCAAACTGGCTGACACTGACGGCGGCGGTGCACAAATGCTGCGCAGCTAGCGCCATTCGACGGCCAACACCGCGGTTCCTGGTGTGTCCGCTGTGCCGTGCGTGTGATCATTGCTTGTACAGCCCTCTCGCAGTGTCCGGAGCAAGTATGGTGGGTCTGACACACCGGTGTCAATGTGTTCTTTTTTCCATTTCCAGGAGTGTAGAATTGAACAGCACACGTATTATCATACATTGGGATGACAAAAGTCATGAGACAGAGATATGCACATATACAGATAGAGCTAATATCGGGTACAAAAGGTATAAAAGGGCAGTGCATTGATGAAGTTGTCATCTGTACTCCGGTGAATCATGTGGAAAGATGTCCGACGAGATTATGGAGCGCGACGGGAATTAACACTGTGAACGCGGAATCGTAATTAGCATGGGACACACTTCTTCGGAAATCGTGAGGGAATTCAACATTCCGAGATCCACAGTGTCAAGAGTGTGCCGAGAATATCATATTTCAGACATTACCTCTCACCAGGGACAACAGACTGGCGGACGGCCTTTACGTAACGACCGAGTGCGGTGGGGTTGGCGTAGAGTTGTCAGTACCAACAAACAAGTAACACTGCGTGAAATAAACACAGAAGTCAATGTGGGGTGTACGAAAAGCGTATCCGTTACAACAGTGCGTCGAAATTTGACGTTAATGGGCTATGACAGCAGGCTATCGACGCGAGTGCCTTTGCTGACAGCACGGCATCGCCTGCAGCACTTTTCCCTGGGCTCGTGACCTTACTGGTTGGACCCTAGACGACTGGAAAACCGTGCTCTAGTCAGGTAAGTCCCTATTTCAGTTGGTAAGAGCTGATGGTAGGGTTGGAGTGTGGCGCAGACCCCACGAAGCCACGGACCCAAGTTCCCAACAAGGTATTGTGCAAGATGGTGGTGGCTCCATAATAGCGTGGGCTGTGTTTACAGGGAATAGACTAGGTCCTCTGGCCCAAATGAACCGATCATTGACTGAAAATGATTACTTTCGGCTACTTGCAGATCATCTGCAGTCATTCATGGACTTCATGCGCCCAAACAACGATAGAATTTTTATGGATACCCTTGCGCCATGTCACCGATCCACAATTTTTCGTAACTGGTTTGAAGAACATCACGGTCAGTTCGAGCGAATGATTTGGCCACCCAGATCGCCCGATGTGAATCCCATAAAACATTTATGGGGAAGAATCAAGAGGTAAGTTCGTGCACAAAATCCTGCACCGACAACATTTCCGCTACTATGGACGGCTATAGAGGCAGCATGACTCAGTATTACTGCAGGGGACTTCCAGCGGCTTGTAGAGTCCATGCCACGTCGAGCTGCTGCACTACCTCGGGCAAAAGGAGATCTAAAACGATATTAAGAGTTACCCCACGACTTTTTGTCATCGCAAATGAGTACCGGATTTTAGTATATCCATTGTGGATGACGAACTGTGACTGTGCTTTAAATTGGCTTCCATATGGTAATAAATATGCAACCACTCGTTTTTTTTTTACGATTTTTCAACCCTGAACATATTTTCAAGCGATTGCAGGCTCATCATCAGATGGTGGTGTTACAAGAACATTATTTTGTGGACTCAAGTGTAGCTAGATGCAGTATCGGTGCTGCTGGCGGGAATGATGGAAATTTAGTAATCAGTGACGAAACATTTACGAACCCGAAAGTTTTTTATGTTTTAGGTACTTCAAGTCACTGCCTTGTGGTATCCATATCAGATTGCTTCTTATAATGTACATTATTAAGCTATGTGCACAAATAAACACAGTATTTAGGTACACTTGGAATGCACCAAATATCAAATCCATAGTTGAACACCAGACCACTGAAGAAATTAACTTCCTTGACATGACTATCGCCACTCATAACAACAAGCAAACCTTCCATTAACAATACCTCAAGCCACCCAAACCAACTAAAACTGCTTTCTTCAGGTAATCTGTAAACCATATGCTCCGCACCCCTATAAGTGAAGAAGATGCATGTACAGAAATGAACATACTTCGATCTACAGTCCAAAATAATAGTTATAATAGCTGTTTGATAAACACCCTAGTTGAAAAAATCCAAGGTGAACTCAAGCATCCACCAACACCACTACAAACTAAGAAACAAATGCCAAAATTTGTCGGTGTTCCATTCCTTGGCAAAGTGTCATATAAACTTGCAAATCTTTTCAGACCACATAACATAAAAATATCCTTCCACACTGACAATAAACTACAAAATAAACTTTTTCACTATAATAAATCCGCTGGAGACTGGCATAAAAATTCTGGCATATACAAACTCAGATCCTTCTGTTCTTGCTTCCATATAGGCCAAATAGGGAGAAATTTTGCAATCCGCTACAAAGGATATATGTATGCCCTCCGACTCAAAAACTTAAATAAGTTCAGTTTTGCATCACACATTTCTCAATGTGAACACTCTGTTTGTGATATCAATGACAATCTTTCTGTGCTACACATTGCTGAGAAAGGAATACAGGTGGACCTCCTTGAACAATTAGAAATTTACATCCACAAACTAAAATCACCCCAGAAAATCCTGAATGAACAGACTGAGTCAACACAAAACCTTTTCTTCCAGAATTTTCAGGATATCCTAGCACCAAAACAACAAAAATGACAATACTAACACATATTCATCTGCCTCCATAAATCTTGTTCTTCTTGGCATGTAAAGATTATGGCATTATGTAATTTACAAAAAGGTTTTA
This sequence comes from Schistocerca nitens, assembly GCF_023898315.1. Lineage (NCBI taxonomy): Eukaryota > Metazoa > Arthropoda > Insecta > Orthoptera > Acrididae > Schistocerca > Schistocerca nitens. The sequence goes on along the minus strand of NC_064617.1, from coordinate 195,861,717 downwards.
ATTATGTATTAATAAACCCTTCGAGCTGTTTATCTTCTGTATAACTGTTACCCATATTAAAATTTTTTTGCCAATATAAAGACACTCTTGCAGATAGCAACATTTGCTGAAATGTAAAATCTGTAATAGTAATATTTGTACCATAATAAAATGCATCTCTTGCCTAAGACTATTAAGTAGTAGTAATAGTAGTAGTTCAAATGGTTCAAATGGCTCTGAGCACTATGGGACTCAACTGCTGTGGTCATAAGTCCCCTAGAACTTAGAACTACTTAAACCTAACTAACCTAAGGACATCACACACATCCATGCCCGAGGCAGGATTCGAACCTGCGACCGTAGTGGTCGTGCGGTTCCAGACTGTAGCGCCTTTAACCGCTCGGCCACTCCGGCCGGCAATAGTAGTAGTAGTAGTAGTAGTAGCAGTTGTAAGTAGTCATATCTATATTCTTTGTAAAAACGTCGAATGTTTGCATTCTGTGAATCAGTGTAAATAAAGCCAAGTGTAGCTACATACAGTGTTTATTTGTGTACATAGCTTAATAATGTACCGTAAGTTATAAGAAGCAATATGATATGGATACCACAAGGTAGTGCACTGTAAGAACCTAAAACATAAAAAACCTTCGGGTTCGTAAATGTTTCGTCACCGATTACTAAATTTCCGTCATTTCCGCCAGCCGCACCATCACTGCATCTAGCTACACTTGGTCCACAAAATAATGTTCTTGTAACACCTCCATCTGATGCTGAGCCTGCAGTGGCTTGAAAATATGTTCATCGTTGAATAAATCGTAAAAAAGCGAGTGGTTGCATATTTATTATCAAATAAACGCCGATGAGTAGCGGATGTTTCAAATGAATATTGGGATTTTAAGGCTTTATAGCATTTATTACATTCAACTTTCAATTATAAATAATACGTGAAATGAAAGTGCAAGTCAAACAGTTTTTTTCGTATACCTGGGTGCACGCACATACTCTGTATACTGTGTTTTCCATTAGAAAGCGATAGTAACAAAGATGGTGACTATTGAATAGATAGCTTTTTGTGTGTTACAGTTTGCAAGGACTGTTGTTACAGTGCAACGTGCGTTCCGTATTAAGATTCCATTGCAATTCTTCAAATGACCATAACATCCGTAGGTGGTACCATTAGTTTGAAAACAACGGTTGTCTTCGCAAAGGGAAGAGTACGAGGCGTGCAAGAGTCACTTAACGACGAGTTAAACGAATGAGGGAATCTTTCATGGTAGCCCCACGAAATCAGTGCGGAAGGCTACTCCTGAATTAGCAGTTCCAGTGGCGTCTTCGTCGAGACTTTTAAGGTGACGCTTCCAATTACATCCTTATCGTTTGCAGTTCTTACAAGCTCTAATAAACGTTTACAGACTACGGTTTAGATGCCAATTTTGCATGCGAAATGCTGCCGCATGACAAAAAATCTGGATCACGTAGTCTTCAGTGATGAATCAACTTTTTACCTAACTAGAAATGTGAGCACACATAATATGCACATCTGGGGTTAGCAGATCGCCATGAGATGGTATAGTTGCAACGAAAACTTCATTAAGGGGGGTAGGACGTCAAATGGACCGACTTGGAGCAGGAGAGGCACCATAGGACATTTTAATTTCCACTGTCTATAATTTTACAAATAAACACACAAAAATTTGTCAGCATGACCAGGCAGGAGTCAGGATTCACACTCATAGCAATGGAAGTTCAAAAACATAACATAATTTTTTTTACATGTGAAATTTCATTTTTTCACTTACTATTGGCTGCATTTGTTGCTATAGGTACACTTTTCTTCATAAGTAAGAGAGATTTTGCACGGCATACAATCCATACATAACTCTAGAATTTATTTAATTTATGAAGAAATGAATGAGCTGTTATATTTTAAACTTCATGTTTAGAAAAAAAATTATAGTTAATTGTCTCAATTTTTATCACAGGTTTTAATAGATTTGGAAAATTCTTGAGTCTTGCATGAAGGAGTTTGTTTTTAATAAGCATACCAAGTGTGAAAGTAATAGCATACTTATTTTGGATGTTACATGTACCTAAGTACAGAAATTTGTGTTTTGCAGAAACTGGCCGTTAAAGTTTCTGCTTGAATTTGGCATTCTTTTAGAATTGTCCAGCACCATGAGCAGGTTCTTTTTCATTTTCTAAATCAGTTTTCTTCCTTTTCACATTTCTATGATGCACTCTTCTTGATTTTATCACCTCCAAAAATGATTTATCTGCTTTCACTACACGTACTCTATCACGTACAAAGCTTTGATGCAGTTCACTCCGGGCTTAATTCCCATTTTCTCTAAAACATATTTCCAGCTTTGCACACCATCATTCAAACATGAAACTGCATCATAACCACCAATAGCAAGAGCATTTCTTCCCACAAAAATTGTTTTTGGCAAGCTTTCCCATACACATTGTGTTTGGGTGCCACCACGAAGACATTTCTTCAATAAGTTTTCATTCACAAGGTCCCTGAATATGGGTTTGATGGCTTCCATTACAGCAACTGATAGAGAATTCCTGTGATAATATTCTTCACCACCGGCTCTGAGAGGTTGCAGTCTTGAGCCACTGGTGTAACATTTGTTGTGTAGCCACATCCTTTACTGTGTATCTATTGTCCTGGTGATGTTGTTTACGGTTGAAGCAACACATTCTAGGCAGCTTCTGCGATAATGTGGAACAAAAGAACAGAAAACAACACAGCCAAATGAAAATCTTTTCGAAATTCACACCACCACACTGCAAGCCTTTCAAAACAGACATTATACAAACTTAGCGATCAAAACAATGCACGTCGATAGCAGCAGAGGAAGTATCGATATCAATAGTCCTTTGTTTCACGTGTGACAGTCTCTGGTGCAAATATAAACATTCGAATTCTACAGAGCGAAATACACTTACGTATGACAGAAGAACGCTGTCCAAAGAGGTGTGGCGCCGCATCTTGATACACTTAACGTGTCTTGTAATCTCTCAAATATATATGTTTTATACAATAAACTATTCAGGAAGATGTGGGCTACAAAATAGGCATATTTTTGAAAAATCAATTTTTTTTAATTTTTGACGTCCTACCCCCCTTATATTGAATGTGTTTTGTTCCAAATCTTGACGGCAAGCTTATGGGCTTTTCTTTTCCGGCGAAGCAACGATTACTGGTGTTGCTTATTTCACGTGCTAGAACTATGGCTCTTTCCTCAACGGGAGGAAGGTGAACCACAGAACATTACTTAGCAGTAAGATGGCGCGCCGCCTCACTGGCATAACTCAGTATGTGATTGGTTAAACGACGTTGTTCCCGACTGCTGGACTGCCCGCAAGGGACCAGATGACAGAGCTTGTTTTGCAGGACCCCAATGTTCAACCGATCTGTCGCCATGTGATTTTTACCTTTGAGGTTCATAAATGAACATGCGTATGTGCCTACTCTACCAGCCGACCTACCCTACTGAAGAATCAGGATTTAGCAATTGTTGCAACAATTACTCCAGACACACAGATTAAAGTTTGCGAAGAACTCGCCTGTCTACTCGATGTGCACCATGTGGCGAATGGTACTCACATCGAACATTTGTAAGAAATACTGTTTGCGTTGCTTTTTCATTTGATGTGTTATTTACAATTGTAAGTTAATGCAATAAATGCCACACAACCTTAAAACATTAGTAATCATCTGAGTGAGATATCCGGAATTTTATCACCAATTTACAAGGTTTTTGCTGCCATTTCACATGTTATCATTTTGCTTAGCAATCGTGGAAAGCAAAAAGGTTTATAACTTTGAAAAGAAAATTAGGAAGAAAAATTTTATGTCCGGTACTCACGCCTGATAAGCTGTGTTGTGTGCAGCGATTCTGCGGTAGCTCTTCTCGCAGAAAGAGATGGCGGCAGCTCCTGCGACAGAGAATACAGGTCTCCTGATAGGACAGCAGAAACTTCTTTTCTCATGGGTTGGGTTGTTTGGGGGAGGAGACCAGACAGCGAGGTCATCGGTCTCATCGGATTAGGGAGGACGGGGAAGGAAGTCGGCCGTGCCCTTTCAAAGGAACCATCCCGGAATTTGCCTGGAGCGATTTAGGGAAATCACGGAAAACCTAAATCAGGATGGCCGGACGCGGGACTGAACCGTCGTCCTCTCGATGCGAGTCCAGTGTGCTAGCCACTGCGCCACCTCGCTCGATTTTTTTCTCATACAGCCATCAATGTAAACATACTTGAACCAGTAAACGTAATGGAAATGCACAAATTTACAACTAACAAGCCACTTGTCACCTCTCTCTCTCTTTCTCTCTCTCTCTCACACACACACACACACACGCACACACACGACGGGAGAAAAAGCGCAAAATAAGAAATAATCAATGTAGAGTAATGAAATCACGGAAATATATTTATCTAGACAACACATTTAAGCGATTAACGTTGGAGGATCATACACAGGTTAATGTAAGCGCGAGAAAAGTGATTGTAAATGTGAAGTGCTGGTACATTAATAATCGATGTGACCGCCAGAATGTTGAATGCAAACGTATATGCATTGTATCGCACACGTGCTCGATGTCAGGTTGTGGGATGGAGTTCCACGCCTATTGCATTTAGTCGGTCAATGCAGGGAGAGTTAATGCTGGTTGTGGATGACAATGAAGTTGTTGTCCGATGATGTCCTATACATGCTCCACTGAAGACACATCTGGTGATCGAGCAGGACAAGGCAACATTTCTGTAGAGCATGGTGGATTACAGCAGTGGAATGTTGGCAAACGTTAATCTGTTGGGAAACACTCCTTTTAATGTTGTTCATGTATGGCAACTTTACAGATCGAACCACCAGAATGATGTCTCGATTTGCAGTTAGGGTGCGTGGGATAACCTCAGGAGCGCTCTTGCTGTCATGCGAAATCACACCACAGACCATAACTCGAGGTGTAGGTCCAGTGTGTTCAGGCCGCAGACAGGTTGGATGCGGGCGCTCACCTGGCCTCCATAACCAACACACATATCACTGGCACCGAGGCAGAACCAATTTTCATCCAGACAACACAACAGACCTCCACCATGCCCTCCAATGAGCTCTCGCTCGACACTACTGAAGTCGCAAACGGCGGAGGTTTGGAGTCAGCGGAACATCTACTACAGACCGTCTGGATCGGGGCTGTCCTTGAAGTTACCGATTTGTAACAGTTTGTTGTGTTTGCCAACTGCTGCTTGAATTGGCGCTGCAGACGCAATACGATGCACCACAGCCATACGCCAAAACAGACGGTCTTCGCTCTCGGTAGTGTCACTTGGGAGTCCGCAGCCCAGTCTTCTTGCGATCATACCTTCCGTGACCACCGCAGCTATGAATCATGTACAGTATATCTGGGTGTTACCCATGAGCGAACTCTGTCCTTCAAGAAACATAGCCATAACACCAGGCTGAAAGTTCACGCAATAACATCTTGAGGCATCTCACATCCACCGCCTGTGGAGCGAGTCCTCCCGTCCTGAGAATTTCGGCTCTTGCTTTGTGTGTGTCCGCTGCAAAGTATGCTTCACCTGTGTGGAGTGCATCCACTCACACCAAACAGGTTGATACTGCAATCAATGAGACCGTCCGAATCTCGTCGGGATGTATGAAGCCAACTCCAGTCGATAAAATCTACCCGATTGTTGGAATATCTCCCTCCACTATTAGAAGGGCTGTTGCAGCTGATGTAAAGAGGGCTAAGCAGACTTATGATCCCCGGCATCCACTGCATGATCATCAGGCTGTAGTCCGTCGGCTGAAGTCGAGAAAGAGCTTCATCACCAGGACTCAGCCACTAGAGGGAACACCAGAGTCTAACCGCGTCACCAGGTGGAAGAGCAAGCTACCACCTGATATCCCTTTAAAGGAAGAGCTAGCTCCAAAAAATGACTTGCTCTATCCCATTTGGAGATCGCTCAATCGCCTTAGGATGGGCTTCCTCTTTGCAAGACCAACATGCGAAAATGGGGCATTCTTTCAGCTGATGGAGATACATCCTGCGAGTGCGGAGCAACACAAGACCCGGCCCACCTGCTAATTTATCTTCAACTTGAACGACCCTGCACAACACAGGACCTGATCGAGGGAAACAACAAGGCTATCGGAGTTGCTACCTTCTGGAAATGCTGACCGGACACGGAAATGAATGAATTTCTGCAATATCACGGACGGAATATCCAGCTTCTCGTAGTCCCATTACACAACCTCGTTCAAACTCAGTGAGCTGTTGAAACTGGCCTCTCCATCAAAGAATTCTTGATCTACATCGACTTACCAAGTCCAATCTCGAAGGAATTAACGCTCACGACCATTACAGCGCATTACATTGCATCCTCATAGTGGCTCTACTAGCGCCACTCTTAAGCTACTGGCGCGAACTTTGAATAGACGTCATATTTCAGATGTAGAAACAATGGTCGTTTACCTCGCATAACTGCTTAGTGTTGCGATTTTTTTTCCGTCAGTGTTTAGAAGAGATACAAAGGAATACTATTTTTATGTGACGTGACAAAAATGTCACCTAGGCCTTCCACAGCGCTGGCAACGAGTTCTACACAACGCTGATGACTACTTTGAAGGACAGCAACAGGTGCAAACATGTAACTCTCTTGTATCGGTTGTGAATAAATTTTTGCCACTATTTTAATTGCAACCCTCGTATACATAGTCATATGCTAGCCGTGTACTACTTACTGCTGTTCAAGAATTCATCTGTGGTATGGGAGTTGTTATTGAGAAACATCTTTGACCCACGATTGATATCACCTCTGCTGTCTGTCAGACATTTTACTTCCACATGTAGATTGTCAAAGAAGTAGCTGTGTATTTCAATGCGAAGTTTCAAGGTCGAAAACAACCCAAAAATATTTTTATAACTCATTAATTATGCCAGTGAGTTTTAAAAATAGTTGGAATGAAAATAATGCAATGAATCCATTAACATGATAAGACAGAAGTTTTGTGAGAAAAATGTCACAGGTGACATGAAAATTGAGTAAGAGCTTTCAAAGTTTATTTTCCGTTTACGTGAGTAGAGAATTATCAGTGAGTGGTATTTTTTTCAGATTTTTAATTTTATATAACCAGCCTAACATTATATATAATATTTTATAGCTTTATAGGAATGTAACTTCAGATCGTTGAATAAAATAAGCCGGCCGCGGTGGTCTAGCGGTTCTGGCGCTGCAGTCCGGAACCGCGGGACTGCTACGGTCGCAGGTTCGAATCCTGCCTCGGGCATGGGTGTGTGTGATGTCCTTAGGTTAGTTAGGTTTAAGTAGTTCTAAGTTCTAGGGGACTTATGACCTAAGATGTTGAGTCCCATAGTGCTCAGAGCCATTTGAATAAAATAAGTGTCATCTATAATCATACCTATAATACAGAAAGAGGTGCTTTGCATATGCTAATGAAGTACGCTCACCTTGTGCGTATCAAAGAAAGTAATGTACAGCCACTCGTTGTTTATTTTGTGTTCAATTTTATTCAGAGGTACGACAAGTTCTCAAAGTTAGTGAATCAGCTACATCGAAAAGTCAATTGTAGACCCATGTTCCCTGTTGAACATATTTCTCCCGAAGTGAATGGTTAAATGTGTTGTTAATAACAATCATTGGTAAATGTGGAGGCCAAATTTACTGACATTGTTTCACAAATGGTTTGCTTTAGTGACTGTCATATACCCTGATCAGCCAGAACATTATGACCACCTACCTAACAGCCGGTATTTCCACCTTTGGCGTGGATGGCAGTGGCGACGCTTCGTGGCATGGAAGCAAATGAGGTCTTGGCAGGTCGCTGGAGGGAGATGGCACCACATCTGCGTACACAAGCCACCTAAGTCCCGTAAATTTTGGGGAGGGGGACGACGAGATGTGTTCGATCCAGTTCATATCTGGCGAACTGGGTGCCAGCAGATCAATTGGAAATCGCCACTGTGTTCCTCAAACCACTTCATCACACTCCTAGCCTTGTGGCGTGGCGCATTATCTTGCTGAAAAATGCTACTCCCGTCGAGAAAATATGATCATCATGAAGGGGTGTACGTGCTCTGCAGCCAGTGTACGATACTCCTTGGCCGTCATGGTGCTTTTCGGAGCTCCATTGGACCAATGGATGCCCACGCGAATGTTCTGCAGTGCATAATGGAGCCGCGGCCAGCTTGTCTCCGTCCCGCAGTACAGGTGCCGAGGAGCTGTTCCCTAGACGACGACGGATTCGCGTCTCCCATCGGCGTAATGAAGAAGGTAACGGGTTTCATCAGACCACGCAACGTTCTGCTACTGCGCAACATCTAGTTCCGATGGTCACGGGTTCATTTCAGTCGTAGTTGCCGATGTCGTGGTGTTAACATTGGCACATGCATGGACCATCGGCTGCAGAGGCCCATCGTGAGAAATTTTCGGTGCACTGTGTGTCGCCTGTCCTGTTTTGCCAGTCTGCCCAGCCTACGACGTCCGACATCTGTAATGAGGAGTGGCCGGCCAACCCTAAGACGTCTGGACTTGGTTTCTCCACTTGTTGAAGACGCTCACAATAGCACTCCTCGAACAGCCGACAAGCTGTGCAGTCTCCGAAATAATCGTGCCGAGCCTTCGGGCCATCACAATCTGGCCTCGGTCACACTCAGACAGATCGCACGCCTTCCCCATTCTACACACGGACAGCACGCTGGCCGTTACTGCATACACCGTACGTGTGTCTGACTAGCAGTCGTTTCTCACCAGCTGACGCTGCTATCGCCTGAGCGGATTGATATCGACAGTAGGTCATAATGTTCTGACTGATCACTGTAGTATTTTCAGAATTAATCTTCACAGTCGCACACCGATGTAAATAATAAGTTTAACAGTAATTTTGCTATGTAACTGGATTACATTAAGTGATTCTTCATTACTGGCGAGGCCCATTAATGTTCTGAGGTGTAAAGATAGCTCAATAATACGAGGTGCATTCAAGTTTCAAGGCCTCCGATTTTTTTTCTAATTAACTACTCACCCGAAATCGATGAAACTGGCGTTACTTCTCGACGTAATCGCCCCGCAGACGTACACATTTTTCACAACGCTGACGCCATGATTCCATGGCTGCGGCGAAGGCTTCTTTAGGAGTCTGTTTTGACCACTGGAAAATCGCTGAGGCAATAGCAGCACGGCTGGTGAATGTGCGGCCACGGAGAGTGTCTTTCATTGTTGGAAAAAGCCAAAAGTCACTAGGAGCCAGGTCAGGTGAGTAGGGAGCATGAGGAATCACTTCAAAGTTGTTATCACGAAGAAACTGTTGCGTAACGTTAACTCGATGTGCGGATGCGTTGTCTTGGTGAAACAGCACACGCGCAGCCCTTCCCGGACGTTTTTGTTGCAGTGCAGGTTGGTTGGTTGGTTTGGGGAAGGAGACCAGACAGCGAGGTCATCGGTCTCATCGGATTAGGGAAGGACGGGGAAGGAAGTCGGCCGTGCCCTTTGAAAGGAACCATCCCGGCATTTGCCTGGAGCGATTTAGGGAAATCACGGAAAACCTAAATCAGGATGGCCGGACGCGGGATTGAACCGTCGTCCTCCCGAATGCGAGTCCAGTGTCTAACCACTGCGCCACCTCGCTCGGTTGCAGTGCAGGAAAGAATTTGTTCTGCAAAACATTTTCGTAGGATGCACCTGTTACCGTAGTGCCCTTTGGAACGCAATGGGTAAGGATTATGCCCTCGCTGTCCCAGAACATGGACACCATCATTTTTTCAGCACTGGCGGTTACCCGAAATTTTTTTGGTGGCGGTGAATCTGTGCGCTTCCATTGAGCTGAGTGGCGCTTTGTTTCTGGATTGAAAAATGGCATCCACGTCTCATCCATTGTCACAACCGACGAAAAGAAAGTCCCATTCATGCTGTCGTTGCGCGTCAACATTGCTTGGCAACATGCCACACGGGCAGCCGTGTGGTCGTCCGTCAGCATTCGTGGCACCCACCTGGATGACACTTTTCGCATTTTCAGGTCGTCATGCAGGATTGTGTGCACAGAATCCACAGAAATGCCAACTCTGGAGGCGATCTGTTCAACAGTCATTCGGCGATCCCCCAAAACACTTCTCTCCACTTTCTCGATCATGTCGTCAGACCAGCTTGTGCGAGCCCGACGTTGTTTCGGTTTGTTGTCACACGATGTTCTGCCTTCCTTAAACTGCCGCACCCATGAACGCACTTTCGACACATCCATAACTCCATCACCACATGTCTCCTTCAACTGTCGACGAATTTCAATTGGTTTCACACCACGCAAATTCAGAAAACGAATGATTGCACGCTGTTCAAGTACGGAAAACGTCGCCATTTTAAGTATTTAAAACAGTTCTCATTCTCGCCGCTGGCGGTAAAATTCCATCTGCCGTACGGTGCTGCCATCTCTGGGACGTATTGACAATGAACGCGGCCTCATTTTAAAACAATGCGCATGTATCTATCTCTTTCCAGTCCGGAGAAAAAAAATCGGAGGCCTTAGAACTTGAATGCACCTCGTGCTGCAGATTTGTGTGATATAACAGGGAGCAGAACATCTAAAGAGACTGTGTACAGCTGTTGAGGCATTTGTTAGTAGGCAACATTAATGTTCATATACTACTTATTCATATAGCACTTATTCAAGAAAATAAATCTTCCACGTCTACAGTTGACTTCTTTATCTCTTCATTGTGTCATAAGCAGTTTCGAGCCTAAAGTCGCAGTTTCAAACACTTGCATTAGACTGACATTACGACTGAAATCCCTGTTTAACGAAAACGTACATGACACACCTACTTGGGAAGCGAGCTTGGCGAGTGCGCGCCAGGGGATGGCCTGATGACGCTACTTGGCACCGAAGCCGGTAGCCAGTAGGCAAAGTAATCAGTGTGACTGCAAACTTACACAAAAATATCTTTTCCTGATTGTATTGGTCGCTGTTCCAATGCACAGTACATCAGGAGCATGTAAAATACATAAAATGGTTAAACTGAATCACTGACATCATCTTCATATAGCCTTAACTAATGCGTAGAGGCTATAAAAGTTGGAAATGAGGTTCTAGTACTTGTGACCTCTGCAAGTCTGTAGGAAAATGATGCTTTCATTGTTGTTATGGTCTTCAGCCCGAGGACTGATTGATGCTGCTTTCCATGCTACTGTATTCTGTGCAAACCTCTTCGTCTCCGAATAACTACTGAATCTACATCCTTTTGAGGTTGCTTACCGCATTCGTTCCTCGGTCTCCCTCTGCAGCTCTACCCCCACATTTCCATCCATTGCCAAACTGACGATTCCTCGACGCCTAAGGATGTCCCGATCCCTTCTTTTAGTCAAGTTGTGCCATGAAGTTCTTTTTCCTCAATCGAATTCAGTATCACCTCATTAGTTACTCGATATACCCATTTAATATTCAGCACTCCTCTGTAGTACCACATTTCAAAAGGCGTTATTGTCTTGTCGTCTGAAATGCTTATCCAGGGTTGCCACATGTTCTGGAAATCAGGGAATTTCAAACACATCAGGGAAATTTGAATAAAATACTGGAGAAATCTCGTTTTTGTCTCATTAGATGAAATGTCATGCATCGTCACTGGCTGAGTGCAGCTGAGTATGTGCGCCGCTTATCTACTCCCTCATTATTACTGCTTCTTCCCTTCCTACCACTCTTCTCAGCTTGCAATCAGTGCTGCCACCACTTCTTGCCGCTAACCTAGCAGCTGCCGATGAGAGCCAGGGCGGCAAGAAGAGTGGTTTGTTCGGATCTGATGAAATGGCCGAAGACGGAGGTCATGTGGGCTCGAGTTGTGTCTGAGTGATTGTGTGTGTGTGCTCTCATTTTCTGACAAATGATATGGCTGAAAATTTGGTTGCGAGAGTGTGATTGCTTTTTTCTACGTGCTCGTCTGCGGCTCAGCAATCATCTTTATGGTGAGTTGCTACCTATCCTCGTTAGTATTGATTCTCAGAGTATTTGAACAAGTTATCTGTTGCATGGCTTGATCACCGTGGTCTCGTTTCATCAACTAGCTGTCGGTTGTTTCTGCGGGTATCTGTAATGGATCGGGCCTGCCGATCTAAAGCCGTTCGGTTCCCATTAACGTGCAGGCCCTGCGCTTTGGATCTAGTCTCACTGATCTGCCCATAGGCCGGGTCTGTTTGTGTGTGGCGTAGTGCAGCAGATTTTCACGGTTTATCGATGCATCCAGGACTGCGTAGCTCCTCATTAGGCCAGAGGCCGTGGGCGATGGATTTCAGGAACTGCGACCGTCTCACCGCAAACACGTGGCACAGCGTGGTGTTTCATAGACATTTCATTTGTTCTTATACATTTTGTCACTTCAAAAGTAGTTTGTATGTTAGAAAGTATGGAAAATAAGAAGAAGAAAACTGTGTCAGTTGTTGGCTGTTTGTACGCTATGTACTGATATATTTCTTGAAAGAAAAATCACTCAATACCTGTAAAATAATAGATATAGGACAGTGGGTAATAACCGACAATAATGAAATAGTAGAAACGACATATTAGTGGCGGTAACCTGCAGTGTTGGTTTACACAATTCTTCTGCATATTACGAGGGCCGTTCAGAAAGTAACCTCCGGTTGATTTAAAAAAATACACCAAGTTAAATAAAAATATTTTAATATATACATCTTACAACTACATCTTTGCACTATTTTTCTACATAGTCTCCATAGCGATTGAGGCACTTATCGTATCTCTTCACAAGCTTTGAAATTCCTTCTGCATAAAAATCACCCGCTTGTGCCTGGAGCCAGCCTGTGACCGCATCTTTGAGCTCTTCGTCGTCATCAAACCGCTGTGACCCGAGCCATTTCTTCAAATGCATGAAGAGGTGATAATCACTTGGCGCCAGGTCTGGGCTGTAAGGTGGATGGTTGATAACGTCCCACTTGAAGGACTCAAGAAGGGCCGTTGTTCTGCGAGCAGAGTGAGGACGGGCGTTATCGCGCAAAAAAACGATACCGGAAGTCAGCATACCACGGCGTTTGTTCTGTATAGCCCGTCGTAACGTTTTTATTGTTTCACAGTACACGTCTTGATTAATGGTCGTACCACGTTCCGTGAATTCAACCAACAACACCCCTTTGGCATCCCAAAACACCGTTGCCATCAGTTTTCTGGCAGAAAAATCTTGCGAGGCTTTTCTTGGTTTGGTAGGCGAATTTGAATGGGCCCACATCTTTGATTGTTCTTTTGTCTCAGGGTTCACGTACTTAAACCAGGTTTCGTCACCGGTCACGATTCTGTTTAACAATGGTTCTCCTTCGTCCTCATAACGTGACAGAAAGTCTAATGCAGAGGCCATTCTTTGAGTTTTGTGGTGGTCGGTAAGAATTTTGGGCACCCATCGTGCACAGAACTTACGGTAACCCAATCTTGCTGTCACTATCTCGTACAAGAGAGTCTTAGAAATCTGTGGAAAACCAGTAGACAACTCCGACATTGAGAAACGTCGATTTTCACGAACTTTTGCATCAACTGTCTGAACGAGTTCGTCAGTCACCAATGATGGTCTACCCTCCTCTCTTCATCATGAACGTTTTCTCGTCCACTTTTAAATAAACGTACCCATTCACGGACAACTCCTTCACTCATAACTCTTGGTCCGTACACGGTACAAAGCTCACGATGAATAGCTGCTGCAGAATATCCTTTGGCTGTAAAAAACCTTATGACAGCACGCACTTCACATTTGGCGGGGTTTTCTATTGCAGCACACATTTCAAACTGCCACAAAAACTAAACTAGCGCAGGTACGACGTTCACTCGACCACGGCTTGATGCCGACTGACCTGTTGAGTGCGTGAACGCACAGATGGCGTCGCTACTCCCCCCACAACCCGCACTGTGACCAATCGGAGGTTACTTTCTGAACCGCCCTCGTATATACTTCTTACAAGAGGCCTACTTTTTTCTGAGATTATTTCTGAAATTAGTGAAGGTATTTTAAATCTGTATTGCGACTCCAAGGAAATGCGTACTTTTATCGCAAAATGTGTTTCGTTTGATTGAAATAAAATAACATCATTGGTCTTAATGAAACAGATTTACAATTTGGCTTGCTTTCTCCATCTAAAATCAGTTCATTACAGAAGATGTTGATGTTAGTACCTAAAATTTTTGCTCACACAGGGAACCCCATCTGATTGCTAGCTTTTTTTAAATGTTTCCCCATTTGCACTATTGTTTCTTGTACCGTAGCTGTAAAGACAGATTCTCAACATACGTCTTAATTTACTCTTGATATCTCAAAATTTGTTAGGGAAAAATGCTAAAACTTGTTTGGAAATCAAGGAAATGTCAGCGGATTTCACTAGGGGAAACTTGTGGCAACCTTGTTATCATTCACGTTTCAGTTTCGTACAAGGCAATAATCTGGATACATACCTTCAAAAGAGACTTCCTAAGACATAAGTTATATTAGGTGTAAACAAAGTCCTGTTTTTCAGAAACGATTTTCATTCCATAGTCAGTTTCCATTTTATATCCTCTCTGCTATGGCCATAGCAGTTATAATGCTGTCCAAATACCAAAACTTAGGGACCACTTTGACTGTCTCATTTGCTAACCTAATTCCTTCAGCATCACCAGGTTTAATTCGAATAAAATTTCGCTACCCTTGCTTTACATTTGTTGACACCGAGCGAGGTGGAGCAGTGGTTAGCACACTGGACTTGCATTCGGGAGGACGACGGTTCAAACCCGCGTCCGGCCACCCTGATTTAGGTTTTCTATAATTTCCCTAAATCCCTTCTGACAAATGCCGAGATGGTTCCTTTGAAAGGGCACGGCCGATCTCCTTCTCCAGCCCTCCATAATCCGATGGGACCGATGACCTCACTGTTTGGTCCCCTGCCCGCAAATCAACCAACCAACATTTGTTGATGTTCATCTTATAACCTCTTATTCGATACACTATCCATTCAATTCAGCTACTCTTCCAAGTCCTTTGGCGTATGAGTGAGCATTAAAATGTCATCGGCGAACCTCAAAGTTTTTATTTCTTTCCCCTGAATTTGAATTCTCGCTCGAAATTTCTTCTTGATTTCCTTCATTGCTAGCTGACTGCGCAGGCTGAATAACATAGTTGATAGACTACAGCCCCGTTTCACTCTTTTCAACCACTGCTTCCCTTTCCTTTCACGTCTTTCCATTACTGTAACTGCAGTCACATTTTTTTACAAGTTCTAAATAATCATTTGCCCCCTTAATTTATACCCGCTTCTTTAACGTTCCAGCCAACATTGGCAAAAACTTTTTAGAAAAATTTACAAATGCCTTTGTTTAACCAATCTTCTAAAATAAGCCGTAAGATGCGTATTACTCTCATATTCCTACGTTTTTCCTGAACCAAAATTGATCTTCCCCTGGGTCTGCTTCTACCAATTTTTTCATTCTTATGTATGTACACTCGACAGCAAAATAAGTGGGTCACCCCTGAATTCCAACGTGTAGGCTGCACCTGAATGTATGCAACCAACAAAGCATATCTGTGTTGCACATAGTCGCAACCCTCCACAGTACAGTCGTTGGAAGATACACAATGGGTACCGCTAGAGACTACTAGAGAACACCAGTCTTTATGACAGTCCGTCCAGATGTAAAGTAAAACCACGATAGTACAGAAGAAATCATACAGTCCTTAACGTTTGTAAACTAAACTTAATTACAATAAGTGACATTTCAAATGTTATGGGACAACTAGTTTTGTCACACAAATCGTTCAGTAATCCTTAGGCACAATTAAATATTTGAGACAGTATATGGATTTGTAAAGTTGTATGGCAATTGGAAACAAGTTCTTTGCTGTCTGAAAGGATTACCCAACACATGCTGAACGTCGTTCAACGTTCAACGGGGAGTGGTTTCGCATCAACTTTATGTAATACTGAGCAGTTAAAAGAAGACGTGATTAACGGCGGCAACCACTCTACGGAAATCCCAACATTAACAGCGAATCACAAGTAATATCATTGTTCACATCACTCATCAACAGTTACTTGTACACGAAGTTGTACTTTAAATGACATGACCAACGTCTTCGTTCTGGATCCGGATGCAAACCCAGAACGTAAAGCCATTGTTAACCAAGCAAAGCTTTGTGCCTTATCGAGACACGATCACTAGGCAGAAAGATACGTCAAATATTGACGTTTGCACCAGTATCAGTTATCAATTCTCAACTTGAACGTAAATGACGATAATGTTTGTACGAAAGCAGGTACCCTAACATGACAAGTTGTATGGCAATTGGAAACAAGTTCTTTGCTGTCTGAAAGGATTACCCAACACATGCTGAACGTCGTTCAACGTTCAACGGGGAGTGGTTTCGCATCAACTTTATGTAATACTGAGCAGTTAAAAGAAGACGTGATTAACGGCGGCAACCACTCTACGGAAATCCCAACATTAACAGCGAATCACAAGTAATATCATTGTTCACATCACTCATCAACAGTTACTTGTACACGAAGTTGTACTTTAAATGACATGACCAACGTCTTCGTTCTGGATCCGGATGCAAACCCAGAACGTAAAGCCATTGTTAACCAAGCAAAGCTTTGTGCCTTATCGAGACACGATCACTAGGCAGAAAGATACGTCAAATATTGACGTTTGCACCAGTATCAGTTATCAATTCTCAACTTGAACGTAAATGACGATAATGTTTGTACGAAAGCAGGTACCCTAACATGACAATTACCTTCTTGATAATTAACCTCGAAAGACGTTGTATAGTGTTGCATTGTCAAGGAATAAAGGATGCACATGTTTAAAATTGAAATGCCAGCATGTAATGCTGGGGACAAGGATGCGAACTCAGCACCTAATCGGATTGTTGAATAAGTACGTAAAATCAGAATGTATATATCACAGTTTGTCACCAGTAGTGGGGTTGGAACCTTAAATGACGACTGAAGTTGTATTGCCTGACCGGGATTCGAACCCGGCGCCTACCGCCGTCGTTGTCTAACCAGGAACAGACGAGAAATGTCCAATGTTGGTTCACCATCAGCGAGATGTGCACACGTTTAACTAGAAATAAGGTGACGAAAACGTCTATGCTGACTGAGAGTCGAACGCCGCACACATGGTTATGAAGACACGTTAATAATCAACTTCATATTCAGTAGTAGCTAGGAGTAGCATGTTTAGTTGCAAACCTTAAGGCCTTACTCATCCCTAGTAACGTGTTACCTAATATCTGCGATGTTATGATGTTAATTTACAAGTGGTTTGACTGCCGTAAAGAGCAATGTTCTTACATCATTGAGATGTAAATGAAGTGCCTCAGCAGAAAGTAATTTCCGTCTTGCAGCACGTATTGTTTCAGAGACACTGAGAACATGTTATAAGTGCACAAAACGTGTATTATGTACTAAGTATATACTATTATTTGGAGAAGCTGCCGCCAAAGCTGTTTACTTTTACATTCCGCTCAGTTGTCGTGGTTGAATACAGGTTTTCTTGAGGCTACATCTAATGCACAGCGCTTACAAGAAATTATAGTTTCCTGTGTCATGCTATTGCTAGCTAGGTGAAATATTTTGTGGTAGCTATGTTTAAAATGAATGTATTTTTGAAAGTATTGTTCGTCAAATATTTGAATAAATCGTCAACTGTAGGTGTGCCTGCACATGTTAAAGCATAATAGCTGTAGCTGCGTTAGTTTGTACTACAGACTTGGGTAGAATAGGTGTAACTTTTGATCCTTCAAGGGGTGATCGTGGCCCTGCGGCGCGGGTCTGTACTACCCGCGGCTCGCGAGCTACGAGCCAGCCAGGCTGGCCGAGGCGAGACGGAAGTGAGCGATCTGGCGGGCCAACAGCCCGGGACGAGCCAGCACGGCTGCGCCGCATGCCTCTGCCTTTGCCTCTGCCGCTCCGTTTGACGTAAATATGTTTACCTCCTCTCCTGGAATAAGAGCGGCAACCGGAAATACACATCAGGCTGTCTGCCGTAATGGCTCACTGGGAGAGGTCTATTCGAGGTAGTCAAAAAATGGTTCAAATGGCTCTGAGCACTATGGGACTTATCATCTGAGGTCATCAGTTCCCAGAACTTAGAACTACTTAAACCTAACTAAGGACATCACACACATCCATGCCTGAGGCAGGATTTGAACCTCCGACCGTAGCGGTCGCGCGGTTCCAGGCTGAAGCGCTTGGAACCGCTCGGCCACTCCGGCCGGCCGAGGTAGAGTCGTCGCTCTCATTGAGGAAGGAGGATGTTCCATCAGAGAAGCTGGCAGGCGGTATGGCGTACCACATACCACTGCAACGAGATGGTGGATGTCTGCCTTCAAAGAGGCACCACCAACAGGGCTCCTGGCTCAGGCAGGAAGAGAGTGATCTGACAGCAGGAAGACAAGGACCTAGTGTCTAGGAGCAGAGAAAATCCCTTTCTGAACGCGAAGCAGTTGCGCCGGGAGATCAACTTCCCCGGCTCCAGTGACACGATTCGCCGAAGGCTGAGGGACCCTGGACTGCATGCACGACGATCCGCCGTGAATCAAGAGCTCAGCGAGGACAACGTTTTATACCGGCTAGCATTTGCGGAGCTACATCTGAGGGCGTCGTGGAACAAAGTTATTTTCACTGATGAGAAGGTGTTTTCCACCAATAACGACGGTCCACGAATCGTTTACAGGCCGCAAGGGACTCGCCATCGACGCGAATATGTAACCACGACGAGAAGAAGTGGCCGGCTATCTGTTACCTGCTGGGGTTGGAATTCTCCAAGAGGGGCAGGAATTCTTCACAGGATAGAAGGAACTCTGGACAGCGCGCAGTATGCCCACATATTGGAAAATGTGATGCTTCCGTCAGTGCGAATGCTGTACGCAGAAGGGGACGTCACATTGGAAGAGGACCATTCTCCCATTCACAAGTCTGCATTTGTTCAGCACGTATTGTCTTTCCTCTCTCCCAAATCCACGATTGGCGTCAACGTCATGGACTGGCCGCCACGGGCGGCTGATATGAACTCCATGGAAAACATGTGGGCTGAGGTCGCCAGAACATTAACAGAGAACCAACCAACTACTGCGGACGCTCTTTGGGACTGCGTCCTGGAAGCCTGGGAGGAAGTTGCTTCTTCAGGCTGTTACGTCCGACGGCTTATACATTCTATGCCAAGACGCGTGATAGAAGTACAAAATAATGAAGGATTCTGGATAAAATATTAGAGTTCTTAAAATGTTTTGTTATGTCTTCTTTTTCGTCATTTTTCCTCAAAATTCAAATGGCTCTGAGCACTATGGGACTTAACTGCTGAGGTCATCAGTCCCCTAGAACGTAGAACTACTTAAACCTAACTAACCTAAGGACATCACACACATCCATGCCCGAGGCAGGATTCGAACCTGCGACCGTAGCTGTCGCGCGGTTCCAGACTGTAGCGCCTAGAACCGCTCGGCCACTTCGGCCGGCCATTTTTCCTCATTGGAAGCTAGTGGAAGATCGCGTGGCTACAGAAAAGATACAATATGGGTTAGCTTTCCTTTGAGTTGCCCTTTTAATTCAAGTGGGTTTCTTTTGAATATACAGTTTGTTAAGTATTCTCTTTTGATTTCATTTATACCATGTCTACATACTTACAAACTAATCATGCGTAGATGGACTCTGTCACAGTAGTTTTTGTTATTTCAAATACGTCTCTCTCTTCCCCTCCACCCATGAATATACCCTCTGTGCTCCACACAATACGCCAACGATTTCATATTATGTTTACTCGCCGCGCGGGATTAGCCGAGCGGTCTTAGGCGCTGCAGTCATGGACTGTGAGGCTGGTCCCGGCGGAGGTTCGAGACCTCCCTCGGGCATGGGTGTGTATGTTTGTCCTTAGGATAATTTAGGTTAAGTAGTGTGTAAGATTAGGGACTGATGACCTTAGCAGTTAAGTCCGTTAAGGTTTCACACACATATGAACATTTATGTTCACTCGTTGTTAATATCTCTTCTATTCTCTCTCACACACTCTCTCTCTCTCTCTCTGTCACTATCGCCGCAAGTGCCCTTCTATTACACTCCCCCGAAACTTTGTAAACAAATCTAGCGGTTTCCAATGACGCTAAATTTCTCTTTTAATTGCTACTGTCTTTACTCTCTATCATTCCTCTCACCACCTATGAAACCGTATTCGTTGATCTCCCCTTCCCTGTAACCCATTCTTCGTTCTGAGAACAGTCCTTCCTTATCTCTCGGTCCTAAGATAAAACGAACTGTGGCACACGTCTAAATAAGCAATACTTTGCAAGCATTTCATATATTTTGCACTTCTGCACTTCAATCCATTCCCAGATCCCGCCCTCCTTCCTGTTACGCGTCCCTTGACATCTGCATCTACATCTAAATGAATACTCTCCAATTCATAATTATGTGCTTGGCAGGGGGTTCTGTGGTCTGGTGGATTAATCTTGTATTGAGGTGTAAAACGTGTAGGTTCACATCTCACGTCGGGCGTAAATTTTTAACACACACAAGTAGCTCTCCTTCACCCCTAGTAACGCCAAGTGCAGAACGACTGTAAGCTCTGTAGTTCAATACCCGCAGTAAAGATAACATCCCTTCGCTGGCGACTGGGCATTCGTTTGAGCTGTGACAGATGGAGAAACCCCGTAAGGCAGAGACTCTGTCACCAGCAAGCCGTCGTAAACTAGAAAACATATTTCATTTTAATGAACCAATGGCCATGTAAGTTCACAAGGGTCTTACTTGATTTAAAACTGAGACGTTGAAAATTGTGGTGCTGGGCTGGGATTAGAATTCGATTTCAATATGTTCCCGAAGATTGCAAACTCTTTTAGGCGTCCTCGAAAGGCACCTATCTGGTTTCGAATCCTGATCAGCACAAAATATTCATTATTTCATTTCAAGCCCTAGCATGTGCACTCCGAACTACTGATGAAAAATAGTTGCATTTTCAACGTCTCTTCGTGCGTTGTCAGCTGTAACGTGTTCGTTTCAACTCACAGCCACATGATGAGCGTTTTATCACAACATTACAAGATCAAACGTTTCCTTACATCTTTTCAAGTTCAAACATTCCTCTCCATCCTACTGGTGAAAACGGATTTGGGTTTAACGTTGTGTTCGTTGTGATCACCAACGACGACATGTTGTGGATTCAACTTCTAGGCAACAGAGTATTTTCCATCACATCATTGACAGTACAAACATGCCATTCCTAGCTATTATTGGAAAAGAATTTGATAGTTAACGTTTTTTCATGACCACGTGTGCGGGGTTTGAATTCCATTCAGCACAGAACTTTTCGTCGCCTGATGTCTAGCTAAACATGCGCCCATCTCGCTACTGGTGAACCAACAACAGCTATTTATCGTCTGTTCCTGGCTAGAAAACGACGGTGCTAGATGCTGGGCTCGAATCCCAGTCAGGCAAAAACAATTCTATCGTCAATTAAGGTTCCAGCATTTCGCTATTGGTGAAAACATTTGATATTTAACTTCTGATTTTATGTACAGTCGTTCTCAAAAGTATCCGAACGACCTGAATTGCATTTCACCTGATTCCCATGCGACCTACATAACGCAGCTGACTAGCAGGTCCTCTAATCGCTCCTTGGTACAGTCGTTTGACTATTGAAAATGGTTCCAACAGGTCACCACTAGAAAACACTGCTCTGTATCGCAATAACTCAGGATGTAAAGTAATACCACGATACTAAAAATATCAGGGAACACCTCATCACGGGTAAGACTGACCTTATCGATGTTTGATCTAACTGCTTGCAGCTCTTACACAGAAGGGATAAAAACGTTGCATTCAGCGAGGCTGGAACCGCGAACCATACAGTCGCGTTTCCACAGGTCAGCACGTCAACACAGAGCTAGCGGATATATATGGTTTGCGCCATCCTCTTAGGTCAATAGTGGTTACAACTCGTAAACCGCTATTTACAGGACGAGATTAGTTGCGATTGCCACGTTCAATGACTTTTCTGGGCTGAAAACCGTAAATTTACAATCTTCTGTTACACCTCAAGCGATAACAACTCAGGTTATTCAATGGAAATGACACGAGAAATCAAGTGAACTTTGAAGCTTAATTCCGTGCACACCAGGAAGTAACTCGTCGATCACAGAGTTGCCAAACATACCTTGCGTCGTTGCCAAATCTCAGTTACATTACCAGCAGGAAGAAGAGGAACCGATGTGATCCTACAGCGGGCTGGGAAGTGACCATAGCTGGCGCCTCAAAGACGCGACTGCTACGGCCTGCAATACGTAATGCGTCTGATTCTCATTTCTGTAACTAGGTTTAGGGACTGGAGCTTAGTTGCTAATAATACTCAGAACTGACTGCTACTAAGCATCATAAATCAGTAACTCTCATAGTTGTTTTTATATTTCTTTCGTAACTGTACTCAAAACTAAGAAATTCATTCACGGACGTTTTCGTGACTCGCAGATAGTCGAGCACAACAAACAAATAAAAATAAAAAGAGAATGTGTGTGTGTGTGTGTGTGTGAGGAAGGGAGGGAGGGAGAGAGAGAGAGAGAGAGAGAGAGAGAGAGAGGGTAGAAAATTGTTGTAAAGACATTGAATACTGGTATGTAAAGAAATCTTTCATTAAAATAACTCGCTCCACATCATTACGAAATGTCGTATTCATGATCTATGGAACAAGTATTAATCTAATCTAATCATATCATATTGCTGACTATCCATGATGAGTCATGAAGTACCGAAATTTTCGCCTATATCAGTAACCAAATCTAAACTTGAAAATAAAATTCATCCCTGTTAACTAACCATGAAAGATGTCTCATATACCTCAAATCAGAAGTAATGAAGTGTGTATGAATTTAAAGATGAAGCGCATGATGTGAAGTTCTGCGACGGAGATACGAACCCAAGACGTAATCGGATTGTTAACCAAGTAAAACCAAATGTTACGTATAGGTTTCTCTTGCCAGCTACTAGGTGTTTAATCTAAAATAAGGACACAAATTTTTGTGCCTGAGCGACAATCGAACCGCACTCCTATCGTTCTTCTTTATTGACCACGAATATTGCTTAAGTATCAATTGCTTACTCACCAACAGTAAGATGTGTGCGTGTTTGTCCAGAAATTGTTGGCAACACGAACAGACATTAAAAATGCACGTTAATTTTCACTAGCAGGCCGGTGTGCACGTTATAGGGCTTGAAATGGAGTTATGAATATTTTTGTACTGGATCAGGATTCGGACCCACATATTTACCTTTGGAGGAGACCTAGAGAAGACTGCAGTCTTGGGAAAAGGAATGAAATGATTGAACTATACTGTTCTGAGAGATTCAGATCCTCGGAAGAGGAGATACGAATTCGAATCACAGTTCAGCACCAAATTTTTCAACGTCTCTAGTTCAATCAAGTACAAGTAAAATAAGAGCCTTGTTCCTTTAGGCGGCTATTAGTTCATCAAATAAAATAAAATTTTCTAATGTAAGTAAGTTTACTGGTGACAGTATTTCTGTTTACCCTGACCTCCACTCCACCTATGTCATTTTCCAACGTAAACCGGCTCTGCCCCGTTTGGAATGAAGGAACGTGATGTTTAATGCGGATTTTGGATTATAACAGCTTTCTCTTGAGGTTACCAGAGGTAAAGTAAATCTGTTTGTGCCTCTTAAAAGTAAATGCCTGAACCCATGCATTGCACTTGTGATAGTTCGTTCCACCAGACCATTGCGGCCACATTTCCCAGCCCCAGGAGTGTGCTGTAATGGATGATGTGCTTAGCTTACTAAACTAGTCACGGTGGAAAAAACGCGAGTTTATTAAATGGTTAAGTAGAAGCAAGCTTCTGACGTGGAGATTATGCTATTCTCATGTCAGCAGGATGTAAACACTCTTCTAGGCGTCATAGCCTCGATTTGAAGCCATTTGGAAATTTTACTAATTCAGGAAATTTCTTAGTTCCAGAAAATCCACTGTGAAGTGTGAAGTTACCGGATAATTCGATTATCACCGTCATTATTACTATCATTTTCTTCATACCGCTGCTGGAACTCATGTGCTTGAAGATCATTTAAGTCCTTTTGGTCATTATAGAAGTAGTTGCCCAAGAACAAGTTCTTTCCCTGTCTACGGAATCCTTTTCATGTTAATATCAAACATCAGCAATTACTCGTAGATCACATTAAAACTAAAGTAATTGATGAAGACCTTACTTGATAACGAAAACGCGCTGCCTTTCTTCATTTACTTGCGCCTAGAAATGGCTGTCGAATACTGCCAAACCAAAAGCCAAGGGATCTTGCTGCCTTCCAATATACGTCACTGTCGGTTCTTCGGTATGATTTGGTCGACGTGGCCTGTTTCAAGTTGTGTATGACACAGAATGTTTTAGAAAATCAATTGTTTTCTTTTGCAATAAACAGAAAGATTTTCATTCTAAGCTATCCAAGTCCAAAATTTTCGCAATATTAGTTCAAATTTAATATTCGCTTCCATAATGTAAGGAAAGTATTTCACAGTTGCAAAACCCGCATCCGACTCACTGTCCTTACACTTAGTCGCTGGCCATAAATTCTAGCTCAAAGTGACGCCAGTTTAAGTAACCTAATGTATGGAAGACTGTTTGCCAGTGCTCTTTCTCACCGGAAAATATGCAATTCACTCATTGGGCTCCATAAGTACACTGTAACAGTAATTTCTGTGTGTATGCAATTCATACGGATTGTAGAATTTAGTGGTGCTCTCTCTTCCACTTCTGTGTACAATATGCCTGACCTAAACGGGCCCTTTATCATTACAGTCCCTGGGCGGTGCAACATCATATTGACAACAGTAATGTGCTTATACTGACAACCTCATTGTTCGTTTTACGCAATTTTGTAATCATTTAAGTAAAACAACATGACCTTCGAGTGGGAGACATTTCGTCCCCCTTTTCCTTCTGTGAAATTTGTCAGTAAGCTTTTTGCCTTCGAACCAGCGAAATGCGGCAGAGTACGGCTGGTAAACGATTTACAAACCACGATTTAGTGCCGTTATCTCAAATAGGAAAAGCTCTTTATCCAGGTACGAAGGTTGTAAAACAAACTTCTCACAGTTTGCGACCTCATTTTAATACCTCGTGGGAGCAGGCATAATATTTTGCTTTTTCAACACCGAACAATAACACACAAAGATAGAAGATGGAAGGATACAAAGAAAAAATCAGACTCATGGGTGTGGATCCATTTCATCATAAAAAGACTAAACAAGAGGGAAACATTACGAAAGCAATGAATACGCTGGTTAGTATACATTATTTGTATAGATCTGAAGATGAGTTAGCAAATGAATTGATTATTACGTGGTACAGAATAATTAGGTAACTGTGTTTCTTACAGCTTCCATTCGCACCAACATTTTTCTACATTCTCGTGCAATTCATGAAATTCTACTTGTATGATCACAAGACTGCACATAGATGCAATCGATTTCGAGGTTCAAAGTGTTTGTTGTCTTACTTTTCGTGACAGGTTGGCAAAGTTGATTTCCAAAGACTTTTCATTGTACTGAAATAATCTTTTGTAACAAAGTAACAAGGTAAGTGTTTTATTCGTATATATTTCGTGGGAAACTGTAACCGTGATGGAAGATTACACACCTAAATGTTTGACACAGCTGGTAGGAGAAAACGCTGCATATTAACCAAACCCCGCGCCTCCTCTCCGTATCCTCCTATGACACGAGCACAGGATTTTCCTCCTATAACGCTACAGAGCTGTTCCTAGCACAGCTGAGAATTGGCAACATCGTCACAAACATTTGGCAACACTGTGACAGTGCAATTACTTCCGCGTATGGTACTTAACTGACTCGCTAAATTTACTTGATAATCCCTTTCCATTTGAATGACTCGTGGTATATAATCCTCACGTAAACTAAGACACTGAGACAGAAATTTCAATTTTTTGGCTTAAGAAATGCTATTCTTCACATAAGTGACAACTTTTAACATCTTTCACGATGCGTTATGAGGCTGAGCGACCAATACCATGACGAGAGTGGCGTGCTGGCAGCAGCGTGTCCGTAGCCCCGTGGTACCGCCCGTGTCTCGTGTTCCGCCGGTTAAGAAAATCAGTTCTAACTGTGGTAGGGGCAGAACGTGCGAGCTTTTTTTTGTGTGTATTATTTCATGGAGCTGCGAATTCCCAGAAAAAATTCTGTAACAAAATCAGAAGAAAACCTTTACACATCAAATCCTCTTGGCAGCTCGACTCAGTAACTTGTGTTAATGGTTGTAGATCTCTGCTTTCTGACTGCCAAGCTGCTATACAATACAACCGTCTCTGAAGAAATTCGAATCGACCGTCAACGATACGAAATTCAATAATGTTCTTCACTTAAGACTCCCATGCCAGGGTGATAAGTATGAAGGAAATAAATTGATTAGCAAATCGTAAGAAAATACTTTCAGCTCATAGTGCAATGGCGAAAACTTACAATGCTGCACAACAGGTAACGCCTCTTTCCGCTGCTGACAAGCAAATTTAAGGGTTTCTAGGAATACGTAACTTACTTTATGAAATACCACGTTTGCATACCTGTTGAGTATGACACAGCATACCGTTTAAACACAGACCCAATCGAAATCAAAGTGAATAGTGTTTTACTAATTCGTGCAGATAGAGGCACACTTTTGTACAGATACTCAGTTTTGTTAAAACAGACTTTCGTCGTAGGGTTATCGTGGGTAGTTTTATTTCCTTTCTTACAATACAGTGCACAGTTTTCGTAAGGTTTCTTTTAGTGTTGTTAAAACAATGCTAAACATGAGAGAGAAATTAATCATCAACGATATATGCGAATTCTCTGATGTTATCTATAACAGTCTGACAATGCACATGCAGTTTATTGATTACATGCATGTAGAAAACTTGTTCTGAGTTAAAGCTGTCAAACAAGGTTTGAAGAAGAATAAAATGCCACTACCAGACGACAGCTAATGTAGAAAACACTTTTCTGACTATTTTGGCACGATGCGCTCTCCCCATACATAATACAAATGCTTCGAGCGCATCTGCTGCCTGGCCATCTATTAAAACTGAAAAGAACAAAATGACGCAGAAGTTAGCCTTTTTTCCACATGCGACTATTTTGGGTTGAGAAGTGAAGAGAATTATGTTCAAAGTTCCATTAAATTGAATACTTTAGCAGACAGCAGAATTGCGTTTAAAAAAAATGTAGTAACGAATGTAATAGAACACGCGGCGTCTTATCATCAGTGCACGACGCTTACCGTTACGCTACTAGCTGTGACATAGGTACAGCACCTCTGGAAGTGAACAACAGTTCCTCCAGAACTTCGGCATTCCACAGTGCTGTGAGATAATGCATATGGCCGGATATAGACTTCTGAGAGACAGACAGTTACAGCATTTATTTTGCACTGCACGATGGTTTCAACAAACAGATAGCGCAATACAGCAGCTCAAATCGAAAGGAACACTTCCTATATAAATTTCTGCATCCTGCACTGTTGGCAGTTCTGTGTAGGTGGCAGTTACGTTATTTTATTTCGGTGATTACAAAACAGAGTCGAATGTATGCACTGGGTAGCCAAGGCAGCTAGTTCATGGCGATTCGGTCAACCGAGTAAATGAATGTACTGAACATCCTGCAAACCACTACTGGGAGCCTGTGTGTCGGAATTCTCATCTTGTGTGCCGCAATGATGTTATGATAGAGAAATAAGCCGTAGTGAAGTGGGTGTGGTGGTCTGTTGGACTGATGATAGTTTCATATGCTGTTGGTCTCGGTTCGATTCCAACTTCTGTCGATGTTTTTTGATAAGGAGAGGTAGATTCTATTCTCTTCTGGCTACGCCAAGTGAAGAACGTATAATGGCATTGTGGTCTGAAAATCACATTAAACATGATATTCCTTCTCTACAAAGTAGACGTTAGGTGGAACCACAGTAAAGTAAGGAGTGGCGACATGTAGAAACTCTATCACCAGTAACTTTACTTATACTAGTTATTTATTACTAGTGACGAAACAAACACTGTGTATGGTCACAGGACATTTATTCCGTCTTTTATTTGAGCTTCTGTATGTCGATAAAATTGGTTCTGAACTGGGAATGCAACTCAGACCGCCCTTAACGCGGAATTTGATCCCTTCGTGACAATACAGCTCGACTACAACTTGTTTGTTCAAAACTGCAGATTCCTTAACATCTCCACATATTGCGCATGAATGGGTTGGAATCCTGGCCCAGCACTAAACTTTTCACTATGTATTCTCAAGCTCTAGCATGAGAACACCTATCTGCTGGTGGATAATAATTTTTATTTTTGATGCATTTTCATTCGTTGTCAACACTAACGATATCTGACGTTTTTGACTCCTACTGAGACACAGAACTATTTGCGAGATCACTGTAAGTTCAGGAATGTTATTCCGAGCTGCTGGTGGAGAAAAATTCGGTAAGTGTCGCCCCTTTGTGTGTAGTCAACAATGATATGTTTGGGGTTCGATTCTCAGTCAGCACTGAACACTTCATCTTATTATTTCTAGTTCAAACATGCTCACATGTCGCTGCTGGTGTAACAAACCCATACTTAACGTTCCTTTTCTCTAGAATATAACAGCGATATGTGCCGGGTTGGAGTCCTGGAAAGGAAAAATTTATGTTTCGTCTCGTCATTTCATTTAATACATCTAGCTACTGCCGACAAAATCCGATATGTCAAAGTTGATTGTGCTTCGATAACAATCCGATTTGGTTCTGGGTTCGAATCCCTGTCCAACACAAAGCTTTACCTCACTGCATTTCAAGTAAGTTACTTGTGAAGAAGCAGTATTTACCATCTCTCGTAGTTCGTTAACAGGGACAATAGATGCTGGGTAGGAATTCGCGACCGTTAAAAATGTTTACGTTACGTAATTTAAAGTTGATATTTGTTAACTGATATGGTCTAAAATCGAGGTATATCACTCTCTCTATGCCTAGTCAGGAATGACTGTTAGTTTCCGTCAGTCACGAAATCTTAGTTTGCATGACCTGGGTTTGAATCCATATGCAGAACGAGGCGGTTCGTCGTGTCATTTGAAGTTCATACATATTCTCAACTAGCTGCTCGTGAATAACATAAATTTTTAATCACATTTTGTGTTAAATAACAAGTATGGTATGTTACTTTGAAGAGGAAATCATGAATACGACGAACTTACTACGTGCATTACCTATCTGACGTAATAATGAGAGTGCTAACATTTCAGGTATGTCAGTTATTGCAATAAATGCGAGCTTACAAGCCTTAAGGACAGTCTTATCCGTGATGATGTGTTCCCTGATATTTTTAGTATCGTGGTATTACTTGACATCCTGAGTTATTGCGATACAGAGCAGTGATTTGTAGTGGTGACTTGTTGGAACCATTTTCAATAGTTAAACGACTGTATTAAGGAGCGATTAGAGGACGTGCTAGACAGCTGCGTTATGTGGGTTGCATGGAAATCAGGCGAAATGCAATCCAGGTCGTTCGGATACTTTTGAGCATGACTGTACTTCGTTAACAATCCGATTAGGTGCTGGGTTCGCATCCCTGTCACAAGCTATATGGTGGCATTTCAATTTTAAACATGAGCATACCTTGTTCCTTGTCAATGACACCATATTAAACGTCGTTGGGGGTTGTTCTCAGGACGGTAACTGTTATGACAGGATTTACAGTTCAGTACAAACATTTTCGTCATTTATTTTCAGGATCTGAATTGATAACTGATACTGGTGCAAACGTCTATACTTCACGTCTCTTTGTGCCTAGTTATCCGGTCTCAATAAGACACAAACAAAGCTTAGCTCCAGGTCCATAACAACGACGTTGGTCATGTCATTTAAAGTTCAAATTTGTGTACACGTAGCTGTTGATGTGTTACGAGAAATTACTGGTGATTCACTGTTAATGTTGAGATTTCCTTAGAGTGCTTGTTGCCGTTAATCGCGTTTTTCTACTGGTTCGTCCAATATCCAGTTTCCAGAGCCACTCGCCGTTGAGCGACCTTCAGCACGTGGATAGAAAACCTTTTAGAGAGCGAAAAACTTTTTTGACCCACTTTTTTTGCTGTCAAGTGTACGTTGCAAAAAAAATTAAGGGTCACTTTTTTGAAACCTCGTCATTTTCCCCATTGCGACGCAGAAGCTTGAAATTTGACTCAAAGGTGCCAACAACCTTCCACTGCAATGGTACCAAAGCATAGCACCCTGCTACGTCATCCTTGAGCTCGGCAACGCTCCAAATGAAGGCCAGAGCTCAGAAAGTCATGTGAAGTTTGGTTAATGATGTCAATTCTGTTCAACGCCAAGATGGATGTGTCACACGATGGGAAGGTCCTCTCTCTCTCTCTCTCTCTCTCTTTCTCACACACACACACACACACACACACACACACACACACACACACACACACACACACAAACACGCACGCGTGCGCGCTCGTGCTCTGCGATGGGGCTCAGAACAACGACCCCCACTCCCTCAGCGTTGAAATCAAGCGGTTTTTCTGTTTTCCTATGCGTGGTTGAGGAAAACATTTCAGACACACTGTCGCGCCGAATCGGTACGGAGGTGGCATAAAGGGCATCAGTGAAACCACCTCTTCCCTTGGAGTGTACATTTACGCATATTTTGCAGTCGAAAACTACATTTTGCGCTCCGATGTGCGGGACACGACGCATAATAACAAACAGTTGCATTACACTTCATGTACCCTGTATTGATACTCACCGGACTGTCATCAGGAAATGGTGCATTGAGGGCTGGGTAGCCGCCAGTCATGAAAGGAGTGACTTCTGGAGTGGTCGTGCCGCTGTCGCCTGCAAGAATGAACAAATGATACAAAAGGTTGCGGACAGGCTGAAGAAAAGTTGATACAGAAGTCGAAATACAACCTTGTGGTCTAGGGAACAATCCTCACCCAGTGAAATCTGTGGAATGTCAGGAACGACAAGGACAATCATTGCACAGACGCCTTAAGTTCAACGAATATAATGTACCGTTCAGTCATCAATGTTGTACATTACTGAAGGTGATCAAAACGGCGACCGTAACATTCAATGCACCCATAAAATTGTCGTAGAGGACTCGGGAGCACTCGACCAAGTGCACCAGGCATCGTACAAACCTTATCAGACGCTGCAAGTACCTGGGTAAGAAGAGTTTTTTCGTTGGGATCTGATGTCATGACCACGACGCTTCTAATACACAAACACAAAAAAATCAAGAGGTGTCAGATCAGGGGGCCCAGGTGACTATGCAGTTGGACCTCCCTTTCCAATCCAACGCCTGGGAGGTGTGGCTTTGGATGGGGATGTATACACTGCTCAGCGAGAACATGATGACCACCGACCTATTATCGACATAAACACGTCCAGGCGGTAGCAGCGACACCTGGCAAGTAATGACTGCTAGTCAGACAGAGTCGTGGTGCATTTAGTATCAGTGAGCGTGCTGTCCGTGCGTAGAATGGAGAAGGCGCGCGATCTAAGTTTGACCGAGGGCAGACTGTGATAGCCCAGAGGCTCGGCACGAGCATTTAGGAAACTGCACGACTTGTCGGGTGTTCGAGGAGTGCTGTGGTGAGTCCAGACGTTGTGAGGTTGCGAGGCCACTCCTCATAATAGATTAGGACGTCGTAGGCTAGGCACAGTGCTGAAATAGGACAGGCAGCGAACTGCGGCGGAACTAACATGAGACTTTAATGGTGGGCAGAGTACAAGTGTGTCTGAACACACAGTCCACCAAACACTCCTAAAAATTGGCGTCCACAGCCGACGACCCATGCATGTGTCAATGTTAACATGACTGAAATGGACACGTGACCATCGGCACTGGACGTTGGTGCAGTGGCAGAGGGTTACATGGTTTATGAAAACTGATGCCTTCGTCATGCCTATGGGAGGGCGAAATCCGTTGTCTTCCAGGGGAACATCGTGACAATAGTGCTGGAAGGAACAAACTGGCGGTGACTCCATTCACGTCGGCATCCAAGGGCCCAGTGCAGCTAGTGTAAGGCACCATGGCGGCCGAGACTGCAGACCACGCACACCCCTTCATGACGATCATGTTTCCCTACGACAGTGGTATTTTTTAAAAAGATAAAGGTCACGAGGCCAACAGTGTGATGGAGTGGTTGGAGTAACACAGTGGCAAGTTCCAATAGATATGCTGCCCCCCCCCCCCCCCCCCCAACTCGTCAGATCTGAACCCGAACGAACACATCTAGGATATGATAGAACGCCGCGTGAGAGTCATCTTTCCCCTCCCCGGAATTTATGGGAATTAGGTGACTTGTGTGTGCACATGTCATGCCCACTCCATTAAGCGACCTACCAAGACCTCATTGTTTCCATGCCACGACGTGTCACCGCTGTTTCCCGTGTCAAAGGTGGACACACAGGCTGTTACGTAGGTGGTCATAATGTTCTCGCTGGTCAGTGTAGAAACACCAGCACTATGCAGTGCCTGAGCGCTGAAACGGAAACACTGAACGAGGCGGCGCGAACGCTGCATAGACCGACACCGTGCAAGGCCTCGATAGCGGCCCATCCACAGTGCTGCTCATCCCTCTACGCCCCAACACGTACACGGATGCCCATCATCTCTCTAGACGTGGCCTTGTCACGTTCATCTCAGGATCAGTCATATCACTATGATCAGTGTTTTATACGGTTTAGCTTTCGATGCTTGCATAAAGATAGATAATTTTCAGATGAAAACTCAGATTCCATTTTCTTGTTTATAGGAATGGCACTCGGAAACCGGAGTACCAATTGAATTTTGTTACTGGCGTTTTCTTAATTCCCGCGTGCGGATCTGACTCGGGCAAAGTCGGCAGTATTCGTAATCCTCTTTGTTACATTCGCTACATTCTCCACCGTACGGCAAATCGAGGGCTTTTCGATAACGCACAGTTAGTAACAGAACTACGGCAAATGGCCGGAACACAGTTACTGCCGTCCGGTGACCGTGTTTCGCCATGCCTCGTCACCGCAGACGCCGACGGCCAAACGGCTTCATCGGGCTGTACAGGCCTACGCAAGGTAGTTGCTTGGCGATTTACTTCGGTATTATTTCATATGACAATGAGTGTAACACTTGCAATCTTCAGCACTTGTTAGAACGGTATGGTGATTCTTCATTAGTATGTAGTCACGGTTACGTCAGTAATGACATTCAGTTAAGAAAGTGACGAGTAACGAATACTTTGTAGCGAGTATGTGCTTTGACAATACCGAATACATACGGTACAAAATTTGTTATTTTCACAGGTATGCAGAATGGCGCTTACACGAAGCAGCTCCTTGCAACATGTGTAAAGTAACAATTTTACGTATGAATTAGTTTTCCATTATCACTTCGTCTTCATTATGTAAGTGCTTGCCACGCAACGGTTTCTCCATCAGAGGAAAGATGAAGAAGTCAGAGTGTGCCACGTCAAGTCAATGGGTGGGGTGCGCCTAAATTTGGCAGCCCAAAGAAGCAACGTGTTTGACTGGTCTTCTCCAGAAAGAGCTGGGGCATTGTTGCTAAGCAAAAATATCCTCTTGAATAGGGGAGAAAATTTGGAATACATTTCACATACATTTTCTCAGCATATTATGGTCTTAGGTGGAAATTTCAATTTACCAGATATAGACTGGGACACTCAGATGTTTAGGACGGGTGGTAGGGACAGAGCATCGAGTGACATTATACTGAGTGCACTATCCGAAAATTACCTCGAGCAATTAAACAGAGAACCGACTCGTGGAGATAACATCTTGGACCTACTGATAACAAACAGACCCGAACTTTTAGACTCTGTAAGTGCAGAACAGGGAATCAGTGATCATAAGGCCGTTGCAGCACCCCTGAATATGGAAGTTAATAGGAATATAAAAAAAGGGAGAAAGGTTTATCTGTTTAGCAAGAGTAATAGAAGGCAGATTTCAGACTACCTAACAGATCATAACGAAAATTTCTGTTCCGGCACTGACAATGTTGAGTGTTTATGGAAAAAGTTTAAGGCAATTGTAAAATGCGTTTTAGACAGGTACGTGTCGAGTAAAACTGTGAGGGACGGGAAAAACCCACCGTGGTTCAACAACAAAGTTAGGAAACTACTGCGAAAGCAAAGAGAGCTTCACTCCAAGTTTAAACGCAGCCAAAACCACTCAGACAAACAGAACCTAAACGATTTCAAAGTTAGCGTAAGGAGGGCTATGCGTGAAGCGTTCAGTGAATTCGAAAGTAAAATTCTAGTTACCGACTTGACAGAAAATCCTAGGAAGTTCTGGTCTTACGTTAAATCAGTAAGTGGCTCGAAACAGCATATCCAGACACTCCGGGATGATGAAGGCATTGAAACAGAGGATGACACGCGTAAAGCTGAAATACTAAACACCTTTTTCCAAAGCTGTTTCACAGAGGAAGACCGCACTGCAGTTCCTTCTCTAAATCCTCGCACAAACGAAAAAATGGCTGACATCGAAATAATTGTCCAAGGAATAGAAAAGCAACTGGAATCACTCAACAGAGGAAAGTCCACTGGACCTGACGGGATACCAATTCGATTCTACACAGAGTACGAGAAAGAACTTGCCCCCCTTCTAATAGCCGTGTACCGCAAGTCTCTAGAGGAACGGAAGTTCCAATTGATTGGAAAAGAGCACAGGTAGTCCCAGTCAGAAATACTTAAATACTTGCCCTGGAATAGGGAGTCAGTTGAAGAGAAAGAGATTGGCCAGTGAGCAGGGTACGAATGTGGTGGTGTAAGTCTCTGTCGGTCCATTATGGCCAGGGGACATTAGCTGGTACGTACTTCTCAATTCAATAAACTTTACCAACAGCGGTATACTTTACGTTACTGTATTTTATTTCGAACGAAACCAGTTTCGGCAATTTATTTTGCCGTCTTCAGGCCCCATCGTTATGCAACTGACTCATACGGAAGGGTAACACCAACTCACCCTTTCGTATGAATCAGATGCACAACGATTGGGATTCACGGTATCCAGTTTTATGGCGCTATACGATAAGCTCGTTGATTCGATAAAAGCGTATTGGGCCTCAAGATGGCAAAGTGAATTGCCGAAACTGGTTGCGTTCGAAATAAAATAACATAACCTATATATGGCTGTTGGTAAATTTTATTGAATTGAGAAGTGGTGGTATAAGGATGAAGGACCGGTGCACAGTATCGATGGGGTAGGAGTGGCTATTGTGACAGATGAGGGATGGATTAGAGGGAGGGGGGAGAAGGAGAGAGAGATGGGGAAGCAATGGGTGGTAAGGAAATGTGGGGAGGGGAGGGAGATGTAGCCCTGATGAGGTGAAATTGATAAGGTGGACTTATAGCTGGTAGGAGCGCAGAACACAATCTGGGAGGTGGGGATGGTTGAAGTTTCTTTGGGAGAGTATGTGATGGGTGTATAAGTGTAGGGTTGGTGAGATGTACTGGTGAAGGCGCAACAGCGTACGAGGATTGGAACATTGAAGGGAAACTACAGGATTATTGGAGTCGAGTTGCGGATGGTGTAGTTTGTTCGGAGGTGTTCAGTGTGTGAGGAGATGCGGGAATCTGGTGAGCTGGTAAAGGATCCTTTTGAGGGAAGGTAAGTGGATGCTGTAAGCAAGGTGGACTGCCCGGCGTCCTGGGATCTGGAGGGGCTTACAGAACTTGAGTGGGCGGATGTGTCGACATAGTCGATTTTCCTATTAATTTATTTTTTCAACCAAATCTGGATTAATCTATCAGTTGTCCAAGTAAATACAGTAACAATATCTAAGCAAATCCGGTGAACCTCCATGATAATTCTAGAGTAATGATTGCCATAATTTGTGTCCTCACCAACAGAACAAAGAAAAACGTTATCAATGGCCGAGGACACATTATTTTCACTGACGAGACGCACCACCTAATAGAGAAAGCATTAACTAGTAGCATTTCAGCATCTGCCGGCCTGCAACTCGTCATTCCCATCTGCTACAAGCCAAGAATACTGCGGGTACCTACGTCCGTCGGACCCAGTGAGAATGAGTAGGCCATGAGCCAGAGCTAATAGAGAGCATCATGACTGATACAGGGATTAGTGATCACAAGGTCGTTGTAGCTAGGCTCAATACCGTTTCTTCCAAATCCACCAGAAACCAACGCAAAATTATTTTATTTAAAAAAGCGGATAAAGTGTCACTAGAAGCCTTCCTAAGAGACAATCTCCATTCCTTCCGAACTGACTATGCAAATGTAGACGAAATGAGGCTCAAATTCAAAGATATAGTAGCAACAGCAATTGAGAGATTCATACCTCATAAATTGGTAAGAGATGGAACTGATCCCCAATGGTACACAAAACAGGTCCGAACGCTGTTGCACAGGCAACGGAAAAAGCATGCGAAGTTCAGAAGAACGCGAAATCCCGAAGATTGCCTAAAATTTACAGACGCGCGAAATTTGGCACGGACTTCAATGCGAGATGCCTTTAATAGGTTCCACAACGAAACATTATCTCGAAATGTAGAAAATCCGAAGAAATTCTGGTCGTATGTAAAGTACACAAGCGGCAAGATGCAGTCAATACCTTCGCTGCGCAGTGCCAATGATACTGTTACCGACGACTGTGCCGCTAAAGCGGAGTTATTGAACGCAGTTTTCCGAAATTCCTTCACCAGGGAAGACGAATGGAATATTCCAGAATTTGAAACACGAACAGCTGCTAGCATGAGTTTCTTAGAAGTAGATACCTTAGGGGTTGCGAAGCAACTCAAATCGCTTGATACGGCTAAGTCTTCAGGTCCAGATTGTATACCGATTAGGTTCCTTTCAGATTACGCTGATACAATAGATCCCTACTAAGCAATCAAATACAACCGCTCGCTCACCGATAGATCTGTACCTGCAGATTGGAAAATTGCGCAGGTCGCACCAGTGTTTAAGAAGGGTAGTAGGAGTAATCCATCGAACTACAGACCTATATCATTGACGTCGGTTTGCAGTAGGGTTTTGGAGCATATACTGTATTCAAACATTATGAATCACCTCGAAGGGGACGATCTATTGATACGTAATCAACATGGTTTCAGAAAACATCGTTCTTGTGCAACGCTGCTAGCTCTTTATTCGCACGAAGTAATGGCCGCTGTCGACAGGGGATCTCAAGTTGATTCCGTATTTCTAGATTTGCGGAAAGCTTTTGACACCGTTCCTCACAAGCGACTTCTAATCAAGCTGCGGGCCTACGGGGTATCGTCTCAGTTGTGCGACTGGATTCGTGATTTGCTGTCAGGAAGGACGCAGTTCGTAGTAATAGACGGCAAATCATCGAGTAAAACTGAAGTGATATCAGGTGTTCCCCAGGGAAGCGTCCTGGGACCTCTGCTGATCCTGATCTATATAAATGACCTGGGTGACAATCTGAGCAGTTCTCTTAGGTTGTTCGCAGATGATGCTGTAATTTACCGTCTAGTAAGGTCATCCGAAGACCAGTATCAGTTGCAAAGCGATCTGGAAAAGATAGCTGTACGGTGTGGCAGGTGGCAGTTGGCGCTAAATAACGAAAAGTGTGAGGTGATCCACATGAGTTCCAAAAGAAATCCGTTGGAATTCGATTACTTGATAAATAGTACAATTCTCAAGGCTGTCAAGTCAACTAAGTACTTGGGTGTTAAAATTACGAACAACTTCAGTTGGAAAGACCACACATATAATATTGTGGGGAAGGCGAGCCAAAGGTTGCGTTTCATTGGCAGGACACTTAGATGCAACAAGTCCACTAAAGAGACGTTTTTCGTCGCGCCGATATCTATTTACGAAATTTCAGTCACCAACTTTCTCTTCCGAATGCGAAAATATTTTGTTGAGCCCAACCTACATAGGTAGGAATGATCATCAAAATAAAATAAGAGAAATCAGAGCTCGAACAGAAAGGTTTAGGTGTTCGTTTTTCCCGCGCGCTGTTCGGGAGTGGAATGGTAGGGAGATAGTATGATTGTGGTTCGATGAACCCTCTGCCAAGCACTTAAATGTGAATTGCAGAGTAATCATGTAGATGTAGATGTAGATGGTCGGATATATCCGTCATGCCAACTTAGAAGCTTTATGGCTGGCGAGGCTGCAGTACTTACCACAAATTTCAGTGTTGCCCGGAAAGATGTCCGCACAGGGAGGGACGGTAAGTTCCGCAAGGCGGTCGGGTCCCTCGCGTGTCTCGTTGCGGTCGCGAGGAATCACCCGCAGCTCGTACGTAGTGTCGAAGGACAGGCCGTCCAGCCTGTACGACAGCCAGGCGCCGCCTCCTCTCTGATCCTCTGGGAGGTACAGCGGCTGTGGACAAGCCACGTTTCCCGTATCACAGCTACCTTGCTGCCTGTGGTGTGTGTACGGTAAGACCTTCCGTACACACACCATCACATTATTTAACTTATCACTCTAACGAAGTAGGCGAGTGTCAGCAATATGTCTCGTGGTCTTATCGTGGCGTGTTTATCTTCTGCCGTTAGGTCAGACGATAGAAATGCCACTTGCACGCTTAGAGTAGCAGATTGACGGTGACCAACTTTAAACAGAACTTGTTTAGTTTTCACACACATTTATTAAAATAATAACAAGCATAGACATTACGTAACTTGATTCTGGATGCTGTTTACAATTGACAATCTGAAGTTCCTGTGGTCTTGGTACGTTAATCTTATTCTCACATATCTCTGATACCTGACAAAAGTGTTTATACATTTATCTTCATGGCTATGTACAGGAATATGGTAATCTTATTAGGTGCAGACTGAAACTTGACATAGGCTGGTACAGACTAATGCAGACTGGTACAGACTGGTGCCGACAAATGCAGACTGACTAATCGGAGGTCTGTTCACTCGTTTAATACCTCGCGCATTCAGGTATCACTGCGCGAGTGTGATCTGCGAGGAGAAAAAGTTCTATGTTAGCAGCAATCTCATTGGCTGCATTACATATTAATACGCGGATCGGCGGAAGCAGAATTTGGTCCGTCTCTAAGGCAGTGCCATCTCGTAGTGCGGAGACGGACGAGCGCTGCGCCTGCGCTGTTGTGCTTAGCGAGGTGCGCTCTAGTGGGAAAGTTGTGTACGCGCTGACTACGCTGAACTATGTACACAACACTGCCCCTTACCAAACAAGTCAAAACCACCGCGGTAAGAAGCACATGAATACATCAGTACAGAGAATGCTTCGCTTCAGCTGTCGAGAATGAACGATATATTGACCACAATATGTTACGCGGCTAAAAAATCCTATTCTCAAGTAGTAAAAGTTAGAACTGCTGAGCTTCTGTGTTAATAAATTAACAGTAATCTCCAGAATTTTTAAGGTGGTGGTGGTTAGTGTTTAACGTCCCGTCGACAACGAGGTCATTAGAGACGGAGCGCAAGCTCGGGTTAGGGAAGGATTGGAAAGGAAATCGGCCGTGCCCTTTCAAAGGAACCATCTCGGCATTCGCCTGAAACGATTTAGGGAAATCACGGAAAACCTAAATCAGGATGGCCGGAGACGGGATTGAACCGTCGTCCTCCCGAATGCGAGTCCAGTGTGCTAACCACTGCGCCACCTCGCTCGGTGATTTTTTAAGGAATCGAACTCGCATGTATAAAACAGCTTCAAGTGCCAGATTACTGTACAAATGAGTTAATGTGTTAAATACACTCTAATATGAAAAAAAAACGACACACCACGAAGGAATTATTCAAACGGGACGGAAAACGGTAGATTTCATGTACATATAAATACAGACAAATGATTAAAATTTCAAAAAAGTTCAATGACTTGTTCAAGAGAAAGAGTTTCACAAATTGAGGAAGTCATTAATGCAATGGTCCACCTCTGGCCCTTATCAAGCGGCTGTTAGGCTTGGCGTTGATTGGCGTGCCAAATTCTGTCCTAATGACGTGTAATATCTTCAAAATCCCGAGATGGTTGGAGGATCCTGTCCATAATTCTCTAAACATTCTCAACTGGGGAGAGATCTGGCGACCTTGCTGACAAAGGTAAGGTTTGGCTACCACCGACAGGGGGAGGCCACGACGTTGACATCACGGATTTAGTTCAGGCATTGTACTCCTTTACTGGGCCATTAAAACAACATAATGTACAAGTAGAAAACACCGGCAGGGTAGCTCAGCGTGTCCGGTCAGAGAGCTGACTGGTCTCTGTAATAAAAAGAACCTGAGTGAGGGCATCAACGACAAACGTCAACGGATGTTGAACAAAATGAAAAAAAAAGTGGTTAACGTTCGCGCTCTGCGAGAGGGCCCTGGACGAGGCGACGGTTCGAATCTCGCTGAAACGTATCTTTTAATCTATATTTTTTCATCACTGCTCACAGTACTTAATTTGTACGACATTTGAGAGGTAATATAATGAAAAAAAAAAAACAGGCTCATTTTCATGAAGCTGTAGTGAATTTCATATGTTATTTGAATATTTAATATTTGTAATTAAATGTTCAAGGACGAGGGACAGGCTTTGGAAGCCCAAGCCAAACTTCGATAAATAATGATGTGAATGACGTTACTCACAATCCGTAATACAGCGTGTCACAAGAGTAGTCACAATAGCAGCGGACAATTACTCGTCAGATGTGCTCTCGACATCACACGTTGCAGGATGTTATTTGTCATACAGACATGGAAAACAACTTGACACTTCATGCAAATATACGTCGTTTTTTCATTATATTACCTCTCAATTGTCACATAAATTACATAATATGACCAGTGATGAAAACGATAGATTAATAATTACGTTTGAGCGGGAGTCGAACCGTCGCCTCATACACGTTCGTCTTACGAAGCTCGATCGCAAATCACTTGACCACCATAAACTCTAACGTGCGGCACCTACACACAGATACGTAAGCCACATAAGAAATGGGTAAAAGTTCTCTTGCGATAATCTACGAGGGTCACTCCAAAAGAAATGCACACTATTTTTTTAAATCCATCTTTTATTCTACATGTTTGAAAGTTTTATAGTGTGTAGATACATCCTTTATAAACAATATTTTCATTTCCCCACATAATTTCCATCCCTCTCAACTGTCTTACGCCACCTTGGAACCAGCGCCTGTATACCCGCACAGTAAAATTCTGGACCAACCTGTTGGAGCCACTGTTTGGCAGCGTGCACAAGGGAGTCATCATCTTCAAACCTTATTCCACGAAGAGAGTCTTCCAGTTTCCCAAGGAGATGATAGTCACATGGAGCCAGGTCAGAACTGTAAGGCGGGTGTTTCAGTGTTGTCCATCCGAGTTTTGTGATCGCTTCCATGGTTTTTTGGCTGACATGTGGCCGTGCATTGTCGTGCAACAGCAAAACAACCGGCTTTCGCCAATGTGGTCAGACATGACTCAGTCGAGCTTGAAGTTTCTTCAGTGTCATCACATATGCTTCAGAATTTATGGTGGTTCCACTTGGTATGATGTCCACAAGCAAGAGTCGTTCGGAATCGAAAAACACCGTAGCCATAACTTTTCCAGCAGAAGGGGTGGTTTTGAATTTTTTTTTTTTTTTTTTTTTTTTCCTTGGGTGAATTTGCATGATGCCACTCCATTGATTGCCTCTTCGTCTCTGGTGAAAAATGATGGAGCTATGTTTCATCACCTGTCACAATTATTCCAAGCAATTCATCTCCACCATTCTCGTACTGTTCCAAAAATTGTCTGCATGCCGTTTTTCTTGTTTCTTTGTGAGCCACTGTCAACATCCTGGGAACCCACCTGGCACAAACCTTTTTTAACGCCAACACTTTCAGTATTCTGCAAACACTTCCTTCCCATATCCCAACATAGCGCATAGCGCGACAATTCGGTCACTGTGATGCGTCTGTCAGCAGTCACCAATTCTTTAACTATCTGCACATTGTCTGGAGTGTGTGCAGTACGAGGCCTGCCATTGCGAGGGCAATCCTCAATATTGCCGTGCCCGCTTTCATCACGTAACCTGCTTGCCCACCGACTAACTGTACTGCGATCGAAGCAGCATCTCCATATACGTTTTTCAACCTCTTGTGGATGTTTCCCACTGTCTCGTTTTCACAGCACAGGAATTCTATGACAGCACGTTGCTTCTGACGAACGTCAAGTGTAGCAGTCATCTTGAAGACATTAGAAGACATGCTGTGACGGCGCCGCTCAAGGGAACAGGTTGAACTAAATTTGAAAACAAGCGGGAAGGATGTATCTACACAATGTAAAACATTCACACATGCAGAATGAAAACTGTATTTTTGCAAAAATTGTGTGCATTTCTTTTCGAGTTAGCCTCGTAGGAACTGCCAGGACAGTGCAATGTACTACTTGCACATTATGTTGTTTTAATGGCCTACTAAACGTAAAGAAAGTTCGAAGTAAATCTGTGATCCCAACGTCGTGGCTTCCCCCTATAAGGCAAGCAGTAGAACCTCTCGCCATGTGCTGAAATGTAAGCCCAAGATGGTTTGAAATGAAGAACAACAACACCGAGCATAGAATATCGTCGACGTATGTGAGGCAATACTGACCCTACGACTTATCTTAGAAGAAAGATTAACGAAAGGCAAACCTACGTTTCTACCATTTGTAGACTTTGAGAAAGCTTTTGACAATGTTGACTGGAATACTCTCTTTCAAATTCTGAAGGTGGCACGGGTAAAATACAGGGAGCGAAAGGCTATTAACAATTTGTACAGAAACCAGATGGCAGTTATAAGAGTTGGGGGGCATGAAAGGGAAGCAGTGGTTGGGAAGGGAGTCAGACAGGGTTGTAGCCTCTCCCCGATGCTATTCAATCTGTATATTGAACAAGCAGTAAAGGAAACAAAAGAAAAGTTCGGAGTAGGAATTAAAATCCACGGAGAAGATATAAAAACTTTAAGGTTCGCCGATGACATTGTAATTCTCTCAGAGGCAGCAAAGGACTTGCAAGAGCAGTTGAACGGAATGGACAGTATCTTGAAAGGAGGGTATAAGATGAACATCAACAAAAGCAAAACGAGGATAATGGAATGTAGTCGAATTAAGTCGGGTGATGCTGAGGGAATTAGATTAGGAAATGAGACACTTATAATAGTGAAGGAGTTTAGCTATTTGGGGAGCAAAATAACTGATGACGGTCGAAGCAGAGAGGATATAAAATGTAGACTGGCAATGGCAAGGAAAGCGTTTCTGAAGAAGATAAATTTGTTAACAACGAGTATTGATTTAAGTGTCAGGAAGTCGTTTCTGAAAGTATTTGTATGGAGTGTAGCCGTGTATGGAAGTGAAACGTGGACGATAACTAGTTTAGACAAGAAGAGAATAGAAGCTTTCGAAATGTGGTACTACAGAAGAATGCTGAAGATTAGATGGGTAGATCACATAACTAATGAGAAGGTATTGAATAGAATTGGGGAGAAGAGGAATTTGTGGCACAACTTGACAAGAAGAAGGGACCGGTTGGTAGGACATATTCTGAGGCATCAAGGGATCACCAATTTAGCATTGGAGGGCAGCGTGGAGGGTAAAAATCGTAGAGGGAGACCAAGAGATGAATACACTAAGCAGATTCAGAAGGATGTAGGTTGCAGTAGGTACTGGGAGATGAAGAAGCTTACACAGGATAGAGTAGCATGGAGAGTGAAGTGTCGGCAGAAGTGCCAACACCGTGTTGTTTGACGAAGCCGAAATGCACGCTATAAACTCACTCAGGCTGGCGTGAGGTCTGAAAC
This sequence comes from Schistocerca nitens, assembly GCF_023898315.1. Lineage (NCBI taxonomy): Eukaryota > Metazoa > Arthropoda > Insecta > Orthoptera > Acrididae > Schistocerca > Schistocerca nitens. The sequence continues at coordinate 195,817,957 of NC_064617.1, read as the reverse complement.
AGGATACGTAATGAATGCTATAAAGAAAAGTACGTAGCTTCTGGAATACTTAACTTTAATCCATAATTGGTGAACATTGGTCTTGTTACTGTACATGCTTCATTAGATACATAGCAAAGGATAAATGGCGCCTTGCTAGGTCGTAGCAATTGACTTAGCTGAAGGCTATGCTAACTATCGTCTCGGCAAATGAGAGCGTAATTCTCAGTGAACCTTTCCTAGCAACGTCGGCTGTACAACTGGGGCGAGTGCTAGTAAGTCTCTCTAGACCTGCCGTGTGGCGGCGCTCGGTCTGCAATTACTGATAGTGGCGACACGCGGGTCCGACGTATACTAATGGACCGCGGCCGATTTAAAAGCTACCACCTAGCAAGTGTGGTGTCTGGCGGTGACACCACATTCCTCCCCCGCAAATCGGCGAACGGTTGTATTATAAGGCTTCCGCCCGCCGTGGGGAGGACCGCATGTTGACGTATGCGACGAGGTGGGGAGCCTAACAACAGGCGAGGCTGTGCCACCCGCACCCGGCCATTCGGTCCGAGGGGAGCTAGGAAACGCCTGAAAACCTAGTCCAGGGTGCACGCCAACATGCGGTGTATGCGCCCTAAGAAAGTCAGGAGGGGCCGAAGGGTCGACCTCCATCGAGTCGGAGCACCCGACTGGCGAAGACGACAGATGGTCCGGAGCGGGCAAGAGTTCCATGTCGGAGCACAGCTGGTCACGGGAAGCGATCGGCGGCGCGTGACCCAGGGAGGCGCTTGGCGGCTGCAGCGAAGCGTCCACTGCGGGCGGCGCCGGCGGGAGAACAGGCGGCGGCGGCGGCGCGTCGCCATGGGGCAAAATGGAAGGCAGCGTCGGTAACACCTGGGGAGAGTGCTAGTAAGTCTCTCTAGACCTGCCGTGTGGCGGCGCTCGGTCTGCAATTACTGACAGTGGCGACACGCGGGTCCGACGTATACTAATGGACCGCGGCCGATTTAAAAGCTACCACCTAGCAAGTGTGGTGTCTGGCGGTGACACCACAGAGAGCTTCATCAAACCAGTCTCAGGACTGAAGACCACAACAACAACAACAACAACAACATATCTGTGTTTTAAGAATGCCAAGGATGACAACCAAAGGGGTCCTGCTAGGAAAAGGAACGGCACCTCAGACCATCGCTACTGGTTGTCGGGCCGTATAGCGGGGAACAGTCAGGTTGGTATCCCGCCACTGTCTGTGGCATCTCCAGACACGTATTAGCTGGTTGCTGAGGCTCAGTTCGAAGAGGGACTCATCTCTGAGGACAAGTCTACTCCAGTCAATGAGATTCCAGGCCGAAGACGTGTCTGGAGCCGCCCCGAGCAGCAGTGGCATACCAGATCCCAACCTGACTGTCGCCCGCCATACAGTCTGACAGCCAGGAAAGATGGTCTGGACCCCTTTGGTTGTCATCCTCGGCACGCTTAAAGCACGGCGGTACGTTGACGACATTGTGCGCTCCGTCTTGTCGCCTTTTATGGCAAGCCATCCTGGGCTTACGGTTCAGCAAGATAATGCCCACGCGTACATGGCGATAGTTTCTACTGCTTCTATTCGTGCTTGCCAAACCCTGCCATGACCAGCAAGGTCGCCGGGTGCCTCCCCAATTGAGAACATTTGTTGCAATCAGCTCGGGATGTTGACGGTCTAACACGCAGATTGGACAGAATTGGGCACTGTATCGCTCAGGAGGGCATCCAACAACTCTATCAATCAATAACAAGCCCAATAACTGCTTGCATAAGGGCCAGAGGTGGAACAACACGTTATTGACTTGCTCAATTTGTGAAGCTCTTTCTCTTGAATAAATCCCACAATTTTTCTGAAATTGTAATCATTGGGTTGTCTGCACACTGATTTCTACTGATTTCTGTCCAATTCGGATAATTCCTTCGAGGTGCGTCCTTTTTTCTTTTTTTCTTATGTAAGACTGCATTTCATGGGTTTTTATTTAAATGGTCATTTTAGTATATAAAGTTGCCACCCTTCCACCGTAAGACTTTTTTTTAAAATCAAGTTACACCTTCGGTGGCAAGTTAATCTTTTAATGTTAGTGTTTTGTACCATTTCCATCCCTCCTACGGGGTGCATAGTTTATGTGCTTGTGTGAGTTGTTACAATTTTTAGTTTAAAGTAATCTGATGTGTTGCAGATTTGCACCAGTGTAGTCCTTCAGAAGTTGTTGTGAGCGGTCGTGACTACGGCCGTGTCAAAAGCGAGTGGCAAGGTTCTCAGCCCGAAAGCTCATACAGTCAAAATTTGTTCTTTGTGCCTCTGAATAAATTGTAACTTGATATTTAGAGGGTGCTTTCTGATTATAATTTTAAATTTGTTTAAAAAAAGGCTTTTAGGAATAAAATTTCCATTTGTTGAAAGAAATTTGATTTGTTTTCATCAGTTACCCACTGGCAACTACTTCCACGCTCACATAGTGTGATTAAATGTGTTAATGTTCTTGATGAATTGCTAGCAAATAAAGCAAATTCTTAAAAAAAGGGTTTTGAAAGTAAATTCACGGTTCACATGTAAGCAATAAACAGTTAAGAAAAAGTTTGAAGTTGGAAGTAACTAAGTGCTCTAATTACGGAACAAAAGCTAGTTTTTCAGGCATCTGATTGTTTTCGACGTTGTATCCCCTGAACTGTGTATTGTAAAATGATACAATTTTGCAGGTGCGTTCAGTGATATATGTGGATGCTGCCTGTAAATTGTGTTGCGAATGGAGTTAGCAGTAAACAGCTATAAGGGGCAGTATCCACGAATGGAAAAAAGTAAGTAAACAGTTTATTACTTCAAAAGCAATCGACGTAACAGTTAATACATTCATTCTGTCTTCATGGAAAACTGTTTGCTACGAACCATGATTGTACTGAGCCGTGCACGTATTCATTCGGAGAAAATCGACGGCCACGAAGTCTTTCTCCAGGGCCCCAAAAATATGGAAATGGCACGGGGAGGTAACGGGATTGTTCGGGCGATGCGTATGGCCTTCCGTGCGTAGTCGAAACAACGTTAGGAACATGTGAGCGGGCGTTATCCTACAACACAATGATGCCGTTTTTAAGATTCCTGGGCGTCTGGATTTGAAGGTGCACGTTAATTTTTGTAAAGTGCCCACGTACCACTATGCATTAATGGTGGTGCCGTGTTCCAGGAAGTGAATGAGTAACGGGTCCTTGCAGCCAAAGAGAAAGGTTATCATGACTTTCTCGGAGCTGGCATGCCAGTTGTTTCAACTACGCTGCAGTAGTTCGGCTGAGAAGCTCTTACACACTCTTCATACAGCCACATCACTTCCCTAGCGATTTCCGTATTTTTGGTGTCCTGAAAAAAGGCGTTCGTCCCGTTAGACACGTACCTGCAACTCAGATTGTGAACCGTGAACTATGAGCTGGGCTATTCAATATATAGTACGAGTAATATAGATACTGCGGTGGCATTGTGTAATGGCTTTCTAATAAACCAAAGTGAAAGTGGCCCGAAAAACGAGTTTGGAGCAAGTATGCAACAAATTACTGACTTATCTCACCCTGAAATATTTTCAGGAACCTAATTCTTCACTATTTTAATTATTACTACTTTCTGGTACAATATTTCTTCGTCCTTAGGGAAATTAATCATTCTCACCTGTAAGTGTACCAGTATCGTTACATATAATGATACCGTTACATATAATGATACGAAAGCAACATGTAACACCGCAGTAATAGAAGTGCGCAGCAACATACTTTTCCTATATCAGTAGTGTGGTGTAGATTCATAAGTTTTTCACGAGTTCTGCTTCGAAGAAAACAAATCACTTGCAACTTGTGTTAAAGCAAAGTCGCTGGGAGCCTACTCTACTACAATTAGAATGGAAATTAATGACGAGATGCCAGCCGATACTGGCCAGGGTTCTTTTATGGCACTGCATACATGCCAAAACATCCCGCCACTCATGATGCAATCTCCTCCAAGAGTGCTAACTACAGATCAGCATAAATTGGGTACCACCGAAATATGCCGCCATTTCACTGCCCTTGGACGAAGGTGGAACATCAGTGTGTGTATGTGATATCTTATGGGACTTAACTGCTAAGGTCATCAGTCCCTAAGCTTACACACTACTTAACCTAAATTAGCCTAAGGACAAACACAGACACCCATGCCCGAGGGAGGACTCGAACCTTCGCCACGACCAGCCGCAGAGTCTATGACTGCAGCGCCTAAGACCGCTCGGTTAATCCCGCGCCCGAACATCAGTTGTCATATACATTAGTCCCGTCTCAGTCTTATATAAACAACGTCCAGCGACCAAAGTCAAGGCGACCATCACAATACGTACCGACTCCTGACACAAATGTACCAAAGAAGCCGAAACATAGTGAAACGCTTAGTTGTAATGTCGTAGTGGACGTAGATATGGTAGATGCAGATCACATTGTAGAAGCTATATACATAGTACTTGTGTATTAGTTCAGTAGAAATAAATTCCAATGAGCAACCTGCTCCCAAAAAGTTTGGTTGTCCTACGCGCCACGGTTGTAACTCCTGCAGGAAGTAAAATGTTTCCTAGCATCAGGAAACATGCTAGCAAAGATAACACATATCATGCTCATATGTTGCCTTTGTAGAGGGAGAAAATGGTAATGTGGGAGAGCTACATCCAATGATCCTACGAAGAATGTTATTTAAAGAAAGTAACAATTTACAACTTGAAATTATTAATATTTCAGCTAGCGGTAGAAGCAGATAAAAAACTGACACGAAAACTACGTAGTTACCAGACAGATTAAGAATTTTGATGACTTTTGGCAAAAAAGTGTGGAGGCTTACTTTCATAGTTTTCTCACGGAGGCCAGGAGTTAATTCGCCATCTTGGTACAGCATTATCTAAAGAAGATACCCTTGCAGAAATAACTGCATGGGGGCCGAACCGCACAATTATCCTGGGTTGGGTGTGGGGCGGCGGTGAGGTGGGTGGACCGCTGTGGCCTGTTGTGGGGTTGTGAACCACTGAGGGCTACGGCGAGACGAAGCCTCTCCGTCGTTTCTAGGTTCCAGGTTCAATACACACTACACACAACCGTTTTGAAGCAAGAGCCCCCAACTTGGTGTTAACCAGAGCCCACTAGAGCTATCGCGCAGCTAGTGCACAAAAACATTTTCTGAAACAACAAAATGTAGAAAATGTCACTGCGTACAAGAAGACAACAGCGAGAGTTCAAAGAAAGTCAAGAGAACGTAGAAAGAACAGCAGGAAAAAATATTGTGAATCCTTAAATAGAGAAGGGGCATTCAATAAGTAATGCAAGACATTTTCTTCTCGGCCACTTTCAGTTAGAAAAATGCACATTTTGTTGTGGTACATCGAGGAATATTCACGCTTCGGCTCCTATAGTTTTATGGTATTCTGATACATGGTGGCGGTATACGAAGTTTTCGAAATGGCGTCTGTAACAAATATGCGTTCCAAGCAGAGAACTGTCTTTTGTCGGAAAACCAGAACATCTGTGCTGGTCCTATGCATTTTCTATTTGGAACAGTTCTGGGGATTTTGCTGGTCAGGGGAATACCTCAACGTCACGACAACAATTCATAAGAATACGTGTTATGTGTGGACGAGCACTCTCCTGTTGAAAACTGGCGCCACGATACTGTTGACACGTGAAGATGCAGGATGTCTGAGACACACCGCTATGCTGTCCGAGTTCCCTAAAGTCACTACCAGCCGTGGCCTCAAGTCATACCCAGTGGCTTTCCTAACCATGGTGCCACGCGTAACATTACAGTCGCTCTCCAAAAAATTAGAAGAATAGTACATCTCCCTAGGTCGCCGCCATACTAGCTGACGATGGTCATTCGGGGACCGAAGCAATACAGAACCGCAATTCATCACTGAACACAATACGACGTCATTCATAAGCAATCCTTACTTTCTGGTCACTCGCCACTCCAGACGCAGCCGTTTGCGTTCTGGTGTTAACGGCAGGCTACGTCTGGGACGTAGTCCACCTGCTGCTTGTCTTCGACCAACGGTGGGGGGTTAGACAGAATGTTGCAGGGAGTATATCACTTGTTCTCGGATGGCAGGGGCAGATGTGAAGCGGTTGCGATGTGCTTGGTGCACATACGGCGATCCTCTCTCGTGATGGTCAGATGTGGTCTTGCGATGAGTTATACATGCCTTCACGTTCCCATACAATTCAACATCGGGCCACTGTCACAATCGAATGCCCCCCAGATCTGATATTGCACGATTCGTCCAGCCGGCCAAATGGAGACCCTTAACAAAGCCACTTTCAAACTCTGTCAGGTGTTGATAACGCTGCTTCACGCGAATATGTAGCACCTCCGAGCCCTTCACAGTGATCAGTCAACATTTGACGTATACCCTGTCAGTCTTGCTGATAACTCTAAACGCAAACGACATTAATGCACCCTGGTAGCCATTCTAACTGCCGAAGAGAATTGTAAGTCTTATCAATTACATTCTCTCCCTTGGTGTGTAAAAGTACGAAGTTACACTGACAGTAGACTAAATCTTCTGAATGCCAAGGGCGATTTACAACACAAGAAAGGTGCATGTACCACTGGAAGATGTCGACCATATAAACTGCATCTATCAAAATATTCAAGCGTGTTCTGTTCATCTTCAGGCGTTTATATATACAGAAAGTCGTCGCTCAAAAATAAAATGTATTAAACTAAAGTAACATAAAACTTTTTGCTTATTGTTCGCTGCAGGCGTGGCTGCTGGGGTGTTTGGAGGGGGGGGAGCAGTGATTGGCCAGAAAATGATGTCTAATGAGGTCATCTCCTGGCGTAGAGCTCTGTCTCGTTGTTTATTATGACTGTCACGACAGCCTTCGTAGGATGCAGATAGCTTTGCATCAATTGTTATTGCGCGAAAATGGTGCGATACACTTTTTTATTTGACAATTGTTCACTTACGATTTTGGCATCCCAAATCTTCGTTTGCATCATTGACACATGGCGGAGCTGTTATGAGACATTACACTATTGAACTATTTACACTGTAGCGCCGAAGAATCTGGTATAGCCGGCCGAAGTGGCCGTGCGGTTAAAGGCGCTGCAGTCTGGAACCGCAAGACCGCTACGGTCGCAGGTTCGAATCCTGCCTCGGGCATGGATGTTTGTGATGTCCTTAGGTTAGTTAGGTTTAACTAGTTCTAAGTTCTAGGGGACTAATGACCTCAGAAGTTGAGTCCCATAGTGCTCAGAGCCATTTGAACCATTTTTGAATCTGGTATAGGTGTGCGTATTCAAATACAGAGATATGTAAGCAGGCAGAATACGGCGCTGCGGTCGGCAACGCCTATATTGGACAAGTGTCTGGCGCAGTTGTTAGATCGGTTACCGCTGCTACAATGACAGGTTATCAGGATTTACGTGAGTTTGAACGTGGTGTTATAGTCGGCGCGCGAGCGATGGGACACAGCTTGTCCGAGGTAGCGATGGAGATTTTCCCGTACGACCATTCCGCGAGTGTACCGTGAATATCAAGAATCCAATAAAACATCAAATCTCCGACATCGCTGCGGCCGGAAAAAGATCCTACAAGAACGGGAGCAACGACGACTGAAGGGAATCTTTCAGCGTTACAGAAGTGCATCCCTTCCGCAAATTGCTGCAGACTTAAATACTGGGCCATCAACAAGTGTCAGCGTACGAATCATTCAACAAAACATCATCCTCGTAGATATGGGCTTTCAGAGCCGAAGACCCACTTGTGTAACCTTGATGACTACACGACACAAAGCTTTACGCTTCACCAGGGCCCGTCAACACCGACATTTGACCGTTGATGACTAGAAACATGCTGCCTGTTCGGACGAGTCTCATTTCAAATTGTATAGAGCAGATGGACGTGTAGGGGTATGGAGACAACCTCATGAATCCATGGACCCTGCATTTCAGCAGAGGACTGTTCAAGCTGGTGGAGGCTCTGTAATGGTATGGGGTGTGTGCAGCTGGAGTGATATGAGACCCCTGATACGTCTAGATACGACTCTGACAGGTGACACATACGTAAACATCCTGTCTGATCACTTGCATCCATTCATGTTCATGGTGCATTCCGACGGACTTGGACAATTCCAGCACGACAATGCGACACCCCACACGTCCAGAATTGCTACAGAGTGGCTCCAGGAACACTCTTCTGGTTTTAAACACTAACGCTGGCCACCAAACTCCCCAGGCATGAACATTACTGAGCATATCTGGGACGCCTTGCAACGTGCTGTTCACAAGAGATCTCCACCCGATCGTACTCTTTCGGATTTATAGACAGCCCCGCAGGATTCATGGTGTCAATTCCCTCCAGCACTACTTCAGACATTATTCAAATCCATGCCACGCCGTGCTGCGGCACTTCTGCGTGCTCGCGGGTGTCCTACATGATATTAGGCAGGTCTACCAGTTTCTTTGCCTCTTCAGTGGATTTTGGCAGTATCTGTCTAAGTGATTCACTGTACAAAGTTTTCTGCAGAATGGGCATCGTGGCAGAAATGGAAATTTTCATTCATAGTACAAAATATTGGAGATAATATTCTTAATGAAATATCAAGTTTTAAGAACTAATAATTCTTCTGCAGCCCAAGCCATTTCTAATGCAGTAGATGTAAGATGTGCCAATGTGAAACAAACTACTTACAGACTGTCAGTATCGCGAATATCGATGTAAATTGTGTTAGTCGATACTCATTCACGCGCTGCAAGACCGTCATATTGTATTAAGTGCAAACAGTGTCGAATTAAATAGTGCAATAGTTTAACGTCTGACAACAGCTCCGCCAAGATACCAATGATGCAAAAGAAGCTTTGGGACGTTAAGATTGCAAGTGAACAACCGTGAAATTAAAAGTGTATCACACGATTTTCGCTCAGTAACAATTGATGGTAAACTATCTAAATCCTACACAGGCTTTTGTGTCGATCATAATAAACAACGAGATACAGTTCCACACAAGTAGAAGACATCACTAGACATCAATTTCTACCAATCACTGGCCCTCCTATCTTCCTCCAAATACCCCAATAGCAACACCAGCAGCGAACAATAAACAAAAAGTTCTATGCTAATTTTATTTTTAAGCAACAATTTTCTGCACATATAAACGCCTGCAGATGAACAGAACATGCTCAACACGCGCTGCAATAAGTTAAATTAAACGTAAAACCAAATAAAAGTGGCTGGTAGCAGAAAATACAAATAACTAATTATTCCACACAGTCACAGTCCCCGAACGTAGCCAGTGTGGCCACAAATAATAATAGTCATGTTACTACTGTTCTTTCCGGTATTGTATTTAGGTAGTGGTCTTTCATGCGCGAATCAAACCTTTTATTTCAAGTCAGATGTCAAGATGTATGACTCACCAGAGCTTCTAAAAGCTGCAAAGAACTGTGTCTTACATCTCTCCCCCGAGTCATTTTCCGTTCTCCTTCCGCTGCCTTTCCCCATTCCCTCTCGCGTCTATCCCGCTCCCCACTTCTGTGTCCTCTCCCTTGCCCCCGCCCCCCGCCTTTCGTTTTTTCCTCTCCTCTCCCCCCTTTTTCCCCCCTCCTCTGCCCAGGTTCCCCCTCCCATCTGCCCTTGCCTGGGGAGTGTCATCTTCGTGCCGACCTTTTAGTGCAATGTTCCTAGTGATTGTTAAGTGTTGTGCGTCTTTTCCGAAGTGTTGCAAACGGACATCATGCTGTCGCAGAGTGTGATTTTTTTTTTGTATCTCTTGCGAACAGAATCCAGACTGTCGCCGTGTTTTTTAATTGTCTGTCTACTTTTTCCCTGTCTGCTTTCTGTGTATTTTATTATCATCGCCCACCATTAGTTTTATGTTTTAACTTTCCACAATTTTCCGCCGTTTTTACATTTTACGTCACCGTTTTATCGCCTGTTTTTATTGCTTCTTATCTTCTTATGTTTTAAAAATTCTGTTGGCTGAAGAGCGGTGTACTAAGCTGCTGCCGCCCTATTCGGGGGAAATCGGAATCCAATAATGGAAAAAAAAGTGTCTTACCTCGTGGGCGTGATGTACTCTGACGTCCTCCGGCGGCGCTCGCCAGATGTCGCTGAAACACGTCGCGTCTGCAAAACAAACATTACGTTGCTACTAATGGAAAAACTATCAGGGACAAAATGTCTTACTGCTGGTCAACACTTTCACACGGATAGTGGAAATGCGTTGCTCTCTCCCGATTACATAAGAAAATAAAATTGCACTTCTTCAAAGTACTAAATTAGCTGTAAAATTTCAAGTTATCTCTGCAGCATTAATAATTCTCATGAAAGGCAAGGAAATTAATGTGTGATGACTGCGTTATTTAAACATATGTGCCGTACAACGTTTACAGCAGCATACTAATCTGCAAAAAAATGTTTGAAATATTGTTAGTGTTATTCTCATCTACGCTAGTCCGCCTAGTGAAAGCCTCCACATCTCTGCATAATTACTACAACCTACAGCCATTTGGATCTGTTCGCTGTAGTAACGTCTTCATCTCCCTCTATAATTCTAACCCTCATACCTTTCTCCACAACCTATTGTCTGGAATGTGTCCTATCAACCAATCCCTACTTTAAATGAAGTTTTGCCATAAATCCAGATCAGTATTTCATCATTAGTTATCTGAGCCACCTACCTAATCTGCAGCACTGTTCTGTAGCACCGCATTTCAATTTGTTTTATACCCTTCTTCTCTGCGCTGTTTATCATCTACGCCTCACTTCAGTACAAGACTGCACCACACAAATACCTTCATAAAAAAATACCTGACATATTTAAAAATCCGCCTTTTTCAGAAACTCATTCCTTAATGCAGTTCCCTCAGCACTGCCTGATTTCATTCACCTGAACTACAGTCGTTTTACTTCGTTGCTGTTCTTTTCATAATCCCTTTCCAAGGCACTGTCCTTTCACTGCTCCGTCACTGACAAAAGTATGTCATTGGCTGTAATCTATCTATAGGGTTTCTGAGACACAGTTCAAGAGTCCACCGCTAGTCAGTGGCAGGAAATTAAAAAGAATGACTAATGGTGTTGGCACGAAATATAACAATATTAGATGGTGGTGTAGGAAATTTTAAACTTAAAGATGGCGTTGGCAGGAAACTGAAAAAGTCCAAGATAGGTGGAACATACAAAAAGCTCCAAAACAGGTCAACCAACACAGTTGTGCTTTGTGATACCTCTGACTTTACGATCCAAGAGTGTGTCAAGATCAAAACGTTTATATTTAATATTGTACCAGTACTTATCATCTCACATGTGTGCATAAAGCATGAAAAAATGAGTAAGCTTCACCTAACTTGTGTAAAATGATGCGCAATCTAAGATATTTGCCAGTACTACAGTAGTTTCAAAAATTACATAAGCTTCACTTGTATTGTGTAAAATGATGTCACATGCAAAGATATTGTCAACACTACAGTATTTACATGTCGAAAAATACGTAAACTTCACTTAATTTGACTTGTATAAAAAATATTGCCAATACTACAGTATCTTTAAAAAATTACAAAGTCTTCTTCAGCTGTATTGCGTAAATTGACACCTATCAGCACATGCACACACATATACTCGTACCATCTGTATTTCATCTCACTCGAAGAAAAATGTTAATATCAAATTCTGTACATCATACGTGACATCACCCCCCCCCCCTCTCTCCCTCCTCTCTCTCTCTCTCTCTCTCTCTCGCTCTCTCTCTCTCTCTCTCGCGCACACACACACACACACACACACACACACACACACACACACACACACACAGAGGTTGTGTGTTTTGTCAAAACCCAGTTATTTTACAAAGTTTTTTTTTTCCTTTTCTACATACGATTGTTTTCAACTAAATACTATGGATGGTCACCTGTTTTTTGTAGTTCCGTGCTGCACAATTATATTCCACTTTGTGAATCATAATCTCCAGTCTTCACTGTTTCATAGAAAATAAACAAAACTGATGGGTCAGACTCATGGATGACGATGGAAACACTGTTACAGAGGATACTTTTGGACTTAATGCAAGTCAGGTGTTCTTGTGGGCAAGCACTTGTATCCATGTGTGTGTGTGTGTGTGTGTGTGTGTGTGTTTGGGGGGGGGGGGGAAGAGCGAGTATCTGTAAAAAAAATGTTGGGTTTTGATTAAAAAATACACACAATTCCATTATTATTTTGTAAGAGAGAGAGACGAAGAGAGAGGTGACATGTGAAAAGAGTACAGTAATTGACATAAACATTTTTTAAAAGTGGAGTGAAATAGAGACGTGTGTGAGCATGTGCAGAAAGTCACCGATTTATGAAAATCAGGTAAAGAAGCTAATGCAATCTTTTTGAAAGTCCTATGATATTGACAATATCTATTTTGAACGTGGCGCCAATTCAAGTGAAGTTTGAGTATTTTTCAACACGAGAATATTGTAGTATTGGCAATATTTTCGAACATGGCGCCATTTCATGCAATTCAGGTGAAGTTTTCGTGATGTTTTGGAAAGTACTGTAGTGTTCGCAAATATCTTTGAACACGGTACGTACCACCTTATGTAATTCAGGTGAAGCTTACGTATATTTTTTTCTGCTGTGAGTGCACAATATGAAGTGGCAGGTACAATATTTGATAAAAATATTTTGAATTTGACACCATCTTATACTATAACATCAGAGGATGGGATTGGGAAGCACAGCTGAGCTAGTTTCGCCATCTTGGATTTTTTTAAATTTCCCGCCGCCAGCATCTTGGATCTTTTTTCAGTTTCCTGCAACTGCAATCTTTGATTTTTGAATTCGCCACCTCTGAAGAAATCTGCAGTTATGAGTACAATTTATTTGGGTTATTACACTGACGCTGTAGAAACACACAATAAAGACAATAACGTACAGTTCAATGCCACACAAACTGAAGATAGCCTGCCAATGTTAAAGTCCAAATGTAGTCTTAATAGCAAAAGTCGCGAAAAGGTAATGACCTGTGTAGTGAACATTCTATCAAGCAAGTAAACGAGAAAATGAGTCCTTGTCATGCTCGTTTATACAGTTTTGCATTTGTTTTATTCTGGAAATTATGTTATTTGCCATTAGATTCTCCGTACCCTACACTGTACAGACTGCCAAACGATCTGCAAAATTCAGGCACTTTGTCAGGGCAGGCAAACTTAAATTGATCGTGAGAGCGACGCGGCTTTACGTCACGTGATAAATATTTTAAAAAAATATGGTTTTGGTATACTGGCCCTCGTAACAGGAAAATGACAGACGCGAGGACGCCGCAGTTTTGTGTGAGAAATTAAAACAGAGCACACGAGTGAGCCACGCCCAGTGCGCAAGGAAACAGGTGAAAAGTTTGTCCGCTGTAGTAACTGCGTGACCTGAATGTCATTTATACACATTCGGTTTCTATGGACCAGGGAAAGTCATAAAAATAATGAGAATTCACGTACCTGTCAGAAATGAGGAAAGTTATCCAGAGTGCAAAATACGTTTCCATTTCATTTCTTATATCATGTGGAGGTAATAATACTTGTTATGTCACTTCAGCCTGCTCAGAAACAGTGTTTGGTGGACGCCACTGAGCTTCCATGTTTGATGTTTGAGATGAGGTACATCATTCGGCTGCACCACAGCGGAACAGACTGCTATTGCACCTTACTTATTCGTAGGTCTGCCGATACGGTAATTAGACAATAAACACTTGTTACAATCGTTGTCAAAAACTAAAGTATAACTTTGAAAAAGCACACTGAATGGGCATTTGACGAGGAAATTTGCATGCCGAAAGTAATCTTCGGCAGTTCAACACGCTGAGTGAGAGTAGTACGTCAAAAAGAATACCAGTATTAAATAAACAGAAATGGGCAAAAGAAATGCACCAGCCACATAGTTTAAGCGTGGCTAGAATGTTATGATGGACTCACCTTCACCAGGCAGCCAGGAGACGAATGCACCGACGGTGCCGTCCGGTCGCGCTATCACACGTGTGCGCACATCCACCACACCGGACACGTTGTGCTTCGCTGCAACAGACAGTTCTGCATCTTATTGTTGTTTGTCAAGTTGGAGGATGATTCTATTCTACGAGGTCTGTTCAAAAAATTCTGGAACTTCGTCCACAAAATTTTTCTACGCTTATCTATTACACTGAAGCGCCAAAGAAACTGGTACAGGCATGCGTATTCGAACACGGAGATACACTCCTGGAAATGGAAAAAAGAACACATTGACACCGGTGTGTCAGACCCACCATACTTGCTCCGGACACTGCGAGAGGGCTGTACAAGCAATGATCACACGCACGGCACAGCGGACACACCAGGAACCGCGGTGTTGGCCGTCGAATGGCGCTAGCTGCGCAGCATTTGTGCACCGCCGCCGTCAGTGTCAGCCAGTTTGCCGTGGCATACGGAGCTCCATCGCAGTCTTTAACACTGGTAGCATGCCGCGACAGCGTGGACGTGAACCGTATGTGCAGTTGACGGACTTTGAGCGAGGGCGTATAGTGGGCATGCGGGAGGCTGGGTGGACGTACCGCCGAATTGCTCAACACGTGGGGCGTGAGGTCTCCACAGTACATCGATGTTGTCGCCAGGGGTCGGCGGAAGGTGCACGTGCCCGTCGACCTGGGACCGGACCGCAGCGACGCACGGATGCACGCCAAGACCGTAGGATCCTACGCAGTGCCGTAGGGGACCGCACCGCCACTTCCCAGCAAATTAGGGACACTGTTGCTCCTGGGGTATCGGCGAGGACCATTCGCAACCGTCTCCATGAAGCTGGGCTACGGTCCCGCACACCGTTAGGCCGTCTTCCGCTCACGCCCCAACATCGTGCAGCCCGTCTCCAGTGGTGTCGCGACAGGCGTGAATGGAGGGACGAATGGAGACGTGTCGTCTTCAGCGATGAGAGTCGCTTCTGCCTTGGTGCCAATGATGGTCGTATGCGTGTTTGGCGCCGTGCAGGTGAGAGCCACAATCAGGACTGCATACGACCGAGGCACACAGGGCCAACACCCGGCATCATGGTGTGGGGAGCGATCTCCTACACTGGCCGTACACCACTGGTGATCGTCGAGGGGACACTGAATAGTACACGGTACATCCAAACCGTCATCGAACCCATCGTTCTACCATTCCTAGACCGGCATGGGAACTTGCTGTTCCAACAGGACAATGCACGTCCGCATGTATCCCGTGCCACCCAACGTGCTCTAGAAGGTGTAAGTCAACTACCCTGGCCAGCAAGATCTCCGGATCTGTCCCCCATTGAGCATGTTTGGGACTGGATGAAGCGTCGTCTCACGCGGTCTGCACGTCCAGCACGAACGCTGGTCCAACTGAGGCGCCAGGTGGAAATGGCATGGCAAGCCGTTCCACAGGACTACATCCAGCATCTCTACGATCGTCTCCATGGGAGAATAGCAGCCTGCATTGCTGCGAAAGGTGGATATACACTGTACTAGTGCCGACATTGTGCATGCTCTGTTGCCTGTGTCTATGTGCCTGTGGTTCTGTCAGTGTGATCATGTGATGTATCTGACCCCAGGAATGTGTCAATAAAGTTTCCCCTTCCTGGGACAATGAATTCACGGTGTTCTTATTTCAATTTCCAGGAGTGTATGTAAACAGGCAGAATACTGCGCTGTGGTCGGCAACGCCTATAAAAGACAACAAGTGTCTGGCGCAGTTGTTAGATCCGTTACGGCTGCTACAATGGCAGGTTATCAAGATTTATGTGAGTCTGAACGTGGTAATATATTCGGCGCACGAGCGATTGGACACAGCATCTACGAGGTAGCGATGAAGTGGGTATTTTCTCGTACGACCATTTCACGAGTGTACCGTGAATATCAGGAATCCGGTAAAACATCAAATCTCCGACATCGCTACGACCAGTAAAGGATCCTGCAAGAACGGGGCCAACGAAGACTGCAGAGAATTGTTCAACGTGAAATAAGTGTTACACTTCCGTAAATTGCTGTAGATTTCAATACTGGGCCACCAACAAGTGTCAGCGTGCGAAACATTCGATACGGGCTTTCGGAGGCGAAGGCCCACTCGTGTACCCGCGATGACTGCACGACACAAAGCTTTACGTCTCGCCTGGGTCCGTCAACACCAATATTGGACTATTGCTGACTGGAAACATGTTGCCTGGTGGGACGAATCTTGTTTCAAATTGTACAGAGTGGATGGACGTGTGCGGGTATGGAGACAGCCCCATGTATCCATGGACCCTGCATGTCAGCAGGGGACTGCTCAAGCTGTGGAGTCTCTGTAATGGTGTGGGGCGTGCGCAGTTGGAGTGACATGGGAACCCTGATATGTCTAGACAAGACTCTGACAGATCCTGTCTGATCACCTGCATCCATTCATGTCCATTGTGCATTCCGACGGACTTGGGCAATTCCAGCAGGACAATGCGACACCCCACACTTCCATAATTGCTACAGATTGGCTCCAGGAACATTCTTCTGAGCTCAAACTCTTCCGCTGACCACCAGACTCCCCAGTTATGAACATTTTTGAGCATATCTGAGATGCCTTGCAACGTGCTGTCCAAAACAGATCTCCACCCCTCGTGCTCTTACGGATTTATGGACAGTCCTGCCAGATTCATGGTGTCAGTTCCCTCCAGCACTAGTTCAGACAGTAGTCGAGTCCATGCCACGTCGTGTTGAGGCACTTGTGCGTGCTCGCGGGGGCCCTATACGATATTAGGCAGATGCATCACTTTCTTTGGCTCTCCAGTATACTTATTGTGAATGGTCTCCTTCGAAATGCGGTCTTCCACAGTCGATACACCTCTTCCATCGCCGTTTCCATTTCTAGAAGCCATCTGAGTTCACCTTTTGGACCGAGCAAGGTGACGCAGTGGTTAGTACGCTGAACTCGCATTCGGGAGGACGACGGTTCAATCCCGCGTCGGGCCATCCTGATTTAGGTTTTCCGTGATTTTCCTAAATCACTTTATGCAAATGCCGGGATGGTTCCTTTGAAAGGGCACGGCCAACTTCCTTCATCATCCTTCCATAATCCGATGAGACCAATGACCTCGCTGTTTGGTCTCTTCCACTAAACCAACCCCTCCCCCCCCCCCCCTCCGTCCCCCAAGCCAGCATATGTCGCTTGTTGCCGGATCGCACGAAGCGCCGCTTGCGAATTTTCTTTTATCTCGCCTATTGTTGAAAATCTTCGTCCTTTCAATGCAGTTTTCAACTTTGGAAATAAAAAAAAAGGTCCTCAGGGCCAGGTCTGGAGAGTACGAATGATGACGCAGCACAGTGATTGCGTTTTTTCGTGCAATAGTCACTCACCAATAGGGATGAATGGGCGAGTGCGTTGTCGTGATGCAAGTGCAATAACTCGTCTCGTCACATTTCAGGGCGTTTACTTCTCACATTTTCTCGCAGACGTCGTAGCACGCCCCAATAGTACCATCTATTAACAGTTTGTCCGTATGGTACGAATTCATGATGAACTGATACTTCAAAGTCAAAGAAAACTATCAGCTTGGATTTGATATTTGACCTGACCTGACGAGCTTTTTTTGGTCTCGGAGTCCTTTCTTGACCCATTGTGAAGACGGAACCTTTGTCTCAACACCATAACCGTAGACACACTGAAACTACGTCTTTAATTGTTTTTATTAAACACTGACCTACCAAATTTTCCTTGAGAAACACAACTCAAACTTAACCTATTCATTTATTACCCACAATATACAAGCCCAACGCAATCTGACTTCCAATAATTAACACAAAAAATGGCCCTGAATTCCAAGAACCCTAACAATAATGCAAATCCAAAAAATATGATATTAAAGTAATATGAAACTACCTCCAAATCTGTCAATTGCCTAAACTCAATTCAGTCACGAATCCCGATAGTGCAAATCCCATTCTTTTTCATGTCATTTACCTCACAGAATATCTTCACAACATAAACTACAACAGTTGCAGCAAGCAGCAACACGGCCAGCTAAATAAAAAGATTCTAACTACTATAGACTAACTACTAGGAGGCATATGGTTAGCAAAAGAAAGATTTTTTTTGAAGAGCAAACAGTGTATTTAGAAAATTTTACATTATGCATGTGACATCCAGTTCCAAAAAATATAGTTGTCAATAATTCCACTGCGCCGGCCGAAGTGGCCGTGCGGTTAAAGGCGCTGCAGTCTGGAACCGCAGGACCGCTACGGTCGCAGGTTCGAATCCTGCCTCGGGCATGGATGTTTGTGATGTCCTTAGGTTAGTTATGTTTAACTAGTTCTAAGTTCTAGGGGACTAATGACCTCAGAAGTTGAGTCCCATAGTGCTCAGAGCCAATAATTCCACTGCCTAAACATTATCAACCATCCATCATCATACATTTCCTTGCATATTTCCTTATGAACATATCATTTCATCTCACTTTACATTGCGTGTCCTACAAAACAGTTTCCACTAAGAAAATCATGTCCATATACTTCCCTATCCACTCGCTGTCTACTGGTCCGTCCAACCACAGAATCTCTTGCCGAGGGCGCAGAGCACTGTCAGCGATATTAACACAGTCTACAGCGCTGACAACATACAAACAGGCTACTTACGAGTACATCACTTATGATTCTCTTGAGGCACATCTCGTTCTCATTTGCGCGTTCCAAAAGCTCTTCACAGATTGCGAGGCGAAGGTCTTTCCGGTCTTGACTCATGAGCTATGGGATGAACTTGGCAGCAACACGATGCATTCCAAGATGCTGTGTCGGGATTTCATGACATGATCCAACTGCAGTGTTACGTTCTTCTGCAATCTCTCGAACAGTCAGTCTTCGATTGGCACCTGCATTTCGTTGATGTTCATAACGTGAGCGTCATCGGTAGCCGTCGAAGGGCGTCGTGAACGGGGGTCATCTTTAACTTCTGTCCGGCCATTCGCAACGAGTACGGCTTAAGCACTCATGACGGTAGGCTTCCTGCATCATTTGGTGTGTCTCTGTAAAGGATTCCATAAGTTACACGCAAAAATTAGTACAAACGCGTTGCTCCTCTAACTCCGTCCTCTCGAAGTTCGCAAACTGTGCGACACAACGTTCTACTCAATACAGGACTGAACAATAACTAACATACAACAATGAAACTTCCGGCAGTTACACATTAAACATAGGGTGTGCAGGGATGCCAACTACATTTCGTTCCAGCACACGAATGGTGCGAAATTACCAATGTTTCGGAATTTTTTTTGAACAGACCTCGTATATAGCGAATTGCAACGCCAGACAAGTGGAACGAAACACACTATCGATGCTTCTTGCAGGGATTGGTAGTTGACTCTTAATTTCAGCTAATATAGCAACGTACTGCGTACAAAAAAACCTGAAAAGCGAATTATTGTTCGATTATACGTTTGGCATGAGTCACTATAAGTAAGTAAGTTTGGAATGAGTCACTATAAGTAAGTATCTAGGAGTATATGCTCAAAGCGACTTAAAACTGGAGTGACACACGGAAACTATCTGCGGTAGTTACTTGTGAGATAGTCATCAGAAGAACCGCAAGGAATCTATACATTACAGAACCATAGATTGAGTGAATCTTGTGCATTTCTCGTCAGCCTAGAGGCTTTGCCAGGCAGATTAATGGAAGAGATACTGAACGTCCAAATAAGAGTAACACGTTTTGCGCAGGTTCATTAGTTGGCGCATGAACATGACTAACGCGCTCATCAGACACCAGTGGCAGACGCTAATAAGTGGAGCGTTTTGTACAAGGGAGAGGTTTATATTTAAAATTCCGATAACTCGCGCTTCAATTAAGTCGTGCAACATATTACTTCCGCTCACAGACATATGGCTCACTAAGCATTGAGCGTACTCACAGAGGCTTCCAGCGCATCATTCGCGAATAAGACAGGAAATAGGATAATAACAGTGATACTTGATGCGTCCTCCGCCTCAGGCCTTAATGTGGTTTTTTGGAAAATATACAGGATGACTCAGCTAAGCTGTATCTCTATACTAATAACTGAACCTGAAAAACCGTCGTGTCTGTCGGTTTCTCTTTGAACAAGCTGATCTCCAAAACTACTAAACGAATTTTCAGGGGGGTTTGCATCTGGAACGGTATAGCCTTTAGTTCAATGGTCGTCAGACTGCGGCTAGCGGCAGCATGCAGCCCGAATCAGATGTGCTTCTCGCGACTAACATTGGAGTCCAAAAACGTGAAACAACGGTAACAGCTTCTCAAGAGTGAATTTTTCTTGCCCAGTAACAAACAAAGAAACTTGGGGAGACAATAATACACTGAGGTTACACAAGTCATGGGAGAGACGACGGTAGAATCGAAGGGGTAGTGCCACTGCCGGATCTGTCATTTGCATCGAGGTGGTTCATGTGGTAAGGTTTCCGACGTAGTTAGAGCCGCACGAAGGGAATTAACAGACTTTGAACGCGCAATGGTTGTTGGAGCTAGATGCATGGGACCTTCCATCAGAGACGCAAAATCCCCAAGATTGGCGATCTTTTACAGAAGCTCGAAATTCAGCACGGACTTCAATGCGAGATGCGTATAACAGTTTCCACAACGAAACTTTGTCTCGAAACCTGGCAAATTGCGTTCTTATGGAATATCGTCTCAGCTATGTGACTGGATTTGTGATTTCCTGTCAGAGAGGTCACAGTTCGTAGTAACTGACGGAAAGTCATCGAGTAAAACAGAAGTGATTTCTGGCATTCCCCAAGGTAGTATTATAGGCCCTTTGCTGTTCCTTATCTATATAGATGATTTTGGAGACAATCTGAGCAGCCGTCATCGGTTGTTTGCAGATGAGGCTGTCGTTTATCGACTAATAAAATCATCAGAAGATCAAAACAAACTGCAAAACGATTTAGAAAAGATATCTGAATGGTGCGAAAAGTGGCAGTTGGCCATAAATAACGAAAAGTGTGAGGTCATCCACATGAGTGCTAAAAGGAATTCGTTAAACTTCTGTTGCACGATAAATCAGTATTACAATTACGAACAACTTAAATTGGAAGGAACACATAGAAAATGTTGTAGGGAAGGCTCACCAAAGACTACGTCTTATTGGCAGGACACTTAGAAAATGTAACAGACCTACTAAGGAGACTGCCTATACTACGATTGTCCGTCCTCTTTTAGAATACTGCAGCGCGGTGTGGGATCCTTACCAGGTAGGACTGACGGAGTACGTCCAAAAAGTTCAAAGAAAGGCAGCACGGTTTGTATTATCGCGAAATATGGGAGAGAGTGTCACAGAAATGATACAGGAATTGGGCTGGACATCATTAAAAGAAAGGCGTTTTTCGTTGCGACGGAATCTTCCCACGAAATTCCAATCACCAACTTTCTCCTCCGAATGCGAAAATATCTTGTTGACACCGACCTACATAGGGGGGAACGATCACCACGATAAAATAAGGCAAATCAGAGCTCGTACAGAAAGATATAGGTGTTCATTCTTCTCACGCTCTATACGAGATTGGAATAATAGAGAAGGTGGTTCGATGAACCCTCTGCCAGGCACTTGAATGTGATTTGCAGAGTATCCCTATAGATGTAGATGTAGAAATCGTTAGGGAATTCAATATTCCGTGATCCACAGTGTCAAAAGTGTATCGAGAATACCACATTCCAGGCATTACCTCCCACCACGGACAGCGTAGTGGCCGACAGCCTTCCCCCAGCGACCGAGAGCAGAGCAGCGGTGTTTGCGAAGAGCTGTCAGTTCTAATAGAGAACCAATACTGCGTGGAATAACCGCAAAAATAAATGTGGGACGCACGAAGACCGTGTGGCGAAGTGTGGCGTTAACAGGCTAAGGCAGCAGATGGCCGACCTGAGAGCCTTTGTTAACAGTGCTACATCAGCTGCAGCACCTTTCCTGGACTCGTGACCATATCGGTTGGACCCTGAACGACTGGAAAACTTTGGCCTCGTCAGATGAGTCACGATTTCAGTTGGTAAAATCTGACGGCAGGTTTCGGGTGTAGTGCAGACCCTATTGAAGCCATCGACCCAGGTTGTCAACTAGGCACTAAGCAGGCTGGTGGTGGCTTCATAAAGGTGTGTGCTGTGTTTACAGGGAATGGACTGGGTGCATATATTTATTAAACTGTAAGACATACATCTATGAAGTTTATGAATCTTTCAAGTTCAGATTACGGACATTCAATTATGTCCTCCACCAGTGACAATAACAAAATCACAGCGATACTCGAATTCCTCCAATACACGGGTAAGCATACCCACTGTCACTGATGATATGGCAGTACAGATCCGATTCTTCAACTCTTCTGGGTTCTGTGGTAGTGTTGGTGCATAAATGTTGTCGTTAATGAAACCCCACAGGAAGAAGTCACAGGGCGTCAGCTGAGATGTCCGAAGTCGCCGGCTGTAGGACGACCAATCCAGTGACTCGTTAGCGTTTCATCCAGATATTCACGAACTTGGCGACTCCAAGGAGGGGGCTGTCGCGTGTTGTTGAAAAATGAAGTTGTCCTCGTTCAGTCTCGGAAACAACCAGTTTTGTCACATAACAAGATCGTTAACCGTTCGGTTGATACGGGTTGTTTGGTGGACGACACCAAACAGCGAGGTCATCGGTCTCAACGGATTAGGGAACGATGGGGAAGGAAGCCGGACGTGCCTTTTCAAAGGAACCATCCCGGAATTTGCTTGGAGCGATTTAGGGAAATCACGGAAAACCTAAATCAGGATGGCCGGACGCGGGATTGAACCGTCGTCCTCCCGAATGAGAGTCCAGTGGGGTAACCACTGCGCCACCTCGCTCGGTGTTAACCGTGAATCCATCGATGTAGAACGGCCACAAACAGATGAGTGGGATTTCGCAAAAAACAGCACTGATTTTGCGCGAATCTCGTAATGTTCGCTGCATGCATGTGGGTTCTGTAGGTCCCAAAATCGAACATTCTGTTCGTTGCTTTCCCACTAAGGTCAAAGTCACATCGTCAAAGAACACAATGCATTTTGCGAAAGTTTTATCATTGTCAGTAGCATTCTGAAGCTCGTCAGAAAATACATGTTTTCGTTTGTCATCGCGACGTAGAGCCTGTAATTTGTACGGCTTCATAATCAACCGATGTCTTAAAGCATACCAAATTGTTGTTGTAGGCAGCTGTAACTCCCGACTGGCATGTCGAGTTGATTTTGTAGCACTACATGGACTGCAGTTTGAATTCGTGAGACATTTTCGTCGGAAACACGATGGCGGTCTGGACTCTTCCCTTTAAATACACATTCTGCGTCTAGAAACTGTCAGTACCATCTGCGAATGTTTCATCCATTCTGAGGATCAGTTTGGTAGCTCTACCTGAACTGTCTTTGCACTGTCATCAAAGAATTACACTTCGAAAACTCGAGAAAACAAAATGATTTCTGTTGCGGAGTAGCCAATTTGCTGTACGTGACGGTAACCAAGCCTGTTTCGTTAGTGTAGAAGGAGAATTCTCCTGACAAATCTTTTTCCAGAAATGGGAACCTGTCAAAGACAAGTAACTTTATTTTTGTACAGCATTAAAATTTGTCCATTTTACCGAAATACTAAAAAAACGCCTAAAAACCGTTCAAACAAAAATAGTCCGCAAATCAAGTAAACTTTTGACTCAGGTATTGCGCAATATGTACGAACACGCATCTCGGCTCCAGCTTTCTCCACGACACCGATAGATGTCACTGCTGTCACTGTATTTTGATCCTAATACGCGACAGCCGTTCTTGCAGACGAATTAAAGCAGAAGTTCAATATATCTTCAGTAGATATCAGCATAATTTTGGAAACAATTACTGCCATTTCTTTATTTGATAGTGAAAATCTGTCAACTTCATACTCGTTACTTGCATATGTACTACGAAAAGTATGTAACAATAAGCTTCTCCTGTAGCAAATACATGTTTAAGGCACTGCACCTTGTACCGCAGCCCTATTGGTAATTGCTGCTTCAACGCTCCTGCTTCAATTGTGTTCAAGCCAATTGAGATGCTAATGTGCTAATGTCTCTCATGTGGGAAATGTGTACGGCATTTCGGAGACCATTACAAACTCAGTAAGTTAGTTGCAAAATCGGAAGAAGGACGCCAGGTACTGTAGTCTTCCGCAGCGGTAATAACACCTTGTGGCTCAACGACCTGACAAAGTCTTTCAGTTGGACGCCAGGACGGCGACTTTCGCGTCCCTAACGCGCCCCGTTAATTCGACCAGAGAAAGGACTCTACGGTTAAACGTGGGATCCCAACCACTGGTTGTTCCTTGCGGATCTTCATAGCGTTCAGGGGTGAAGGCTAGGTTAAAAGCAGACTGAAACAATGCTTGGTCGGACCGAGATTCCGTCACACGGTTCACTGCTCCACAAGCAGGGCTGGTCCTATTCAAGCAAGGATTTCGTAGTTAAGCGTGTGAAGTTTCGCAATTTTTCGACTATGAAATCCAAGCTCATCCTCTTCGGTCGTTGTTCTGTTGTTCCAACAGCCTGTTCCACTTAATCGTTGGAACAATTTTGGTTCAAATGGCTCTGAGCACTATGGGACTTAACATCTATGGTCATCAGTCCCCTAGAACTTAGAACTACTTAAACCTAACCTAAGGACAGCACACAACACCCAGCCATCACGAGGCAGAGAATGGAACAATTTTGCATACGTGGTGTGAGCCTGATGTCTTCTGCACAAATATTTGGTCCTATACAACCTTTCCGCTTGTCTGCTGCATCCATTTGCTTGTCCATACACGAAAACTATGCCTGTAAGTTCCGTCAACATGTACAACTCCATTTGGTCAGGGCTGATCGAAATCGGTGCTTTAATTTGCAGTCTGCTACAGGACAGACATTGTGTATCAGGATTGCTCATGTCAATACACAGTACTGCTCGCGGGTGCCCTACACAGTGTTAGGTCGTCGTACCATTTTCTTTGGCTCTGCAGTGTGTGTATATAAATAGAACAACATTCACTGCTGACCGATCAGTCATTGTATTAGTATATAATAATCGTCACGCCCAACTATAATCCGAATGGATAGCCGCGTGTGTTACAGCGCCACTTCTGGGACAGGAGGGTGCACCGGCCCCGGACTGGATCCGCCCGGCGGATTAACGACGAAGATTAGTGTTTCGGCCAGCCTGGATGTCGTTCTTCAGCGGTTTCCCACATACCACTAGGCGAGTGCCGGGCTGGAATCCACGTCCAGCCTCAGTTACACGATTCGCCAACATTTAGAAAACTTTCGCCCACTGTCACATGAAACAACAGTACACGTAGACAGTCGGGATACGCATACTGCGTCCCAAGCGGATAAGAGGATGGTGACAGGAAAGGCATACGGCCGCCCCTTAAACTAAGAACGCCAATTCCGTCAATAGCTATGACGACCCTGCGCGTCGATGTTGGACAAAGGCACAAAAGAAAGAAGAAGTCATGCTCTAGTGTAACCGAATATCTAGACAGTTCCATCATGTCTCCTAGTGGTCAGTTTGCAGGTAATAGTACTTTGTATGTATTATACATGTATGACGTTAAATTCTGAGTAGCATTAATGTCAGTGCATTTTATGTTATTGTGAAGTTTGGATTAGTATATTTAAATGAGTTTTTTGCATATGTTCCTTGCCGTAACATCGTCAGCATCTTCGGCACTGCCGCCAAACAAAAATCTGACAGCTATTGTTCAAAAAGCGAAGGCCATCGTGTGGAAGATTTCGCCAGCGTGTGTCATCGCCCTCTGATTTACATAAGATTAAATACATTTAATTGTCTTTAATCAACGTAACAGTAGACGATCAATTTTGTAAATTGAAAATGTAAAGATAATTAGTTAGTTTTAGTCTTGACCTCACACGACTAGCATCGATGTTAATTTAAAACTTAAGCTGTAATAAAACACACCGATGCAAGTAAAAAGTTATTTGTTTATGCCTCGCGATTTTCTAAAGTTAATGCATATATGGCAATAATAATTTGAATTTAAATCTAACTTCATAAAGAGAACATTGCTTTTTTTATAATCAAGTCTTCTTGAGTATTTTGGAGTTATTGAAGTTTGAATTGAATCGGCGATCGATAGTTAGAGGAAAGTGTAGAGATGATACTCCAGTTGTTAATTTTTGGGAAGACATGGAACCTTTATGGAACTGGTGTCATGTAAAACGATTGAAGTGTTCTGAGTCTCTGCTTCTGAGCTTGCAGTAAGTTAATCTAACTACTTCACTGAAGTAATTCAAAGTGGAAAGGAAGTTTGAAACTGTCAGGCTGAATTACTATACACTGATGAGCCAAAATATTATGACCACCTGCTTACTAGCTTATTTGTCCGTCTTTGGAACGAAATACATCACTGATACTGCGTATCGGGGATCCGACAGCTCGTTGGTAGGTTTGTGGAAGTATGTCGCGTTAGTTGTACGCAAAGGTCATGCAATTCGCGTCATTAACGGGCCGCTCATTTGCGTACGCGGTGGTGGCGCCCCATAACGACCCATATTGGGTTCAGTGCGATTGATATCGGGCGAATTTGGTTGCCTAGATATCGACGTGATTTCACTATAAAGCTCCTCAAACCACTGTAGCACTGTTAGGCTCCGAAACACGGACAATTATTCTGCTGAAAAATGACACCGCTGTCAGGGAAGACGTCAAGTATGAGGGGACGCATGTGGTTCGCAGCTGTCATCAATTATTACCACAGGTCTCAAGCAACTAAGCAAAATGTCTCCCATAGCACAATTCTGCTGCCACCATCCTGTGTCCGTGACGTGCTGTATGTTTCGAGCCACCGTTCACCACGACCACCGACCCAGTGTAGCGCAAATGTGATGCTCCCGAAGAGCCGACTCGTTTCCAGCGATCAACGGTCGAATCGCGATGGTCCCGTACCCACTGCAATCGTAATTGACGGTACCGTTGTGTCAACATGTGAGCACGTAGGGGTGGTATGCTGCGGAGCTCCAACAACGTACGATAAACAGTGCGCTCCGAAACATGTATGCGGGCACCAGCGTTGTGCTCGTTCGGCAGAGATGCCACAGAACACCATCTATCCTATTTTATAGAGCAGACAAGCCTCCGAACCCCACGTTCTGAGCCGGCCGCTGTGGCCGAGCGGTTCTAAGCGCTTCAGCCCGGAACCGCGCTCCTGCTACGGTCGCAGGTTCGAATCCTGCCTCGGGCATGGA
The DNA here is from genome assembly GCF_023898315.1 of Schistocerca nitens. Classification (NCBI taxonomy): domain Eukaryota; kingdom Metazoa; phylum Arthropoda; class Insecta; order Orthoptera; family Acrididae; genus Schistocerca; species Schistocerca nitens. Next base: position 195,790,756 of record NC_064617.1, on the reverse strand, counting down.
TGTGTGTGATGTCCTTAGGTTAGCTAGGTTTAAATAGTTTCTAAGTCCAGGGTACTGATGACCTCAGATGTGAAGTCCCATAATGCTTAGAGCCATCTGAACCCACGTTCTGTGAAGAGTCGTGGACGTCCAACCATTTAGCGCCTCATGGCAGTTTCACTGTCCTACCTCTTTCCGTAGATGCATACGACAGAAACACGTGAACATTCGACCAACTTCGCCGTTTTCGAGATACTCGTTCACAGGCTCTACATAATAATAATCTTCCCTTTGTCAAAGTCGCTTATCTCAATGAATTTCCCCGTTTGCAGCCCATACCTTCGTTAGGGTGATCCGTTAGGCTGATACCCGGGCATGTCTGTTCTGCTTAGATATTTTTGTTACCGCGTCACGTGTCCTCGACGCCACCAGGCGGCATCCAACGTCGCGGGCCAGTTGTCATAATGTTTTGGCTTATCAGTGTGCGTACTTGATTAATGTTTATGTCAACTGTGTGTTAGATACCACGCTTACTGATGTATATTTAAAAATAACATAGAAAGGTGGGGCGCCGCAACGTCCAGCTGTTGTGTATGTAGCAGGGATGCCATGAGTCAGCGATTATACTTGCGTACTCGTGTACTCTATGCGGGTAGAATCCATTTGTACCCAACAACCGACACTATTGATGATTTTTCTGGTAAAGGGAAGAGGCGGAAACTGGTGAATCAAGTCTTCCAGCGCAGGAAGGCGGAGATTTCGCAGATGACGTTATAGGACCAATGGGGAATTTAGAGCGAGTACAGAGTGCTCATTTCTGATCTCTAGGAGACATTGTGTGAACATAATAAAAACAAACTTCCTTAACATCAACGCCAGCTTTGTACCAGACAGAGAACTGCTCAGCTTCCTATCGCAAAGCGGTCACAAGCGGCGTCTTACTCACCGGGCAGCGTTGCGTCTCTGAAGACGGCCACCGTAGCGTCGGAAGCGCCGTCTATGTCTGCGTCGTCGCTGGCGAGGCGGGCGACAGCGGGCTCCAGCCAGAGCGGTCGCAGCGTGATGACGTAGTCGCGGCCCGGACTCAGCATGTCCAGTATTACGTCCCCGTGTCGCGTCTGTGGGGAGAGCCAACAGTGACGGGATATTACGTTCACCAACACTTTGTGAGGCCCTCTGATCTCAGAAGTGCCACAAGCTCTAAGACTGGTAGTCTTCAGGGCGTATTTCACTATCTGTCATACACTCCTGGAAATGGAAAAAAGAACACATTGACACCGGTGTGTCAGACCCACCATACTTGCTCCGGACACTGCGAGAGGGCTGTACAAGCAATGATCACACGCACGGCACAGCGGACACACCAGGAACCGCGGTGTTGGCCGTCGAATGGCGCTAGCTGCGCAGCATTTGTGCACCGCCGCCGTCAGTGTCAGCCAGTTTGCCGTGGCATACGGAGCTCCATCGCAGTCTTTAACACTGGTAGCATGCCGCGACAGCGTGGACGTGAACCGTATGTGCAGTTGACGGAATTTGAGCGAGGGCGTATAGTGGGCATGCGGGAGGCCGGGTGGACGTACCGCCGAATTGCTCAACACGTGGGGCGTGAGGTCTCCACAGTACATCGATGTTGTCGCCAGTGGTCGGCGGAAGGTGCACGTGCCCGTCGACCTGGGACCGGACCGCAGCGACGCACGGATGCACGCCAAGACCGTAGGATCCTACGCAGTGCCGTAGGGGACCGCACCGCCACTTCCCAGCAAATTAGGGACACTGTTGCTCCTGGGGTATCGGCGAGGACCATTCGCAACCGTCTCCATGAAGCTGGGCTACGGTCCCGCACACCGTTAGGCCGTCTTCCGCTCACGCCCCAACATCGTGCAGCCCGCCTCCAGTGGTGTCGCGACAGGCGTGAATGGAGGGACGAATGGAGACGTGTCGTCTTCAGCGATGAGAGTCGCTTCTGCCTTGGTGCCAATGATGGTCGTATGCGTGTTTGGCGCCGTGCAGGTGAGCGCCACAAACAGGACTGCATACGACCGAGGCACACAGGGCCAACACCCGGCATCATGGTGTGGGGAGCGATCTCCTACACTGGCCGTACACCACTGGTGATCGTCGAGGGGACACTGAATAGTGCACGGTACATCCAAACCGTCATCGAACCCATCGTTCTACCATTCCTAGACCGGCAAGGGAACTTGCTGTTCCAACAGGACAATGCACGTCTGCATGTATCCCGTGCCACCCAACGTGCTCTAGAATGTGTAAGTCAACTACCCTGGCCAGCAAGATCTCCGGATCTGTCCCCCATTGAGCATGTTTGGGACTGGATGAAGCGTCGTCTCACGCGGTCTGCACGTCCAGCACGAACGCTGGTCCAACTGAGGCGCCAGGTGGAAATGGCATGGCAAGCCGTTCCACAGGACTACATCCAGAATCTCTACGATCGTCTCCATGGGAGAATAGCAGCCTGCATTGCTGCGAAAGGTGGATATACACTGTACTAGTTCCGACATTGTGCATGCTCTGTTGCCTGTGTCTATGTGCCTGTGGTTCTGTCAGTGTGATCATGTGCTGTATCTGACCCCAGGAATGTGTCAATAAAGTTTCCCCTTCCTGGGACAATGAATTCACGGTGTTCTTATTTCAATTTCCAGGAGTGTATTATGTACGCTGAATTGGCGGATGTACACTCACGTTCATAAGAAACAGAACAGTAGAGACAGGACGTCCATATTCAGAGGACATGAACATTAGTGTCTTTTTGCAGAAATGAGTAGCGTTTGAACCATGTCGGCCAGTGGGTTTACGGTCTACATCGACATCGCGGCGCAACACCACCTACCGGTAAAATGCGCTACAAACTGAAGGTGCCTTGAGTGTGGCTTGAGCAGACATTCAGGAAGACTCGCAGACGTATGCGATAATCGTACCGTCAGATCAGTGGATTTGAAAGAGGACGCATTATTGGCACGAGAAAATGTTGCGATCCATCCGGGAAATTGCTGCTCGAGCGAGACGAAGCGTTTCGGTAGCGCAACGGGTGTGTGTAGAATGGTTCACGGAAGGCCGTAGAACACGACGAGGTGTGTCGCACCAATCTGGCCACCCCGGAGAAGATCTACCCCTCATCCGAATGGCGTTGCAGGACAGATCTGCGTCCTCCTCGGCTCTGGTGTAACAGTGTAACTGTCAGGGGTGCCAGTCCGTCGTCGTTTATTACGGCAATGGGTTACATACGCGTCGTCTAAATCTCCGCCTAGCTTTGACGAATTTGCAGAAACATGCCAGACGGCAATGGTGTATGTAACGACGTCACTCAGGACATGAATGGCATCAGATAGTGTTTTAGAACGAATCCAGCATCTGTTTGTTGAAAATGTTGGCCTCGTTTTGGTTCGCCACAGACAGGGGGAACGCCATCACAGTGACTGCATTCGCAGACGACACACGGCGCCAACTCAAGGCCTTATGGTGCGTTTCCAGGGCACTGTGGCCAGTGTGACCTATGTGAATGACATCCTGCGACCCGTAGCCATACCCTTTCTGGACTACATTCGAGACGCCATTTTTCAGCAAGACAACGCAGTACCACTTGTTGCTGCATGTACACGTCCCTTCTTGGTGTCACAGAATGTCAGCCTTTTGCCCTGGCCCGCCAGATCACCAGACTTGTCGCCAATTGAATATGTGTGGGATATGGTCAAAGGGTGGATGCAGCGCTGTGACCCAGTGCAAACCACCACATATGCATTTTGGAACCGGGTGAATACAGCATGGATGGCATTCGCGCCTTATACGCGTCGATGCCTTCACGCAGGCCACATGGCGGATGACACATGCTGAACCGAAGTGACTCATTTTCTAATCATTTCACTGACATCGATTTGTTGTAGAATCATGGAACATATTTTGTGTTCAGACATAATGACTGAGAAGCTCATCTGCAGAAACCAGCACGGTTTTAGGAAACAGCGGTCATGCGAGACACAGCTGGTCCTCTTTGTGCATGATATACAAGAGGCTCTAGATACCGGCTCCCAGGTTGATGCCATATTTCTCGACTTTCGAAAGGCGTTCGACTCAGTCCCGCACTGTCGCTTGCTACAAAAAGTGCGCGCTTACGGTCTATCCAATGACATATGTGGTTGGATAGAGAGTTTTCTAACAGACAGGGAGCAGTATGTCGTCCTGAACGGGGTAAATTCAACAGAAGCAAGAGTAACTTCAGGTGTGCCCCAGGGCAGCGTAATAGGTCCGCTGTTTTTTACGATTTACATAAACGATCTGGTTGATGGTATTGACAGCGGCATTAGACTGTTTTCCGATGATGCTGTAGTCTACAGGAAAGTAGTATCACATGAAAGTTGTGAGAAAATCAATGAGGATTTGCAGAAATTAAATGCGTGGTGTAATGACTGGCAGTTATCTCTCAATATTAGTAAGTGTAACCTACTGCGTATAGCAAGGCGAAAATCCCCATTAATGTATGAGTACAAAATATATGATCAGTCTTTGGAAGCGGTAACATCAGTCAAGTATCTGGGTGTGACTATTCGAAATGATCTCAAATGGAATGATCACATTACACAAGTAACGGGTAGGGCGAACTCTGCATTGCGGTTTATTGGTAGAATCCTCAAGCGATGCAGCCCTTCAACAAAGGAAATAGCTTACAATACGTTAGTTCGTCCAGTCTTAGAGTATTGTTCGTCTGTATGGGACTCTTGCCAGTTGGGTCTGATTCAAGAGATTGAGAAGGTCCAAAGAAGTGCAGCAAGATTCGTGACTGGTACATTTAGTCATCGCGAGAGCGTTACAAATCTCATAGAAAGTTTGAAGTGGGACACACTTGTAGATAGACGACGCGCTAAACAGAAGGGGCTGCTCACTAAATTCCGAAATCCAATCTTCACCGAGGATGTAGAGCATATATTATTACCACCAACTTTCAAATCGCGTAATGATCATCATTCAAAGATAAGGGAAATAAGAGCTCGTACTGAGGCGTTCAGACAGTCGTTTTTCCCTCCGGCGATCCGCGAGTGAAACAGAGGGGGTGAAATATGACTTTGACGCGGATTGTGCCCTCCGCCACACACCGCTTGGTGGCTAGCGGAGTATATATGTAGATGTAGATGTAGAAAATCCTAATGGACACGTCCTGTGAAGATGAAAGCCCCATCTCTAGTCGTTCAAGGAATCCTGTTTATTTCTGAACATGAGTGTACGTGAGGAAGGAATGTGTTTCGCTCGCTGCTGAATTGGTAAAGGATCGACTCAGAAAAGTTCACGTAATGTGTAATTCTTTCATCGAAAGCAAATATGGTACATGTCTAGTTCAAGGAGGTTTTAGGATTTCAATGTGGAAGATATAAGAACACTCGGAGTACGAGCTACCTCAGAATGCCATATCCACATCTATGCAGAATGCGCGTGTGCGGTAATGAAATGAACCACGACCGAAAGCAGTGTATCTGATAATGTGGAAACTACACTATGGAAAACGAGCTTTGTCAACGTCACTAGTGCACAAATGGCACATATACAACAGAGCGAAGATCGTACGATGGCGACAAAGGACTTACATAGGAATATTCGTGCAACTGCTATAACACCAGTAAAGGTGGAGCGTGTTCGAGAAACCATCGTTGCAAATCGTTCGTGACACTTGTGTCACTGCAAGGACAAAAATCAGTGCTGGCAATCCCGAGACAATCCACGACAAACGTGTTTTCTTCCGCAACATCTGTGCAAGACTGGCATCCCAATTCTGGTCATAAATGAACACGAAAAACAATTTGTGAACAGTTTTTGTACTGATTTAGAGTCTCCGGTATCTATGGTTGCAAACTTTCCTTCTCAGACACTTCGGAAGCTTAATTCTGAAAACCCCATTTAGTTTAGCAACACGCTCCAGAATATTTATGCACTCCTTCTCATTCCTTAACTATCCTTCCAAACTCTGTTTTCAACTGCCTCAAACACAGAATCTTGTCAACTGGCTCTGTGACGTTAATTTGTGCTATTTTCTTTTCGATATTTCAGTCTCATCGTAAGAGATTATCAATATTATTTTCAAAACTGCTGTATTTAATTCTTCCATTCGTTGCTTAAGTTTTCTTTTTTTAACTTAACGGCGATCACTAAACTCTCGTCACCAACACGAAGCTGGTTCATATATGTTCCACTAACGTGCTTACCTTCTAGCGTGATGAAGCATAATGGAATCTGGATTAAATATTAAAGGATAATTAATACACTGTCTCATAAAAACGTGAAACACCAAGAAGACATGGTCGGATATCACTGTAACTTCGTACACGTACATTCCATCGTCGGATATGTAATTGATCGGATTTGAAATTCTCTGGGACACGTAAAACAGCCACCAGAACACATTAGTGTTGTTGGTGTTTAGCGTTGTTACCTGGCCTGGTAAGGTATATAAGGGTCGTGAGCAGCATAGGATGGTGAGTAATCACTGAAAGACACATAGATGCCACGTACTCGTGTGAGGCAGCGTTATGAGCACCTGATACCGACTGAAAGGGGTCACGTTGTGAGTCTCCACTTGGCCAGTTGAATGACTCGTGTAATATCCAGACTTGTTGGGCACTCTGACGTTTCAGTGCCCAGATGTTGGACTGTATTGGAACGTGAAGGCACACACAAATATACTTGTCATCAAAATTCCAGTCGACCACAGCTGAAAACCAGATCGCAACCTCTTAACATCTGCACCTGGCGCCTGCAATCCAAAAGACTCCCTGTTACTTCTGTCATCCCACACCGTTGGTCGGAGACTAGCAACAGGTGGAATAGAAAATACCGCCCCATACGTAGTCTGCCGTTACCACCACAACATAGAGGACTGAGCTTGGAGAGGTATTGTGGCAGAGAATCGTGGACCGCAGATGAATTGCGTCGCATTGTATTCAGCGATGAATCGCAGTTCTGCACTGCCCCGTATCACCATCGTTGGTGCATATGGCGGCGACCTGGGGAGGGGTCGGATTCTTTTCGTGGTTTGGAGAGGCACAGTGGTGTTACTACTGACGCCATGATTATGTGATCAAAGGTATCCGGACACCTGGCTGAAAATGACTTACAAGTTCGTGACGCCCTCCATCGGAAATGCTGGAATTCAATATGGTGTTGGCCCACCCTTAGCCTTGATGACACTCTCGTAGGCATACGTTCAATCAGGTGCTCGAAGGTTTCTTTGGGAATTGCAGACCATTCTTCACGGAGTGCTGCACTGAGGAGAAGTATCGATGTCGGTCGGTGAGGCCTGGCACGAAGACGGCGTTCCAAAACATCCCACAGATGTCCTATAGGCTTCAGGTCAGGACTCTGTGCAGGCCAGTCCATTACAGGGATGTTATTGTCGTGTAACCACTTCGCCACAGGCCGTGCATTATGAACAGATGCCCGGTCGTGTTGAAAGATGCAATCGCCATCTGTGAATTGCTCTTCAACAGCGGGAAGCGAGAAAGTGCTTAAAACAGCAATGTAGGTCTATGCTGTGATAGTGCACGCAAAACAACAAGGGTTGCAAACTCCCTCCGTGAAAAACACGACCACATCATAACAGCACCGCCTACGAATTTTACTGTTGGCACTACAAACGCTGGCAGATGACGTACACCGGGCATTCGCCATACCCACACCCTGCCATCGGATCGCCACATTATGTACCGTGATGCGTCACTCCTCACAACGTTTGTCCACTGTTCAATCGTCCGCAGCTCGTGGTCGTGCGGTAGCGTTCTCGCTTCCCACGCCCGGGTTCCCGGGTTCGATTCCCGGCGGGGTCAGGGATTTTCTCTGCCTCGTGATGACTGGGTGTTGTGTGATGTCCTTAGGTTAGTTAGGTTTAAGTAGTTCTAAGTTCTAGGGGACTGATGACCACAGATGTTAAGTCCCATAGAGCTCAGAGCCATTTGAACCATTTGAACTGTTCAATCGTCCAATGTTTACGCTCCTTACACCAAGCGAGGCGTCGTCTGCCATTTACCGGCGTGATTTGTGGTTTATGAGCAGCCGCCCGAGCTTGAAATCCAAGTTTTCTCAACTCCCGCGTAACTGTCATAGTACTTGCAGTGGATCCTGATGCAGATTGGAAATCCTGTATGATGGTTTGGATAGATGTCTGCCTATTACACGTTAGGACCCTCTTCAACTACCAAGCGAGGTGGCGCAGTGGTTAGCACACTGGACTCGCATTCGGGAGGACGACGGTTCAATCCCGCGTCCGGCCATCCTGATTTAGGTTATCCGTGATTTCCCTAAATCGCTCCAGTCAAGTGCCGGGATGGTTCCTCTGAAAGGGCACGGCCGACTTCCTTCCCCATCCTTCCCTAATCCGAGCTTGTGCTCCGTCTCTAATGACCTCGTTGTCGACGGGACGTTAAACACCAATAGCCTCCTCAACTGTCGGCGGTCGGCCTGTGCGCTTTTGTACTGTACGTGTCCCTTCATGTTTCCACTTCACTATCACATCGGAAACAGTGGACCTAGGGATGTTAAGAAGTGCGGAAATCTCGCGTACAGACGTATGGCACTGACACCCAATCACCTGAGCACGGTCGAAGTCCGTGAGTTTCGCGGAGCGCCACATTCTGCTCTCTCACGATGTCTAATGACTAGTGAGGTCGCTGATATGGAGTACATGGCTGTATGTGGCAGCACACTGCATCTAATATGAAAAACGTATGTTTCTGGGATGTCCGGGTACTTTTGATCACATAGTGTGGAGAGATCGGGTGTCACTTCAGGTCATAGTAGTTAGTAATTGAGGGAACTCTGGCGGCACAACACAACGTCACGGACGTGCTGCGTCCTCATGCGTTATCTAACATGCGACAGTATCTTGGTGCCATTTTCCAATAGTAACATGTCTTAATGATATGTCTGCGTGATGTAGAGGTACTCTCGTGGCCAGTAAGTTTTTCAGATCTGTTCCCGACAGAACATGTGTCGGACCAACTTGGACGTCAACATTATCCCAGTGGCAGTATCAAGGATATCAACGACCACTTGCGACAGTTCTAGATCAGCTTCCGTCACGAGACGATGCAGCGGCTTCATGACGCCCTTCTCAGTCGCTATCAGTGCACGCATCCAGGCCGGAGGTGGTTTAAGACGTCATATTAATAAGTCGCTTCACACTGACAAATTCTTTGTGAACTTGACTCGATTTTGTAATCACTGCGGTAACGTCACACATAATCTCGGCCCGTGAAGTATTATTTTCTCCTCCCCTTCTCCGTGCGTCACTTCTTTTGTCAGGCAGTGTATTTACAGATATATCTTCCTTGTTGTGTCGTGCCTGTTTTTACCAATACTGAAAACATAAAGAAACATAAAAAGACAGGTGGAAAACTGTACTACACCAACGGAAGTTGCCTGCATCGGAAATCCAGGTTCCCTTTCCTTTGATGCGTTCTTCTTATTCAAGCTTTAACTGCGCTTGCGCACCCCCATTGCTTTCCTGTATGTAAGGGCGTTGTATTTCCTAATCATGGCAAATATTAGAACCGCTGTAGATATGGGTATACGTAATCCTCGAACGCACGTTCGATTCCGATCCGCTCACAGTAATGGAGAGAATGTTCGACGATTATGGCCACTTCTGCTAGAAAGACGCCGCAGAAATGGCCTGTCATCGAAAGCTCTGCGATGGATTCCAAGAAGTAGCACACCATAGCTGACCTTGTTCCTTCGAGAAGGCCTATTCCCTCTCTCGCCGCTATCCACCTCAGCGAGCTCGGTGTCGATAGGACGTTAACCTTGCTCCTTTTTTAATTAGATGACCCGGCAGAAAGTGGATCGCTATCATCGCCGAGGCCAGCAAGGGAACCGGGCCACCGTTCCTGCTCCAGAATTGTCAACACTCTCGCCGTCTCAGCTGAATCTTCATCTCGCAACACCAACTTTCTACGCCTGCCGAAGCTATGCACTGGACTTCTTCCGCCCATTTCTAGCCACTAGAACCAAAAGCAATGACACGTGGTGCAGGTCCGCCGTTTCGCCGTTCACATCTGCTTCATCGCTTCCAACTACCTGGTAGAATTATTTTCAGCCATAATGGCTATGTTTGTGAACCGTGACTGTGTGGGATAACACCACTATACCAAACTCCTCAACACATCCCTCCTCCCACAAAAAAATTACCTGCAGCCAATGTAATAAATATTATATCGACCAAACAGGCAGGAAGTTCAGAACCCGATTCAAAGAACATTTAGACTGCTACAGGCTTGATAGATGTAACAAATCAGCAGTAGTAACTCACATTAAAGACACAGACCACCCTTTGAAAATCAAAGACAACCTCGAAATTTTACACAAAATAGGAAAACGTAAGAGAATGGATATCATGGAAGAAATGGAAATTTTCATACATAACACAAAGCATGGAGATAACATTCTTAATGAAATAACCGTATTCAAAAACTCAAAATTCTTCAACAGTCTTAAGCCAGTTCTAACTCAATAGATTCAAGAAATGTCAATGTAAACAATTGACTAGAACCAAGAATATCTATAGAAATCCTCGATAATCGATACAGCCTCACATGCTACAGTCCGCCATCTTGTGTTGTGTGTATAACATCGAAGCAATTTGTGCAGTGGCAATCAGTGACAAAACATGATGTGCAATAGTGTAGTGTCAATCAACAGCTCCGCCATTACACCAGTGATGCAAGTGAAGCAGCAAGATGATTAGATTGTAAGTGATCAACTGTCATATAAAAGCCTTTCACACTATTTTCGTAACACACAACTGATGCAAATCTATCTGCATCCGATACAGGCTGTGATATGCATAGTCAACAACAAAGAAGAAAACTAGCAGAAGACATCACTGCCTTCGATTTCTAGATATACACTGCAACCCTCCTTCCCCCCAAATGCCACACCCGCAGCTACAGTAAAAAACAATGGACAAAGTGTTCTAGATTAATCTAGTTTAAGACTTTATTTTTAAGTAACATTTCTCTATGTATGTATGTATGTATGTATGTATAAACCTTGAAGATGAACAGAACATGTTCTAAACGCGTTGCATTATGTTAGATTAAGCATAAAATAAAAAGTGACTGGTAGCAGAAACTTGAAATAAATAATTACCTGGTAGAAGTCTCAATCCGCTGCCCTCCCTCGCCCCATCCCCCTCTCCTTTTCCTCAAGCTGCTTCAGATTTCATCCAGCGCCGTGTCATGCAATCGACAATTATCAGCAAACAAGAAGTAAATCGAATACCAGTGTATCTGAAGAAACACGTCCCCCCCCCTCCCCCCCAGTTAGTATTTACGTCAGGACCTAGAAATTTAAGTGGCAGGAGTTGTCAAAGAACCTAATCCTTCTCTACAGCCTAGCGGAAGTAGAAAATTTCATTACAAGATTACAAAATTGATAATGAAGTGTTAAACATTGTTAGTGTCATGAAAACCGTCCTACAACCTGATTTAATTTGTACTAACAGAGGTTGTGACAGTGTACAAAAGAACTGGATTCACTAGAGTGGATATAGATTATAACATAATCGTTATATTTAAGTTATCTAATACAGCTATAGGCATGTGAAAAGACCTGAAAAATTTGATTGTAGATCCCTGTAAATTACCTTCTAGGGACGAGGTTTATCCAAGAATGATGATGCAATAGATGGAAATATGTCGCAAAACAATCATTTATTTAGACTAGCACAACTTGTTGATGATATCTGAGGTACAAAATTAGAAGACAAAACATGTGACAACAATGGCATGCAGAAGAAATGGTACAACACATACATCCGTACTAATTTAAAGGACTTCACCACATTACAAGGATGCAGTGAATACGATCATCACGATAAATATTCACAGATTACTTTCATGTCAGAAAAGCAGTGACACGTTAAATAATATTACGTTATTGTTGTTGTTGTGGTCTTTAGTCCGAATACCAGTTTGATCCAGCTCTACATGTTACTCTGTGCTGGCCAAGCGTCTTCATCTCCGAATAACTACTGCAACCAACATATTTCTGATTCTGATTGCCTTATTCATCTCTCGGTCTCCCTCTCCGAATTTTACCCCCTACACTTCTCACCAATACTCTATTGGTGATCCCTTGACATCGCAGAATGTGACCTATCGACGAGTCCCTTCTTTTAGTCAAACTATGCCACAAATTTGTCTCCCTGGTTCTATTCAGTACCTCCTCATTAGTTACGTAACTGGTCATCAAAATGGAAGCAGACAGATGGACTAACGAAAAAGCTGCCCATATTGTCGCAATCCAGCAACCATAATTATGCTAGAAAGAGTGATGCAACTTCCAGAAAACCATCTGAAGATGAACCTGAAGACGTTCCAAAACATCTTCATGGAATAATAAATAATTATTCAAAAAGTGACTTCTTGCATTTTATGTATTCACATTCATTTTTTATATTTTTGTAATCTATTTCTCCTCTTTCGTTTGCTGATTTTGATATTTTCTTCTTTCATCAGTTAAACTCAGTATCTTCCGTGTTATCCAACAATTTCTACTAGGTCTTGTCTTTCTACCCAGTTGATCATCTGCTGCCTTCACTATTTCATCTATGAAAGCTACCCATTCGTCCTCTACTGTATTTCCTTCCCATGTTCAAATCAACTGTTGCCTAATGCTCTCTGAAATTCTCAACGACATCTGGTTCTTTCAACTTCTTCAAATCCCATCTCCTTACTTTTCTAACTTTTTGCAATTTCTTCAGTTATAATCTACAGTTTATAACCAGCAAATTGTGGTCAGAGTCCACATATTCCCCTGCAAATATCTTACACTTTAAAAAAGGATTCCGAAATCTGTGTCTTATCATTATATAACCAGTCTGAAACCTTCTTGTGTCTCCATGTCTCTTCCACGTATACAGTATTCTTTTATGAGGCTTAAACCAAGTGTTAGCGATGATTAAATTATGCTCTGTGCAAAATTCTACCAGGCGGCTACCTCTGTCATTCCTTTCCTCGAGTCCATATTCATGTACTATCTTTCCTCATCTTCCTTTTCCTACTATTCCTACTAATTCCAGACCCCCACAAGTATTAAATTTTCGTCTCCCTTAACTACCTGAACAATTTCTTTTATCTCATCATACATTTCTTCAGTCTGTTCATCATCTGCGGATCCAATCGGCATATAAACTTGTACTACTGTGATAGGTGTGGGCTTCATGTTTATCTTGGATATGGTAACCCGTTATGATGTTCATAGTAGCTTACCCTTCTTTCTATTTTCTTATTCGTTATTAAACCCACTACTGCATTATCCTTATGTGTCTTTGTATTTATAACACTATATTCAGTTTGACCAGATGTCCTGTTTCCCTTGCCATCGAACTTCACTAATTCCCACTACAACTAACTTCAACTTATCCATTTCCCTTTCTAAATTTTCCAATCTTCCTGTCCTGATAATGATATCCTCCCGAGTATTCCCCGTCCAGAGATCCGAATGGGGGACTATTTTACCTCTGGAATATTTTATCCAACAGAACGCCATCAACATTTAACGTTTCAGTGGAGCTGCATGCGCTCAGGAAAAATTGATTGATTGTTCCATCGATTCTTGGTAGAATATTTTGTACATTATGAATGAAACACACATAACACTGGTGAAATATTATACAATATTTATAATTTGTTAGACGAACCGATTTTCGGCTGTTACACAATCACCAGGTACAAAGATAACTATGTGCTGCAGTGAAATTTTGTTGGCTCAAAGATTTGCACTAGTTAAAAGTCTTTGATCCAACGAAATTTCACTGTACCACATACTTTTCTTTGTATCGGATTAAGGCGTAACAGCCGAAAATCGGTTTGTATAACAAATAATATAGTGTAGAATATTACACCATGAATTTTCCCCTTAGAAAATTATGTATTACTGTGCTGGTAAACCTCTTACGTTATTTGTTCTTCAAACAGCTGAGCAAAACTGAACGTACTCAGACATTTCTCTCCTTAATTATTCAGATCATCACTAAACTGACACAATATTTTTAGCGCAACGCTATCTGACTTTCAATAATCCCCACGAAACAATGGCCCTGACTGACAATAACCTATACCTTTATGAATCACTGACCTCAAAAAAATCTTCGTTACTCGAGCTACTGCAATACAGCGAGCGCCAATACTGCCAGCTACATAAAAGATTCTAACTACTGAAGGCACTAACTACTGATAGGTATAGTTAGCAAATGAAATAGTTTGACAGAGAACAATATATTTACCTTAATAGTGTTCAAAAGTCATCATATATATATCAATTCATGACATCCATCTTTACAAATTTCCTTTTTCTGGCGGACACAGCCCCAGATCGTCCGTTCTTAAAACTCTGGCATCTCTCTCCCCACATCCACCACTGCTGGCGGCTGACCTCCAACTGCCCAACGCTGCGCGCTGTTGACATCCAACTGTCCAACACTACACAAGCGAATATTCCAACAATGTCAACCAGCCACAGACTGCACACAGCACAGTTAGTGATTTTCATACAGAGCGCTACGTGGCGTTACCAATATAAAACCTAAACAGCCTACTTACAACCATTGTTGTGTATGTTTCATTCATAATTACAGCTCTAGTTCCCCTAACTAGCAAATGTTCACAGTACCAGCAGAGCAACACTGTTTCGTTTGGTGTTACAAGACCAGACTGTTGCCCCTGCAACTACTGAAAAGGCTGCTGCCCCTCTTCAGGAACCACACGTTTGTCTGGCCTCCCAACAGATACCGCACTTGTGTTTGTACCCACGGTGCGACTATCTGTATCACTGAGGCACGCAGGCCGCCCCACCGACGGCAAGGTCCGTTAACAGTGACTCCTTTACATTTATGAAAATATCTACTTGACCTACAGCCAGAGAAATGATGAAGTCACCTGTAAGCTACGCTGCAATCTATCCCCAGCACTTGCCCAGATAAATAGTGGACCAAGGAGAGAATGGGGTTAGTTATTTATGACTCTTACGTAAAAAACATCACCTGCCATTATCAAGGTCAGCCACCACCCCTCCCTGAATCAATGGCTCCATTGTTCTCCTTACATAAACGCATTGGTCACTTGGCCTCATGTCAAAAAAAATGGTTCAAATGGCTATGCGCTATGGGACTTAACACCTGAGGTCATCAGTCCCCCATACTTAAACCTATACTTAAACCTAACTAACCTAATGACATCACACACATCCATGCCCGAGGCAGGATTAGAACCTGCGACCTCAGCAGCCACGCGCTTGCGGACTGAAGCGTCTAGAACCGCTCGGTTACAGCTGCCGGCGGCCTCGTGTCCTTACATAAACAAACCACCACTTGTGCTCTTATTTCTATTTATGCAAGTCTAACTTAAAACCACATGCTTTTAGTACAATGTTAATAACAATAATTTATGCTCATAAAAGGGCTGCCTTCGCCCTGTCCCATGCCCTCTCTCCTAACGATTTATTCTTTGTGTTTTGATGTCTCTGTTAATACATACTGATTAAACGAATATCCCATTAGACCAACCTGGGACCACTCTCGACCGCATTACATTCCTATTTAAAATCATGTAGATCATAATGGGAAACAAAACAACGCTTTCCATCAATAGCGGGTAGCATGTTAAAAACAAGATCAGCAGTAACTGTTTGTACAGACTCCATCTACAAATTGCAAAATCGAAATTGCAAATATACACTGAAACTACTGAGAAAATGCATTTGGCGACTCATATGAGGGACACACTGTATCTCTGATCAATGAGATAGTGGTAGCATTGTTAGTAGGTGTCTGGATGCTTTTGATTCGGTAGTCCATGCAGACTGTAGATCGCACATAGCTATGATGGAGGCTACTTTCCGTATAAGCTATATACATCGCTTTCTCTGGGTATTAACATTCACTTTATGACTGCTGATCCTTGTGGCAGCCAGTGTGTTAGCTTGAACAAAGACCTATCTGTTTTCCCACCGCTTGTTTATGCACCCTGTGCCTGGTGTTAGTATTCTGCTGGTCGCCCCCACCCTCATCTCAGTTTTAAAATCATACCACACTTCATCTCAGAAGCGGTGACGACTGTGTCCCTCAGAGGGGAAGCAATAGTCATTTCGCGCACATTTCGGCTGTGGCAGCGGTGGCAAGGCAGCAAAGGTTCATGCAGAGACAGGACGGCTCGCAGAAGGCTTTTGCGTGCGTATGGAATAGCGTCTCAGTTATGTGTCTGGACTCGTGATTTCCTTGTCAGAGTTCACCAAAACAGTGTTATAGACCCTCTGCTGTTCTTTATGTATATAAACGATTTAGGAGATAATCTGACCAGCCCTTTTAGGTTGTTTGCAGACGATGCCGTCGTTTATTGTCTACTAAAGTCATCATAAAATCAAAACGAATTGCAAAACGATTTCTAAAACTGTCTGGCTCGAAAACTGGCAAATTACCCTAAATAATGAAAAGTGTGAGATCATCCACATGAGTGCTAAAAGGAATCCGTTAAACTTCGGTTACACCATAAATCAGCCAAATTTAAAGGCTGTAAATTCCACTAAATTCCAAGCAATTGCAATTATGAAAAACTTAAATTGGAAAGAACACATAGAAAATGTTGTGCAGAAGGCGAACTAAAGACTGCATTTTATTGACAGAACACTTAGAAGATGCAACATATCTACTAAAGAGACTGCCTGCACTACGCTGGTCCGTCTTCTTTTGGAGCACTGCTGCGCGATGTGGGGTCCCTATCAGATAAGATTAACGGAATACATCGAGAAAGTTCAAAAAAGAGCAGCACGTTTTGTATTATCGAGGAATAGAGAAGTGAGTGTCACTCACATGATACCGGATCTGGGCTGGATATCACTAAACCAAAGGCGTTTTTCGTTGTGGTAGAATCGCCAACTTTCTCCTCTGAATGCGAAAATATTTTGTTGAGGTCGACCTACATAGGGAGGAATCATCATCATAATAAAATAAGGGAAATCAGAGCTCACAAGGAAAAGATGTAGGTGTTCGTTTCTTCCGCGCGCTGTTTCTGAGTGGAATAATAGAGAATTATTGTGAAGATAGTTCGATTAATCCTCTGCCAGGCACTTAATTGTGATTTGCAGAGTACCCGTGAAGATGTAGATGTAGCCAGGTACAGTTACGATTACAGCCCACTGCGTGGACTGTGAAGGAAACTTCCTGCATTTTACTTATTTCCAAATAAAGGCATCGTTATCGAACCCAGCCCATCGTATTCAAGTGGTGCTGGTGGTAACAACACAAGTGTGCGAAATCGTTTAAAAACTTGTGATATTAGTGTAATTTAATGATGTCTTGTGTGTGTTACAAATCCACAGTAAGGTTATATTGTCGTACTCCTCTGTGGCAGCGTGATAGTGATGTGATACTGTGTCGGACATTTTTTGGGTCATAAATTATGCAAAATAAGATAAGGATGATGTGTACAGTTAGACGAGGTTTGATAGTGACGTATTATTACTAATACACTAGTAAGGTAAGAATAAGATCCTTACAGTCAAACATTCCTACATTATTCAACTTAGTACTGTGCAAAAGTGTATTTGTTTAAATAATGCACTGTGGTAAAGGTTAAACATTAAACCATGGGATATCAGTGTATTTGTTTAAATAATGCACTGTGGTAAGTGTTAATCATCAAAAGTTACGTATTTAATGTAATCTACATGTATTTTTTGATGACGATCTTGAAAAGTAGTCGAAAGTAGGTATTTGGAACACTTGGAGAAAATCGGCACAGTTTCTGCAAAAATTGTAAGAAAGTACTTCAAAACTGTAACAAATTGCCCAAAAACTGATATCCGCTGCTGCAGCTGAGGTTTCACACGGATCAACCAACATACACAACACAAATAACGTGCCTATCTCATTATGATGGCTACCATGCCCCAATGAGAGGTAGGGGGCCGTTGGAGGGGTCAAATCCCACCAGTGGTAAACTTCCCGCCTTTTTTTCTACCCATATGATTCGAGGACTTATGAGAGAGGGAGTAGGGTGTAGTGGGAGGGCGAAGGCAGCCATTTTTTGCGCCATAAATTACGGCTGTTGTGATAAAAGCGTATGGTCATAAAATAGACTTGCATAAATGTAACTAAGACCACAAGTGAACAGTTTTTTTTTTACATAAGGGTGCTATGCCAAGTGACCAGTCTGTTTACATAAGGAGAACAATGGACCCACTTATCCAAAGAGGCATGGGGGGGGGGGGGGGGGTGACACTGAAAGTGACGGGTGGTGTTTGTTTACATAAGGGCCATAAATTAGTGGCATCTTCTTTCTTTGGTACATTATTCACAGTAATCTCTTCCATGTGTGTCTAGCCTCTTCGAATTCATGTCTCCGTCTTATCACTTTACCCCAATTCTGTCTAACTCCCTACCCTTCTCCAATAGTATTGGTTTATTTCTTTTAATCTTTCATCTTAATTTTGTTCCTGCCCACTGTTAAAGAGGCAGAGTTGAGTGATTACTTGCATTTGTTTGTAACTTTTTTCATCTCATTTCGTTCCATTTGTGTTCTCCACTATTTATTATTTGTAGGCATTTTTACTGTCCTTTTCGTGCCGATTAAGTTTCTGGGGTTGCTGTGTACATTTTATTGCTGAGAATTTACGTCTATTTATTCTAATAAGGGTCAATATCATTATCTTGTTTGTAATATTGTTTTCCTACACGAAATATGGTACCACATTCATGATAAATCCAATTAATAACTGGGATTGATGAACCGTGCAATTAAAATAGGAAGTCCATTATTTTCTCTTAATACCACAATAGTTTTCTTTACTATATTAGTATGCCAAGGTGAACGGGCAGCGTTAATACATGGTATATCAAGTCTGCATCTTTAAACAATAAGTGAGAACTATAGATCACACCTTTAAATGGGAGTTTCTATTTTATGATAAGAGTATATTTTTATTCAGAATAGTCTTTGTCACATTTCGTGGATTTATGACAGTTCATTGGTTTTGACTCTCAGGAGTTATCATAAAATAGAGTCAAATTTACAAATAACTTGGCAGTATAAGACCATTTATGAGTATGGATGCATTGCTTCCGTTGAGAAAAGTGTCATTAAATCATTGCACAGTCCTTGACATCCCTGGTACTGACACTGGGACAATTTGATGTCTGAGCTGGTCCCACATACAGTCTATTAGGGAAAGATCTGGGAATCTTGCTGGCCATTAGAGCAACTCAACATCACGCTGTCAGTTCACAGAGACATATTCCATATGTGTATAGCCATTATCCTGTTGAAAAATTGCACCAAGATGCTGTCACATGAGATATAATACATCAGAATGCATGACGTCCGTAACATATTGCTGTGCTGCCAGAGTTCCCTCACTCACTAACAGCTGTGACCACATATCTCCAGGTCACTGCCATGCTCTGTGGTAGTGCAGAACCATGAATTATCACAAAACACTGTTTGATGCAATTCATTAGCAGTCATGCTTCCCAGTCAAGGATAAACTCAAAACGCAATCGTTCATATTGTGGTGTAGCAGCAGCCAACACATGAAACAGTAATTCCCTGGTTTAGCTGCTGCTAGTCTCTCACCAATGGTGTGGAAGACACAGAATCTTGCAGGGAGGCCATTACTTGTTCTCGGACGCCAGGCATAGAAGTGAAGGGTTACAATGTGGTTGGTGCAGAATATGGCGATACTGCTGTGTGTGGTCAGACATGGTCGACCAAAACCATGATGATGAGTGTGCCTGCCTTCACATTCTTATGTAGTCGAACATCTGGCCACTGTCACATTCTAGTACCCCCCAAAACATAGATATTGCACGATTCGACTGTTGTTGTTGTGGTCTTCTGTCCTGAGACTGGTTTGATGCAGCTCTCCATGCTATTCTATCCTGTGCAAGCTTCTTCATCTCCCAGTACCTACTGCAACCTACATCCTTCTGAATCTGCTTAGCGTATTCATCTCTTGGTCTCCCTCTACGATTTTTACCCCCCACGCTGCCCTCCAATAGTAAATTGGTGATCCCTTGATGCCTCAGAACATGTCCTAACAACCGATCCCTTCTTCTAGTCAAGTTGTGCCACAAGCTCCTCTTCTCCCCAATTCTGTTCAATACCTCCTCATTAGTTATGTGATCTACCCATCTAATCTTCAGCATTCTTCTGTAGCACCACATTTCGAAAGCTTCTATTCTCTTTTTGTCTAAATTATTTATCGTCCACGTTTTACTTCCATACATGGCTACACTCCATACAAATACTTTCAGGAATGACTTCCTGACATTTAAATCTATACTCGATGTTAACAAATTTCTCTTCTTCAGAAACGCTTTCCTTGCCATTGCCAGCCTATATTTTATATCCTCTCTACTTCGACCATCATCAGCTATTTTGCTCCCCAAATAGCAAAACTCCTTTACTACTTTAAGTGTCTCATTTCCTAATGTAATTCCCTCGGCATCACCCGACTTAATTCGACTACATTCCATTATCACCTTTTTGCTTTAGTTTATGTTCATCTTATATCCTCCTTTCAAGACTCTATCCTTTCTGTTCAACTGCTCTTCCAAGTCCTTTGCTGTCTCTGACAGAATTACAATGTCAACGGCGAACCTCAAAGTTTTTATTTCTTCTCCACGGATTTCAATACCTACTCCGAATTTTTCTTTTGTTTCCTTCGCTGATTGCTCAATATACAGATTGAATAACATCGGGGATAGGCTACAACCCTGTCTCATTCCCTTCCCAACCGCTGCTTCCCTTTCGTGCCCCTCGTCTCTTATAACTGCCATCTGGTTTCCGTACAAATGGTGGCTCAAAATAAGGCCCCTGATTACACCATATCACACTAACATGCATCATCTGCATGTGCTTTATACTGATCACTCAACATCTGACGCTGTACACACCCTTCTACACTCTACTTGTCCTGGTAACAACACTAAATACAAATGACACCACTGCACTGTGGTGGCCATTCTGCCCATTACAAAGAATTGCTGACTCTAATCATGATGGTGTGTGCGTGTATGGGATCTAATTACTTCTACTGGGTGCTTCACTTTATTTTTTCAGACAGTGTATTATGGCAGACGAAGTGAACAGGGTGTGCTCACCCAGTTGACCGTGGTGCGGCGGCTGCGGTCGTCGGTGGCCTGCGCCAGGTAGAGGTCCGGGGCTGGCACCTGTGCTGGGGGAGGGTCCCAGGCGACGCGCAGCAGGTCCTCTCCACGGCACACGCGCCGCAGAAGACGCGGGGACAGAGCTCCTGAGTGGGACGCACCTGCCGGGACAAAAATCATTCGCCACTAAAGTTCAATTCTTTTATCTTGGCGGCTCGCGCATGTCGGCACAGACGCGGGAGACTGCTGCGTTGCCAGTTGCACGCGCCAAGAGAAGCAGCGCCATAGTATAGTTCGCAAACTTACGTTTCGGGGGGAGCGCGCAGTTTATGAAGTAAAGCCACCGCGGCCGCATTAACCCTTTCGCATTCCGCGCTGTGCGCGATTTTATCATTACTGCACTGCTCGCCTATGCAGACACATGGTGTTCTGACTGCTTTGACACGCTTATCATTCGATGTCACAAAAACTATTTGGCCCAAAAATTTGATTTTTACACATTTTCTTGACTGATACCTTCCCCCCATAAATAACTTAATTTTGTTGCGATGTTCAACGCAGTTATTGTGCAGCATTAAGTGTACACTACTGGCCATTAAAATTGCTACGCCATGAAGATGACGTGCTACAGATGCGAAATTTAACTGACAGAAAGAGGATGCTGTGATATGCAAATGATTAGCTGTTCAGAGCATTCACACAAGGTTGGCTCCGGTGGCGACACCTACAATGTGCTGACATGAGGAAAGTTTCCAGCCGATTTCTCATACACAAACAGCAGTTGACCGGCGTTGCCTGGTGAAACGTTGTTGTGATGCCTCATGTAAGGAGGAGAAATGCGTACCATCACGTTTCTGATTTCGATAAAGGACGGATTGTAGCATATCGCGATTTCGGTGTATCGTATCGCGACATTGCTGCTCGCATTGGTCGAGATCCAATGACAGTTAGCAGAATATGGAATCGGTGGGTTCAGGAGGGTAATATGGAATGCCGTGCTGGATCCCAACGGCCTCGTATCACTAGCAGTCGAGATGACAGGCATCTTATCCACATGGCTGTAACGGATCGTGCAGCCACGTCTCGATCCCCGAGTCAACAGATCGGGACGTTTGAGACAACATCCACCTGCACGAACAGTTTGACGAAGTTTGCAGCAACATGGACTATCAGCTCGGAGACCATGGCTACGGTTACCCTTGACGCTGCATCACAGACAGGAGCGCCAGCGATGGTGTACTCAACGACGAACCTGGGTGCACGAATGGCAAAACACCATTTTTTCGGATGAATCCAGGTTTTGTTTACAGCGTTACATTTCAGATGTGTTACGACCCGTGGCTCTACCCTTCATTCGATCCCTGCCAAACCTTACATTTCAGCAGGATAATGCACGACCGCATGTTGCTGGTCATGTACGGGCCTTTCTGGATACAGAAAATGTTCAACTGCTGCCCTGACCAGCACATTCTCCAGATCTCTCACCAACTGAAAATGTCTGGTCAATGGTGGCTGAGCAACTGGCTCGTCACAATACGCCAGTCACAGCTCTTGATGAACTGTGGTATTGCGTTGCAGTTGCATGGGGAGCTGTACCTTCACACGCCATCCAAGCTCTGTTTGAGTCCATGCCTAGGCGTATCAAGGCCGTTATTACGGCCAGAGATAGTTGTTCTGGGTACTGATTTCTCACGATCTATGCAGCCAAATTGTGTGAAAATGGAATCACATGTCAGTTCTAGTATAATACGAGGCCTGTTCAGAAAGTAAGCTCCGATTGATTGCCAAATTGAAACCACAGTGAACATCAGAAATGTTTTACTTGTAACAATTAGCTACACCTTTCAGCTACTTCTCTACGTAGTCGCCGTTCTGACTTAGACTTTTGTCATAGCGTTGTACCAACTTTTCCATAGCTTCATCATAGAAGGCAGCCGCCAGTGCTTTCCGCCAATTCTCCACGCTGGTCTACACCTCGTTGTCTGTGTCAAAATGTTGTCTTCAAAGACAGCGGTTCATGTGACCAGAGATGAAACTCAGGGGGAGACAATTGCGGACTGTATTGTGGGTAATCTCACATTTCCATTTGAAAACGATGCAGGAGCATCTTCATTGCCCCTGCAGAATGCGGCTGAGAATTGTCTTGAAGAAGAAACAGCACGACAGTTATGTAATGTTAGCTGCATAGCTTCAGGCGAAATTTCTCACCAGGCCCTCGTACGTGGCGGCAGAAACTATTTTCTAGACATCTTTACGCAGTCACTGCGAGCCGAGAAATGAGAAGAGCGACGTGATGCTAACTGGGGTTATACTAGAGACACTACCCAACACATCTGTGCAAAGCTTTATCGGATTTTCATAGTCGTTTCCATTTCGCGACCGATCGGAGCTTACTTTCTGAACGCCCCTCGTATATTTGCCCAATGAATACCCGTTTATCACCTGCATTTCTTCTTGGTGTAGCAATTTTAATGGCCAGTAGTGCAGTAAAGCACTGCACGAAATTTTGAGAGTTTGCAGAGGTAAAAGTCCACAGCGTATACTTTCCGTATGGTCGATTTTAGTTGCCACTAGAAATTTCAACAAATTACATTCAAACGAATAAAATTCATGAAGTGAGACACTTCGATATTCTTTTTAAATAAAGAAAATATTTAGTATCGAACAAGGTTTGAATTCAGAACCTTTTGTTTGGCAGTCAAACACCTTAACCATTACGCTAACGCAGCTCGGCATTCAACAGAAGTCCCGGAGGACTTTAAAGAATCACGCAAAATACCGACAAACACTGTTGGTATGACTTTGAATTACTCACGTTTCGTCGAAGTACAATAGGAAATAAACTATTACCGCTGTTCCTTATTGCGAAAAAGCGGTTAGTGAAAATGAATTTCCTTGCTATCGCCTGAATTAGGAGGCTTATTGCTTGTTTGGTTTAATTAATTAATAGAATATGAAGCAATTGGTATAAAGAATGCTTTTTCCAAGTTTTCTTTTATAGACAGTCTGCTATCAAGACATTACTTTTGTTCAATTACCTTATTTATGACTGAACGTTTCTAAAACTGAAGACACTCATCCGTGCTCTGCACTGCAGTCGAGCTCTGGCACGTCGTTCTCTGTTCATTGGCTGACTGTGTTTTGTGACGTCAGATGCACAGAACGAACCTAAACTCGGCCGCCGTCGTAAATGACGCGCACTTTAGTCGTTTATGTGAGAGGGAGGGGAGGGGGTGAGTCATGCTTGACGTGACTCCCTGACCCCTCAAAATAACATTTTACTGACATACACGCACAAATTTCCAAGTTGAGGAGCATTTTTTCAAACCTCGATAAATGCAACTCATACGGTTTTTCACAAAATGCGCTTTCCACTTTCACCAGGCATAGCTGACAGTTTGGATTTTTACGTGAATACTAGATTTCACTGACATTAATAAAGCGTTGTAATGAAATGTATACAAATTATTATAGCAGTATATTAAGTTGTGATTTTTCCAGTTTTTTTTTCAAAAGTCGATAAATGCTTATAATTATTGCTAGTATCAGTTAAGTTGCCTCCTTTACTTCCATGTATTTTTTTCTACAACTAATTTGTTATATGCTGCAATGTTTATTATATCCCTGGATTGTTGTAAAATGCATATGCTACTATATATAGCACTCCGTCGTCAGGCTACGAGTGGCCTACCGGCACCATGCGACCGCCGGGTCATCCTCAGTGGAGGATGCGGATAGGAGGGGTGTGGGGTCGGCACACTGCTCTCCCGGCCGTTATAATGCTATTCTTGACCGAAGCCGCTACTATTCGGTCGAGTAGCTCCTCAATTAGCATCACGAGGCTGAGTGCACCCCAAAAAATGGCAACAGCGCATGGCGGCCTGGATGGTCACCCATCCAAGTGCCGACCACGCCCGACAGCTCTTAACTTCGGTGATGTCACGGGAACCGGTGTAGCCACTGCGGCAAGGCCGTTGCCAATATGCATTTTTTAAATTTATAGTTTTTTACTTTTTTGATAACACAAACAGTAATAATAGAAATATAGTAGCATATTACAATAATAGCAATGATAATTATTTTAACATAATTACTTAGCCTATATCATTATTATCAATACTATATGAATTATGAAATTAATAACACCAAAAAGTTACATGTAACGATCACATTGTTATTCCCTCAAATCTTTACATTATTTGTCTAAGACATCTTTGTAAAACCCCTTTTCATTATCTGGAATTTCAAAATATTTTAGCGAGACAGACATAGCTTTCTTCCTTATTTTGCTTAACATATTTTGTTTTGGTAAAAAGGTGGATGTTAACACCGTTAGATGTGTAAGTAGGCTGTTAATGTTTTCTTATTGGCAACGTTACGTAGCGCTCTGTATGAAAATCACTGGCTGTGCTGTGTGCAGTCTGTGGCTAGTTTGCATTGTTGTCTGCCATTGTAGTGTTGGGCAGCGGCAGCTGGATGTGAACAGCGCGTAGCGTTGCGCAGTTGGAGGTGAGCCGCCAGCAGTGGTGGATGTGGGGAGAGAAATGGCGGAGTTTTGATATTTGTAAGAATGGATGTTATGAACTCCTATATATATTATGACTTTTGATGACTATTAAGGTAAATACATTGTTCTCTATCAAAATCTTTCATTTGCTAACTATGCCTATCAGTAGTTAGTGCCTTCCGTAGTTTGAATCTTTTATTTAGCTGGCAGTAGTGGCGCTCGCTGTATTGCCGTAGTTCGAGTAACGAAGATTTTTGTGAGGTAAGTGATTTGTGAAAGGTATAGGTTAATGTTATAGTCAGGGCCATTCTTTTGTAGGGATTTTTGAAAGTCAGATTGCGTTGCGCTAAAAATATTGTGTGTCAGTTTAAGCACAGTCTCGTATATAATTTTTCATAAGGGGACGTTTCATATGTCGACCCTTAGCCGAGGATACCTCACTGGAATCTTCTGATTTTTTTTCTTGTAGTTTGTGTAATTAGTGTACATTTTGTTTATTGCTAGCGCGTAATTGTAGAGAGAATCTCCTTTGTAGTTGCAGTCTTTCATTGTTGTACATTAAAACAGGAGTGGTACGCATGTAAATTTGCACCAAGTATTTCGCAGCTGCGCTTGCAATTAACTAGATATTATTTTCAGTGTTATGTTAATGTGCTCTTATTTTTGCTCTTCAAATTGTATTTTTATGTGTTGTTGTATGAAATATTGTGACAATAATGGCGTGTGAAAAACGTAATACTAGGTTCCAAAGTAAACTGAGAAATGACAGTGAAGACGAAAGCAGTGTGTTAGCGCCACCGTGTAATGAATTAACTAATGTAGTAATTTGGTAATAGTGCATAGGGAAATGGAGCGGGCAGCAAATAATGGTGTAGACAGTGAAACAAGTAGTGAACAGGGAAGCATTATCGATCGATCGTTCGGCTACAGCTCGCTTCAGGAATCCAAAATGACAGAACACAATATTGCAAATACTGTAGACTCAGGTTTTGGGTCCTCACCGTTTTCTCAAATAAGTCAAGACACATTTTCTGCTTGTCAAAATGTGAATGTTGCCGGTGCAACTTCACTGCCGAAAAGCAATGAGGAACATGTTTCAGACACCAGTGTACTGTTATTACAGTTAATGCAACAAATGGGACAAAGGCTACAAAAGTTAGACACAACGCTTGAACAAAATCAGAAACAAATGGGACAAAATCTTCAAAAGTTAGACACAATGGAACAACACCAGAGACAAACACAGCAACAGTTAGACACGATGGAACAAAATCAGAAACAAACACAGAAACAGCTTCAAAAGTTAGACTCATTGGAACAAACTCTTGAACAAATACGTGAAGGTTTAACTACCGAGTTACATAACATTGAATCGAAATGTCAAATAGCCTGTAATGACGTAAAAACACAAATTTGTGAGCATTTTCAACCTATTTTTTCGCGGCATGAAAATGCATTACAGAATCACGAAGCAGAAATAAAAGAACTGCAAATTATTTTTCATGAAAATCATGAGACCTTGCAAGCTAAAATTGACTCAGTTGCATCTACCGATACGGTTACGCAACTTGCAAAAACACAGGAAAACTTAAAGGACACAGTAGATACGATTTCAACACAAATGGACACTCTGAAACTTGGTTCAGAAAAACACACAGAGGAAATAATTTCACTATTGGATAAAGTAGCCGAACTTTCGGATCAGTTCACTAACTTATCTACAAAGGTAGATGATGATCTGAATGACACAAGACCTGTAGCCTTCACTGACACTGAAGAGTATGAACAAATTAGAAAATTCAAACAAAATCAAATCAATACACAGTACAAAAGAGAAATCCGGGAAGTACAAGATCAGTTGGCACAAGTAATACAAGAATTACATATTTCAGAGGACACTCGCGCTCCAGTACGGGAAGAGGGACATAGAAATACGGAGCAACCACAAAATAATAACACAGGAAACTTCGGAAATTATGAAAGAAATTGGCAAGGCACACTGAATTTTGAAATGGAACCGCCGAAACGAAGTAACAATGAGCGATGTGCGACTCACCGACACGATGATTTTGACTATAAGCTGTTTATTACTACACGTAAATTCAAAACATTTAAGAATTCCGGCAACGACATTCATCCACAAGCGTGGCTCCATCAATTCTCTCATTGTTTTCCTCCCAACTGGTCATTAGAGCACAGATTAGAATTTGTGTGTGGCTATTTAGAGAATGAACCAGCTGTAAGAATGCGATCAGTCATTCACGATTGTCACAGTGAAGGAGAATTTTACCGTGCCTTCCTCTCAGCATATTGGTCTCAAACTACACAAGACCGCGTAAAACATAGCATCATAATGATGAAACAGTTCGAACAATCTGAATTTTCCAGTCTTGTGAAATATTTTGAAGACATGTTGCACAAGAATCAGTACCTGTCAAACCCATACAGCCCCTCAGAACTCATCCGCATTTGCTTAATCAAATTACCTGAACATTTACGACATATTATTTTGGCAGGACGTTGCAAAGACGACATTGAAGCTTTTCAGGGGCTGTTACAAGAACTGGAAATTGACACTGACAATCGGGGAACGCGAAAACAGGAGCACAACAATTACAAATCACATCCGTCACAATTCCGTGACGACAGAAATAATAACTGGACACGACAAGGCTATTCTTACAACGCAAATCGTGAACAAAACAGACCCATATGACAACCACTGGCAGAATAACAATAGTTACAGAGAAAGATCGCATTTCCATAGTAATGAATATGACAGAGATTTACTTAGAAACAGACAATATGGGAGCCAAAACAATTATTATCAAGGGAGACAGAATAACTTCAGACGCAACAGTTCAGCGCACAGTTACGATTCAGGAAGAAATTCTCCACCACATGACCGACAAGAAAGAAATTATGAAATCTACCGACATGACGACAGACGAGATAATCATAACGACAGACCTGAATTTCATCAGAACTGGCGGGATTCAAACAGAGCAGGGCACTTTCGACAACGTGAATTTGTAGAAGCTAGGTCTCCTAATCCCAATAACGACGCGCGCCAATAAAGGAACAGACAATGACTTGCACCGCAGGCAGCCACCTGCGCCGGCTGGCTCAGAGAAAAATAACAGAGACGCTAACCTTGAGAAAAGATTTAGCATTCCTTACCGACGTATAAAACATGACAATTGCTTTTCAGCTGAAAGTCTGCGTGCTAGGAAGAGTAAAGGTTTACACCACATTTCACATGTAAAACCGTTTATTGAAAGATAATCTGCTTTTTAACTTTGTCTTTGCCATAAAACTTTTCACTTCACATTTCTAGTATGCTTTGTCAGACTTAAGAAACTGTTAACATGCAACAATGTTTGAAGTTAAATATCCATCCTAGAACCTAGGGAACATTTTTAAACAGAAATTACGAATGCATTGTTATAGTGAACAGACTACACAGTGTTGTATTTGTACATTCTTGCTTGTTAGTTGCACGATTACGTAACGACTATCAGCCTTCCATACTTAGAACATATACTTGTACTGCTAATGAGATTTTAATGCAACATTTTGGTTTACTTGAAAATACATTCTGGATTTAAAGTACTTTCTGTGAGATACCAGTCGACACAGTGGTTAGTTTATGTGACAACTACACGGTTTTATCACGACGCTACTAATGAGTGACAATTTGCAATGTTGCTTTTGCGGTGTTTCTGTTTTATATCTGCACAGTTTTTCTGCATTCTTTTGGAAAGTAAAACATGTTTTAATAGTATCTTTTGTGGTATAGCAACAATGAAACAGCATTTTTTGTGGCACAACAATACGTTACTGTACAGTACTTTCGTCATCACGCCAATAAGCATAATAACTAAGATATCTATACGCAAAGCATTTCACTTTTGTTTATCATGAGGTAAGTACATTAACTTCTGCAGAACTTAGCTTTCGGAGGACGATAACTACGACACTTCCACAGAGATTATGTTGCAACAAGACGCACATTTAGCGCTACAGGACATGTATTTGAGTGATTAATTTTGCACTTAAATCATTTATTTTTAAAGATATTTGAAGTACAATGATACAAAGGTTTTCCGTGATACATTTCATTCCACTGCTGTAATCTGTAACACCTGAGGGTATAATTACATTGATCCTCAGGGGGGTACATGCTTACTTCGTGTACCATGTGTTTGGCAAGCACAAGGAGCCCTAGCTACACTCCTGGAAATTGAAATAAGAACACCGTGAATTCATTGTCCCAGGAAGGGGAAACTTTATTGACACATCCCTGGGGTCAGATACATCACATGATCACACTGACAGAACGACAGGCACATAGACACAGGCAACAGAGCATGCACAATGTCAGCACTAGTACAGTGTATATCCACCTTTCGCAGCAATGCAGGCTGCTGTTCTCCCATGGAGACGATCGTAGAGATGCTGGATGTAGTCCTGTGGAACGGCTTGCCATGCCATTTCCACCTGGCGCCTCAGTTGGACCAGCGTTCGTGCTGGACGTGCAGACCGCGTGAGACGACACTTCATCCAGTCCCAAACATGCTCAATGAGGGACAGATCCGGAGATCTTGCTGGCCAGGGTAGTTGACTTACACCTTCTAGAGCACGTTGGGTGGCACGGGATACATGCGGACGTGCATTGTCCTGTTGGAACAGCAAGTTCCCTTGCCGGTCTAGGAATGGTAGAACGATGGGTTCGATGACGGTTTGGATGTACCGTGCACTATTCAGTGTCCCCTCGACGATCACCAGTGGTGTACGGCCAGTGTAGGAGATCGCTCCCCACACCATGATGCCGGGTGTTGGACCTGTGTGCCTCGGTTGTATGCAGTCCTGATTGTGGCGCTCACCTGCACGGCGCCAAACATGCATACGACCATCATTGGCACCAAGGCAGAAGCAACTCTCATCGCTGAAGACGACACGTCTCCATTCGTCCCTCCATTCACGCCTGTCGCGACACCACTGGAGGCGGGCTGCACGATGTTGGGGCGTGAGCGGAAGACGGCCTAACGGTGTGCGGGACCGTAGCCCAGCTTCATGGAGACGGTTGCGAATGGTCCTCGCCGATACCCCAGGAGCAACAGTGTCCCTAATTTGCTGGGAAGTGGCGGTGCGGTCCCCTACGGCACTGCGTAGGATCCTACGGTCTTGGCGTGCATCCGTGCGTCGCTGCGGTCCGG
This sequence comes from Schistocerca nitens, assembly GCF_023898315.1. NCBI lineage: Eukaryota > Metazoa > Arthropoda > Insecta > Orthoptera > Acrididae > Schistocerca > Schistocerca nitens. The sequence goes on along the minus strand of NC_064617.1, from coordinate 195,759,894 downwards.
TCCCAGGTCGACGGGCACGTGCACCTTCCGCCGACCACTGGCGACAACATCGATGTACTGTGGAGACCTCACGCCCCACGTGTTGAGCAATTCGGCGGTACGTCCACCCGGCCTCCCGCATGCCCACTATACGCCCTCGCTCAAATTCCGTCAACTGCACATACGGTTCACGTCCACGCTGTCGCGGCATGCTACCAGTGTTAAAGACTGCGATGGAGCTCCGTATGCCACGGCAAACTGGCTGACACTGACGGCGGCGGTGCACAAATGCTGCGCAGCTAGCGCCATTCGACGGCCAACACCGCGGTTCCTGGTGTGTCCGCTGTGCCGTGCGTGTGATCATTGCTTGTACAGCCCTCTCGCAGTGTCCGGAGCAAGTATGGTGGGTCTGACACACCGGTGTCAATGTGTTCTTTTTTCCATTTCCAGGAGTGTAATATGGTATTTGCTTATACAACTTTACACTTCAGTACCATATTTCTCTAACACATAAATTACACAGCTATCTGATCATTTAACTGAGAGACAAACATTTTTTTTTACTACATCAGTGACACATGTTTACACAATTACACAGCTGGGTAACTTCACATTTATGAAATTGTATTTTGTATGTACTTTGTGAACTCTTCATATTTTTTCAGATTCATTGTGATACTATGAGAGCTTTGAATGATGTATTTGGTATGGGTCATGATATTTAAAGTACGTTTGAGGTGGATGACACTATTTAAATGAGCGGAGAATTTTTTTAGGTTTTGAAGTTATTGCAGAAAGCTACGACGTTTTTGAGATTTGACTGAGGTGTTATGATGTTATTTTTATGACGACGATGTGTATTATGCTGCTGAGGTATGTTTATGGTCAATAAGCTGATGCTATATGAGGAATTCGATTATGCTACGTATCTGTTATGATGAAATATTGAAGAATTGTCGACTAATATTTATATGTGTAATAAGGTAAGGAGTAATCAATAGTGGTTAGGGACTCTGACTTGTGAAAAAGGATGTTGGAAACCAAGAATCGTACGTTAAGAGTTATGAAATGTGTGTAAATACGTGAATGTATCACAATGCCGGCGAACATTTTTTGGACACTGTTATATTCATAAGATTTTGCATCTACACATTTGCAACGCAAATTCTCAACCTGTGAAAATATTTTTATATGAGACTGTCACTGTAGCGGAAGCTGCTGACGTAAATATTTCAGAAAGAAAGGTAAGTGACCTTGACGTAATGCGTTTTGAGTGCCCAGCTGAGAGGTAGTCGTCTGACAAAAGAAAGCCATTAGGTGGAGAGAAAAAAAAATGCCATTATCCTCGCTATTGACATTCCTTTGTAGAAAGCATCGCAAATACGACACGCTCATTACTTGGAAAGATACTTACATCTGCACACCTGATTATGACAAGCGTCTTCCTACGAGAGTTGAGAGAATTTCTACTAACTTATGAAATGTCACATGACTATTGAATGATATTTTTATGCTTTGGTTTGCGTAATTGCTTATTTCATTTTATATCTGGTTTCCAGCTGTGTTGCAGCATTGGTTTTATAAAATAAAATTAAATGCATTTGCTAATGTGAACACTTTCTGTCAACAGATCTATTAAATAATTATTTTATGATCCACATTCTTCGAAAAAGGAGCTCTTGGAGTGGAGAGAACAATAAGAAGGGACTAATAATAGTAACTGCATATATAATTTTCTTTTCAAGTACTTGGTAATTTCTTTTGTAGAAATAGTTGTGGTGCACCACTTTAATGACATAGATATTAAGATATGAATAGACATTTCACTTATCTGCACTGTTGTCTTTACTGTAATATTTTTCTGCTTGAGCTCTGTCATGTTTAGATATAATTTATTGCATTTGCTTCTGCTGTTTGCCAGGCATAGTACTACTAAATTTCACTTTACATTACTCTGTTAAGCCAGTTTTACTACTGATTTATTTTTCTTGTTTGCTGCTCACTGCGTAATATTAGTTGCAATATTGCTGCTTGCTTGGCCAATTTGAATATTTTGTCATTGCTGTTTGTGTTAATTGTTTTGTACTGCTGCATTGCCTTGTCCCTTAGTTTAGCATCTGAGCTCAGTAGATTTAAGTCAGCTTAAGATGGGGTAGGCTATATGAGAGAACAAGTTGTGATGAATTGGAAGAAATGCATTGAGAAGCTGTAAGAAAATGGTTTGGCCAAAAAAAAGTATTTTGAAAGAGGATATGAACCAAAAAAAGTAGGGTTTAGGGACAACAGGTTTAGGTAGGATTTTCTTGGAAATAAATGATGAAGTAAGATAATGGAAAATAAATAATGAGGCAAGAAATATGTAAACATATAAATACAGAAAGCTTTCTTGAATAGGATTTTTTTTGGTGGAAACAAATGTTGAAATAAGACGAAAGATCTATGGAATGAAGTTTTGGGTTGGACTGCAGTACCAAATGTTACACTGAAAACAAACCCTGTCCTTTCCTTTTGTGTTATCCCACTATGGGTTTGTGTACCCTTGTGTATTTGTTTTCTTCCTGTCTCTGTGTAGTTTCATAGAATTTTTTCTTCTTCTAATACTAAGCTACATTCACTATGATGAGGAATACTGTTATCCTCAAATATAATTGGCATTAATAATATGTTATTTACCTTGTAAATATGCTTAGACATTATTTATTCTGTTTTGTTTTAATGCACATGTGTGAAGTTGATGTTTCGAAAGTTATTCTGATCTTTATGTATGTATTCATGTCATAATTCCTGTAACACTGATGTATATGTTATTTCGATTCTTTTGTAAAGCCTGTACTACAAATGTTATCTGTATTGTTATGTTCTTTAATGATGTATTTTGTACCTTTGTAATTGTATTCTTATGTTCTAAAATTGTAATTGACACCAGTTCATCAAATTACGTAACTTGTAAGTTACATTTCACTACACACATTTCTGTTGGTCATAGTATATGGACAATATGTGAGAAGTAGGGACTGTTAGTGTTTGCACGTGTGTTAATAATTCAGCAAGGGACTGGATAACAGCATTGCTGGTTCTAAGGACGATTCCAAAAACTTTGTGAGTGCACAAGTGGTGGTTTATGGACTTGCTATATTGTCCGCAAGACTCTTCGATGGTGATTGTGCACCTGAACATTTGCAACAGATGGCTGCTGGCCGTCTCTACAAGGACTACAGTGGGTCTGCACCTTTGATGACCCACCAATACCATTATTACTACACGGACTACAGTGGGTCTGCTTCTTTGCTGACTCACCAGTACCATTATTTCTACAAGGACTGCAGTGGGTCTGCACCTCTGGTGGCCCACCAATACCGTAATCTCTACCAGGACTACAGTGGGTCTGCTCTGTGATGACCTACCTACCAATACTCTTCAAAATTTCGACTGACTCTGCTGTGGGTTTGCTCTGTTGTGGACCAATACCTGTCTGCATGTCAAGAGTCAGCACTGTCTTTTCGTTGGAAGGACAACACTACTTCAAGACTGCATAGAAATCCACTACTTCCATGTGCATTTTTTTCTTTATGGACTGTGAGAAAATTTTAGCTTTTGACCAACATTGTATCAATAAGTGTGTGCATTTGATATCTTTGTTATTGTAATTATGAAAAATTTTATCAAATCATTATTGGCCACTGCCCAAAACAATTTGTAAAATTTTTTGTGGGGAGCATGGGGGCTATGTAAGTAGGCTGTTTATGTTTTCTTATTGGCAACGTTACGTAGCGCTCTGTATGAAAATCACTGGCTGTGCTGTGTGCAGTCTGTGGCTAGTTTGCATTGTTGTCTGCCATTGTAGTGTTGGGCAGCGGCAGCTGGATGTGAACAGCGCGTAGCGTTGCGCAGTTGGAGGTGAGCCGCCAGCAGTGGTGGATGTGGGGAGAGAAATGGCGGAGTTTTGATATTTGTAAGAATGGATGTTATGAACTCCTATATATATTATGACTTTTGATGACTATTAAGGTAAATACATTGTTTGTTCTCTATCAAAATCTTTCATTTGCTAACTATGCCTATCAGTAGTTAGTGCCTTCCGTAGTTTGAATCTTTTATTTAGCTGGCAGTAGTGGCGCTCGCTGTATTGCAGTAGTTCGAGTAACGAAGATTTTTGTGAGGTAAGTGATTTGTGAAAGGTATAGGTTAATGTTATAGTCAGGGCCATTCTTTTGTAGGGATTTTTGAAAGTCAGATTGCGTTGCGCTAAAAAATATTGTGTGTCAGTTTAAGCACAGTCATGTATAATTTTTCTAAGGGGACGTTTCAGAGGGCGTGGTTTCTTTTGTCTCCGGATGCCAACTTGTAGTGGATCTCCAGAGTACGTATCATTATGATACATTAACAATTTTCTTTGCTTTCTTGTATGAGATGATAGGCTAGTTGTTGATTTTAAATTCTGGCTTGGATTTTAGTACTTTCTTTGCACTAATGACAGATTGGAAGGTTTGTAAAATATATGCTTGTATTTTGATAAGGAGCATTGTTTCAGTCCCACATTTTTGTTTTCTTCTCAGAATCTCTAGAACATTTTGTGGACTGTGAGATCTAAAGACAAATAACCACTCGTAGACTTCGCCTTCCATGGTGAATCTCACTACGTTTATATTTTTACATTATTCTTGAAGGCAATAGTTACCTCCCTATGATCCTTTCCTGGTCACTTCCACTTCTTTCCTCTGGCAACCTTCCTCCTTCATGTAACGTGCTTGCTAGATAGGATAACCTATCCTTTGACATGTCAGGTGCTCCATGGAAATGGCAGCACAAACAGGCATTACTTTACCATTCATTTTTCTAATGGTATATTTCACTGTCACTGTTTTCTCCCTTTTTGCATTCTGTTTGTCCACCACTCTGCACTGAGGTGAAGAAATTTTAAGAAATTTTAATAGAAACTTATCTTGATCCATTTTATTTAATGATGTCACGTGATGATAAATTCGGGAAATATCTTCATAGCTGAGTTCAGCAGCTTTGCATTCTTTCTTTCCTTAAGCTTTTGGAAGCGAAACCTGGAGTCTATTATTGAATTTAGTGATAGGCTCTTTTTACACTTTTTGCTTTGCGTGTAAGGTCGATGCAAGCTTTTCTCGAATCGGAATTTTCTCCCGTCGGAACATTCATTGACCTGTAAGCCGTTTTTAGAATCAGAAGAATCATCATCCATTCTGCTTCTTTGTAGACATACGCGTGATTGTCAAGTGAATACTTGTCTAAAAGTCAGTTGCAGGTGTTCTGACGACAATGAAGTCTACTTGCAATACTTTGCCCCCCAATAAATACTGTATTATTACAACAATGAATAACATCGTTTAAAGCAACCACTATATTCCATTATTGTTAACTGCTTACTGCAGAAAGAGGGCCAAGACAGTTAAAGAATAATTATATTGCATCTGTCGACTTCTGCTGTCACTGTAAGAATGCATACTCGTGTTTTGCTGAAACCTTGTGATTTGGAGTGTTCATACGCACAGCAGTAGTCGACTTTTGGTAAAACTTATTTCAGGGGTTGATGTAAGAGATCAACATTATGGCATTACCATACGTAACTCAATTTTGAATTTTTTTGCATGTATCAAGTTTTTAAAAAAACGCTCCTCTATTTCTCGGTAAGTTTCGGTAAATGATGTGGAATGAAAATGAAGAGTCTCGAAAACGCCAAGGAAGATATTTTTCAGCTGTTTGACTGAGGGTCTGTCCACGTGGATGGACATGCGGTCTCACGAAGACGGAAAACATTCCAGATTGACCATACATTCTGCCAACAACAAATCCGAAACAGTTCGTGAGTCCACAGGTGGAAGTGGAAGGAAGTTTGTTTATAGCAAAATAGAATGGTGAATACCCTTAGCTAAGAAAAAAATAACAGAAAGATACATCCAGAAATCACTGAAAGAAACAGCATTCCTCTCATTTAACCCATAGTCTGCAGATGTGTATTGGTAATCGTAGCGTTCATTGAGATACTGATGAGGATGATTGTATCCTACGAATTTATGTCGTGTAAACTGTGAAGTTGTCAAAGTTTTGAGAGAAGATGCTATTATAGTTCTTAATTGCATGACACACGCACTTCTCAAATTTTTGGGTGAATCGTTTTCAAATGTTGTTTTTATTCAGATTTGCAATTTCTTGGAAGTTGTGCTGAAGCGATTTACTATGTACTGTTGCAAACAAATAATTATTACCATCATTATATTAAAATACATTACACATTTTACTGTCACTAAAAATTTATTATTAGTTGAATATTAAAACACTTTATAGTTTTGTTATTATTATTAAAATCGTAGGCATGTTGAAAGAGGCGTTGACAGCAATGAGTGGGGACAGAGGAAGAACCTTTAGTAAGACTGGATGCCAAGAAACACATTCCAATTCCAAACCATCATGTGTAGAGTAGATCGAGCAAATAACCAAAGCGCTCAATAATAACAAAGCGTTAGAGGAAGATGGCATTGTAGCAGAAATGTGGAAAAACGCAGAAGAGATCGCTGCAGAAATAATCCATTACCTTACAGAAGGATATGGAACAGTGGCCAGATACCAAATGACTGGAAATGTGCGGTCACACACGTGCTTTATAAGAAAGGTACCGAACGAGTCCAGATAATTATAGAGGGATCTCTCTACTTCTAGTCGCCTATAAGATACTCGCTGGAGCTCTGTTGAGGCGAGTTGAAGAACAAGCTGATCACCCCATTGGAGAATACCAAGCTAGTTTCCGGATAGGAAGATCACCTAAAAAGCATTCTGCGAAAAACAGCTCTAAGGAGCCATAACTCTGGTGATCTTTGCGAGTTGAAAAAGGCATTCGACTCAGTAAACAGACAAACATTATTTAGTACCTTGTAAGAGTTTGGAACTGACAAAAACTAGAGAAATCATTAAACAAACACTGACAGATGCCATCTCGAAAGTCAAGTTCTTAAGAGAAACTGCTGATTCGTTTGAAATTAAGGCAGGGGTCTCACTAGGAGATGGATTATCCCCAACGCTGTTCAGCTGGAGAAAACAGTGAAAACCTGGGAAGTGGCTCCGAATTTGGGAGCAATAAGAGCAATACGCCTTGGGAGGGAAATCAAGTGTTTAGCTTTTGCCGACGACCTTGCTCTCTCATACACCAACCGAGAAGACCCTCGAAAGGTGCTTGAGAGTCTTCATGAAATCGTAGAAAAAACATATCTTCAAATCTCCTATGAAAACACAGAATATACTGAGCACAGACACAGAAGTGACAGATGCGTGGAAGTAAATCATGGGAAGATTAAGACGACAGAAGAGTTTAAATACCTGGGGCATGGATCCAACCCAAGGGATTGGATAAGGAGGCAAACAAAGGAGGAGCCAGGAAACTAGACCAGGTCAACGAGCTAACACAGAACAATAAACGGGCGTTATCCGACAATGCCAAAATCAGACACTGTAACTTGGTTGTACAACATGAGGGAATGCAGTGTGTTTTTTAAATAAAAAAAGGAGAGGTTTAAGAAATTCGTAAGAAAGAAAAGAAGATTCTGAGGAAAATACTCAAATTACAGAACACAAGCGATGGGGCTTCAAAGAAGAGGATAAATGAAGAACTCTTACAAGTACACTGAAAAGATCACGGATACAATGTGGATGCAGAGGCTGACGTTCTACGGACACCAACTAAGGATGGATGAATGCAGACTGAGCAAAAGAATCTTCAGCTACTGCGTGTGTTTAAAGGCCACATGTAAATAAGTAGATGACGAACAGAGGGATGCAGTGGAAATTGAAATTGTGCCACAGATGGTTCACAATAGAAGTGAGTTAAGAAGCACAGTTAACAATATAAAACCATTTCAAGAGAAACCACCAAACAGGAGGCGCACGTATCATTTACGAGGAGGAGAGAGAAACAAAAAACCAAATAATGAAGAGGTTCTAGGAGGAGAAGAGCAGAGACGAAGTCCGCAGTTGGCCAGATTCAGACATTAAAGAAAAATCGCCTAATACCTCTATAAATGCACCAATTTATAGGTCGAACCACCGACCGACTGACCAATTTCGTGGCAGCCTGCACATGTCCTGACTAACTGCACTCAGCGGTTACAGCACCTTTCTATTGTTGTCATTCGTTTATGTTCTGCGTCATCCCACTTAGTTTCAAGCAGAAATAATAACAGGTGTCAGTCTTGGTTGTTTTATAGGTAAAAAGGCCAAAAAAGCCGAGAGAAAGCTGTGGACAAAGACGTGTCTAATGCAAAGATACACCTACACTCTGGTACTTAACGAGCTGGGAGCCCATGATTTTCGTAATTATCTAAGAATGGATTAAACATGAATTTATGAGCTGCTGCACATCACCAAAACTGTGGTGTCACCGCCAGACACCACACTTGCTAGGTGGTAGCCTTTACATCGGCCGCGGTCCGTTAGTATACGTCGGACCCGTGTGTCGCCACTATCAGTGATTGCAGACCGAGCGCCGCCACACGGTAGGTCTAGTCTAGAGAGACTCCCTAGCATTCGTCCCAGTTGTACAGCCGACTTTGCTAGCGATGGTTACTGCCTACATACGCTCTCATTTTCCGAGACGACAGTTTAGCATAGCCTTCAGCTACGTCATTTGCTACGACCTAGCAAAGCGCCATATTCTTCAAGAATGTATTCTGAACTGATAATATTGTGAATCATGTACCATCAAGAGCGACGTTCATCATTAATGGATTAAAGTTAAGTATCAAACTAATTTCGTCCGCTTTCTGAATTCTAATTCCTTGTCATGTTCCAGACCTCACTTCAATATAGTTCCTCCCTCCTCACGCCAGCCTGCGTGAGCTAAAACGCGTGCATTTCGGCCTCCTCTAGTAACACGGTGTTGGCACTTCTGCACTATACTGCCCTGATTTAATTGTGTAATGGCTTCGCCACAAACTCCAGATGTAATGTCCGAATTTTATCGCTTACAGAATCAGCAGACGCAGGCATTACTGGATGCCCTTGGACAGCTCGTCCAGGGTCAACGTGCAATGCAAAACGATGCGGCAGCCGCCGCTCCACCGCTAACACAGCCACAACAAGCAGTTCCATCGACCTTCCGACCTTTTGGTGCTGCACTGGCAAGCTGGACGCAGTGGTCACGCCAATTTGGATTCCATCTCGCCGCCTACAGAATTCAAGGTAACGAGTGGCAGCCTTTTCTTTTGTCGTCCGTAGGTGTGCAAACCTACCGTGTGATAGTCAAATTACACTCCTGGAAATGGAAAAAAGAACACATTGACACCGGTGTGTCAGACCCACCATACTTGCTCCGGACACTGCGAGAGGGCTGTACAAGCAATGATCACACGCACGGCACAGCGGACACACCAGGAACCACGGTGTTGGCCGTCGAATGGCGCTAGCTGCGCAGCATTTGTGCACCGCCGCCGTCAGTGTCAGCCAGTTTGCCGTGGCATACGGAGCTCCATCGCAGTCTTTAACACTGGTAGCATGCCGCGACAGCGTGGACGTGAACCGTATGTGCAGTTGACGGACTCTGAGCGAGGGCGTATAGTGGGCATGCGGGAGGCCGGGTGGACGTACCGCCGAATTGCTCAACACGTGGGGCGTGAGGTCTCCACAGTACATCGATGTTGTCGCCAGTGGTCGGCGGAAGGTGCACGTGCCCGTCGACCTAGGACCGGACCGCAGCGACGCACGGATGCACGCCAAGACCGTAGGATCCTACGCAGTACCGTAGGGGACCGCACCGCCACTTCCCAGCAAATTAGGGACACTGTTGCTCCTGGGGTATCGGCGAGGACCATTCGCAACCGTCTCCATGAAGCTGGGCTACGGTCCCGCACACCGTTAGGCCGTCTTCCGCTCACGCCCCAACATCGTGCAGCCCGCCTCCAGTGGTGTCGCGACAGGCGTGAATGGAGGGACGAATGGAGACGTGTCGTCTTCAGCGATGAGAGTCGCTTCTGCCTTGGTGCCAATGATGGTCGTATGCGTGTTTGGCGCCGTGCAGGTGAGCGCCACAATCAGGACTGCATACGACCGAGGCACACAGGGCCAACACGCGGCATCGTGGTGTGGGGAGCGATCTCCTACACTGGCCGTACACCACTGGTGATCGTCGAGGGGACACTGAATAGTGCACGGTACATCCAAACCGTCATCGAACCCATCGTTCTACCATTCCTAGACCGGCAAGGGAACTTGCTGTTCCAACAGGACAATGCACGTCCGCATGTATCCCGTGCCACCCAACGTGCTCTAGAAGGTGTAAGTCAACTACCCTGGCCAGCAAGATCTCCGGATCTGTCCCCCAATGAGCATGTTTGGGACTGGATGAAGCGTCGTCTCACGCAGTCTGCACGTCCAGCACGAACGCTGGTCCAACTGAGGTGCCAGGTGGAAATGGCATGGCAAGACGTTCCACAGGACTACATCCAGCATCCCTACGATCGTCTCCATGGGAGAATAGCAGCCTGCATTGCTGCGAAAGGTGGATATACACTGTACTAGTGCCGACATTGTGCATGCTCTGTTGCCTGTGTCTATGTGCCTGTGGTTCTGTCGGTGTGATCATGTGATGTATCTGACCCCAGGAATGTGTCAATAAAGTTTCCCCTTCCTGGGACAATGAATTCACGGTGTTCTTATTTCAATTTCCAGGAGTGTATTTCCCTGACGCGACGTAGCAACTGTCCTACAACGAAATTTTGTCTGCATTAGATGCATATTTCAAGCAATCAGTCAATGTCGTTGCGAAAAGGTATACCTTCTTTCGTACAAAACGTACGGCAGGTCAGACTAATAGGGAGTGGGTTGCAATCTTGCAAGGCCTTACTAGAGATTTTGCTTTTGACTGTCAATGTGGACTCTCATATTCAGATACTGTGGTACGTGATGCAATTGCACAGAACGTTTCTGATGTTCTTATAAGGGAACAGATTTTGAAACTAGTCAATCCCTCCCTTCAAAAGTGATGGACATATTGGATCGGCAGGACACACTTGACTTTGCTCAGGAATCATTTGCAACTTCGCCAGCCAGGTGTCAGGTTAACCGGCCCGCCGGGCGAGCTTCACGGAGCAGTAAACAGCCCACGCGCCCGGCTGTGCCGCTGCCGCCAGGCTCTCAGCCACGTGTGCCGCGACGGCAAGCAAATGCAGTGCTCAAGTCATGCCCGCGGTGCGCTACTAAACATTCGCGTGAGAATTGCCCGTCACGCAAAGCTATTTGCATTTTCTGTAATAAAAAAGGACATGTTCAGAGTGTTTGCCAGAAAAAGCTCAGATCGGAAACTCAAAACCATTCCAGGCCCTTTGCTTCGCGCTGGAATCGGAATCGAACCAAGGATACTCCAGCTCGTGAAACTTTGCCCATGGAAATTCATGTAGTTCATTCCACTCCGCCCAGTGCCACTCTCTCTAACAGTGACTCTGTTCGTCCCACAAATAGTGTGCGTTGACATCGTCGGAACTCCCGTCAAGTCGCAAGTGATTTTGTACCAGAGTCAGTTCACGTTGCACGAGACAGTCGCTCTTGTCGTCAGCAGGACAATAAACTATTTGTCAACTTGGACATTAACGGCAAAGTGATACCATTCCAGCTCGATACCGGAGCTGCAGTTTCACTGATAAATCAAGACACTTACAAACTGCTGGGCACACCTCCGTTGCGTGCCGCAAATGTTACGTTAACTAGCTATTCAGGTCAAGAGATCCCTGTGTTAGGACAGTGCAGCCTTCTTGCAACATACAAGGGACAAACAAAACTTGTGCCATTTTCCGTCCTTCATTCTTCTTCTGCAGTGAACTTCTTTGGTTTCGATTTATTTCAGTTGTTTAACTTGTCTATAGTAAATCAGGTCCTATCAGTGAACTCGACTGTGCCTTCAGACAGTGTTTCTCGTCTATGTGAAGAATTTGCAGACATTTTTGCACAGGACCTCGGTTGCGCTAAGAACTATAAAGCACATTTGGAACTGAAAGTAAACGTGCAACCGAAATTTTTCAGAGAGCGCTATGTTCCCCACGCATTGCGTGATGAGGTCGCAAAAACATTACACGATTTGGAATCACATTGAACGTGTGCAGGCTTCTCTCTGGGCATCACCCTTAGTAATTTTGCCAAAACCTTTGGGAAAATTGAGACTTTGTGTGGACTTCAAGGCAACAGTGAATCCACAACTCATGATTGCAACTTTTCCTTTACCCCACCCAGAAGATCTTTTTGACAAACTGTGCCCGGGCTAACATTTCTCGAAGTTGGACCTAGCAGATGCGTACTTGCAAATACCGGTGGACGAAGAATCCCAGCGCGTTTTGGTGGTTAACACGCATCTTGGTTTGTATAAATTCAAACAACTGCCTTTCGGGTGTGCATCCACCCCTGCATTGTTTCAGCAATATCTACAAACTGTTTGTGCGTCGGTCCCTACTGCAGCAAACTATCTGGACGATATTGTGATCTCCGGAAAGACGGAAGAAGAGCATTTAGCCAATCTCAGAACATTATTTCAGGTCTTGCGACAAAATGGTCTTTGCTTACGGAAGGACAAATGTGTGTTTTTTGCTCGTGACTTCCCATACCTGGGCCATGTACTCAATGCCCAAGGCATACATCTCAGTCCCACGCACCTCCGTGCCATACAAGACGCCTTCGCCGCAGAATTTGAAGCAGCTACAGTGTGTGCTGGGAAAAATCAACTATCATAGATATGTGCCGCATGCCTCTTCCATTTCAGCTCCGCTTCATCGCTTACGCCGTAAAGGTGTTCCGTTCGTCTGGACGACGGAATGCGAACGCGCCTTTCGTCGGTTGAAATCGGCGTTGCTTTCCAATACTTGCCTTACGCCATTCGATCCCCGGAAGCTCCTTTTGTTGATGGCGGATGCATCTGATTTCGGGATCGGTGCTGTGCTTGCGCACAAAGATGGCTCGCACGATCGCCCTATTGCCTTTGCGTCCAAATTGCTCTCGTCTGCGCAAAGAAATTATTCACAGATCGAGAAAGAAGCATTGGCTCTCTTATTTGGTGTTACAAAGTTTCATGACTTCTTGTATGGTCGTCACTTTACCATAATCACAGACCACAAACCTTTGACATCGCTTTTTCATCCAAACAAGCCTGTACCTCCACGTACAGCGCAGAAATTCATTCGCTGGTGTATTTTCCTCTCGCAGTACCGCTACGATATCTTGTACCCGTCCACTGCTAAGCACGGAAACGCCGATGCGTTGTCCCGTTTGCCTGTTGCTGAGGATAGGGCATTCGATTCCCCCGAACTTGCTTGCATGTTCATTGATTCGGAAGCCGATGACGTGGTCGAATCGTTTCCAATTGATTTTCGTCGTGTAGCTACAGCCACAACTGCCGACCCTGTCCTTGCTACCGTTCTGCGTTTTGTTGCTACGCAATGGCCCTTGTCAAAGTCACGGATCGGGGACTCGTTGATTCGCCGATTTTTTGCTCACGAGGAGAGACTTTTTGTTCGACGTGGTGTTTTGCTTTTGCGTTCTGATAATGATCAGTCCAGGGTCGTGGACCCACGTTCGTTACAGTCCTCTGACTTAAAGCTTCTCCACTATGGACATTGGGGTATAGTGAGAACGAAACAACTTGCTCGTCAGCACTGTACTTGGTTCGGAATCGATGCCGCTATTACGCATATGTGCTCTTCTTGCATGGCGTGTGCCGAACAACAATCCGCACCACCGCGGAAATTCTTTGCATGGCCAAAAGCCACTTTCCCTTGGCAACGATTACACATCGATTTTGCTGGTCCATTCTGGAATGCTCGATGATTGGTTGTGGTAGATTCATTCAGTAATTTTCCTTTTGTTGTCCGGATGTCTTTCACGATATCATCTGCACCATCCAAGCGTTATCTGCTATCTTTTGCATTGAAGGTCTTCCACAGACAATTGTTTCCGACAATGGCCCACAATTCATGTCCGCAGAATTTCGGTCATTCTGCAAGGGCAACGGTATTCAACATCTGACGTCCGCGCCGTTTTCGCCACAGTCAAACGGTGCCGCTGAACGATTGATCAGGACTTTCAAGTCACAGATGTTGAAGCTGAAAGAGTCGCATTCTCGGGAGGACGCGTTATTGCCCTTTTTGTCCTCGTACCGCTCTCAGCCCCGGGATGGTCGCTCGCCGGCTGAGTTGCTCCACGGTCGCCATCATCGCACTTTGATGTCTTTGCTACATCCGCCGCACCAGGTTCCTGTGCAGCGGCGGACACCTGCTTTTGCCCCAGACGACGTTGTCTACTACCGCCACTATCGATGTTCACGGCGTTGGCTCGAAGGGCGCATTCTTCGCTGCCTCGGACGCGCTATGTATCTGGTTTTGGGGGCCTGTGGTGAGGGGCGCCGGCATCTCAATCAGCTGCGCCTCTGTCGTCGCACAGGATCTGCCGCTCGCCGTCTGCTTTCAACGACGGTGCCGGCCGGTCAGCGCCCCGGGGACCCATCTACTAGCTCGCCTCAGCCCCAGGTGTCACCGACGCTGCCTTCCATTTTGCCCCATGGCGACGCGCCACCGCCGCCGCCTGTTCTCCTGCCGGCGCCGTCCGCAGTAGACGCGTCGCAGCAGCCGTCGGGCGCCTCGCTGGGTCACGCGCCGCCGATCGCTCCCCGTGACCAGTTGTCCTCCGACATGGAACTCTTGCCCGCTCCGGATCATATGTCGTCTTCGCCCGTCGAGTGCCCCGGCCCGATGGGGGTCGACCCTTTGGCCACTCCTGTCTCTGTAAGGGCGCATACACCGCATGTTGACGTGCAACCTGGAGTAGGTTTTCAGGCGTTCCCTAACTCCCCGCGCTCCGAATGGCAGGGTGCGGGTGGCACAGCCTCGCCTGTTGTTAGGCTCCCCACCTCGTCGCATACGTCAACATGGGGTCCTCCCCACGGCGGGCGGAGGCCTTATACCACAACCGTCCGCCGATTTGCGAGGGAGGAATGTGGTGTCACCGCCAGACACCACACTTGCTAGGTGGTAGCCTTCAAATCGGCCTCGGTCCGTTAGTATACGTCGGACCCGCGTGTCGCCACTATCAGTGATTGCAGACCGAGCGTCGCCACACGGTAGGTCTAGTCTAGAGACTCCTTAGCACTCGTCCCAGTTGTACAGCCGACTTTGCTAGCGATGGTTGACTGCCTACATACGCTCTCATTTGCCGAGACGACAGTTTAGCATAGCCTTCAGCTACGTCATTTGCTACGACCTAGCAAGGCGCCATATTCTTCAAGAATGTATTCTGAACTGATAATATTGTGAATCATGTACCGTCAAGAGCGACGTTCATCATTAATGGATTAAAGTTAAGTATCAAACTAATTACGTCCGCTTTCTGAATTCTAATTCCTTGTCATGCTCCAGACCTCACGTCAGTATAGTTCTTCGCGCCTCACGCCAGCCTGCGTGAGCTAAAACGCGTGCATTTCGGCCTCCTCTAGTAACACGGTGTTGGTACTTCTGCCAACCCAACACTGACGACGAGTAAAAACGGTGTTCTTAACTAAGAAGAAAAGAATCAAGTGCTTCATTTCTTGCATCTCTGTTGCTGTGCTCCTCGTACGACGTTTCTTACAAACAACTGCAGTCTTTAATTTTCTCCAGAATCTCTGTCATTAGAACTTCGTGCGCCCAGTACTCTGTTATGCATATTGCCAAGAACAGCATTCAATCGCACGGACAGGGACAAAAGACGGACTTTGTCGGGCGGCTGGCGCGACAGCGCCACAAAAAAAGAAGTTCCTTGGTTGGAATGATTGGGGAGGGGGAAGGGGGAGGATGGGGGTCGGCTATCAGATGGTATTACCCGACCAACATCCTGACAAGAAAAATTGGTAGGTCAGTTGGCCAAAGTGCCTACACAAATCATGTTTGTAGGTAGGTTGGTGCGTATGTATGGCCCTTCTCGTAAATTTGTTTCAAAAGTACTCCTGTAAAAAACATATAATTATATAGCTGAAATTACGTTTACGATTTCTCATTACTGTTATCTGTCTCACGTAACTTCATTCTCAGTGTAACGTCTAGTAAGAAACAAAAACAACATATTATGTAGTAATTAGAAAATTAGATGTATCATATTGTGTCATTGTGTAAAATTATGTATTTTTTTTTATTATTTATTTTTGAGAACGTCTGCGTCGGCGAGTAATAAAACCGCCACAGAAGATAAATGTTGAACAGAGATTACAAAAGGAACTAGTATATAATGCGTGATGTAAATTAAATTCTTTGTCTTCTTAATCTGGAAGTTGTGAGAGTAAGATCTCCTGTTGTTGTCGTGGAGAACGCGAATGTAGCATTCTTTTGTCGAGACTGGGAAATGTACGCCATTACGTGTGAATTCACACAGGTCTGTAATCAATGAGATATTTAAATGTTTTAATAGAGTTGTTTAAATGAAAACTTGTATTATTAATTGTTAAAGCTTGCTTGCCTATTATCCCATCCTGTTGAGACATTTTTCAGTTATATAAATATTATCTGTGGTGCTGAGCTGCGTGGAGAACGAAGAGCCGCTGCCGTGGCGTATTTAAACGACTTACAATATAGTCGAGCATACCGCAAGGAAGCGGTAAAATAATAGTAAAATAATATTATTTCTTTTAGCTCCCAGGCTGGCAGTGAAGATCAGCAGATTTTATGATGTGTTGCAGGTTGACGCGGGCTGCTGATAGGATATAATTTACAGTGCAAATAATTTAATGTACCTTCAAAATCTGATAGTAATCTTGCTGTGCTCCGTTCTGATCTGGCAAATTTTATAGTGATAACGTAATTGTTTTTTATGAGAGTCTCATGTTCTTGGGCTAGTCGTGGTATGAAATAGTATTTCACCAAGAAATAAAATCCACTGCGAACTTGTGTTTTTGAACGATCATACGAACTGTAACATCAGTGTTCATTAAAAGTAATTTCAACTTTTAATAACTATGAAGTAGGGAAGTTATATTGATCCTTAGCATGAGTTGCAGTTAAGAAAAATCGTTCTTTAAATTGTAGGCCAGATACAGAACAATAAGACTTCCATAGATACATTTTATTATGCAAAAAGGTAACGATGATAAAGAAATTCAAAGCACAGCATTGTTAAAAGTATTTCACGTAACTCTTTCCATATATGCGTTGTTACGCGAATAATCAAAAAATAAATAAATAAACCAAAGAGCAACAATTTAAAACAATTCGAGAGAGTAGTGACGTGAAATCAGACGCTCTACATCGTGTTGTTGTGGTCTTCAAAATCCGAAGACTAGTTTGATGCAGCTTTGCGTGCTACTTTATCTTGTGCAAGCCTTATCATCTCCTAATAACTACTGCAACCTACATCCATCTGAATCTGCTTATTGTAATCGTCCTTTGGCCTCCCTCCGGATTTTTACCCCTCACACTTCCCTCCAATACTAAAATTGATGACCCTTGATGTCTTCTTCTAGTCAAGTTGTGCCACAGATTTCTTTTCTCCCAAACTTTATTCAGTACCTTCTGATTAGCTATGTGATCTACGCATCTAATCTTCAGCACTCTTCTGTAGCACAACACTTCAAGAGCTTTGTTTCTATTCTTGTCTAAACTGTTTATCGTTCACCTTTCACTTCCATATATAGCTACAATCAAGATAAGTACTTCCTAATACATAAATCTATATTCGATTTTTACAAATTTCTCTTCTTCAGAAATGCTTTTATTGCCATTGCCAGTCTATTTTATATCGTCCCTACTTCGGCCATCATCAGTTATTTTTCGCTTCCCACGCCCGGGTTCCCGGGTTCGATTCCCGGCGGGGTCAGGGATTTTCTCTGCCTCGTGATGGCTGGGTGTTGTGTGCTGTCCTTAGGTTAGTTAGGTTTAAGTAGTTCTAAGTTCTAGGGGACTGATGACCATAGATGTTAAGTCCCATAGTGCTCAGAGCCATTTGAACCATCAGTTATTTTACTGTCCAAATATCAAAACTCAACCGCTACTTAAAGTGCCTCGTTTCCTAAATTAATTCCCTCAGCGTCACCTGATTAACTTGGACTACATTCCATTATCCTTGTTTTGCTTTTGTTGATGTTCATCTTATATCCTTCAAAAATGGTTCAAATGGCTCTGAGCACTATGGGACTCAACTGCTGTGGTCATAAGTCCCTAGAACTTAGAACTACTTAAACCTAACTAACCGAAGGACAGCACACAATACCCAGCCATCACGAGGCAGAGAAAATCCCTGACCCCGCCGGGAATCGAACCCGGGAACCCGGGCGTGGGAAGCGAGAACGCTACCGGACGACCACGAGATGCGGGCCTTATATCCTTTGAAGACACTTTCCATTCCGTTCAACTGCCCTTCCAAGTCCTTTGTCATCTCTGGCAGAATCACGATCTCATTGGTAAACCTCAAATTTTTTATTTCTTCCTTCAGATATTTAATTCTTCGCCCTAATATTTTGTTTGGTTGCTGTTACTGCTTGCTCAATGTACAGATTTAATGTACTTTAAATGTCAGTTTGAATAATTTAAAAAGGTTAAATTGAAACTGATTTATTTTGTTATATGCTTTTTCGTAGGAAAATATTATGTGATTACTGTCTCTTTTGGCATTTCTTCCATTTATATAGCACTAGCTTAGCGCCAGCTCCTTCGCTCGCATTTAGGTATTAATTACAACAAAAATAATTTTATAAACATATATTAGTCCTACTTAAAAATTAATGTATTAATGAGCCGTTTCGTCCTCCATGCAATTTTGACGAAGTCAATTTATCGTTGTGACTGTTAAACGGATTTCTTTGGTTTAGTTCACAAACTGCAATACCTTCTAAACTTTTCACGCTAATTAAGGCTTCTAAAGCATGGTCTTTTACGAATATACTTGTGACCAAAGAGCGATTCTGATAGTTGTAGTTCAACGTTTTTGTTAATCATGCCTTTAGCGTTCTTGTGGTGATATTTCCACAGAAACCTTCATCCTCTAACACTTATTTCTTTATATTTAACCGAGAAGCTAAATAACAATTTTCACGGATTTAGCTTTTTTTTCTTCAAATTTTTCATTCCCTATTTGAAAAAACAGTGAAACACGTAATTTTTAATTTCCAGCAGAGATACCAAATACAGATATTCATAAATTTAGCTGCGAAAAGGCTTTCATAATGAACATCACAGAATTTTTCATCCCCTCTTTCACTCCCTTAACGCGCTGAACTTCGAAAAACGCTGAAAAATATGCTTTTATACTTCTAACTGAGGAGTCAAATACTAATTTTCATACATGTGGCTTTAAAATTGCTTTAGTACTTCTGTAACAATGATTTATTTGCAAAAAATCTTTCACTCACTATCTTACCCCCTTAGTGGTTGAATTCCAAAACTTTTTTTTACTTCTGAGTGAAAAACCAAATACAATTTTTGTAGTCCTTGTGTCAAAATTGTCTTAACAGCGACATATTTTCAAAAGCCTTTCATCTGCTATTCCACCCCCTTAGCGGCAGAATTTCAAAAAAATCTTTCTTAAACATCGCCTACTGTATAAGAACAACAACTTCTGTACATTTAAAGTTCTATTCTTCGTGGTTCGGGCTGAGCGACGATGAGTCACTGAGTGAGAGGGTCAGTCAGTGATTCAGTCAGACGGCGCATTGCCTTTTATATACCGAGATTTACGTTCGCTGTACATTCATCCGCAGTGACACAAAATTTTCAGTTTTCTGTTTCTTTGTATTTTACTGCAGATAAACGTATAATTACAAGGAGAATTTGAAATCTGACAGATGCGTGCTGGCTAGAGTCTGTTTACATCTCAGAACTCGTCGTACTGTAGCATTCAAGAGCCACTGCGCAACCTTGTTTACCTGTTTGGTGAATATCTCTAATATCAAATGTTCAGATGTGTGTGAAATCTTATGGGACTTAACTGCGAAGGTCATCAGTCCCTAAGCTTACACACTGCTTAACCTAAATTATCCTAAGGACAAACACACACAACCATGCCCGAGGGAGGACTTTAACCTCCTCCGGGACCAGCCGGAATATCCCTAATAGTTTCGCTACGAGAGAATGAAATCGGCGAACAGTCAAAATTTTATGTAGATTGTTATTGGAAGATTAGTTCGTATGTTCATATGCTCCAGAACCGAATGCTTGATCCTCTGCTGCAACCATCGCTACGTTTAGTCTGGTTTAAGGCAATACCTGTTCAGCCACTGGCTACTTTATACATCCATCGACTGTTTAACGCCACTGGCAAAGGGCCCAGCTTGTTATTCTAGCTTGCAGTATACACTGAGGCACGCTAAAGCATTTCAAGCCTTCAAGTGTAACCAGTTTCTCAACCACTAACAACGTGGAACAAGAATGTGCCTCACTTATATAACTTTTTTTTTCTTTCTTTTGATTTACTTAAATTTTTCTCTTAAGTTGATCATTTCCCTGAAATGGATAGGTTGAAGTTAGATATAGTGGGAATTAGTGAATAGTGAAGTTCGGTTGCAGGAGGAACAAGACTTCTGGTCAGGTCACTACAGGGTTATAAAAACAAAATCAAATAGGGGGAATGGAGGAGTATGTTTAATAATGAATAAAAAAGTAGGAGTGCGGGTAAGCTACTACAAACAGCATAGTGAACGCATTATTGTGGCCAAGGTAGACACGAAGCCCACGCCAACTACAGTAGTACAAGTTTATACGCCAACTAGCTCTGCAGTTGACGAAGAAATTGATGAAATGTATGATGAGATAAAAGAAATTATTCAGGTAGTGAAGGAAGACGAAAATTTAATAGTCATGGGTGACTAGAATTCGAGAGTAGGAAAAGGGAGAGAAGGAAACATAATAGGTGAATATGGATTGGCGGTAAGAAAAGAAAGAGGAAGCCGTCTGGCAGAATTTTGCACAGAGCATAACTTAATCATAGCTAACACTTGGTTCAAGAATCTTGAAAGAAGGCTGTATACACGGAAAAAGCCTGGAGATACTAAAAGGTATCAGATAGATTATATAATGGTAAGACAGAGATTTAGGAACCAGGTTTTAAATTGTAAGACATTTCCAGGGGCTGATGTGGATTCTGACCACAATCTATTGGTTATGAACTGTAGATTAAAACTGAAGAAACTGCAAAAAGGTGGGAATTTAAGGAGATGGAACTTGGATAAATGACTAAACCAGAGGTTGTACAGAGTTTCAGGGAGAGCATAAGGGTACAATTGATAGGAATGGGGGAAAGAAATACAGTAGAAGAAGAATGGGTAGCTTTGAGGGATGAAATAGTGAAGGCAGCAGAGGATCAAATAGGTAAAAATACGAGGGCTAGTAGAAATCCTTGACTAACAGAAGAAATATTGAATTTAATTGATGAAAGGAGAAAATATAAAAATGCAGTAAATGAAGCAGGCAAAAAGGAATACAAACGTCTCAAAAATGAAATCGACAGGAAGTGCAAAATGGCTAAGCAGGGATGGCTAGAGGACAAATGTAAGGATGTAGAGGCTTATCTCCCTAGGGGTAAGGTAGATACTGCCTACAGGAAAATTAGAGACCTTTGGAGAAAAGAGAACCACTTGTATGAATATCAAGAGCTCAGATGGAAACCCAGTTCTAAGCAAAGAAGGGAAAGCAGAAAGGTGGAAGGAGTATATAGAGGGTCTATACAAAGGCGATGTACTTGAGGACAATATTAAGGAAACGGAAGAGGATGTAGATGAAGATGAAATGAGAGATATGATACTCAGTGAAGAGCTTGACAGAGCACTGAAAGCTGAGTAGAAACAAGGCCCCGGGAGTAGACATCCCATCAGAACTACTGACAGCCTTGGGAGAGCCAGGCCTAACAAAACTCTACCATCTGGTGAACAAGATGTATGAGACATGCGAAATACCCTCAGACTTCAAGAAGAATATAATAATTCCAATCTCAAAGAAAGCAAGTGTTGACAGATGTGAAAATTACGGAACTATCAGTTAAGTCACAGCTGCAAACTACTAACGCGAATTCTTTACAGACGAATGGAAAAACTGGTAGAAGCCGACCTCGGGGAAGATCAGTTTGGATTCCGTATAAATGTTGGAACACGTGAGGCAATACTGACCCTACGACGTATCTTAGAAGATGGATTAAGGAAAGGCTAACCTACGTTTCTAGCATTTGTAGACTTAGAGAAAGCTTTTGACAATGTTAACTGGAATATTCTCTTTCAAATTCTGAAGGTGGCAGGGGTATAATACAGGGAGCGAAAGGCTATTTACAATTTTTACAGAAACGAGATGGCAGTTATAAGAATCGAGATACATAAAAGGGAAGCAGTGGTTGGGAATGGAGTGAGATAGGGTTGTAGCCTCTCCCCGATGCTATTCAATCTGTATATTGAACAAGTAGTAAAGGAAATAAAAGAAAAATTCGGAGTAGGTATTAAAATCCATGGAGAAGAAATAAAAACATTGAGGTTCGCTGATGACATTGTAATTGTCAGAGACAGCAAGGGACTTGGAAGAGCAGTTGAACTAAATGGACAGTGTCTTCAAAGGAGGATATAAGATGAACATCAATAAAAGCAAAATGAGGATAATGGAATGTAGTTGAACTAAGTCGGGTGATGCTGAGGGAATTAGATTAGGAAATGAGACACTTACAGTAGTAAAGGAGTTTTGCTATTTGGGGAGCAAAATGACTGATGATGGTCGAAGTAGAGTGGATATCAAATGTAGACTGGCAATGGCAACGAAAGCGTGTCTGAAGAAGAGAAATTTGTTAACATCCAGTATAGATTTAAGTGTCAGGAAGTCGTTTCTGAAAGTATTTGTATGGAGTGTGGCCATGTAGGGAAGTGAAACGTGGACGATAAATACATTGGACAAGAAGAGAATAGAAGCTTTCGAAATGTGGTGCTACAGATGAATGCTGAAGATTAGATCGGTAGATCTAATGAGGAGGTATTGAATAGAATTGGGGAGAAGAGGAGTTTCTGGCACAACTTAACTAGAAGAAGGGATCGGTTGGTAGGACAATTTCTGAGACATCAAGGGATCACCAATTTAGTATTGGAGGGCAGCGTGGAGGGTAAAAATGGTGGAGGGATACCAAGAGATGAATACACTAAGCAGATTCAGAACGATGTAGGTTGCAGAGGATAGAGTAGCATGGAGAGCTGCATCAAACCAGTCTCAGAACCGAAGAAAACAACAACAAGTTGATCATACTTTTCGCGAATATGTTAACTACATCTCTGTGGACCAGCATGTCTCTAAGCTTAGATTCGTTCAAAGATGTGTGTAAATTCCTAATGGACCAAACTACTGAGGTCCCTAGACTTACACACTACTTAAACTAACTTATAGTAAGAACAACACACACACCCATGCCCGAGGGAGGACTCGAACCTCCGTCGGGAGTGGCCGTGCAATCCGTGTTTTAGCGCCTCAAACCGCGCAGTCACTCCACGCGGATTAGATTCGTCATATGCGCCATGATATAGTTGCAGAGAACACCATTGATGGGATAAGCATGTTACAACATGTACACACATCATCTGCTCCGTATTTTCGCATCGAATTAGTTCACGCCTGCAGACAGCCAGCCAACTGAACTCATTTCCATACCGGGCTGGTGCGGTTGCCCAGAAGGCATGTCATTCGCACGGATTGACCTTTTTTGCGTCACAGACGTTTCCCATATTAAGCACATGGAGTGTGAGATAAAAACGTGTAGATATGCTATATCCACACATACGTTCCATTTTCTTTATGTCTTATAGTTGGCACGCAGTTGAAAACCCCAGAGGTACTTATGAATAATCCTGTATTACTAAATGATCTCTGAAAGCCTACAACTGGGTAAGAATCTATTTACAAATGTGATGTATAAATTTGTATTTACGGTAAACAAACACTTCATGTCTACCTTTACACATATTGTTTCAAAAAGATTTATCCTATTACACAAGACTGTTTCTTCTACATGAACGAAGATATAAACTTTGGGTGCATTTCAACCTACGTATCTTTACCTTGGCGTTAGCTGTTAAAGTTGCCCGTTCACATGGTCACCGGTCGGTGTCTCCCTGGCGCATGCTAGCTCACCCGCTTATTCAGTTTTTCATTTATTTCAGCGAAACACAGCAACAAAATGTGTTTTCCGTTCTCTGTTTTAGCAGCATCAATTCAGTCACAACTGTGTGTCGTGATTTTCATCAGTAGTAGTGTAATGAGCTGCCCCAAACTTGATCTGCAATGCGCCATTGGCCCTTAAGGTCGCCTGATTATTATTTTTTCATTTTCTTCAGGGGAACAGAGGGAAGGAGGGCGAGAGGTTGTGAAAGACTCTATCTGTGTGTCTAACCTTCTTTCAACTTTCAGTAAACTGCTACACCGAATAGAAACAGCACTGAATGCAGTACACCAGACATGCTCGCAAAAGTGTAGGACGAGACTGAAAATCGTCTTGATGTTTGTCTTGCGTCTGTTACAAGGTACATTCAACATTTCTAAAAGTCTGATCCTAAACACAATCGAATGAAGTACGCTGACGTTGTACAGGCGCTGGATAAAAATATGGCCACCCCGGCCAGCGGAAAATAAGGGTACGACAGCTGCAAAAGTCACTGAAGAACTAAACGCACTCACGAACCGTGGAAGCACGAAAACGACACGAACAGACATCCATAATCAGGGAATTTCACGGCGATCTGGAATTCCAAAGCCGCTCATCAGCGATGCAAATGCCCATAATAGGAAAATGTGGTGCCGAAGACATAAAATCTGGGCTATGGAGCAATGGAAGAAAGTCATTTGGCCGGATAAGACTTGTTTCACACTTTTTCCAATTTCTGGACGAGTTTACGTCCCAAGAGTAAAAAAGAGGTTCGGTGCGAATTTGAGCAGCTATATCGTAGTATTCCGTGGCCCCCATGGTTACTCTGCTAGATCAAATACTGCCAAGGATCATGTGACCTTTATGGATGATCATGTTCATCACATAGCGCAATGTTTGTTCCCCAATGATGATACTTTGTTCCAAGACGACATGACTCTTGTTCACGCAGTTTGCATCGTCGAGGACCGGTTTACTGAGCACGAGGATGAATTGTCGCATCTTCCCTTGCCGCCACAGGCACCACATCTCAATATTATTGAACCTTGAAAAGGGGCGTCGTCGCTCTCCACCTTCATCATCGTTACTTGAAGTTATCATTATTTTGCTGGAAGAATGGTATAAGATTCGCTTGAGAACCATACAGAAACTGTATTTCTCCACTCCGAGACGGCTGGAAACTGATTTGAGTGACAACGGGTTTTCTACACCGTATTGAGCCTCGTAATGTGTTTTTTTTTATATTCCGATTTTTTTTTTCGCGTCCTATATGTGGATGCGTAAACGCTTGTAAAATGGAAAGGTGTCTGAAAGTAATCTCTTGTATAAAAGCAAAATTCGCTTCAAGTTTCTATCTTGATTCATGTAAAAAATGTGAAAGATAAAGTCTATGCAGCAAGCCAATGACAGAACCATAGGCCTCACCGCAAGTAGACTGCCGCTTTTCTATTCGCAGGATGAGAGGTGGTGGATTAGTCACCCGACCGCCTTTTACATGTGTGTGAATTCATAAGGGGCCAAATTGCTGAGGTCATCGATCCCTAACTTATGCTAAAAACAACTCATATACCCATGCCCGAGGGGGGACTCGAACCTCCGGCGGGAGGGGCCGCGCAAACCGTGACACGGCGCCTCGCGCGGTTTCGCCTTTTACCGCCGGTATGCATTTGAACAGTAGACTGTTTGGAAATGGGACGGTCTGGAGGGGTCGGGTTGAGTAAAAATCCTCCACCTAGGATTGAATACGGGATCTTAATGGCCAGCCTAGCGTTCTGCTCGCTTTCTTTTTTTTTCTTCTTCTTCTTTTTTTTCCCTCGGCCTTTGGTCTGTGCGGACGTCACATTAAACCCGTTCAAGTTCAACGCTGAACACTTCACTCTGGTTTTTTTATTACAAAGTGGAGCCAACCCTCTGACCGAACACGTTGAGCTAGCTACCGTGCTAGCACTCGCGAGATCACCATGGCCACTTGAAACTATTTAGTCCTGTGAACTCGGGTGAATGGTATTATGTCCACTGGGTGTCACAAAAGTTAAGCAAAAATATTTTACAGACGGTGGAGGATACTAAACTGAGTATTTTACGATCAGGAACCAATTGTCGGGAGTAAATGTTTCAGGCGCCCGAAGGTACTGAAATCGTTTGTTATGCATCCACGCTGGAGTTTACCACTGTTTAAGGCGTATTCATGTCTCGTTATCTAAGGTGGGGCATTATTAGTTACAGGAAATTACACACATGTTTTTAATGTATGATGCACGGGTATGTAACGTTCCGAATGTCCACAGCAAACGTCATCCTAAATGGAAGTAACTTATCTATATCGATAGAAATTTTACGAGAAAATTAGTTATTCAAACTACAGTGAGCTTGACAAGCGTCTCGACAAATAATTGTCTGTGATTATGTGCTGAATTTACTTTGTGAACATAAAAATGATAAAAGTATTTTATAATGAAGATACAAAATGCAGAGAGCTCTTTTATACTTTGTACATAAAAGTAATTCAACCAAATATTTGTTGGGTTGTCATTAAAGACCTGTTCCGTTCGGTATGTGATTATTTCTTTTTCCTCTCTCCTTCGAATTGTTAGCCAGTTCAGTTATTAACAAAAACTTTATTGCTCCACACTATTAACATTTCAAATTTCCATAGAAGGTGCTGTTTCAACAAAAGCCACAGGCGCCGGAGTCAACAAATATCTGATACCCCATGTGATCAGAAGTATCAGGACACCTAGCTGAAAATGACTTAAAAGTTCGTGGCGCCCACCATCGGTAATGCTGGAATTCAGTATGCTGTTGCCCCACCCTTAGCCTTGACGACAGCTTCCACTCTCGCAGGAATACGTTCAATTAGGTGCTGGATAGTTTCTTGGGGAATGGCAACCCATTTTTCACGGACTGCTGCACTGAGGAGAGGTGTCGATGTCACCGTTCCAAAACATCCCAAAGATGTTCTATACGGTTCAGGTCAGGACTCTGTGCAGGCCAGTCCATTACAGGGATGTTATTGTCGTGTAGCCACTCCGCCACAGGCCGTGCATTATGAACAGGCTCGATCGTGTTGAGAGATGCAGTCACCATCACCGAATTGCTCTTCAACAGTGGGAAACAAGAATGTGCTTAAAACATCAAGGTAGGACTGTGCTGTGATAGTGCCACGCAATACAATAAGAGATGCAAGCTCCCTCCATGAAAAACACGACCACACCATAACACCACCGCCTCCGAATTTTACTGTTGGCACTACGTACGCTGGCAGATGACGTTCACTGGGCATCTGCCATACCCACACCCTACCATCAGATCGCCACATTGTGTACCGTGATTCGTCACTTCACACAACGTTTTTCCACTGTTCAATCATCCAATGTCTACGCTCCTTACACCAAGCGAGGCGTCGTTTAGCATTTTCCGGCGTGATGTGTGTCTTATGAGCAGCCATTCAACCATGGAATCGAACTTTTCTCATCTCCCGCTTAACTGTCATAGTACCTGCAGTGGATCCCGATGCAGTTTGGAATTCCTGTGTGATGATCTGGATAGATGTCTGCCTATTACACATTACGACACTCTTCAACTGTCGGCGGGCTGTGTCAGTCAGCAGACGAGGTCGGCCTGTACGGTTTTGTGCTGTACGTGTCCCTTCACGTTTCCACTTCACTATCACATCGGAAACAGTGGACATAGGGATGTTTATGAGTGTGGAAATCTCGCGTACAGACGTATGACACAAGTGACACCCAATCAGCTGACTACGTTCGAAGTCCGTGAGTTCCGCGGAGCGTCCCATTCTGCTCTCTCACGATGTTTAATTACTGAGGTCGTTGATGTGGAGTACCTGGCAGTAGGTGGCAGCACAATGCACCTAATATGAAAAACGTATGTTTTTGGGGGTGTCCGAATACTTTTGACCACATAATGTAAGTTTACGTATTTATAACAAATATGAGCGCCCAATATTGGTCTTACGTAGATAACGTAGTCTTCGTAGTGAATGGCATGCATTACTTAAGAGTACTGAGTAGTTCTGAAGATGCGCAAGCAAAGCCTGCTGCACACTTACCTTCGAGAATCGTCAAGTTGGTCGGCGGCCGTGGCGGCAAGCAGCGTTTAGCGCAGACTTTCCAGTGCTCCTGCAACATTTATTACTTTTTAGCTGGCTTGTACCTTATAGCTGACATGATAGTAATGCGAGATACATTCCGCAAGAACAGTCGCAAGAAGACCGTGAGTTGCATGCTAAGTCACGAAACGGATTACAGCACATCTAGTACTCCTATCCAACAGAGTACAGTTTTTGTGCGATATTTCACTGCGACTGATACTGCGTCGTCTTCTGTTGTAACCTTATGCGCAAAATCATCTAAACTATATCAAGAGTAATGGAGTGTCGTTGAATTAAGTCAGGCGATGCTGCGGAAATCTGATTAGGAAAAGAGACAGCAAAAGTAGTAGACGAGTTTTGCTATTTGGAAAGGAAAATGAGTGACTATGGGAGAAGTAAAGAAGATATGAAACAAAGA
Organism: Schistocerca nitens; assembly: GCF_023898315.1. NCBI lineage: Eukaryota > Metazoa > Arthropoda > Insecta > Orthoptera > Acrididae > Schistocerca > Schistocerca nitens. Next base: position 195,731,284 of record NC_064617.1, on the reverse strand, counting down.
CTATCAATAGCAAGAAAAACTTTTATGAAGAAAAGAAATATGTCAACATCTAATATAAACTTATGTGTTGCGAAAAACAGGGTGTAACGGGAGTAAGTGCAGATATCTATTGGTGACTGAGGACGTTGTACTGAACAGCTTTACGTCATTTGTAGACTAATAATTGTAGCTATTAGGAGTAGTATGTTTTAACATTGCTTAGAGCGTTCAGGTATGTGTGGCAAGAACAAACCAGTAATTCTCATTTTCCCCTGGCCAGCAGATGAGGTGCTGATATGTATACGCGTGCACGCTGAACAGGTAGTCTATACTGACAGGAGTAGTCCACTTACAATCAATGATGCAGTTACGACCGTGAGGTAACCGGCAGGTAGTAAATTATGTGACGTGTTTATGGGAAGACTGTTCGATGCACAGAAAAAACAACCAACACACTGATATGTGCACATATTAACGTATCACATACAGTACAAAAATATCTGTACACGTATCCATTATATCCTGTAATTTCGAATTCTGAAGTGCAGTTGGCAAGTCTGCAAGATAGTGTGTCAAACTATGAAGATAAGGATCTTCGTGGTTCCTTTGTAAATTCTTTTGAATAGGTTCTAATTGTCAACTTCTTTTGGAAGATTTTCCACATTGATCTCGTCAGATGTCGGCTATGGGTTATATGTTACTAATACACAACAAGAATCATAGCTTTCAAAACAAATTCAGTTCAACTTTTAACATGATACTCAACATCACAAAATACATGACATGTTAGTAATGCAATAAACCGATTAGATGCGTAGCTTCGTAATAAAAAAGTGTTACAGATCAGATAAACTTTTTAAAAATTTTACTTACTATTTCTCAGCTTTGCGTACAATTAAGAGCATTTTTTGTTGCATATTTATTTCTATATCTACAGGATTTCCTGAAACGATATGATTGTTTTTCCATTTCAGATTTTTATTTTCATTATCAATGAATAAAAATATATTCTGTAATGTTTTCGTACTTTATGGTCTAATTCGTTGGCCTTGCCGCATATCATCACATGTGTGTGTAATTTCAGATTTTCAAATCAAAAAGTGACATCCATATTGATACTAATAAGATAAAAAGACGTACTTTGTATATACTAATGAATTATGATTATCTTTTTGGTATTCCAATACTATACCTCCAAAAAAGTAATGATATGAAAATATTTAATCTCTGAAGTAAGTTTTTTTTTTTAATACCTGTCAAATAACTTTCTTGGAGGCGCGACAAATTCTTAAGCTCAGCAAATCAATAATGTCAAAAACTGAAGTTTTTAGAATCTAGCTTATTCTTGGATGAATACGAATGATTGTAAGTTTCTTTAAAATAATTAATGACAGGCCAAATATTGATCCTCCTAGTCGCTTACGAAATAGATAAATATTTCTTAAGTGATCCGTCGTAGAAATCTGGCCTCTTTCTAGAGACAAAACACTGCAAATAAGCCAACCACAGCTACTTCTGTAGATACATCCGCATCATATGTTTCTTGTTAAATTATCTGAAACTGAAAACTTCCCAACCTCTTTTATGTCCCTAACAATATTCACGTCTACTGAAAATCCGTTAGTGAAGCATAAGGCAAACTGAAAGAAAATCAAACGGGGGCAACGATTCTGGGTAGTGTCTCACAGAACACAACACGCGATGTCACTAACAATAAAAAAATCTCGTAAAAATCAGAGAAGTAGATCATTCGTTTGCTGACTGGAGATGTAAATAAATGCTCAACGGAAGCCAATGCGGCCGCAGGTCGTCCCTTCATGAAATTCGAATGAGGGAGTCAAATGGTGATGCATAAAGCAGCTACGAGCTTCTCCAGATAGGCGACTTTGAACGAGTCTTCATTTCCGCGTTTCCCTACCGATGTCCTTGGGCAGAATTATTAAGAAGAAATCTGCAGAATTCATTTCATTAGGCTCAAGAGTGAAGTTAACAATTCCTCATTTTCTTCGACGCCAGCAGTCCTCAGGGTTCGATTTCCGGCGGGGTCAGGGATTTTCACCTGCCTCGAGATGAGTGGGTGTTTGAGTTGTCATCATTTCATCATCAATCCTGAAAGTGGCGAGTTTGGAGTGAGGAAAGGTTGGGACTTTGTACGGGCGCTGATAAACCAAACATCATCATCATCATCATCACCAGCAGTCCTACAGTTTAACAGATACCCGTACCATGTCGTGTTAATCTTTTGACGTCTACGTACTACACTCAGTAGCAGCAGTAACCCGGCATATTGTCTGCCACTACTATTTTCCACTCTGCCGCTCCTTCCAGCGCCAAGCTACCAATACCTGAATGTCGTAGAACATTTCACACTAACACGCTGCTTCTCCTGGAAAGATCTTGAATCGACTTCTCTATTCACCTACGATTTTAGTGACCTTTCCATTTTGTATTTTGTTTGCCTACATAATTTTTACTGCTCTTCAACAACTCAATATTTCAAGTGTTTCTCGGTTCTTCTTCTCTGGTTTTCCTGTCGTTCACATTTCACTTGCGTACAGTACTGCGGTGAGACACACACTTTCACGAACTTCTTGCACATATCAGTATTACATCAATGGCTATTAAAATTATAGCACCCTGAAGACAGCATATAACAAACTTCAAAATGGCATGAAGTGTACCACATGCGTGGCTATGCAAATGATTGGCATTGCAGCACAATCGCACAAATTAGATATTAGCAACGTCATCTACATTATGAATATAAGGAAAGACAATACAGCAGGTTTCTCAGTCAGAAATCACATTTTAATGCCGGTTGTTTGTGGCAGTGGCAGGACTGTGGCCCGTTGAGACTGCGGTCTTTTGTTCCATGATAGTGCTATTAGCGTCGGTCAGTATCCCACGATTGTCATGTGAGTAAGGAGTCGATGGTTTTAGGAGGACCATACTCAATCAATGCAGAATCTCAGCAGCTCCATGCGACTAGCGCCCGAGAGGACATACGCATTGTCCATTCTCTCATTCAGCACCTCGCGTGTCTTGATCTAGAGAATGGGTTTGTTTGCAGTAAGACACGTATCTACATGCACAGTTTTGTTTTATATGACCAACCAGGGTCATGTAAAACTGCAGTGCTTTTTTCTTTGTTGTTTTCTACTTTTTCATCACTCCTTCATCTTCTCCCCTGCTGTCTTTTCCTTTCTTCTGTCCTTGTTGTTCCCATTTTCTTATTTCTTCTACCTTGAAAACCTTCTAAATCTAGTATTTTATTACTATTATTATTATTTATTATTGTTGTATTTATTAAATTCATTCTCCATGGGAAATCTACACAACCTTTCTGAAAATTTACTTTATACATGTTGTTTCTTTTTTGGATCAGTTTATAGCCAAAAGGAATCTAAAGCTTATTAGCAAAACTCATTATTAACAAAATATAAAAATTTCCGCATTGTAGGGCCTCCAGCGTAATATAGTTCACGTTATGACATTTTAATGAGTAGTTATTTCCTGTCATCTGTTTAAACTTTATTGTTCTTTCGTACTATAAGCTTATAGTACGAAAGAACAATAAAGTTTAAGAAGCTAACAGGAAATAGCTATTCATTAAAACACAAAAAAATTAAAAATGGAACTTGTTGTAAAAAAGGGCTAAGTTAACATACAGAGTCCCCTCACCAGCCTGCTGGTTTGCTCGCAGATGTTTGATCGCACACCGTCAGGGGTCTACAGCTAGTTAGCAGCTGTTACTACTGTAACATCTCGTATGCTTTCCATTTTCCATCGTGGGTAGAAATTATGTTGTAAATTTTTTATAAAACATTAATTGATAAATCAGCGAGTGACCTCGAACTTAGATTACGTAAAGTCACAGATAAGGATCAAATAATGCACATCTGTGCCAATCTTCTCATATTTTTACTTCCGTAGAGGAAGACATCATGCATACATATTTTGGAAAAAGAGTTAGAGTCCGCTATTAGAGAGAAGCACTCGTAAAATATCTAAAGTTTACATTCTAACAAACTGCTCCATTAAGCTCAAATAATTTATATTAATCAAGACATATTGTTTTGAAACGTTAAAAGATTAGACTTCGCATACTCAAAGGTTATTACTTAAGACATGGGACGAAATAAGGAAAAAGTATATAAAACATTCGTATTATCATTTTACAAACAATGCTAAGCCTATTTGAAGTTGTTTCCCCAGATTCCGCTTCAAATCGGCAGTCAAAATTATTTTTCTAAGATCTGCCCCACATTAAATTGTCTTTGCTGTGTCGCACGTATCGTAAACTATATCTAAGAAAATAAGTGCGGTGGATATTATGCTGCACCTATAGCAAGTGCAATTACATCTACTGCCACCAGTATATTTCACTAAATTTGTGGAATTCCCGAATTTTTTTAAGCCAAACTACAATTCTAAATGCCACATCTATGTGGCTTATATTTTCAAAATAAACGAAACCGCTGTAACCCTGTACAACTACATTAAAAGCTACTATCCCTTAACCACTTAATAACATTTGGGTAAACGTACAGATACCGTTCGCTACACTGCCTTACAGCTGTTCAAATCAACAGTGGCCGTAGGTGACGATCTCAACGATGTGGGTGATGTGATGTAGGCGAAAGTCACAATTCAATTCGATGCATTGGATGTCAGAAATTACTTCGTCGCTTTCACTACCACTTAGACTGTGTGTGTTGCGTGCTCTAGGCCTATTTTGGTGATTTCCCTGGCACCTGTTGAAATATACATTGTAAAATTGTGAGGAAATCGCGTCTGCCATACTGTTGACAAGTCTTCCGCGACTTTGGTCCTCAACAGTTCCGTTTAGTCGCTTTTCTTCTATTAACTCTTGTCTATGTAGGTTACTTTGCTCAACAATCACATTCACCTGCCTGCTGGCGTTGTATTGTAGAAAGGCGCTCTCAATAACAACCGCGTCCGATCAACAGGTGTACGTAATGCCTCGTCTGGGTGAGATATAATGTAGCCATAGCCTTTCCAGGGTGTTTGGGTCCCAGTTGCTTTGCCAGCTATCCATCGATCAGGGTCTCAGCTGGACTTTATTGCAAATTCCATGGGGTTAAACCTGGAACTTGTCGAGCCCGACCTACTTGAGCCAATATGAGACAGCAAAATATTTGATGGTAATATCTACTCTCTTTCAGTATTCTGAAGGTAGCAGGGATAAAATACAGGGAGCGAAGGGCTATTTACAATTTGTATAGAAACCAGATGGCAGTTAGAAAATTCGAGGGCTCGAAAGGGAAGCAGTGATTGATAAGGGAGTGAGACAGGGCTGTAGCCTATCCCCGATATTATTCAATCTGTATCTTGATCAAGCAGTAAAGGAAACAAAAGAAAATTTTGAAGTAGGAATTAAAATCCACGGAGAAGAAATAAAAACTTTGAGGTTTGCCGACGATTTTTTAACTCTGTCAGAGACAGAAATGTACCTGGAATAGCAGTTGGACGGAACGGACAGTGTCTTGAAAGGAGGATATAAAATGAACATCAACAAAAGCAAAACGAGGATAATGGAACGTAGTCGAATTTAATCAGGTGATGCTGAGGGAAGTAGATTAGGAAATGACACACTTAAAGTAATTTTGGCATCTGGGCGGCAAAATAACTGATGGTGGGCGAATTAGAGAGGATATAAAATGTAGACTGGCTCTGGAAAGGAAAGCGTTTCTGAAGAAGAGAAATTTGTTAGCATCGAGTATAGATTTAAGTGACAGGAAGTTATTTCTGAAAGTATATGTATGGAGTGTAGCCAGGAACGGAAGTGAAACATGAACGATAAGTAGTTTAGACAAGACGAAAATAAAAGCTTTCGAAATGTGGTACTACAGAAGAATGCTGAAGATTAGATGGGTAGATCACGTAACTAGTGAGGAGGTACTGAATAGAACTGGGGAGAAGAGGAATTTGTGGCGCAACTTTTCTTGATGAGGGATCGGTTGGTAGGGCACGGTCTGAGGCATCAAGGGATCATCAATTTAGTATGGGAGGGTAAAAATCATGGAGACCAAGAGATGAATACACTAAGCAGAATCAGAAGGATATAGGTTACAGTAGGTACTCGGAGATGAAGAGTCTTGCAGAGGATAGAGTAGCATGGAGAGCTGCATTAAACTGAAGACAACAACAACAAGAACAACAACATCTGTTTGTAACATTTCTAAAATCACAAGCAGTTATCCTACTAGAGCGGTTCCAAATGCTCTAGTTAGCCTTATTGACGAGCCCCTCAGCGTCTCCTGCAAGATATTTCCACATCGAGCGGTAACAGAGCTGGTGCACCCAAACACTGGCCTTGAAGCAAGTGATGGACGCAAATATAACATTTTGTTAGCTACTGATTGCCAACAATGGAAGTCTGTAGGCGGTATGTAGTTCCTGCTGCTATTACGCTTCATTTTAGACGCTTCGGAGCTGCGTTGGTGATGCGCTATGGAAAGATTAATTTTTCGTCTTGGTATATGCCCAGATTGTGCACACAGCCTGTCTATGGATCGAATTGTCTTCTAACTTCAGAGCTATATTTCTGCTAGCGGTAAGTTTATCTTTCAGCAACATATACGTTGTCTTCCTTACTGCTATTGATAGTGTATTATTTCTGCACTACTATTGCATCACCAAGGACTGTAATTGCTCTCTCTTCCAAAGCTATAAATTGGATTTGTGAGCTCCGTGTAAACGAAGAACGTGAAACAGCTTCCAGTTTATTAACGTATGGAAACAAAATCCAGTCGTGTAATGTAAATCCACATATCGCTTTCTTGAACTGTAAAGAATAAAATTATCTCACTTCATTGCATATATACGCTGATATTTGTAGTACCATAGGACAAAACTTGATAGGATGATCTACATTGTAACCTAAAATTATTCATAAAGAACAGTACAAAAAGCATAAGGCGAGTCAATATGTACTTCAGAAGCCATAGACATAATGAAGGCACAACAGAATTCACAATACATAATCGTCGGACATTCTTATTTTCCAGTGACGTCATTTCATGCCACTGCATCTGCAAGGATTTCATCCTCCTACTTCCATTCATTTCATTTCAGTGAATCTAATTCATATCTCATTTTATTCGATTTACAGAGCGCTTTCAGAGTCTTAACTGGAAGAACGCCAAAAGCAGATACAGGACTGCATATTGTTAAAAAGACGGAAAAATAATATTGGCGAGAAAGAATATGAAACCTTGTGTGAATAAAATATTAGTACATGAAAAAGTTAGCGGAATTGTTATGAGCGTTAGAATTATTCATATGCCATATTTTCATACAAGAGTACATAAAAGAATCCACACAAAATGTTGAGTAAATAATAATTAATAAAGAGAAAAGATCAATTTCCTTCATCTGACCAAAGAGACCTGACAAGTCTCTGATGGTTCCATAATTTTAGACCCATAAGGAACGTCACATCAACCACTAGGATGCAGTTCAGTTACATGTTGTTCCAGTTTATCGTATTAAACTGTTCAAAAAACATTCCAGTTTCTGCGATTGTGTCAACAGATCATAATTCTAGGTAGAATTTACCATATGTTACTTTTTTGTCTTAAGAGTATGTCCCAAATAAATTTCTGTTAACCTCAGAGATCGTATATATCTGTTCCCATTGACAAAATATTTTCTAAAAGTCTGTAGGCAATCCAGTTTCTTCGGCTGTGACGACAGTTGATAGTTCATTACGAAAATCAAATTATATGTTTTTGTTAATCTCAGAAGTGGAATATACGTGTTTCCAGTGATAGAATTTGTATTCTAGAAGTGCGTAGATATTCCAGTTTCTGCAACTGTGACAACAGCTCATAGTTCATTAGGAGAATTAAACCGTATGTTACGTTCTTGGGTTAATAAAATGTCACTCATAAATTTTTGTTAACCTCAGGAATTAAAATATATACCTGTCCCCACTGATGTAAAGTGTATCCTAGAAGTCTGCAGGCACAAAGTCTGGCAGACCTCTTTTCGTATTTTTGTCTTAAATTAGTACACACACAAGCAACTCAGTAGCAGTACGCTTTTGTTTTATAAAATACTACCGTCTAACCATTGATAATTCATTGGTCTTCTACGAGTAATGTTAGCTTACTGATGTTGTGAAATACATTTGTCTGTATGTATTTATTTTTTAAATTGATGCTGATTGCCAGAGGTCGGAGTATATATGAGACTTTTTACATTAATCTTCGACCGTACAGTTACAGTTGGTAACGGAAATATATGCGTCTCCTCTTGCTAATTTGAACCTCGATACATCAAATTTCTCGATAAATCGAACTTGTCAACTCCCTTGAAAAATCTTTGAAAAATCGAAGAAATCTTATTTGTATTAGTACACTCGATAAATCGAAGCTTTTGTCATGAGCAACTGCACCACGATAATTTCAACTGTGAGGCCATCTAAAACTCAATAATTCAAATTATTTCGTCAGTTCTTCAAATAATTGTTTCGTCTTTCAGTTTCAACTCTTGGCGACATTCTTTTGTTTTCGTAACAGTGCATAGCTTACTAAAATAAATAATTCAGCTGTAAAGCTGACTTTGCAGAAAACGCGGGTCATTGAGCGAGTACAATGTGGAGTGAAAAAAACTAGTATATAACGAAATATTTCAGAATAGCGTCATCCATGCTGTCGACAATCGTGAAACAGAAAGGTAAGCTTGGTTATCATAAACAGGGGGAAGCAAGCAGTGCGAGATCTGTTCCCGACTCCTGAAGAATGCATATTGAAATGGTTGAATCAATTTCAAGAATAAAATATCCCTATTGGAGGTTATTCATTTAAAAAAACACAAGCCACTCGTTGTTAGTCTATAAGATAAAACGTTTGCCAGCTTTGCCGCAAGTGAAGAGTGGCTCACTAACTTAAAAAATGATTCAAATGGCTCTGAGCACTATGGGACTTAACATCTGAGGTCAGCAGTCCCCTAGAACTTAGAACTACTTAAACCTAACTAACCTAAGGACATCACACACATCCATGCCCGAGGCAGGATTCGAACCTGCAACCGTAGCGGTCGCGCGGTTCCAGAATGAAGCGCCTAGAACCGCTCGGCCACACAGGCCGGCCACTAACTCAAAAAAAAAAAAAAAGACATACCGGTAACTTGATTTTAAGAAGATTTTTGGAACAAAAACGAGGGTTGATAAAATAGTTTGTTTAGCATGGAAAACTGAATGATATAGGAATTTCTTATGTATCCGCGGAAATTTGTGTTTGTCTTTCCTTTTAATTGTTAAAATAAAAAATAATTAAGCTGTAAAAATTAAATATTCAGTTTGAATTATAGTTGTTACTTTCTGCTTCCTTTAACATAGGCATACACATACACTATTGAAACAACATTTCTATCTTTCAACTTTATACCCTTACTTCTAATTTTCCCCAATGCCACCTTGATCAGTCAAATTCGCATTAAATCGAACTCTCAATCATCCGAACTTTTTCTTTGGTTCTTGATGTTGGAATCATTGACAGTCGACTGCAATTGTACCCTGCTGTGTTCTCGAATTCTTACTCTGTTCATTTTCGTATTGTATATCGATAAAAATCAAATACATAATTGCGCACACCTTTTTTGGAACGTCAAAGGAAAGACGAGGAAGTCCCCAACTCATTAAAGTAGCGTATAACATGAACAGATAGCTTACTAACAGTCACCTTGTGATAATGAAACAGTGAAATTATAAACGAGGCTACAGCAGGCAGGAAGAAAACAGGTTGTAGACATATTTCAGCACCTTTCTGAACAAGCATGAATCATACAGTTAACGAATTAATTTGCAAAAATGAATGAGTGATCCAGCGCTTTACAATTCAAAAATCAGTTTTTATCAACTCACAGCCATTCGGAGCATCAGTGGGTGACTTAAAAATGAAACAAAAAAATCAAATTTCAATAGGGCACATATGCTGAATTCTTCATTAAGAATGTGCATATTTCGTAAGCAGGATGGGAACCAATAAACAAAAGGGTGTCGCTATTCTGGTCAAGAAATGCTTTGGAAGTTGCAGAAACATGAAATCAGCACGGAGTCTAAGAACTCAGTTCTTCCCACAATGCATCTAGGACTTGGTGATAAAATCAAGAGTTCCACAAGTAGACGCAGATCAGTTTCCATCCAATCTCTTCCCAAGAAAAGACAAATAGATATTCTAGTCCATCATGTACTGTCATAGGTCTACATAATAGAATCTATATTTAGATGTAGAGATTTCACGTCATTGAAGCGTAAGATAAGATTTGGGAAATCTTTATTTGGGATCATAATTGCTCCTCACTCTCTTTCCTGGATTTTAGCTTGTACATCACACCTCGTTCTCGCTTTCCACTAGTAGGAAACGTCACACAAACCATTCAATCAACTCTGAACAGTGTCATCGACGGCGAGACTTCTTGCTAGGAGATACTCTGTAATATCGACAGGTGTCTCGTGCATGGGGTGAGTAGTGAGGGGGGTGGGGGGTGGATACTGTGTTCAAGTGCAGCCTGCTTTATTAATAAATCATCAAACCATTCATATGTGCTCGTAAGTTATGTTTGCACAAGCGTAATTTGATACGTAAACAAACTGTGCACTTTGAAGTTGTAACCCCCCCCCCCCCCCCCCCACGCCTGCTCCTCTTTTGCTATTGATTGAAAGCAAATGGTGGTAAATTCGAATGTGTGTCGCCCTAATGGCTGAATTATCTTAGCTACAATGATTTGATCAAAAAATGGCGGGAAACTCAAATTGATGATTTTCTATTGACTGAACTGTTATAATTTCTGTGCGTTATGACCCAACAAATCAGGTCAGACATTTTGACATTAGAGTAATTTTGTGATATAACATGCCACTACCAGAAAACACACCAACGCAGCACTAACGTATAATTTTAACCTCTTAATGAAATAGCTCTAACATTATCAGTGTGTTAAATACTTACTGACAAATCAGAATCATTTAAAGAACTCATCATCACCTTACCAATACTTTACAGTTCGCTTACTGACACGTCAAAAGAAATTTGTTCACTGTCACTAGAGAGCGCTACGCCGCAAGGAAAGCTCGTCTTGATAAACGCCGCACCAGCTGAGGCATTGCATGACGCATCGCTCTCCTCGGAATATGTGCATGACATGTGTACGAACGTGTCCATAGTATACAGTATACTGGCACTTTTATGTGTTGGTACATTATCTTTTCAAAAGAGCTCCTGGAATTTTCGTCTATATCATCTGTCATTCAATTTTATTGTTATATCAATAATCAGAAACCCGTACTGTGTGTGATTCTAGCAATCTCCATATATGGTTATAAATTCATTAAATTTCGTGTTCGTACCTATCTGTGTTTTAACTGTATTGTTTGAAAGCAGTAATACGGTTTGTGTTATCGCTTACTGTGCTTCGGAATCCTAGAGTATGTTTGGTGCAAATAAATGACGTTAGACCCAATACGATGACCGAAAGAGAAAGATGTATACATCTGATCCTGGTTTTCCACAGATATATCGCCAAATATGAACACAGTGTTCAGTTTCACTCTTTCTGGTGGGGGGAAATCACCATTTTTGCTGAATGACCTGTGTGTTACACCATCAGTGCTGGTCAATATCTCCTGTAACAGCTGTTATTTGAGCTGAAATAATGTGTTTGAAAATATGTACACTGTTCGAAGCGAATACCATCAGGATGTGTTAGCAATATCGTAATTTGGCTCGTATAGAGTAGGTGTCCCAATTATCGCCCCTGCGCCTAATATCGCCTGTTTGTATTTCCAAGCTGTTAAGCGTGGCATCTATGAGTTTGTGTAGTAAACTTGAGCTTCTGCAGTTTTGCCACAGACGGCACTAGTTGCAAGCTTCCTAAGAGTAATAGCGGAATCAGTATAGCATTTGAATTGTTGGCGGCTGTGTCAATCGTTTTTACTGCCTGCAGCAAGTCGAGGGAACTACCGGTAAATGTTTACTGATGATAATTTCGTTTATACTACTAGGAAGTGTGTTAAATAAGGATTGCAATCGTATTATTAATAGCGAGGATAGGTGGTTTGAAGAACTGTAACGTGTACGTTTTTGTTGATTTTACTGTGTTCCCAATGTCGCCCATCAACTGGAACGTAAAATCGCCAGTAGGCGATATTGGGAGCAGCTATTTTAATTTGTTAACCAATCTATCTCATACATCTCAAACCTATTTTCTTCTTCAAATTGATTTATTTTATTCAGTTACTCATTTTTGTTGGTGTAGGAATCATACACAAGATGCCAAGGGAAAAGAAGAGACAGACTTGGAGCACGTCAAATCTTGAGGCTGCATGTCGGGCTGTCCAAAAAAGAGAAATGGGCACGCTGAGAGCGTCAAAGACGTTTGAAGTACCCAGATCAACGAATCAAGAGTACATTAAAAGATGTTCAGAAGGAAGATTAAACAGGAAGCTGCAGCTGTGAGACAGAAACTTGGAAGGAAGCCCGTGTTGACACCTGAATTTGAGAAAGAGCTGGTTGATTACTGTATGGAAATGGAAAAAAAAATTTCTTTGGTTTGGCTCGACATGATGTAAGGCAGATGGCATTCCAACTTGCCTTAAGGAACAATCTGCCCCATCCTTTTCCAAAAACTGGAAACATGGCAGGTCGAAAGTGGTTGAACTTGTTTATGAAACGAAATTCTTCCCAGTTAACAATATGAACACCACAATCACTGTCAAGAGCTAGAATCTTAGGCTTCACTCAAGACAATGGAGGTCATTTTTCTGTATTCTCAGAGCAGAACCTCATAAAATCAAGTTCAACACAGCTAGAACATTTAATGTTGACGAACCTGGAATAACAACTGTCCAAAGCAAAAATGTGAAGGTGATTTGCACTAAAGGAAAATCGGCAGTCTTCAAAATGTCATCTGCAGAGATAGGAAAGCTTAACACCATCATCACCTGTATGTCAGCTGCCTGCCAGTATATTCCTCCGATGATAGTGTTCCCCAGAAAGAAGCAGGACCTGAAGAAAATGAAAGATCCCCTCCTGGAGCTATTCCAGGATTTCACCCATCAGGCTGTATTCAGTGTGATTTGTTTTGTAAGTGGATGAACCATTTTGCCTCTTTTGTAAAGCCTACTGCAGAATAACCAGTTGTTTTAATCCTGGATGGACACTACTCACACACAAGGAACCTAGACGTTAGAAACGTTGCCAGAGAAAATCACATCATAATGGTCTGCCTTCCACCTCAGAGCACACATAGGATGCAGCCACTGGATGTTGCCTTCATGAAGCCATTTAAGACCTTCTACAATCAAGAAATTGAGAAGTGGATTTCCAATAATGAGGGTAGAATTGTGACACAATATGACGTCACTGAACTCATGGGCAAAGCATACATTAGAGCAGCAATTATGAGTAATGCACTGAATGGTTCTCGTGCCACTGGTATCTATCCTTATGACGAATCAGTATTTATTGAAGCTGATTTTATTTATGAAGCGAACGATAGCAGACCACAGCCTATTTCTGAATCCCAGTGTGGGCCTCAGTTACTTGCAAATATTGACACAATCGTTCTAGCACGTAGGCCTATTTCACATAGTGTTGACAATGAAATTCCGTCTGCTGGTGAAAATGAATCTCATTCCTCATATGCTTCCATGTCATTCCATCCTTTAGTCTCGCTCAAAGACATAAAAGCTGTACTAAAAGTTCAACCAGCACCTCACAAACGAAAGTGTGGGGAGAGAGTTGTGTTGACTAGTTCTCCTTATAAGAAGAAGTGGGAAACCTTTTATGCTTCTAAAGACACAAACAAGTCCAATGAGGAGGCTTCAACAAGTGGAGCAACACGAAAGAGCAATCCTGCCACCGAGAGGAAAGTTAAAAGAGAGTCAAAAATCTCAAGTTCTTCTGACAGTGAGGCTGCTAGTGAACCTTCACTGGTAGAAACCGATGACGATCATGATCTGGATGTTAATGATACAGACGCCACCTGTGCATTTTGTAATAAGAAGTTTTCCGACGATTTTAGTGGAGAACAGTGGCTTATGTGCTCTTCGTGTTTCAACTGGAATCACAAATTTTGTGATCAGCGGGTGACGAGCGGAAAAAATACATATGTTCTTTCTGTCTAAATAACTAACTCTTAAATTTGTTTTACATAATTCAGATGTAAATAATCCCATCTAATTGCACAATTGTGTTATAGTTTTCCAATAAATTCCAAACAATTTGATTTGGTCTTACTTTTAACTTAATTTTTTTTGAGGACTATGTTCAAATCCACTTAAAAAAGCTAAACAAATATGGGCTGTTCCACTTTTGAACAAGTGTTTTTAATTTCGCTGGGTGGACGATAATAGGAAAAGGGGTAAGCGGTATTAGGAACACACTCTCAGACAATTTCCTTTCACCGCTTTCTAAATTTTCCAAAATAACTCAAAGTAGCATAGCTTTAGAACTAATTTGACATATGTTTCTACTAATATTCATTTAGTTTAAAGCTTGATTTCACCAACCAAGAGGCTGATAAACCGGGAAATAATAATGGTAGGCGATATTTGGGGCCCTTAACCTACCATTGGACAGGAATGATCCATTCTTCTTCTTCTGGTTTTCAGTGGGGACTAGTCGGTTATGACAAAATCCTTGTCATGAGGGTGTTTCATGCATTTGGCCATGGTGATGACTACAGGTTTACATTAGCATGCAGCGGATTTTACAGAGAGAAAAATGAAACATTTGTGCGTCTTAAAATTTTGTTTTATTTATAAATCCTTAACTATAGTTAATATATATGTACATGCTTAAATAAAAACGTAGTTCAGTGTCTACATCCAGTATGGCTGGTTCCTACATATTTCCAAGTACAAGTGCAGATCCTGCACCAAACAGGTGAGCGACAATTTTTTCCAATGGATGAGAAGTTTGGTGCGCTAACTCCGTCCAATGAGTCTGCATCTGTACACATATGGCTGGCAGCTTAGCCTCTTGTCTAGAGTATGCTGGTTCACTTAACTGGTACACATTACATTTTTCAACGTTTTCTCCTACAGATGAGAGCATTTTTTCTCATTAAAGTTAAACCATTCGTGGAAAAACCCCAGCAGAGATCGTATGATCAGCTAGTAACACTGAAGGAACTTGAACACTTCCTTGGAACGTGGCAACAATTTGCATTGAAGTATCACACAGGCGAATCCACTCATCCACTATGACTTTCATGTCACTATATCGAGGATTTTTGATAACCACCACTTGGTAGAACTCACGATCTGACACAATTCCCACACCGACGTCTTTTCTGTGATTGCTGTTTAAATTGTATGTTTCATTGTTTTCAAGTCGGATGGCTTTGTCTTATCCGTAAGAAGAATGTAACGATCACTGGAAGCGTAATCCCTGCACAGTAAACCTCATTTTCACAACTGCTGTCATTAAGTGAGTGAACAATATGACGTGTGAGCATCGAGAACAAAACCGGACGACATGATGTCTGTGGTAGGAGGATGTTAACACTGTAGATGTTCGCTGGCCGTTGGTTGCAGTGTGTGGAGAGAGTGCACAATCACGAAAAACCGTATACAGCTGGATGGCTGGCTGGAAAACAGGCCTCAAGTCAACAGAGAAAGGGGCCAGTTCTGGAAGGAAAGCGACTGTAGTAACATCCGGCAAAACATTTCAAGAGTGGAAAAGCACATTCATGACAACTGGTGCATCTCGTTCACGGACTGGAGGTGGCCACAGGACTTGCCAGGACTGCACCGCAGAGTGCGCGAATACATTAAGTTCTGGAATGTGTCCACCAGGTGGATTCGAAAATCCCTGAATGCAGCACAAATACAAATGCACAAAGACGTGTGTAGTGACCTCCTTCAACGCCTCAGACAGGATTCAGAGTATTTCCTGTCCAAACTCGTAACTGTCGACAAGACTTGACTCCACTTCCATGAACCAGAGACCAAAGCCCAATCAGTGCAGTGCATGCATACTGGCAACCCCTCGCCAAAGTAGTTCCAAACCACGCCTTCAGTGGGAAAACACGTTGGACAAAGTAGTATTAGCCAAACGTTTCAATTATCTAAAAAAAAAAAAGGCGATAACAGACACACATTACGGCTAGTCGAGTCCAGTTGGTGATGTGCATAAGAGACTAGATTTGTGTCTCCAATGAGAAGGATTCATATCGCGATCGGCTTTACAGATTAACCTGATTGCCCTAAATGGCGACAGGTAAATGCCAGATGGTACGATTGCCAAGTTTACAAACAATTCTCTCTCCAATTGAAATACATTCACTGGAACGAAATGGGGATGAAATCAGTGAAATTCAGTGACGTGAAATGTTATCTCTGAAATCCGTTTATAATGGTTGGACTCGCTTTGTAATTCATATGTACGAGCAAATAAAAATTGTGCCAAACCAGAATTCGAATCCGGTCTCCGCCTTACAGTGAGCAGCCACATCCATCTATTACGCCATCTGGACACACCTCTAGGATCGACCCAAACATTTAGTATCACTTGTCTTAAGTGTTACGAGTGTGTTGTGGAGGAAAACATACGACCCTTCCATAACCCAAGCTCCCATCACAGACAACCACTATACTCGAAATCTCGTTTGCCAGACATTTTGCCCAAAGCAACAATGGAAGGTCAGACATATAATTATATACTTCGCAAGCCACTGTACAGCGCATGGCTAGGGAACTTCCTACCACATTAACGATTGTTTGCACAATTCCACTCCCGTAATGAATGGAGGAAAAATTACTGCCTGTGTGGCATTCAATAAGAATGGAAGATCACAGGCGGATTTCTCATATTAGAAAAGGTGTAAGGGAGGGATGTAGTCTTTCGCCCTTACTGTTCAGTCTATATATCGAGGAAACAATGAGAGAAATAAACGAAACTATCAAGAGTGGAATTAAAAATCACGGTCAAGCGATATCAATGTAAGACTCGTTGATGAAATTTCTATCCCCAGTGAAATTGAAGAATAATTAAATGACATGTTGAACAGAATCAACAGTAAAGTAATGAGTAGCAGAAATAAGATTAGAGACAAACATAAAAATTGGTGACCTCGACGTAGGCGAGGTTAAGTAATGCTGCTATCTTCGAAACAAAATAAAACATCACTGACGATGGAAGGAGGGCAGAAAACCCAGAATAGCACAGGCAAAGAGAAGCCTGCTAGTATCAAACATCGGCCTTAATCTGAGGAACAAATTTCTGAGAATGGTGCATAGCACCGTATAGCTGCGAACCACTGTCTTTGAAAAAACCGGAAAAGAAGAAAATCGAAGCATTTCAGATGTGATACAAGAGAAGTGTGTTGAATATTAGGTAGAATGACAGGATATGGCATGGGGAGGCTCTGTGCAGAATCGGTCGAGAAAGGAACATTTGTAAAACACAGACATGTAGAAGGACAGAACGATAGAGCTTGTGTCAAGACAACAGGGAATAATTTCCGTGGTCCTGGAGGGGGCTCTAGAGTCTAAAAACTGTGAAGGAAGACAGAGATTGGAATATATCTAACAAGTAATTGACGAGTAGGAGGCAAATGCTACTCCGAGATGAAGAGGCTAGCACAAGGCAGGAATTCGAGGCGGGCCACATCGAATCAGATAGGACTGATGATTCAAAAACAAAGCAATCAATAAGCAACTGAAAAAGTTTCATCCTTGTTAGACTGTTTCAGTCTCCGTCGGCAGCGACCTTATGTCAGCCGGCCGTTGTGGCCGAGCGGTTCTAGGCAATTCAGTCCGGAACCGCGCAGCTGCTGCGGTCCCAGGTTCGAATCCTGCCTCGGGCATGGGTGTGTGTGCAGTCCTTAGGTTAGTTAGGTTTAAGTACACTACTGGCCATTAAAATTGCTGCACCACGAAGATGACGTGCTACAGACGCGAAATTTAACCGACAGGAAGAATATGCTGTGATATGCAAATGATTAGTTTTTCAGAGCATTCACACAAGGTTGGCACCGGTGGCGACACGTACAATGTGCTGACATGAAGAAAGTATCTAACCGATTTCTCATACACAAACACCAGTTGACCGGCGTTGCCTGGTGAAACGTTGTTGTGATGCCTCGTGTAAGGAGGAGAAATGCGTACCATCACGTTTCCGACTTTGATAAAGGTCGGATTGTAGCCTATCGCGATTGCGGTTTATCTTATCGCGACATAGGTGCTCGCGTTGGTCGAGATCCAATGACTGTTAGCAGAATATGGAATCGGTGGGTTCAGGAGGGTAATACGGAACGCCGTGCTGGATCCCAACTGCCTCGTATCACTAGCAGTCGAGATGACAGGCATCTTATCCGCATGGCTGTAACGGATCGTGCAGCCACGTCTCGGTCCCTGAGTTAACAGATGGGGACGTTTGCAAGACGACAAACATCTGCACGAACAGTTGGACGACGTTTGCAGCAGCATGGACTATCAGCTCGGAGACCATGGCTGCGGTTACCCTTGACGATGCATCACAGACAGGAGCGCCTGCGATGGTGTGCTCAACGACGAACCTGGCTGCACGAATGGCAAAACGCCATTTTTTCGGATGAATCCAGATTCTGTTTACAGCATCATGATGATCGCATCCGTGTTTGGCAACACTGCAGTCAACACACATTGGAAGCGTGTATTCGTCATCGCCATACTGGCGTATCACCCGGCGTGGTGGTATGGGGTGCCCTTGGTTACACCTCTCGGTCACCTCTTGTTCGCATTGACGGTACTTTGAACAATGGACGTTACATTTCAGATGTGTTACGACCCGTCGCTCTACTCTTCATTCGATCCCTGCGAAACCCTACATTTCAGCAGGATAATGCACGACGGCATGTTGCAGGTCCTGTACGGGCCTTTCTGGATTCAGAAACTGTTCGACTGCTGCCCTGGCCAGGACATTCTCCAGATCTCTAACCAACTGAAAACGTCTGGTCGATGGTGGCCGAGCAACTGGGTCGTCACAATACGCCAGTCACTACTCTTGATGAACTCTGGTATCGTGTTGAAGCTGCACGGGCAGCTGTACCTGTACACGCCATCCAAGCTCTGTTTGACTCAATTACCAGGCGTATCAAGGCCGTTATTACGGCCAGAGGTGGTTGTTCTGAGTACTGATTTCTCAGTATCTATGCAGCCAAATTGCGTGAAAATGTTATCACATGTATAATATATTTGTCCAATCAATATCCGTTTATCATCTGCATTTCTTCTTGGTGTAGGAAATTTAATGGCATGTAGTGTAGTTCTAAGTTCTATGGGACTGATGACCTCAGATGTTAAGTCCCATAGTGCTCAGAGCCATTTGAACCATTTTGAACAAAGGGCAGATTATTATTACGCAGAGCCTGTGAATGAGTATCTGAACCATTTGATCTTATCTCGGAAGAAAGGAGGATGATGGGAATGGGATAGGGGGATGGGATGAATTCGAAACCACTTTCTTTTCTCTTTCACCAGAGGTGTTCAGGATCGAAACGTCTGGCGATGATGTTCCAGGAAGTCAAAGCGGACTGGGAGACGGTCGGGCTGCGGGCGAGACGGCGCAGCGGCCGCATCTGCAAGTCGTATGCGCTGCTCGCCATGCAGAGATGCCCTGATCGCGGCCACCGTCGCTCATGCACATTAACGGCCTCGGCCCGGGCTGCCAGCTGGCTCCTCTTCCGTTATTAATAACGCTCCAGAGATCGGGGTTGCCGCCACTACGGCCAGACTGACGCCCGCAACCGACCTCTTCTGCCTCTCACGGCCGACTGCACCAACATCGATTAAAAAGCAAGATAACCGAGGGTCTCGTGATCACGGTTAAAGTTTAACAGCGATTAACGTTAAACGCTGGATAGCAAAACACATTCAACTAACCAGGAATTTGACTGCGGTTAACTCCGTGTGTTACAAAGGGTTGGGTTGATTGGGGGAAGAGATCAAACCGCAAGGTCATCGGTCTCATCGGATTAGGGGAGGATGGGGAAGGAAGTCGGCCGTGCCCTTTAAAATGAACCATCTCGGCATTTGCCTGGAGTGGTGGTGGTGGTTAGTGTTTAACGTCCCGTCGACAACGAGGTCATTAGAGACGGAGCGCAAGCTCGGGTTAGGGAAAGATTGGGAAGGAAATCGGCCGTGCCCTTTCAAAGGAACCATCTCGGCATTCGCCTGAAACGATTTAGGGAAATCACGGAAAACCTAAATCGGGATGGCCGGAGACGGGATTGAACCGTCGTCCTCCCGAATGCGAGTCCAGTGTACTAACCACTGCGCCACCATGCTCGGTTGATACAAAGGAAAACGCCCATTATTGATAAGCCAAAACAGTATGTCCACTGCCCACCACGACGTTCGATGCCGCCTGGTGGCGTTGCGCGCACAGGGGATCACTCCAGCGAAGATATGGGCTGCAAATGGGGAAATCCGTTGAGATAAGCGACTTTGACAAAGGGCAGCCGGCCGGAGTGGTCGTGCGGTTCTGGGCGCTACAGTCTGGAACCGAGCGACCGCTACGGTCGCAGGTTCGAATCCTGCCTCGGGCATGGATGTGCGTGATGTCCTTAAGTTAGTTAGGTTTAATTAGTTCTAAGTTCTAGGCGACTGATGACCTCAGAAGTCGCATAGTGCTCAGAGCCATTTTGAACAAAGGGCAGATTATTATTACGCAGAGCCTGTGAATGAGTATCTCGAAAACGGAAAACATGGTCGAATGTTCACGTACTACGGTCGTGAGCATCTACGGAAAGAGGTATAGGTACAGTGAAACTACCATTGGGGTTAAATGGTTGGACGTCCAAGACTCTTGCCGGCCGCGGTGGTCTTGCGGTTCTAGGCGCTGCAGTCCGGAACCGTGGGACTGCTACGGTCGCAGGTTCGAATCCTGCCTCGGGCATGGATGTGTGTGATGTCCTTAGTTAGGTTTAAGTAGTTCTAAGGTCTAGGGTACTGATGACCTAAGATGTTAAGTCCCATAGTGCTCAGAGACATTTGAACCATTTGAATCCAAGACTCTTCACGGAATGTAGGGTTCGGAGGCTTGTCTGCTGTGTAAAGGGGAATAGATGGTAATATTTGGCACCTCTGCCACAAAAGCTACTGTATGCACAAGTGTTTCTGAGCACACAGTTCATCGTACATTGTTGAACATGCAGCTCCGTAGCAGACCACCCCTACGTGTTCACATGCTGACCCACTGACATCGTCAATTACGATTGCAGTGGGCACGGGACCATCGGAATTCGACCGTCGATCAATGGAAACGTGTCGGCTCCTCGGGTGAATCACTTTTGTGCTACACTATCTCGATGGTAGAAGCAGTGTTTTGCTATTGGAGGCATTATCCTGCGTTTGCGTGGGACCTGTGGTAGTAATCGAAGACAGCTAACAGCAGCTGACCACCTGCATCCCTTCATGCTTGATATCTCCCCCGACGGCGTTGTCATTCATCTTTCAGCTGCCCGCGTTTCGGAGCCAGAACCATGCAACAGTGATTTGAGGAACATTAAGTGAACTAGCGTTGATGTCTTGGCGACCAAATAATTCCGATGTAAATGCTATTGAACCCGTCTTGGTCGCTATTGGGTGCCACCTCCGCATACGCAAATCAGGCTATTAAGCAGGTGGTCATGTTTTGGATCATCAGTGTACATGCAAAGGTAACGATAACCGTTGGCTACGATACTTACGCGCGCTTTTCCGTTTGTTGTCATAACGTGAGTATTGTTACTGCACCATGAAGGCCTCGTTTCTCAAGATTTGAAACTTATATCCTTTTAGAGATGTTCGGCCATAGTGTGAAAGTTGGAAAGCAAAAAAATACAACGGAAGGGTATGTGTTAAAGAGATTCTGTACTCGTTGATGGCTTGAAGAGCGAATTACGCTGTACAACGATCTGACATTCATACTAGTAGACGTTACTCGTTAACACAATTGAATCTTCATCCCATTTTCGATTTTAAATTGAATATAGATAAATTATAGTGTCTAATATCAGTCTGCACGTGCATAATATTCATATTCCCGATGTTGCATTGACTACCATCACTCTGAAGTAACGTGCTTCATCACATAGATTTCAAGATCGAGATTCGCTTCGGAATTTCCTTTGAACGGAAGAAGAGATTTTTTCGAAGTTTCTCATCATTGAAAAAGATATTTACCGACAAGATACAAACATGAGGCAGTCCATAAAACGGTGAAGTAGGGACATATATTTTACGTGAAATTTCATAACAACAAATACTTGCAGGTGTAACTTGTTCATACTTTCTCTCTTAGACTGAAAGTTACTTTAAGATTTCTGACCGCTCGGTAACATTCCAGACGTTGCGCTTTGCAACAAGAACTGCAGAAAATTTTTTTATAAATAACATCGACTACTGGTTATAACATGTCTATTAAATTAAGAATAAACACTCAGAATATTTTGGAAAACAAATTCTGAAAAAAAATATTTAGAAGGAGATGGACATGAACCTGTAACATCCCTCTTCGTAGCTCTTGGCGCTATAAACTACGTTACAGCTTTAACGGACAATTGACGTCTCCGTATAGGTACACAATGTGTAAAGACCGTATCTACAAATGTCATTACTCGATATTTAACTATGATAAATTGTGTCAAAACTATATTAAATGCATTAAGTTGCATACACCCTTAATGGTCACTGCTGGCCAGATGGTTGTGCCTATCGATGTCTGTCAAGGACACGGTGCCTCACTATTATGTATCTCTTTGTCGATGTGTTTAGACCACTTATCATATATTCCATATCGGGGACACAAATATATTCATGCTTACCTCATGTCATGTAATAAGTCCTTCTATAATATGAAGTCAAAACTTTAAAAACAAAGCTTGACAAGATTCTAACAAGGGAAATTCCCCACTGCACCCCTCTCAGATTTAGTGGTAAGATGGTTCAGTCGATAGCCCGTCAAAACCTGAACGGATATCAAGCATGAAAACGGGAAGAAGGTGTACTGAACTGTGAAAAAAAAAGAAGTAAAATCGAAACAGTGAAATGCAAACGTGAACATCTGTGGTCATGTGCCCACGGTACTAGACTAAGAATGGGGAGATCCGAGTTCAAATCAAGCTCGTGCTCCACATTTTTTTTCTTCACAAAATTATGAACTGTTCGATCATTGACTTGTCCGTTCGCTGGATTTAAATTTGAATCTATAAAAAAGTACAGTATGACAACTGCCAGGATTACAGAAAGAGAAGAGACATTCAATGACCGGACGGAAAGTTCATATTTCTGTAAAGAAAAAATGAGGGGACACGAGGGAAATTTGATCTGCAGCTTTGCAGTCCAATACCGTGATCACACATCCACGACGCTGTTGTGCTTGTAATTCACTCGATGTTTCACATCTTGAGCTTGGAATGTCACTGCTTCGTTTTTTGCTGCTTCTTTCACAGACTAGCACATATCCTTCCTGTTTTTATGTTTGATGTGTGTTCAGTTTTTGACAGGCTATCCACTGGGACATCTGACCACTAAATCTGAAGGGGGTGCGATGGGGAGTTCTCCTTGTAAGTTGTCATATAGTAAAACACATGTAATTGTATACTGTCTGGGCACTCCGTTAAAAAGTTCCCAGGTTGTCCCGGTAGGATGCATACTTTAAGAGCTACAGGCGTTTGTTTAGTAGAAGAGATGTATTTCACAGTAATGAAGATGAACAAGTGCTCGTAGCTCTTAAGGCCATCCAATAGTAGCAATGGCGAGTTGGCATTGTGTAGCACAGGTAACGTATTCGCCCTCCAATCTGCAATGCGAATGACTTACCATTTTACAGAGAAAGTGGGTCCGCAAAACATTTAGTGTGCCGTAAAAGGCTCAGTATTTCAGGAAGTTCGACTTATAAAAGCATTACACGGCTTATCAAGGCAAAGAATAGGGAAACGGAAAATGTGAAGGATCTGATCGTGTGAAAGAGTTTTTAAAACTTAAAAGAATACTCTCTAAAGAGGAAGATAAAAAATTCAAATGGCTCCAAGCACTATGGGACTTAACATCTGAGGTCATCAGTCCTCTAGACTTAGAACTACTTAAACCTAACTAACCTAACGACAGCACACACATCCAGGCAGGATTCGACCTGCGACCGTAGCAGCAGCGCGGTTCCGCACTGAAGCGCCTAGAACCCCTCGACCACAGCGGCCGGCAAAGAGGAAGATAAGCCAAGCGAGTGTGCCGTTCGGATGACCTGCAAAACTGCACTACTTTTAGCAAAGTCCTCGCGTCCTTTCGCGTATGGTGATTTAATACAAAAATAATTGACAGTTACAGCTGAATATTCATGTGTACTTCAGGCAGAACAATTCTGCGTCGCGTTGTTATCGGCCGGCCAGAGTGGCCGAGCTGTTCTACGCGCTACAGTCTGGAACCGCGCGACCGCTACGGTCGCAGATTCGAATCCTGCCTCGGGCATGGATGTGTGTGATGTCTTAGGTTAGTTAGGTTTAAGTAGTTCTAAGTTTGGGGGACTGATGACCTCAGAAGTTAAGTCCCATAGTGCTCAGAGTCATTTGAACCATTTTTGTTGTTATCAAATATGACAACGATGCGTCCCACATTCGTTATGGCAGACGACGCGACGCGACGTCTAGAGCCTGTGTGCAATGTCTGTGTAAAGAGTATGTTGCACATTCTTTAGCATTCTATGAAAGCGTATATATCACTGGTACACAGAAGAATGTAACATTCTTAGCAGTGACGAAGGAAGTGTAAAAAGTATGAGTAGGTCGTGGAATTTATTAGCCTGTGTGTCTACAGAAGTTGCGTCAGACATGTTCAGAAAAAAAATCAGGAATGGAAGTGCATCTGAATGGGAAAATAAAATACACTACTGGCCATTAAAATTGCTGCAACACGAAGATGACGTGCTACAGACGCGGAATTTAACCGACAGGAAGAAGATGCTGTGATATGCAAATGATTAGCTTTTCAGAGCGTCTCGATCCCTGAGTCACCGGATGGGAACGTTCGCAAGACAACAAACATCTGCACGAACAGTTCGACGACGTTTGCAGCAGCATGGACAATCAGCTCGGAGACCATGGCTGCGGTTACCCTTGACGCTGCATCACAGACAGGAGCGCCTGCGATGGTGTACTCAACGTCGAACCTGGGTGCACGAATGGCAGAACGTCATTTTTTCGGATGAATCCAGGTTCTGTTTACAGCATCATGATGGTCGCATCCGTGGTTTGCGACATCGCGGTGAACGCAAATTGGAAGCGTGTATTCGTCATCGACATACTGGCGTATCACCCGACGTGATGGTTCAAAAATAAAATGATTCAAATGGCTCTGAGCACTATGGGACTTAACATCTATGGTCATCAGTCCCCTAGAACTTAAAACTACTTAAACCTAACTAACCTAAGGACAGCACACAACACCCAGCCATCACGAGTCAGAGAAAATCCCTGACCCCGCCGGGAATCGAACCCGGGAACCCGGTGACGTGATGGTATGGGGTGCCATTGGTTACACGTCTCGGTCACCTCTTTTTCGCATTGACGGCACTTGGAACAGTGGACGTTACATTTCAGATGTGTTACGACCCGTCGCTCTACTCTTCATTCGATCCCTGCGAAACCCAACATTTCAGCAGCATAATGCACGCGGCATGTTGCAAGTCCTGTACGGGCCTTTCTGGATACAGACTGCTGTCCTGGTCAGCACATTCTCCAGATCTCTCACCAACTGAAAACGTCTGGTGAATGGTGGCCGAGCAACTGGCTCGTCACAATACGCCAGTCACTACTCTTGATGAACTGTGGTATCATGTTGAAGCTGCTTGGGCAGCTGTACCTGTACACGCCATCCAAGCTCTGTTTGACTCAATTACCAGGCGTATCAAGGCCGTTATTACGGCCAGAGGTGGTTGTTCTGAGTACTGATTTCTCAGCATCTATGCACCCAAATTGCGTGAAAATGTAATCACATGTCAGTTCTTGTATAATATATTTGTAGCAATTTTAATGGCTAGTAGTGTAGCTTTCAATACTCTATTTGCACTGATATGTAGCTTGAAGAAACTGATTTGTAAATCGACAAGGAATATGAACACAGTCTAGATTTTCGTCAGGATCGATTTCCTTCTTTTACACAAATCTCCACATGTCTCCACACTTTGTTCTCTGTGACAATGGAGGGTCTACGAGATTCACTGTTAGCAGTACTCCACACAGCGTGTGTTCGCACAGCTGGCTTGCCGTGAAGCCCTGTCTTAAGGTACGCACTTACGACGCGACCCAGGAGGACACTCGAGAATTCTACAAGTTAAAAGTAGGTCGGGAAATCACTAGATCGCATTTGCAGCAAGTACGCTTTTACATGCAGACGTTTGCGTAGGACGTGTCAAACAGTTGACTGTGGTACCCACATTTCTGGACTAATACTTGCCGTCGATTTTTTCTGGCTCTTGAAGAATGTTCCCGCACACGCTCCACCTTCTGTCCGCACGGTCTCCTGGAATGTGTTGTACCACCCACGTATTGTTTTGTCGGTTTGAGGTTTTACCTGGTATTTGGTACGAAATCTTCTCTGAATCCTCACAACTGACTCACATTCATCGAATTTCGGACAAAAAACGCACATATCGCTCCAACATACTCCGTGTTCTGACACGCCTGCCCTCTAGCAGGTTGCTCTCCAAATACTCAGCGCGCTTTACGAATCGGATCTCCGAGAGATATCCTATCCAATGATACATGTCATTATTCTGTATGTCTTACGCTTTTCATGCAGTCATCTACTGATATGCTGGTGGTACTTGTGAATAACCTTATACACGAGCTACCCCCACAAATTCGGAGGTTAGCGGCAAATAGTGCATTCAGTACACAAAATTGCACACAAATGTTAGCTTCGCGTCATTGGAATAGTGACTGCTATCGGCTGTTTGCCTATTTTGTAGGCTGCGGACGACTATTGTCTGATTCACGAACGATGGCGGTTTTGCGCAGATCGAGGCACGCACGGCGATTGCCGCGTTGCCGATTTCAAGTGACAGTTGTGATGCGCGCATGGAGGGGTTCGCCCTTGAAGAAATCGTATATACTGCAAATTATTCCTCTTGCTTGCTTATGTAAATTTGTCGGTTGCAACTATCGAGAAATAAAAACTCACTAAATAACTCGCTACGATCAGGTTTAATGGTAGCCTGCTTACGATAGTCGCAACTGAGCTCTCAGAACACTAATGAACGCTCACTGTCTGCTGGGGAATGTACAGAACGTGCCTAAACTCGACGGTCGTCGTTCGTGATTCCAACCGTAGACTGGCACTACCTTAGGACGTGTGGGAAGCCACCTACAGCCAACACTCTAACTAGTGATACAGAAAACCCTTGGTCGTTAACCCCACGCGAGAATTCGACTCGAATCTGCTTCACTTCCCTGTTGGGTAAGTTACACCAGTAATTGAAGTTTTGTGTACAACTGTTTCTTCTATTTTCGACAGCTTAAATTTTTCTAAGCTGAAGTAATACTACTCATGAATATACCATATACATTGACGGAAAAAGCGCAATATCAAAAACTAATTAATGTTGAGTAATGACATATCAGGAATACATATGTGTAGGTAACATGTTTAAGTAATTAACGTTGCAAGATCACAGGGTAATGTAAGCACGAGATAAGCCACTATAATGTGAAATGCTGGTACATTAATAACCGGTGTAACCGCTAGAATGTTGAATGTAAGCATGCAAACATGCATGTATTATGTTGTACAGGTGCCGGATTGCAGTTTGTGGGATGGAGTTCCGAGGCTTTTGCACTTGGTCGGTCAAATGCTTTTTGTGAATGACGCTAGAGTTGTCGTCCGATAATCTTCAATATGTGCTGGACTGGAAACAGATCTGGAGATCGCGCAGGCCAAGACAATATGTCGACACGCTGTGGAGCTTTTTGGGTTACAACAGCCTTATGTAGGCGACCGTTTCCGTTGAAAACACCTCCTGGTAGCACGACAAGTAGAGTCGTCAGATTGACGTACAGGTTTGCAGTCCGTGCGGGTGGGCTAACAAAGGAAGTGCTCCTGCTGTCATACGAAATCGCACCCCAGACCATAACACCACGTGTAAGTCCAGTGTGTCTACCATGCAGACAAGACTGTTGCAGGCGCTCAACTGCCCTGTCTCTAACTAACACACAGCCGTCACTGGCACCGAGGCAGAATCTGCTTTCATCAGAAAACACAACGGACTTCCTTCCTGCCCTCCAATGAGCTCTTGTTCGACATCCTAAAGTCATAACAGACAGTGGTTTGTGGTCAGTGGAACGGACGCTACAGGGCGTCTGGCTCGGATCTGTCCTTGAAGTAACAGATTTGTAACAATTCGTTTTGTCACTGTAGTGTCAACTGCTTGGCCGTGCGGTTAAAGGCGCTGCAGTCTGGAACCGCAAGACCGCTACGGTCGCAGGTTCGAATCCTGCCTCGGGCATGGATGTTTGTGATGTCCTTAGGTTAGTTAGGTTTAACTAGTTCTAAGTTCTAGGGGCTAATGACCTCAGAAGTTGAGTCCCATAGTGCTCAGAGCCATTTTTTTGTCAACTGCTGCTCAAATTGCTGCCGCACACGGAATACGATGCGTCACAGCCATACGCCGAACACGATGGTCCTCCCTCCCGGTAGTGCCACCTAGCCGCTCTGAGCACAGTCTTCTCGCGACTGTACAATGTCGTGACCACCGCTGCCAGCGATCGCGTACAAAGCTACATTCCCGCTAGGTCTTTCTACAGTATCGCAGAAACAACATCCAATTTCTCGTATCCCTATTACACGACCTCGTTCAAACTCAGTGAGGTATTGATAATGGTGTCTTTGTCGCCTTAAATGCATTCTTGACTAACATCAACCCATCACGTCCAATCTCAAAGGTAACTAACGCTCGCGACCGTTGCAGTGTGTATTTAAAGAAAATGTGGTTTGCATTCTCATAGTGGCGTTACCAGCTCCACTCTTACGCGACTAGCGCGAAATTTGAATAGACATCATCTTTCAGATGTAGAAACACGCCCACCAACTTTCGTTTATGTCGCACAAAATCTCGCTGGTGTTGTGTTTTTTTCCGTCATTGTATAAGAATTGTGCTTTTCATCTTACGTCAGAGTGTAACGACGTGACACGACGTTCCGTGGAGAAGACAATCTCCGTGGTCTTTCAACGCCAGTGTATTTCAACAAAGAAAATGCTAATCTCTGATTTATCGCGTCTGGCAGCATATCAAGTTTGTGGCATAAGAGCCTAGCTTCCTACATAATTCAGCAGAGAGAATATTTATCCCAGATCCGTCATCTGTCCGCTGGCGAGCCAACTGGGAAACACCGACCCTGGCGTTAAGCTAAGACGTATAAAATGATATGGCTTTGTTTGTCTGGGAGACCCACAAGAGGATGTTTAGCTGTCTAACTGGAAAACCTTTCCCTCGCATAGTTTCAGTGTGTATACGTGCGATGTAAATTATTTGTGATGAGCCCTCACTTCATAAGACACTGTAGAAGGGTTTGGAATGTAATCCAGGACACTGTTGCAAAGTCTAGCGATCAAGAATCTGACACCACAACCTCTCCTCTTCTTTCCAGTCAAATAATGGCAATGAAAATTCTTTATTCCACCAGGATTCGAACCGGTTACATACGGGTAAAAAAACCGCTCAAGCGTAGGTTAGCGACTTCCGTATCGGGTAGGCGTCAATCTAATGTGCCACGCAATGAGGTCCACGTCCACAGGATATTTGTGCGAACATCGACGCTAATCTTTGACGCTGACAGCTTGAAACACAAAACAGCACATGAAGCCTGTGTTCGAACATAACTGAAATTTTGACTAGAAAATTCGTCGAGCATTGCAGTTTGAACCAGAGCCAAAAGCCCACGTACATTAATTTACGATTATGCCTATTTCATCTTCCACGGCAAACAAGATGCAGGAATGGAGAGAATAAAAATGCGGAATGTACACTGTTATGTGGGGTATATAAATATGGAGGTCTGCGAAGCAGCAACTCTGAGAAATAAGGGTTTCATAAATGGAAAGCGGTCAACAGAAAATTCCATAAACAGAAGTTCCTCCCCAGAGGCCCTTACCTGCGCTAAGTACATAATTAGTGTTTTGATGGCAATATCGACAACTGTTCAGAATTAATGTGAATCCCAAGTACTTGAACAGCATTAACATGTACACTGATGAGCCAAAACAATATGATCACTGCCCAGAGTGAGATTCAGTGCCAACTGCTGGTGTTACAGGGATGTGATGCAGTAGGGAAAGAATATAAGTGGAACAGAGACAAATACGGAATCACTTTGTGGTATCACATATCGATACTACTCTACCAGCATCTTAGTGTTGGCAAACACTGCCAGCAGAAATGAAAATTTACGTCAGATGCCGACAGAAATCGTGTGGGATCTCACGGCCCCAATGGCGCATGTCCAGCGAGCCACGCCCACAGAGGGTCTGTAGCACGAGCGCTCTCTTCTGTGGCGATATACACTACTGGCCATTAAAATTGCTACACCAAGAAGATGACGTTCTACAGAAGCGAAATTTAACCGACAGGAAGAAGATGCTGTGATACGCAAATGATTAGCTTTTCAGAGCATTCACACAAGGCTGGCGGCGGTGGCGACACCTACAACGTGCTGACAGGAGGAAAGTTTCCAACCGATTTCTCATACACAAACAGCAGTTGACCGGCGTTGCCTGGTGAAACGTTGTTGTGATACCTTGTGTAAGGAGGAGAAATGCGTACCATCACGTTTCCGACTTTGATAAAGGTCAGATTGTAGCCTATCGCGATTGCGGTTTATCGTATCGCGACATTGCTGCTCGCGTTGTTCGACATCCAATGACTGTTAACAGAATATGGAATCGGTGGGTTCAGGAGGGCAATACGGAACGCCGTGCTTGATCCCAACTGCCTCGTATCACTAGCAGTCGAGATGACAGGCATCTGATCCGCATGGCTGTAACGGATCGTGCAGCCACGTCTCGATCCCTGAGTCGACGTTTGCAAGACAACAACCATCTGCACGAACAGTTCGACGACGTTTGCAGCAGCACGGACTATCAGCTCTGAGAGCATGGCTGCGGTTACCCTTGACGCTGCATCACAGACAGGAGCGCCTGCGATGGTGTACTCAACGACGAACCTGGGCGCACGAATGGCAAAGCGTCATTTTTTCGGATGATTCCAGGTTCAGTTTACAGTATCATGATGGTCGCATCCGTGTTTGGCGACATCGCGGTGAACACACATTGGAAGCGTGTATTCGTCATCGCCATACTGGCGTACCACCCGCCGTGATCGTATGGGGTGCCATTGGTTACACCTCTCGATCACCTCTTGTTCGCATTGACGGCACTTTGAACAGTGGACGTAACATTTCAGATGTGTTACGACCTGTCGCTCTACCCTTCATTCGATCCCTACGAAACCCTAGATTTCAGCAGGATAATTCACGACCGCATGTTGTAGGTCCTGTACGGGCCTTTCTGGATACAGAAAATGTTCGACTGCTGCCCTGGCCAGCACATTCTCCAGATCTCTCACCAACTGAAAACGTCTGGTCAATGGTGGCCGAGCAACTGGCTCGTCACAATACGCCACTCTTGATGAACTGTGGTATCGTGTTGAAGCTGCATGGGCAGCTGTACCTGTACACGCCATCCAAGCTCTGTTCCACTCAATGCCCAGGCGTATCAAGGCCGTTATTACGGCCAGAGGTGGTTGTTCTGGGTACTGATTTCTCAGGATCTATACACCCAAATTGTGTGGAAATGTAATCACAGGTCAGTTCTAGTATAATATATTTGTCCAATGAATACCCGTTTATCATCTGCATTTCTTCTTGGTGTAGCAGTTTTAATGGCCAGTAGTGTAGGACGGCCGGTGGCAATCACACAGTTCACTCGCACTCGGGGCTAGTTCGCTATGACACGCTACGCAGACGCCGCCTAGTCACTGTTTCGACACCATCATTCATGTTTTAGTTCAGAGAGCCTCATCTTTGTTGCTATTTTGTGCAGTGGATTATACAGGGTGTTTCAAAATGAACATACCAGTTTTAAGGCGTTGTAGAATCTATTACATTCAACTTATACTTGTAAGTAACACACCAAATGAAAGAGAAACTCAAACAGTTTTTTTTTTGTATACCTGTGCGCAATGGGAAGAGTATGGAATGACAAAGAGTGATTGAAAAACGTGTTGAACGAATGTGTGTCTTTCATGCTCTGCCTCAAGAAATATCCCTGCGGAAAGTTTATGGGCCTTTCTTTTTCGGTGAATCAACTGTAACTGATGTTTCTTATTTTATGTGCTACAGCTATGTCCCGTGCCTCAATGGGAAGAAACTGAAAAACACATATTTATTTGGGAGCAAGATGATGCGCCGCCTCACTGGCATAACTCAGTTCGCTACTGGTTGAACGACGTTGTATCCGACCGGTGGATTGGGGGGGGGGGGGGGGGCAAGCGGCCAGTGGACACAACGTTTTATGCATGACCTCCACGTTCACACACGATCTGACGCAATCATGTGTATGTGCCTCCGATACTAGCTGATACTTTAGAAACAGCGTTACTGCAACAGTTACTCCTGACACATTGATCAATGTTTCGGAACAACTCGCCTATCGACTCGGTGTGTGATCGGTGTTCACACTGAATAATTGTAAGAAAAACTGTTTGTGTTTCTCTTTCATTTGGGGTATTATTTATAATTGTAAGGTGAATGTAATATGTGCTACAAAGCCTTAAAACCCATATATTCATTTTGAAACACCCTGTATTTCTTGTTGCATTGTTTGTAATGAGTCTTTGTATGCTTGAAGAGATACAAGTAAATCTTCCGTTTA
This sequence comes from Schistocerca nitens, assembly GCF_023898315.1. Classification (NCBI taxonomy): domain Eukaryota; kingdom Metazoa; phylum Arthropoda; class Insecta; order Orthoptera; family Acrididae; genus Schistocerca; species Schistocerca nitens. Next base: position 195,698,391 of record NC_064617.1, on the reverse strand, counting down.
CTGGGTTACTTTGTTCGCTAATCGTTTCTGTTCTTATCCAACTTTCCTACCATGCAGTTGCCACAAAACTCTGTAGCCAATCTCTGCTTCCGGTTGTGTAAGAAGTCGTACACAGCAAATTCTAGCGACAACACAGGCTGCAAATGGACAGACCCACTAACATAAGTAACTTTGACGTAGGGAAGATTGTTATTGTGGTGTCACTGCCAGACACCACACTTGCTAGGTGGTAGCTTAAATCGGCCGCGGTCCATTAGTACATGTCGGACCCGCGTGTCGCCACTGTGTGATCGCAGACCGAGCGCCACCACACGGCAGGTCTCGAGAGACGTACGAGAACTCGCCCCAGTTGTACGACGACGTTGCTAGCGACTATACTGACGAAGCCTTTGCTCTCATTTGCCGAGAGACAGTTAGAATAGCCTTCAGCTAAGTTAATGGCTACGACTTAGCAAGGCGCCAATTGTATCAGTGCATGTATCTTACGAGTCTCATTTGTATAGTCAAGAGAGATGTACCAAAGGAAGCATTAAAAGTTAAGTATATTCCAAAGATACGTATTTTCTTTATAGCAGTCATAACGTATCCTGTTCCAGACTTGACGCCAGTCGGCGTGTGTGTACGCGTGCCTTTCGGCTTCCTCCTCAGTGTGGCGTGACTAGCTTGTTACGCCACAACAGTTATGTCACAGCACCTAGGAACGAGCATATTGGAAAGGGTGAAACTGGTCGCCTCTTCACGTGTTACTGTCGTGCCTGTCTATGGAAACTAGTTGAAGAATGGTGAAACCACGAGTTGACGACAAGGTGTTGGAAAACCGCGCCTCACCACAGAATGTTCAGTTCTGAGGCCAGCCCACTCTGTAAAACAGGATAGGCGTCAATCTGTGGTAGATCTCACGACAGAGTACAATGCTAGTGGAGGCGTAATGGTTTTGGAGTACACCGTTCAGTGCACTTTGTTGCTCATAGAGCTCCACAGCAGACAATCTCTACGCATTGTCATGTTGGCCCAATGATACCGTCAATCAGGATTGCAGTGGGCACAGGATCCATCGAGACTGGACCACAGATCAATGAAAACGTATCACCTGGTCAGATGAATCCTGTTGTTTGCTACACCAGGATGATGATCGTGGCCTGATATGGATTCTCCAAGCGAATAGCTACTCGAAACATGGACTGCGTCATGGATGCAGGGTGGTAGGGGCAGTATTTTGCTATGGAAGACTTTCACCCGGCCTTCCATGAATCTTGTTGTACTAACAAAAGGCACAATGAGAGCTGTTGGCTACATGAACATTTTAGACCATCTGCATCGCTTCATGCTTCATGTCTGTGTTCGCAAAAATGGCTTCTTCCAGCAGGGTAACTGTCCATCTCATAGGGCCAAAATCGTGCCATAGTAGTTTGAGGACCATTAAAGTGAATGCATGTTGATGTCATTGCTGTCAAATTCGCCTGATCTGAACCCAACTTAACACATTTGAGACGCTATCCGGCGCCAGCTCCGTGCCCACAAATCGTTGTCCCGTACTTTACGAGAGCTGCCTGACCTGTATATAGACATCTGGTACCACTTACTTCCGCATACCTACTAACGACCTGTCGAATCTGTGCTCGCAATATCCCTGCTGTATAGCGTTCCAAAGGGGGAATAACACGCTATCAAGCGGTTGGTCTCAAGGTTTTGAGTCATCAGTGTAGGTCGTAGAAGCTGTTATTATCACCTTCAGTGACATACTACAGATTCCGACCATCTTTTGCATACAGCGAAGATTGGCGATTTGGGTATCAGCGGCATTTCATCATACAATCGCCGAATACTCCAGTAACGGTCTCCTGAGGCCTTTGTTGATGACGAGGCCGATTGGTGACAACGATGTTGACCTGGCATTTAGCACTGGGCGTTCAAATTCCTCAACGCTTTCCAGTGCAGTTTGCTAATGCATTGGCGCCATGTGATGTCTGTCTAGCGTGACACCAAGGTAACGAGCTGTTGCGTCCTGTGTGGATGGAACTGCCTCAGACTCTGGCAGGTGAGAGTGCTTCTTGCGTTTTTCTTCCTCTTCTTCTTCTTATTCTTCTGGCTCAAGCTTTAGACCAGTTTGTCCATTGCAACTTCCTAATCCATCCATTTTCTCTGTTGGGTTTATTTAAGTTTCTTCTTCCTTTAGTGATTCACTGTAGCAGTCGTTTTGGATTCCGTTCATCGCTCATTCTTTTTGTAAGTTGTTTTCATTCATTTCTATATTCCTTAACCTCTTCAATTCAGGTGAAAATTTCTACATTCTTCCGGATGGTCTCATATTTAACCTGCTTCTTCTTGTTACTTCCTGGACTATTCTCAAAACTCGCACCTCATCTGCTTGGAGTCTACTACATGTTCTAATGCTCATTGTCCAGTTTCCACTTTCATAATATTCCACAGTTTCCTCTGTGAACTATAAGAAAAGCTTTAATATACATTGGCGTCCAAAATTACGGCAACACACAGAAATTTTGCAAGGTTGGGTTTATTTTGCGACAAAACAGTATAAACGGATGATATTAAAGTGGAAACAATGTAAAGATTACAGAACGTAATCAATTGCAACAAGCATAAAGGTAGACAAAAACGTTCTTCGTTTTTTCCATCTTAACGGATTTGCACACACATTCCGACAACTGATTAATGTAACTTCCTGGCAGATTAAAACCGTGTGCCGAACCGAGACTCGAACTCGGGACCTTTTCCTTTCGCGGGCAAGAGCTCAAGTAGGAGACGAGGTACTGGCGAAAGTAAAGCTGTGAGACCGGGGCGTGAGTCGTGCTTCGGTAGCTCAGATGGTAGAGCACTTGCTCGCCAAAGGCAAAGGTCTCAAGTTCGAGTCTCGGTCCGGCACACAGTTTTAATCTGCCAGGAAGTTTCATATCAGCGCACATTCCACTGCAGATCTCATTCTGGGAACAGATTAATGTGCTCAGTGTGGGATGTGACCACCTCTGGCAGCAACACAGGCCTGACAACGACGGGTCATGCCGTGAATGATGTCATCAATCTCTTCCTGTAGAGCTGCCCGCAAGTCTTAGGGAGTGGTTGGTGGATGCTGACCTGATGCAGCCCGTCTCCGAAGCGCATTCGAGACAAGCTCTATGGGATTCCAATCGGAAGAGCGAGCAGGCCATGTCACGCGTGTAATATCATCCATTTACTGGAAAATATCAACCACCCGTGCTAGAGGTCGAGCATTATTGTCCATGAATACGAAATCTGGGCCCACAGCATCTCTCAACAACCGCACATAGGTCCCAATATCTCGTCACGACACCTGACACCAGTTAAACCTTGCCGATTCACCCGTACAAATTTCATGAAGAGCTGTTCGAGTGGTCAACATAATCTCTGCCCACACTGAGCCGTGGTAAAAATTGCTGTTTTGAAGAGCGCGCCGCAGCGCGTGGTGTGAAGCAGTCGCCCTCCGTTTCTGGCGGTGGCGCCGCTGTGGCAATCGCAGCTTTGGTGTCTCCCTCTGGTGGGAAAGGGGAGCCTGTTCACGTGCATTTAAGGGGCGCTATGAGCTCGCCAGTGGTGAGTCTGGGGTCAGTCTCTCGTCCCCAGATTGCTAGTCTGTCCCTCGTCCGCATTTGTTAGGCGGTTAATGTCTGTCTGTCGTTCGGAGTGCTACTATGTCTGTCGTTCGGATCAACCTTTAAAGCCGGCAAAATGAGAGTCTTTCCACTCGACCAGTAAGAGAACTCAGCGAGTGGTCGCCCGGTCGGGGCTTAGTTCCTCCATTTGAGTCTGCGCGTTAGGCCGCCAGTCTGCTCCAGTTTGCTCAGGCAATGGTCATTGGCGGTTGGATCGATCGGTTGGTCGGTCGCGCTCTGAGACACAAGATGACTTGTCCGACTTGAGCGTCGGTGCATGTGAGGTCGCCTCGTGAGTCCAGTTGGCCGCGGCATATAGCGAAGAGTAGTGACTTCGCGGTCGACACGAGAGCAAGTGGAGTCAACCCACGACATCAGTCTGGCCGGTGGGAGTTGCGACGCCGTGAGACGGGAGATCGGCGCGCCTTCCTGGGTCCGTTGAAGCGGCTGGCAGCGGACGGTTCGGGAGAGCGATTTGGGGGTGCTCCGCCAGGTCTTCTGGAGAAATCGCACTTTATTAGAAGTTAAGTGATTGGTGATATGTTGTTTGATTTACTCTTGTTAAATTCTACTTGTTTCCTTGGTGAGGTCACCAGCCGTTTTGCTTTGTGGTCGTCCCACCATTCTTCTCCGTTTGCCCACCCGTGGGAAGGTGGTTGTTTATAAATTGGGTGGTACGTTTTTCCCTTGTTGTGTAGGGGCGGGTTAGAGCAACCTGCGGTTTGGGTTGTTCGGTAATCTCCCTATCAATCTACACTACCTTAGTAGCTGCCTCTGTCATTTTTGGCGGATTTGGTGTGTTAACGAATTTATTGCTTGTAGTGTAACGGCCTAATACCTGAAATATGTTTTGATCTTTGGAAACTTTGATCTTGAGAGACGGTATCTGTGTAGTGTAGAGCATCTTAACTATCGTTTGGCCAACTTTGTAGAATTTTATATAAGATTGCATTCCATGGGCTTTTATTTAAATGATCAGTTTAGTATATAAAGTTACCACCCTTTCACCGTAAGATTTTTCTTAGAAGTTAAAATCAAGTTGCACCTTCGGTGGCAAGGTTAATATTTTAATTGTTAGTGTTTTGTACCATTTTCATCCCTCCTACGGGGGTGCATAGTTTTTGTGCTTGTGTAAATTGTTAAAACTCTTAGTTTAAGGTTATCTGGTGTGTTGCAGATTTGCACCAGTGTAGTCTTTCAGAGGCTGTTGTGAGCGGTCGTAACTACGGCCGTGTCAAAAGGGAGCGGCCAAGTCCTCCGCCCAAAAGCTCATACAGTCAAAACTTGTTTCCGCCTCTGAATAAATTGTAACTTTGATATTTAGAGGGTGCTTGCTGATTATAATTTTAAATCTGTATATTTAAAAACTGCTTTTAGGCACTATTAAAATGAATAAAATTCCCATTTGGTAAAAGGAATTTGGTTATGATTTCGTCAGTTACTCCCTGGCAACTACTTCCATGCTTACGTAGCGTGATTAAATGTGTTAATGTTCTTGATGAATCGCTAGTAAATAAAATAAATTCTTAACAATATTCTTTGAAAATAAATCACGGTTCACACACCATTAGGGATCCTTCTCGATATCAGTCTCTTTCCACAAACTTTGGGTCCCTAAACCATCTTCCACGTTCCCTCGAGATGCGGTTCCGTGGACAACCACTCTCTCGACCAATTCGGGACTCATCTGTGAAAAGAACATTGACCCACTGTTTGGACGTCCAGGTGGCATGTTGGGGACTCCACTCTAGACGTTTCCTTCTGTGAAGACGCGTCAGAGGTATACACACAGCAAGTCCTCGACAGAAAAGGCCACTCCGCCGATGCCTTTTGTACACCGTTTGCCTCGATATAACGCGTCCAGTCGATTGCTGCTAAGTCAGATGCCAGTTACTGTGCAGTATTAAGGCAGTACCGTAGTGCCCCTACAGCCGAATTACGGTCCTTTCTTTCTGATGTCACTCGTAGTCGGCTATGCCCTAATCTTTGGGATACAGTTTCGGTCTCTACAAACTGTCGTCACATCCGAGAAACAACAAAACGACTCACTTTAAGCCATCGGTCCACATCAGTTTGCGACTATCCTGCTTCCATTCCACCTACGCCTCTCTACTGCAGGGAGTCTGGCAGGCGTCTTCTCTGTGCTATACTACACCTTCTGTGACTGTGCACACAGCGATTGTGGACGTGGGACTACCCGACAAATAACACCCCGTTTGATGGGTGCCCTGGTGTCATCGCTGGTGTGGTTATCCATTGACCGGAATGCCATCCTCCGTGCAGAACACGAGCGTACGGATAATCGTTGACAGTTCGTATGATTATATCGTGACTAAGACATAGGTGGGGGAAATAGTGGTTTGTTGCTTTAATTCTGGACACCAGTGTAATCTACAAAGATTGTGTAAGTTTTTTAAATTGTATCCCTTTTTTTTCGATTATTTGTCTCAATGAGAAAATGTTATCTGAGCAGGACCTTCCTTTCCGAAAACCTGTTTGTTCTTCGAGTAATATGCTCATTCTATTTGCTATTATCTCCGCATATATACACTACTGACCATTAAAATTGCTGCACCAAGAAGAAATGCAGATGATAAACGGGTATTCATTGGACAAATACATTATACTAGAACTGACATGTGATTACATTTTGCCCGCATCTCGTGGTCGTGCAGTAGCGTTCTCGCTTCCCACGCCCGGGTTCCCGGGTTCGATTCCCGGCGGGGTCAGGGATTTTCTCTGCCTCGTGATGGCTGGGTGTTGTGTGCTGTCCTTAGGTTAGTTAGGTTTAGGTAGTTCTAAGTTCTAGGGGACTGATGACCATAGATGTTAAGTCCCATAGTGCTCAGAGCCATTTGAACCATTTGATTACATTTTCACGCAATTTGGGTGCATACATCCTGAGAAATCAGTACCCAGAACAACCACCTCTGGCCATAATAACGGCCATGATACGCCGGGGCATTGAGTGGAACAGAGCTTGGATGGCGTGTACAGGCACAGCTGCCCATGCAGCTTCAACACGATACCACAGTTCATCAAGAGTAGTGACTGGCGTATTGTTACGAGCCAGTTGCTCGGCCACCTTTGACCAGACGTTTTCAATTGGTGAGAGATCTGGATAATGTGCTGGCCAGGGCAGCAGTCGAACATTTTCTGTATCCAGAAAGGCCCGTATAGGACCTACAACATGCGGTCGTGAATTATCCTGCTGAAAACTAGGATTTCGTAGGGATCGAATGACGGGTAGAGCGACGGGTCGTAACACATCTGAAATGTTACGTCCGCTGTTCCAAGTGCCGTCAATGCGAACAAGAGGTGACCGAGAGGTGTAACCAATGGCACCCCATACCATCACGCCGGATGATACGTCAGTATGGCGATGACGAATACACGCTTTCAATTTGCGTTCACAGCGATGTCGCCAAACACGGATGTGACCGTCATAATGCTGTAAACAGAACCTGGATTCATCCGAAAAAATACCTTTTTGCCATTCGTACACCCAGGTTCGTCGTTGAGTACACCATCGCAGGCGCTCCTGTCTGTGATGCAGACGTCGTCGAACTGTTCGTGCAGATGGTTGTTGTCTTGCAAACGTCCCCATCTGTTGACTCGGGGATCGAGATGTGGCTCCACGATCCGTTACAGCCATGTGGATAAGATGCCTGTCATATCGACTGCTAGTGATACGAGGCCGTTGGGATACAGCACGGCGTTCCGTATTAACCCTCCTGAACCCACCGATTCCATATACTGCTAACAGTCATTGGATCTCGACCAATGCGAGCACCAATGTCGCGATACGATAAACCGCAATCTCCTCCTTAGACGAGGCATCACAACAACGTTTCACCAGGCAACGCCGGTCAACTGCTGTTTGTGTATGAGAAATCGGTTGGAAACTTTCCTCATGTCAGCACGTTGTAGGTGTCGCCACCGGCGCCAACCTTTTGTGATTGCTCTGAAAAGCTAATCATTTGCAAATCACAGCATCTTCTTCCTGTCGGTTAAATTTTGCGTCTGTAGCACGTCATCTTCGTGGTGTAGAAGTTTTAATGGCCAGTAGTATATTTTGTTTGCTCAATTATTGAGACTTATACCTTTGCTTTTTGTGTATCACTGTAATATTTAATACGTAGAAAGTTACTTCCTACATTATAAAGCAATTTACGTAATTTTTAGTATCATGTTCATTTCATTTATATGCGTGCTTATTCCTGCTGCAAATTCCACTTTAACAGGTAGTGAAACAGGTGTCTTTCACTTCCCCCAGCAGCTCAGTACCGGTACATCTTAGGTGAGGCACTGCCATATGCACCGCAGTGTCGTGTTCTGGGAGTCAGATGTGAGTGCAGATACGTGAGCCGAGAACGTTGCAGCCGGTGCTCCGCCCGCTGCACACACGGCGCATGGTGCGCGCGTCACCAGCTGGCTGCTCCCTTGTCTCGCCGGCTAGCAGGGCGATCTTGTCAAGAGTCCACGGGTCGCAGCCTCCAACCGGGCCGCATGCATAACCAGCTGCACTAGCGGCTCCTCCAGCCCCGAAATACGAATGTGTGTCAAGGGCACAGCCAAGAAAGTCGCGGCTCCGAGCTGCACAGCTGCAGTGCGCAACTGCAAGACGATGCCTGTTCAGCCATGCATGTGATGGCCACAGCGATTCGTGAGCTTTTGTCTTCCATTCTCCAGCGTAGAGGGCAGGGCTGGTTGCCTGAGATCAGTCCCTTTGCCGAGCCCAGTCGTTTCCAGCCAAATATTAGGCAACTGGTGGTGGTGCATAGCTGGTCCCAATTTGGAATATTTGGGAGAGAACTTTCAGTTCCACCATTGCAATCAAGTGGAACCTCTCGAAGCATTAATCGGAGCCGGCCGAGTGGCCGAGCGGTTCTAGGCGCTACAGTCTGGAACCGTGTGAGCGCTACGGTCGCAGGTTCGAATCCTGCCTCGGGCATGGATGTGTGTGATGTCCTTAGGTTAGTTAGGTTTAAGTTGTTCTAAGTTCTAGGGAACTGATGACCGCAGCAGTTAAGTCCCATAGTGCTCAGAACCATTTGAATCATTGATAGGAATTGGGGGGGGGGGGGGGGGGATCTGATTGGTTCAAATGGCTGTGAGCACTATGGGACTTAACATCTGTGATCATCAGTCCCCTAGAACTTAGAATTACCTAAGGACATCACACACATGCATGCCCGAGGCAGGATTCGAACCTGCGACCGTAGCGGTCACGCGGTTCCAAACTGAAGCGCCTAGAACCGCACGGCCACATCGGCCGGCGGGGCGGGGGGGGGGGGGGGGAATCTCAACTATATTTTTAATTTACATTGGGGTCATCACGTGCTAGGCAAAAATATCAAGCTAGTGCGAATTTCTGTATCTGTTTAGGAGAGTAAGAGAGCAAAATCGATGACTTACTACAATTCAGTCAAGAAAACAAGATCGTAAATGTTAATAAAAATGTTCTTATCACAGACAGACATAAACTGCCTGACAAGAAAGGTTAAGCAGCTAAAAGACACGGTAAGACGTCATTGTAACTTCATACATCAATACACCATCAGCAAACAGCTGCAATTCTCTGTCACAGGTAAAACAGCCACCAACTTGCATATTCTTGATGGTGTTTATTTTACCAGGCCTAACATGGTACATAAGAGGCGAGAACATCTTCAGATGTTGAATGATCACTGTGAAGAAGAAGGAGATGATGCGTTCTAGTGTGAGACAGCGTTATTAGCTAGAAAAGGGCCTCACTGCGGGTCTCCATTTTGTCGGCCGGTTGAATCGTGCAATATCCAGATTTGTTGTGCATTCAGATGTGGCAGTGGCCCGAAGGTGGACTGTATGGGAACGTGAGGGCCAGTATATTCATTGTTAACGTTCCAGTCAACGACGTCTGACCACCACAAGGGAGGATCGCTGTATTGTGCACCAGACACATCTCCACATACCATCCGAGAACAAATATTGGTCTACCTGGATCATTCTCTGTTATCTCGCACCATTGGAGGGAAACTAAGTACTGCCGGACTTCAGAAATATCGCCCAACGCGTAATCCGCCGTGGACGCCAAAACGGAAACATTTTCTTCTTAAGTAGTACCGTGACCAGGAAGCATGGACTGCGGTGAATGATGTCGTATTGTGTTGAGCTATAAATCGCAGTTCTGCACTGCGCCTGATGAGCATCGTCGCCGTGTATGGTTGCGACCTGCGGAGAGGTCTCAGTCATCCAATGTTTTGGAGAGGCGTAGTGGTTGTGGGGACCCATTGGGTATGAATTATATCGGGGCTGCTAGTGGTAGAGGGAAGTAATGGCACAATGATACGTCACAGACATCTTGCGCCGCGAAGTGTAGCCGCACGGTCTCAGGCGCCTTGCTACGGTTCGTGCCGCTCCCTCCATCGGAGATTCGGGTCCTCCCTCGGGCATGGGTATGCATGTTGTTCTTAGCGTAAGTTAGTTTAAGTTCGATTAAGTAGTGTGTAAGCCTAGGGACCGATGCCCTCAGCAGTTTGGTCCCATAGGAACTTATCACCACTACCAGACATCTTGCATTCTCATGTGTTATCTCTCATGCGACAGTATCGTTACGCCATTTTTCGACAGGACAATGCATCACAAATGGCATGTGTCTCTATCAACTGCCTGCGTGATGTTGATGTGCACCCATGGACAGGAAGATCCCCAGTTCTGTCCCCGACAGAATACAAATGGGAGAAGCTCAAACGTCAACTCTGTATCCGGGGTATCGAGGACTATAGTTCGATTAAAATAACCTGATAGTTCACATTTCACGCGCTGGAGCTGTTTTCCTCCAATCAGAGTGATCAGCGTCTCTCCCGAATCGTTCGCCATTGCCAAACTGCCACAACAATTAGTTCACTTTCAATTCCTTATCCGGCTTTCTTCCTTGATGCTTCTTGAATCCTGAATATGGCGTTTTTATTTCGTAGTTCATCAGTGATACTTCCACGCAGCGTAGTGAGGTAGCGCACTGGTTAGCACGAAAACCTGTAGTGAAGACGGTCGCAGGTTCACATTTCGTAAAACTCAGCGAAAGTCTTTTTTTATATATCTAAAGCTAATCAAATCACATTCATTATTATTTTTATTCAGTTAACCGATTTAACTGTGATTTTTAGTGTCTAATACTTCATAGTCATTTTCATTCTCGTATGGACTTTTTCATTTGCTCTTTTTTTTCTACCATTCTTTTTTCGTTTGAAATCTGCCTGTATCGTCCATAATCTACAACCAAGTGTCGACTAGTACTGCTCGTCGGCTGATGAAGCGGCAGTTCGCGTAGCCAGTGTGAGGATAGTTTCACGTAACCAGTGAATGATAGAGAGAAATTACTGTTTTGCTGTTTAGCGCTGAAACTGAATTTCCTTTGTCTTGAGTTTGCGCGTAGAAATTAGCTTTAATCGCCGTGATTTTAGTTCTGCCGCTGACTGTTGACCGCCGTTTTTTCAGATATATTGTACATCTCTAGGGTGTGGTTAGGTTAGGACATGAGCGTAGATTCAGGACTACAAAACGCGTCGTATGCCGCAGTTCAGTCACTGGTCGCTTAAAATCAGCTGTCGACAGAGCATTTCGCACTTCCCTCATACCTCGCGGTCGCCGCTTCCAACTTTGCTGCGCACTACAAACGGTTCAAATGGTTCTGAGCACTATGGGACTTAACATCTGAGGTCATCAGCCCCGTAGAACTTAGAACTACGGCGGCAAGCGACAGACTTCATCTACATCTACATCTACATTTATACTCCGCAAGCCACCCAACGGTGTGTGGCGGAGGCACCATTACGTGCCACTGTCATTGCCTCCCTTTCCTGTTCCAGTCACGTATGGTTCGCGGGAAGAACGACTGCCGGAAAGCCTCCGTGCGCGCTCGAATCTCTCTAATTTTACGTTCGTGATCTCCTCGGAGGTATAAGTAGGGGGAAGCAATATATTCGATACCTCATCCAGAAACGCACCCTCTCGAAATCTGGACAGCAAGCTACACCGCGATGCAGAGCGCCTCTTTTGCAAAGTCTGCCACTTGAGTTTGCTAAACATTTCCGTAACGCTATCACGCTTACCAAATAACCCTGTGACGAAACGCGCCGCTCTTCTTTGGATCTTCTCTATCTCCTCTGTCAACCCGACCTGGTACGGATCCCACACTGATGAGCAATACTCAAGAATAGGTCGAACGAGTGTTTTGTAAGCCACCTCCTTTGTTGATGGACTAAATTTTCTAAAGACTCTCCCAATGAAACTCAACCTGGTACCCGCCTTACCAACAATTAATTTTATATGATCATTCCACTTCAAATCGTTCCGCACGCATACTCCCAGATATTTTACAGAAGTAACTGCTACCAGTTCAAAAAAAAATGGTTCAAATGGCTCTGAGCACTATGGGACTCAACTGCTGTGGTCATAAGTCCCCTAGAACTTAGAACTACTTAAACCTAACTAACCTAAGGACAGCACACAACACCCAGCCATCACGAGGCAGAGAAAATCCCTGACCCCGCCGGGAATCGAACCCGGGAACCCGGGCGTGGGAAGCGAGAACGCCACCGCACGACCACGAGATGCGGGCAACTGCTACCAGTGTTTGTTCCGCTATCATATAATCATACAATAAAGGATCCTTCTTTCTATGTATTCGCAATACATTACATTTGTCTATGTTAAGGGTCAGTTGCCACTCCCTGCACCAAGTGCCTATCCGCTGCAGATCTTCCTGCATTTCGCTACAATTTTCTAATGCTGCAACTTCTCTGTATACTACAGCATCATTCGCGAAAAGCCGCATGGAACTTCCGACACTATCTACTAGGTCACTTATATATATTGTGAAAAGCAATGGTCCCATAACACTCCCCTGTGGCACGCCAGAGGTTACTTTAACGTCTGTAGACGTCTCTCCATTGATAACAACATGCTGTGTTCTGTTTGCTAAAAACTCTTCAATCCAGCCACACAGCTGGTCTGATATTCCGTAGGCTCTTACTTTGTTTATCAGGCGACTGTGCGGAACTCTATCGAACGCCTTCCGGAAGTCAAGGTTCAAAAATGGTTCAAATGGCTCTGAGCACTATGGGACTTAACATCTATGGTCATCAGTCGCCTAGAACTTAGAACTACTTAAACCTAACTAACCTAAGAACAGCACACAACACCCAGCCATCACGAGGCAGAGAAAATCCCTGACCCCGCCGGGAATCAACCCGGGAACCCGGGCGTGGGAAGCGAGAACGCCACCGCACGACCACGAGATGCGGGCGGAAGTCAAGGAAAATAGCATCTACCTGGGAGCCCGTGTCTAATATTTTCTGGGTCTCATGAACAAATAAAGCGAATTGGGTCTCACACGATCGCTATTTCCGGAATCCATGTTGATTCCTACAGAGTAGATTCTGCGTTTCCAAAAACGACATGATACTTGAGCAAAAAACATGTTCTAAAATTCTACAACAGATCGATGTCAGAGATATAGGTCTATAGTTTTGCGCATCTGCTCGACGACCCTTCTTGAAGACCTGTGCTCTTTTCCAATCATTTGGAACCTTCCGTTCCTCTAGAGACTTGCGGTACACGGCTGTTAGAAGAGGGACAAGCTCTTTCGCGTACTCTGTGTAGAATCGAATTGGTATCCCGTCAGGTCCTGTGGACTTTCCTCTGTTGAGTGATTCCATTTGCTTTTCTATTCCTTGGACACTTATTTCGATGTCAGCCATTTTTTCGTTTGTGCGAGGATTTAGAGAAGGAACTGCAGTGCGGTCTTCCTCTGTGAAACAGATTTGGAAAAAGGTGTTTAGTATTTCAGCTTTACGCGTGTCATCCTCAGTTTCAATGCCATCATCATCCCGGAGTGTCTGGATATGCTGTTTCGAGCCACTTACTGATTTAACGTAAGACCAGAACTTCCTAGGATTTTCTGTCAAGTCGGTACATAGAATTTTACTTTCGAATTCCCTGAACGCTTCGCGCATAGCCCTCCTTATGCTAACTTTGACATCGTTTAGCTTCTGTTTGTCTGAGAGGTTTTGGCTGCGTTTAAACTTGGAGTGAAGCTCTCTTTGCTTTCGCAGTAGTTTCCTAACTTTGTTGTTGAACCACGGTCGGTTTTTCGCGTCCCTCACAGTTTTACTCGGCACGTACGCGACTAAAACGCATTTTACAATTGCCTTGAACTTTTTCCATAAATACTCAACATTGTCAGTGCCGGAACAGAAATTTTCGTTTTGATCTGTTAGGTAGTCAGAAATCTGCCTTCTATTACTCTTGCTAAACAGATAAACCTTCCTCCCTTTTTTTATATTCCTATTAACTTCTATATTCAGGGATGCTGCAACGGCCTTATGATCACTGATTCCCTGTTCTGCACTTACAGAGTCGAAAAGTTCGGGTCTGTTTGTTATCAGTAGGTCCAAGATGTTATCTCCACGAGTCGGTTCTCTGTTTAATTGCTCGAGGTAATTTTCGGATAGTGCACTCAGTATAATGTCACTCGATGCTCTGTCCCTACCACCCGTCCTAAACATCTGAGTGTTCCAGTCTATAGCTGGTAAATTGAAATCTCCACCTAAGACTATAATATGCTGAGAAAATTTATGTGAAATGTATTCCAAATTTTGTATCAGTTGTTCTGCCACTAATGCTGCTGAGTCGGGAGGTCGGTAAAAGGAGCCAATTATTAACCTAGCTCGGTTGTTGAGTGTAACCTCCACCCATAATATTTCACAGGAACTATCCACTTCTACTTCACTACAGGATAAACTACTACTAACAGCGCCAAACACGCCACCACCGGTTGGATGCAATCCATCATTTCTAAACACCGTCTCTACCTTTGTAAAAATTTCGGCTGAATTTATCTCTGGCTTCAGCCAGCTTTCTGTACCTATAACGATTTCAGCTTCGGTGCTTTCTATCAGCGCTTGAAGTTCCGGTACTTTACCAATGCAGCTTCGACAGTTTACAATTACAATACCGATTGCTGCTTGGTCCCCGCATGTAATGACTTTGCCCCGCACCCTTTGAGGCTGTTGCCCTTTCTGCACTTGCTCGAGGCCATCTAACCTAAAAAACCGCCCACTCCACGCCACCGCTACCCGTGTAGTTGCTTGCTGCGTGTAGTGGACTCCTGACCTATCCAGCGGAACCCGAAACCCCACCACCCTATGGCGCAAGTCGAGGAATCTGCAGCCCACACGGTCGCAGAACCGTCTCAGCCTCTGATTCAGACCCTCCACTCGGCTCTGTACCAAAGGTCCGCAGTCAGTCCTGTCGACGATGCTGCACATGGTGAGCTCTGCTTTCATACCGCTAGCGAGACTTGCAGTCTTCACCAAATCAGATAGCCGCCGGAAGCCAGAGAGGATTTCCTCCGATCCATAGCGACACACATCATTGGTTCAAATGGCTCTGAGCACTATGGGACTTAACAGCTCATGTCATCAGTCCCCTAGAACTTAGAACTACTTAAACCTAACTAACCTAAGGACAGCACACAACACCCAGCCATCACGAGGCAGAAAAAATCCCTGACCCCGCCGGGAATCGAACCCGGGAACCCGGGCGTGGGAAGCGAGAACGCTACCGCACGACCACGAGACACATCATTGGTACCGACATGAGCGACCACCTGTGGATGGGTGCACCCTGTACCCTTCATGGCATCCGGAAGGACCCTTTCCACATCTGGAATGACTCCCCCGGTATGCACACGGAGTGCACCGAATAACTTTGATCGGACTTTAGTTACAACAGTTGTGGGCCACCTTGCCTCAGGAGAGAATACAGTGGCTTTCCAGTCAAACCAGTGCATGCACCCATGTCCAAGGGGTCATCATACGGTCGAATTATATAACAGTTTGAACGGATTTTCAAACCACTGCAATAACATGTCGGACCTGTTGAATCCTGCCTAGTCCTACAATTATGGGGTGTCTAGAAAACCTGCTTTCTCGAATTACTAGACAACAATTCAAGCAAATCGTATTAATGAGTTTTATTACGAAAAGCGAATGACAATACTTAACTTTGAGAATTACATAAATGTGTGGCAAGCAAAGGGCAACATCCGAAATAAACAATGTTCTTCAGTACAACAATTCCAAGACTGAGCTACATAGAATGTATGTTGTCTTCGCGTAGAGGCCGCTGCTGTCGCTCTAGGATGCTAGAGAGAGGTCGGTCGGCATGCAATTGACTGATGTTTTTTTCACAGTCGTCTTTGTTCTCTCCTTCCCGACAGGCGTCCCGGCCCTTGATTTTACGCCGCAACAGGACCCTCTCAACCGGTGAAGTTTCGTTTCATTTCCTCGTCCTCATTTGGGTGCTTCATCTTATCTGTCAGGCAGTGTAGATGGATTAGGCCCTACTCAAAAATGGTTCAAATGGCTCTGAGCACTATGGAACTTAACTGCTGAGGTCATCTGTCCCCTAGAACTTAGAACTACTTAAACCTAACTAACCTAAGGACATCACACACATCCATGCCCGAGGCAGGATTCGAACCTGCGACCGTAGCGGTCGCGCGGTTCCAGACTGTAGCCCGCATCTCGTGGTCGTGCGGTAGCGTTCTCGCTTCCCACGCCCGGGTTCCCGGGTTCGATTCCCGGCGGGGTCAGGGATTTTCTCTGCCTCGTGATGGCTGGGTGTTGTGTGTTGTCCTTAGGTTAGTTAGGTTTAAGTAGTTCTAAGTTCTAGGGGACTGATGACCATAGATGTTAAGTCCCATAGTGCTCAGAGCCATTTGACCCATTTTTGAACCAGACTGTAGCGCCTAGAACCTCTCGGCCACTCCGGCCGGCATTAGGCTCTACTCCTGTGTTTGCTGCTCATTCTCTCTCTTTTACTCCTGATTCTTATTCGGGACTAATTCGCAATCTCGTACAGCACTCTGAATTTTATATAAATATCAGACATGTCCGAAATAACACAAACTTTCTTTTGATCCAGCACCCGCTATGAATTAAGACATAAAGGAATTACAGACATTGGCTGTTAGTGGGCATTGATGCAAATCAGTGGGGAGGGTTGAAAATTTGCGCTGAACCGGGATTCGAACCCAGGTTTCGTGTTTACTAGGCAGATGCAGTAACCACTGCACCATCTACATCTACATCTACATGATTACTCTGCAATTCACATTTAAGTGCTTGGCAGAGGGTTCATCGAACTACAATCATACTATCTCTCTATCATTCCACTCCCGAACAGCGCGCGGGAAAAACGAACACCTAAACCATTCCGTTCGAGCTCTGATTTCTCTTATTTTATTTTGATGATAATTCCTACCTATGTAGGTTGGGCTCAACAAAATATTTTCACATTCGGAAGAGAAAGTTGGTGACTGAAATTTGGTAAATAGATCTCGCCGCGACAAAAATCCTCTTTGCTTTAATGACTTCCATCCCAACTCGTGTATCATATCTGCCACACTCTCACCCCTATTACGTGATAATACAAAACGAGCTGCCCTTTTTTGCACCCTTTCGATGTCCTCCATCAATCCCACCTGGTAAGGATCCCACACCGTGCAGCAATATTCTAACAGAGGACGAACGAGTGTAGTGTAAGCTGTCTCTTTAGTGGACTTGTTGCATCTTCTAAGGGTCCTGCCAATGAAACGCAACCTTTGGCTCGCCTTCCCCACAATATTATCTATGTGGTCTCTTCAACTGAAGTTGTTCGTAATTTTAACACCCAGGTACTTAGTTGAATTGACAGCCTTGAGAATTGTACTATTTATCGAGTAATCGAATTCCAACGGATTTCTTTTGGAACTCATGTGGATCACCTCACACTTTTCGTTATTTAGCGCCAACTGCCACCTGCCACACCATACAGCTATCTTTTCTAAATCGCTTTGCAACTGATATTGGTCTTCGGATGACCTTACTAGACGGTAAATTACAGCATCATCTGCGAACAACCTAAGAGAACTGCTCAGATTGTCACCCAGGTCATTTATATAGATCAGGATCAGCAGAGGTCCCAGGACGCTTCCCTGGGGAACACCTGATATCACTTCAGTTTTACTCGATTATTTGCCGTCTATTACTACGAACTGCGTCCTTACTGACAGGAAATCACGAATCCAGTCGCACAACTGAGACGATACCCCGTAGGCCCGCAGCTTGATTAGAAGTCGCTTGCGAGGAACGGTGTCAAGAGCTTTCCGGAAATCTAGAAATACGGAATCAACTTGAGATCCCCTGTTGATAGCGGCCATTACTTCGTGCGAATAAAGAGCTAGCTGCGTTGCACAAGAACGATGTTTTCTGAAACCATGCTGATTACGTATCAATAGATCGTTCCCTTCGAGGTGATTCATAATGTTTGAATACAGTACATGCTCCAAAACCCTGCTGCAAACCGACGTCAATGATGTAGCTGTGTAGTTCGATGGATTACTCCTACTACCCTTCTTAAACACTGGTGCGACCTGCGCAATTTTCCAATCTGTAGGTACAGATCTATCGGTGAGCGAGCGGTTGTATATGATTGCTAAGTAGAGAGCTATTGTATCAGCGTAATCTGAAAGGAACCTAATCGGTATACAATCTGGACCTGAAGACTTAGCCGTATCAAGCGATTTGAGTTGCTTCGCAACCCCTAAGGTATCTACTTCTAAGAAACTCATGCTAGCAGCTGTTCGTGTTTAAATTCTGGAATATTCCATTCGTCTTCCCTGGTGAAGGAATTTCGAAAAACTGCGTTCAATAACTCCGCTTTAGCGGCACAGTCGTCGGTAACAGTACCATCGGCACTGCGCAGCGAAGGTATTGACTGCGTCTTGCCGCTTCTGTACTTTACATACGACCAGAATTTCATCGGCTTTTCTACCAAACTTCGAGACAATGTTTCGTTGTGGAACCTATTAAAGGCATCTCTCATTGAAGTCCGTGCCAAATTTCGCGCGTCTGTAAATTTTAGCCAATCTTCGGGATTTCGCGTTCTTCTGAACTTCGCATGCTTTTTCCGTTGCCTCTGCAACAGCGTTCGGACCTGTTTTGTGTACCATGGGGGATCAGTTCCATCTCTTACCAGTTTATGAGGTACGAATCTCTCAATTGCTGTTGCTACTATATCTTTGAATTTGAGCCACATCTCGTCTACATTTGCATAGTCAGTTCGGAAGGAATGGAGATTGTCTCTTAGGAAGGCTTCTAGTGACACTTTATCCGGTTTTTTAAATAAAATTATTTTTCGTTTGTTTCTGGTGGATTTGGAAGAAACGGTATTGAGCCTAGCTGCAACGACCTTGTGATCACTAATCCCTGTATCAGTCATGATGCTCTCTATTAGCTCTGGATTGTTTGTGGCTAAGAGGTCAAGTGTGTTTTCGCAACCATTTACAATTTGCGTTGGTTCGTGGACTAACTGCTCGAAATAATTTTCGGAGAAAGCATTTAGGACAATCTCGGAAGATGTTTTCTGCCTACCACCGGTTTTGAACAAGTATTTTTGCCAACATATCGAGGGAAGGTTGAAGTCCCCACCAACTATAACCGTATGAGTGGGGTATTTATTTGTTACGAGACTCAAATTTTCTCTGAACTTTTCAGCAAGTATATCATCGGAGTCTGGGGGTCGGTAGAAGGAGCCAATTATTAACTTAGGGGCTGTTAAGTATAACCTCCACACATACCAATTCGCACGGAGTATCTACTTCGACTTCACTACAAGATAAACCACTACTGACAGACACAAACACTCCACCACCAATTCTGCCTAATCTATCTTTCCTGAACACCGTCTGAGACTTCGTAAAAATTTCTGCAGAACTTATTTCAGGCTTTAGCCAGCTTTCTGTACCTATAACGATTTCAACTTCTGTGCTTTCTATTAGCGCTTGAAGGGCTTCAAATGGTTCAAATGGCTCTGAGCACTATGGGACTCAACTGCTGTGGTCATAAGTCCCCTAGAACTTAGAACTACTTAAACCTAACTAACCTAAGGACAGCACACAACACCCAGCCATCACGAGGGAGAGAAAATCCCTGACCCCGCCGGGAATCGAACCCGGGAACCCGGGCGTGGGAATCGAGAACGCTACCGCACGACCACGAGATGTTAGCGCTTGAAGCTCAGGGACTTTCCCAGCACAACTTCAACAATTTATAATTCCGACTGTTCCTTGATCCAAGCATGTCCTGTATTTACCATGCACTCTTTGAGACTGCAGCCCACCCCGTACTTTCCCAAGGTCTTCTAACCTAAAAAAAAAACCGCCCAGTCCACGCCACACAGCCTCCGCTACCCGTGTAGCCGCCAGCTGAGTGTAGTGAACTCCTGACCTATTCAGCGAAACCCGAAACCCCACCACCCTACGGCGCAAGTCAAGGAATCTGCAGCCAACACGGTCGCAAAGCCGTCTGAGCCTCTGATTCAGACCCTCCAGCCGGCTCTGCACCAAAGGTCTGCAGTCGGTTCTGTCAGTTATGCTGCAGATGGTGAGCTCTGCCTTCATCTCGTAAGCAAGACCGGCAGCCTTCACCAAATCAGATAGCCGCTGGAATCCAGAGAGAATTTCCTCAGATCCAAAGCGACACACGTCATTAGTGCCGACATGTGCCACCACCTGCAGCTGGCTACACCCTGTGCTCTTCATGGCATCCGGAAGGACCCTTTCCACATCAGGAAGGACTCCACCCGGAATGCACACGGAGTGCACACTGGATTTCTTCCCCTCCTTAGCCGCCATATCCCTAAGGGGCCCCATTACGCGCCTAACATTGGAGCTCCCAACTTCCAATAAGCCCACCCTCTGCAATTGCCCGGACCTTGAAGGCTGAGAATCATCCTCTGAAACAGGGCAAGCAGCTGCATCTGGCTCAGCCAGATATAGTACCTGAAACTTGTTTGTCACACGTACCGGGGAGGCTTTCTGATCAGCCTCCGGGGACGTCTTTCGCTGCCTGCCACACCTTGGAACGACCTCCCAATCAACCACAGGCGAGGGCTCAGCCGCACTGCGGACAGCAACCGGGTCAACCACAGCGGCAGGCCGATCTGGGGACAGACGGGACGAGGTTCACATCCCCATGATACCCAAGTCCGGCTCCCCATAGTGGTGCCCGTTGGCAACAGCCTCAAGCTGCGCGACCAAAGTCAGCGCCGCCTGCAGCTGTGAGCGAAGGGATGCCAACTCCGCCCTCATCTGCACAGCAATCACAGTCCCTGTCCAGTCTAATCGATGTTGAACAACAGTTACTGAAACACGAGTCCGTGCCTAGATAACGCAAGGGAAACACAAAAAGAATGTATGAACTAACTTGTACAAATGCCTAACGACTGTGCTACAATCTGCCTGAATTTACGATTACAGTAACTAAAACTCGAAATTACACCTCCTATACCATCCAGACAAAGTGGTTATCGCAATGCATGGAATACAGTAGCACGCATCCCGTCACACTCGAATTCTCAGCCTATCTAGACAATACTAACGTAGTGTCCCTTGTCCATTCTTCTCATTACTTATGGGGTTTCGCCGATTCCCATAATAGTTAGAGCCTGGTGTGCAATTGCACTGAAGAGATCATTGGCCATCCTAGCCTTAATTATATATCCTTTTGAACATGTCCGAAAGGACAGACAGTATCTTGATCCAGTAGCCATTACGAATTAAGATACAAAGTAATTACAGGCTATATCGCAATTCGGCAAATAATTTCGATCGTCCATGTGTGATGAAGGATTATTTATTTATAGACAGGAAACTACTGTCTTTTACTGCAACAGTATCTGTATCGGGATACTACTGGATAAGCGCGACAGCGCAGTATTTAGTTACATGCTCCCTACATTACGAGAGTAGTTCCTTCCTTTACAGAAGTTAAAAGTTTTGCTTGCTCTCTTGTTCTAACAGAAAATAACCACTAAATTATTAAAAGCTGTAGCAAATTAACAAGCATTTGCGATACTATTCCTAAAATCCATGTGTATTCGGAAAGTAAGATCCGATTTGGCGCGAAATGGAAATCATTCTAGAAATTTAATGAACCTCTCTGCACAGATGTGTTGGGCAGTGTCTCTGGTATGTTGCGAAGTAGAAACAAAAAGGAACACCCATAGCTAAATCAAGACCAGGCAGATATACTGACGGATGGGGATCATTGAGCATTGTGGAGGGTCACTGTAAAAAATTGCATAAAATCAGTGGAAGAAATCACTGCTACCAGGTGTCCAGCAAGGATACTGATTGTCTGTAAGTAGTTAAAAACCACACCTGGGAAACTGGATTTGGAAAACGGTGATGATGATGATGATGATGATGATTGAGTCAAAAAGAATGGGGTGTAATAATGGAGTAGCTCCTCATAAGACTTCCATTTCTTTAGTCAGTACTAAGTAACGCTTGAGATGATGTAAAGAGGGACGCCAGTGGGCGATGGATGACTTAAAACGAGTGATTAGCAGTGATGAATCACGTTATGCCCTGTGGTAATCCGATGGAAGAATTTGGGTTTGGTGACTGCCTGGAGAACGCTACCTGTCATCATGTGTAGTGCCATTAGTGAAGTATGGAGGAGTTGCTGTTACGATATGGGGAGGGGGGTTTCGTGATTGGGGTATGGGCTCCTTATTGCGCTTAAGATAACGCTAAATGCGGAAAGATACGAGGGTCGTCCACCAAGTAAGTTCAGTTTCTATTTCTATCCACGGCAGCGCTACTATAGCAGTTCCGAGCATGCGCGGCAGTTACGCTGACTCAAGAAGAAGACATGTACGCCATTTTCAGATCGCTGCTGCCGACGTGTGCTCTGTTGTGCTTCTTTATAATGTCAGCCGTACTTAAAAATGCCACCGCGTGTGAAATCAGATCTGTGATTCGTTTTCTAAATGCAAAGAAAGTTAAACCAAAGGAAATTCATCGGCATATCTGCGAGGTTTACGGACAAAATGCTACGAGTGATTCAATGGTTAGACGATGAGTCAGACTGTTCAATGGAGGAAGTGATCAAGTGCACAATGAAGAAGGAAGTGGACGCCCGTCTGTGAATGCTGATGAACTGGTTCACACAATTGAAGAGAAGATTAAGCACAACCGTAAGTTTACAACTAGTGCCCTTCAAAAATGGCTCTGAGCACTATGGGACTTAACTTCTGAGGTCATCAGTCCCCTAGAACTTAGAACTACTTAAACCTAGCTAACCTAAGGGCATCACACACATCCATGCCCGAGGCAGGATTCGAATCTGCGACCGTAGCGGTCGCGCGGTTCCAGACTGTAGCGCCTAGAACCGCTCGGCCACTTCGGCCGGCTGTAGTGCCCTTGCTATGGAAGTTCCGTAAATCTCATAATCACTAATTCATGAAATTGTTACTGAAAAACTGAAATTTCGAAAACTTTGCTCACTTTGGGTACCCAAATAATAATAATAATAATGGCGTGTGACGAGGGCCTCCCGTCGGGTAGACCGCTCGCCTGGTGCAAATGGTTCAAATGGCTCTGAGCACTATGGGACTCAACTGCTTTGGTCATAAGTCCCCTAGAACTTAGAACTACTTAAACCTAACTAACCTAAGGACAGCACACAACACCCAGCCATCACGAGGCAGAGAAAATCCCTGACCCCGCCGGGAATCGAACCCGGGAACCCGGGCGTGGGAAGCGAGAACGCTACGCCTGGTGCAAGTCTTTCGATTTGACGCCACTTCGGCGACTTGCGCGTCGATGGGGATGAAATGATGATGATTACGACAACACAACACCCAGTCCCTGAGCGGAGAAAATCTCCGACCCAGCCGGGAACCGAACCCGGGCCCTTCAGATTGACAGTCTGCCGCGCTGACCACTCAGCTACCGGAGGCGGACGGGTACACAAAATTCTCACTGAACAACACAAAAAACAACACATGGGCAGTGCACTTCTGTTTTTGTCACGGTACAGTGAAGAAGGCGATGGTTTTCTTTCTCGGACAGTCACGGGGGATGAAACTTGTGTATCGTACGACACCCCTGAAACAAAACGGCAATCAATGGAATGGAGGCACACCTCATCCGCAACGAAGGTTAAGCCTAAGCAAATCTTAACACTTCGAAAAGTCATTTGCACCGTTTTTTGGGACAGAAAAGGCATTTTGCTGATTGATTTCTTACCACGAAGCCAAACAATCAATGCACATGGCTACTGCGAGACCATTAAGAAATTGCGCCGCGCAATACAGAACAAGCGCCGAAGATTACTGTCAAAATGTGTTGCTTTTTTTTCACGATAATGCCCGACCTCACACGGCGAATGTGACCAAACAACTCTTACGGGAATTTCACTGGGACGCGTTTGATCATCCTCCGTACAGCCCGGACCTCGCTCCTAGCGACTTTCATCTCTTCTTACACCTAAAATCTGTCCTTGGTGGTCAACACGTCAACGATGATGACGAGCTGAAAGAACATGTTACCACATGGTTGAACATACAGGCGGTAATCTTCTATGAAACATACAGAAACTTGTGACACGCTATGACAAGTGCCTGCAAAATTTCGGAAGCTGTGTAGAAAAGTAGTTTAACAGTTGCAGATTACTGTACAATAAATATTTATTCTGTACCTGTACACGTTTGTTTTATGTATCCAAACGGAATTTACTTTGTGAACATACCTTGTATTAACACATAGGCGTGTAGCAGTGCCTGTCATAGCGTATAGTGCCAAACGTGGAGCACAAAGCAAGTGGTGTTCCAGTACAGGGGTACATTTAGTGGTTGGACTGAAGCGCCTAGTACCGCTCAGCCACAGCGGCCGGCAGCGTTGAAACATTTCATTGAAAGTCTCCCCCGTAGAGTTTAAGAAGTCGTAAAGACGAAGGGTGGACACTCATAATAATGTCTACTAATAGGTTTTGGGTTGCTTTGATCAGATAGCGTATAACATTACACACGACAAGTCCGTGTGTACCACAGAGGTAAGATAGACAATGGACTCTATCGTAATCACATAAACATTAGACAATGGACTCTATCGTAATCACATAAACATTGTTATAATTACATTTTAAATCGGGTTCGGCGTTTTCTAGATTCACATCAATCTTAACATCATAAAAATTTCAAACTTGACAACGTCATTTGATGTAGAAGTAAACAATACGTAACCTCATATTTCTTCTGTAGTTGTACAAAATGTACTTATGTTGTAGAAGGGGATATGTATACATTCATTTGTTTGGCCCCTGTTGATTATGGGGTGTACGTACCAATACGAGCCCGGTAATTAAATATTTTAAAAGCAGCTCATGACGAAGAGCAAGACGTCTTTTAATAGATTTGAATCCCTTACGTGAACCTGAATTACGATCCTCTGGTGCAGTGGTAGTCGCCATGGTATCTGTCGCCCAGTAGTGGGCGTTCCAGCTTTCATAGTGAACGGTAGGTGGGCGGAGAAGGGAGGTTCAGATAATTTCATTGAGTTTTCATAAAATTTTGACTTAAAGTATTTGGTAACCGAATTTTATTACGTGCTTGCACTTGCTGCAACTACGTTTTGTAAATTTTATATCGTGACGTTACTTTCTTACTTTATAACTCAGTATTACAATACAACTGGTATGCAATTGCAAAATTGGACGTTACATACAAAATAAGTACAAAATGTCCAGACAATTTTACTGCTGGAAATGTTATGGGAAAGAAGTAATAATTTATACTACGCACTAGTTACAGATCGCTGTAATTCTTATGACTCCAGGAATATTTTATATGCAAAATGAGTAGAGCGTCTTGTGCTTTCTTTGACAGTCTCCCAGTATAGAGATAGAAAAGTGGGCGTTAATTAGAAAAGGCTGACTACCCCTGCTGTAGTGGGCGGCATAGAAACGTTAATGGTTCACGAGTTGCGTCCTGTTCGCTGCAGTCTAGACCTGTCGTCGCAAAAAGAGTGGGACGAGAGTGATACGGGCCGCTGAGTCTGCACATTTTCCCCCCAACATCAGGGAGCGTTTACGGTTGTGCCATGTCAACCCCGGCCGAGGCATGGCTCATTTTGTGACTGGACATCCCCAGTCCCACGCATTTGTAGCGCACGTCGCTTTCAGAAAGCAGTCGTTCCCCAGAACATTTCCTTTTGAAATGCATTATATGCAGGCACTAGAACACATAACGCACAATTACACAAAAATAATGGGTCCACTATTCAAAAAAGTCTAATTCTATTGTAGAAAAACGTTTTTACAACATTAATGATAGGTTAGTGGCGGCTTGTTATTTCTCCTACAGCTATTTAGGAACAATATATAACATAATTACATTACGCTGAGGCAGGATATTTTTCCAAAGCCATGCAGAATTTGTTTATTAACTTACTCAGTAGCAGTAGTTGTTATGTAACCTAACAAACACCAACTCACATAGCACTCTAACAAACAATACCGACACAGGTTAGCCGGCCGAGGTGGCCGAGCGGTTCTAGGCGCTACAGTCTGGAACCGCGCGATCGCTACGGTCGCAGGTTCGAATCCTGCCTCGGGCATGGATGTGTGTGATGTCCTTAGGTTAGTTAGGTTTAAGTAGTTCTAAGTTCTAGGGGACAGATGACCTCAGCAGTTAAGTTCCATAGTGCTCAGAGCCATTTGAACCATTTTGAACCGACACAGATTAGATCCGCATGCACTGAACAAATCGAGTTTTCCGGGAGAGCTATGTTCATGTGGATAATACTAAAACGGGTAGCACCACACGTGGGCACTGGACTTGAAGTTCAATACCAAATCCTCTTCGCCGGGTGATGCTGGTGAAGCGATATCTGTATTTACTCTTTCCTTAGTGAAGCGATATCTGTATTTACTCTTTCCTGTCTTCTTTTATTCACTTCCTAATTCATACCATAATTTTATAATTCCCTGCGTCCAAATTCCAGTATTTTCCTTTAATAATAAGTCTAACTGTTGTAAGTAAATAAAAGATGACATCAATGTGCAGGCAAAAGAACTCACCGCAGCCCCACTTCCATGTGGTGCCGCATGGACAACAGTGCCCGTGGCCTCAACTGCGAAGCACAGTTTTGCTGCGCGTGGTGGCCATGGTTCACAAGGTCAGTGTGGAGCACTACGGCCTATATACAGTAAGAAGACGGCAGGCCCTAGTAGTCATAATGCAGCTTGAAAGAAAAAAATTGCAGTCTAGTCCAGTGGTTGTAAAAGTGCGGTCCGCCGACCGCTTTCGGCCCGATTCTAGTGTTCGTGCGAGCCGCCTTACTCAGCCGTATTTCATACTAATATGCCTCTAGCAACTAGCAGCCGAATCCAGAAACGTCAACTACCATTTAGAGCTTCTTCAGAGTGTAGTTTTTATTTTCAGTAACAAACAAAAATACTTGCAGAAAATGTAATATTTTAAGACGGACTTAATTTTAATTGGCTTTGATCATTTCGGTCGTGGGCTAACTACGGTTGAACGTTACCTCAGTGGCAGAGGGTAAGTAGCGCGGCTGCTGCAGGGTTAGAGGATGCGAGAGGGGGTATTTTTTATTTTTTGTCATCCAGTCCCGACAACTCCCGAACATGCGCGACTCGTACATTATAGATGAGCTGCTATGGCGTTAAATTCAAGCGAAAACAACACTGATTCGTGAATGTGCATTATAGAGATGGTTATCTTCAAATGCAATAGATGGGAATATGGCAGTAAATTAATCCTAGATTACTAAACCCTTGTAAAATTTACGATTGCAGTTGGTATCTCTTCTTGGTTTGCGACAATGTCAACACATTAGCGGCACGTGCTCATGAGTACCTTTATGGAAAACATAGTTGTTAACAATGGCTGAATTATTTATTGCCTGCCTCCATCGCTTCTCTGATAGTGGTGTCCTTGTAAATATTACGAACATGTAATAACGATGTGCTTCTTTTCTAATAGTCGGCATACGTGTTTTATCGCTTAGAATTTATCTCGGTATGGCATCGTAGATGAAATATCATGCAGTCACAGTTGAAAGGGTATTAGCTTGTATCACATTGGCCTTATTCAGTGCTAAGCCGGCCGTTGTGGCCGAGCGGTTCTAGGCGCTTCAGTCTGGAACCGCGCGACCGCTACGGTCACAGGTTCGAATCCTGCCTCGGGCATGCATGTGTGTGATATCCTTAGGTTAGTTAGGTTTAAGTAGTTCTAAGTTCTAGGGGACTGATGACCTCAGATGTTACGTCTCATAGTGCTCAGAGCCATTTGAACCATTTTTTTTTCAGTGCTAATATCGTCTTTTGCTACTGAAATTAACATAGTATGGGTAGTGCTGAGTTTTATTTTGACGTTAACATACTGCGAGGAATCGAATGAAGAACCCCTCGGTGACTGTCAAAGCAAGCACAACACGCTCTACTCATTTTGTATATAAAATATACCTGGAGTCATAAGAATTGTAGTAATTTGTAGCTAGTGCGTAGCCTAAATTATTACATCTTTCCCGTAGCATTTCGAGAAGTGAATTTGAATGTAACGTCCAACAGGAGATTTAACAGTCGTAATTAATTAGTGTATAACCTATAAATTATGACTTCCTCTGAATAAAATTTGGAGCAGTAAAATTTACGATGGTTTTGCGGTAATGTAATAATTTTCCCCCTTTAGTGCTCTTGGGTTAAGGCTGCTGTATTACACCGCAATCAGTAGAAGAAATTGACACTGAAATATTTGATAAACACATGCTATCGTGTCTCACACTGCATAATGTATTTAAATATAAGCACAATTACTGTTATTAATCATCATCCGCTCTCGCAGACAACATAACGACATTTCAGGCAAATACATCGTCAAGTTCGGGGTCACTGAGGGTAGCAACAATCTGAAACAGAGAATAGTCAACAGGAAGTGTCCCGAATGGCACCGATCTTTAACGATCAACACCACCCAGTCGGCGGCCAAGACATCGCGCCCTTACTATAGCTAGTCTACTGGGGGATCGTTGTTGTTGTGGTCTTCAGTCCTGAGACTGGTTTGATGCAGCTCTCCAAGCTACTCTATCCTGTGCAAGCTTCTTCATCTCCCAGTACCTACTGCAACCTACATCGTTCTGAAGGTACTAAGTGTGTTCATCTCTTGGTTTCCCTCTACAATTTTTATCCTCCACACTGGCCTCCAGTACCAAATTGGTGATCCCTTGATGCCTCAGAACATGTCCCACCAACTGATCCCTTCTTCTAGTCAAGTTGTGCCACAAATTTCTCTTCTCCCTAATTCTATTCAATACCTCTTCATTAGTTATGTGATGTACCCTTCAGCATTCTTCTGCAGCACCACATTTCAAAAGCTTCCATTCTCTTCTTGTCCATACAAATACTTCCTGACACTTAAATCTATACTCGATGTTAACAAATTTCTCTTCTTCAGAAACGCTTTCCTTGCCTTTGCCAGTCTACATTTTATATCCTCTCTACTTCGACCATCATCAGTTATTTTGCTCCCCAAATAGCAAAACTCATTTACTACTTTAACCGTCTCATTTCGTAATCTAATACCCTCAGCATCACCCGATTTAATTCGACTACATTCCATTATCCTCGTTTTGCTTTTGTTGATGTTCATCTTATACCCTCCTTTCAAGACAATGTCCATTCCGTTCAGCTGCGCTTTCAGGTCCTTTCTTGTCTCTGACAGAATTACAATGTCACCGGCGAACTGCAAAGTTTTTATTTCTTCTGCTGGGGGCTCATAAGCTAGTAATTCACGTAGGACACCAATTAATAATAAAAACGGTACATATACGGCCTGAGGTACCGCCTCGCAATATCAGTATTGGCTCTTGAGCATAAAAATTTGACGACTGGTATAGACGCTAGAGTTCCGCAGTGTTGTGTGGACGAGACGTCTGACCTTCCAGCTCTCTCAACAGCTGCTACATCAGCATGGGCGCTGAGCGTCGTCTTCTGGGGCTGACGTAGCGTCTGCACGGGACGTCGCCAACGCAGTCAGTATCTCCCACGTGAGAGCGTGTTGGCCGGCAGTAAGCCATTCATTCCACAGTTCTTCCTTCCGCCGGAAAATGCAATGTTATTTGCTATCCTCAGTTTCGGTATTTGTTCACATTCTACACTTATTGCTATACAGGGTGGTCCATTGATCGTGACCGGGCCAAATATCACACGAAATAAGCGTCAAACGAAAAAACTACAAAGAACCAAACTTGTATAGCTTGAAGGGGGCAACCAGATGGCGCTATGGATAGCCCGCTAAATGGCGCTATGGTTAGCCCGCTAGATGGCGCTGCCATAGGTCAAACGGATATCAACTGCGTTTTTTTTTAAATAGGAAACCCCATTTTTATTACATATTCGTGTAGTACGTAAAGGAATATGAATGTTGTAGTTGGACCACTTTTTTCGCTTTGTGATAGATGGCGCTGTAATAGTCACAGACATATGGTTCACAATTTTAGACGAACAGTTGGTAACAGGTAGGTTTTTTAAATTAAAATACAGAAAGTAGCTCCGTTTGAACATTTTATTTCGGTTGTTCCAATGTGATACATGTTCCTTTGTGAACTTAACATTTCTCAGAACGCGTGCTGTTACAGCGTGATTACCTGTAAATACCACATTAATGCAAATAGCGAGTAGTTCGCCTTCCGTGATGTTTGCACATGCATTGACAATGCGCTGACGCATGTTGTCAGGCGTTGTTGGTGGATCACGATGGCAAATATCCTTCAACTTTCCCCACAGAAAGAAATCCGGTGAACGTGCGGGCCATGGTATGGTGCTTCGGCGAATCCACCTGTCATGAAATATGCTATTCATTAACGCTTCAACCGCATACGAGCTATGTGCTGGACATCCATCATGTTGGAAGTACATCCGCACTGGCGGAATGTTACGTGATACCACGTACTTATACGTTTTTGGCTATTACAGCGCCATCTATCACAAAGCGAAAAAAGTGTTCCAACTCAAACATTCATATTTCTTTACGTACTACACGAATATGTAATAAAAATGGGGGTTCCTATTTTAAAAAACGCAGTTGATATCTGTTTGACCTACGGCAGCGCCATCTAGCGGGCCAACCATAGCGCCATCTGGATTCCCCCTTCAAGGCAGACGAGTTTCGTTCTTTGTAGTTTTTTAGTTTGATGCTTATTTCGTGAGATATTTGGCCCGGTCACGATCAATGGACCACCCTGTATAACACACAGGCTATAAGGTAGTCATGTCATTTTGATTTTTGTAAGTTGTCAATGTGAACATCAGAAAGAGAACAAGTCTGTTCATAGCCAAACATTACTAGACTGACAACATGGAGGTAAAAAAGAGAAGGGAGCTGTCACAATGTCACGAACTTGAAGCCGATGTCCGCTATCTTAACTAGCGCAAAACATAAGGTTCACCGCATTCATACCTCCATAGTTCACTGCAGTACTTTCCCATGACGTCACTCTGACGTACCCGTGCCCAGTTTCGACCGTGTTGGGTGCTTTGATTGTGTGGAGACATAGTTATTTCGTCAAAAATGGCAGCTTGCGTTGTTTATAGGTGTACTAATCAATACAGTCGTAATCTAAAGTTTAAAGGATTCACGTTTCATTCGTAAATGGAGCAATTAAAGCAATATTTTCTTTTGTATAGCCTACATAAATTACTGTTGCACTGTTTACTTCTATTGTAATGGTTTTATTTCTGTCATTTCACTTTAGATTTGCCTTATTTCACTCAGTGTCCGTTCGTTCTCTTCTTTCCTGTGGTTCTCATTGCCTCCCAAGTCGCAAACGCTCCAACATCCGAGTCACATTGTTATCAACGGTCTCATCCCCGCACAACACACGGCTACGTAATCTTGATGACGGTCGGGGCAGCATCTGATGCATTAAATTCCTCTCGCCAATAATTACTATTCATTGTTCACATCCCCCCCCCCCCCCCGCCCTTAAAAAACATTCTGGCTAAAACGGTTGAAGACAGCAGTCATGCGAGCGTTGAGTTTAGAGTGTGTGATTGCATGAATGTATGTGTGTGCTGTGCTTCCTTTTTGAAGAAGGCTTTGGCTCAAAATTTATGTGAATACACTTTTCGTCGTGCCTGCCATGTGCTTGGCGTGTGAGTAGCATTGTATCCGTTTCACAGTGTAGTTATTCCCTCAACAAGCTTGTTGTAAGAAATCACTGCACTTCAACAGGAACAATGATGTATATAATTACAATATCAGAAAAAAATGACCTTCATTATGCCACATTAACGTTGTCTGAAGCACAAACGGGGTTCACAATGCTGCAACCAAAAGTTTTGATTCCTTACCCATTGATATAAAATGCCTGACACAAAGCAAAGTAAAATTTGAAACTAAACTGAAAACGTTTCGCTTTGATTACTCCTCCCATTCTGCCGAAGATTATCTGTTACTGTAACGTGTAAAAAAAATGGTTCAAATGGCTCTGAGCACTATGGGACTTAACATCTGTGGTCATCAGTCCCCTAGAACTTAGAACTACTTAAACCTAACTAAACTAAGCACACACATCCATACCCGAGGCAGGATTCGAACCTGAGACCGTAGCGGTCACACGGTTCCAGACTGTAGCGCCTAGAACCGCACGCAAACACCGGCCGACCTGTAATGTGTAAATGGTGACGGAAAGGAATTACTAACATCTGTCTGTTTTAAACTAAAAAACGTAAAAACTAATAAATTATCAGCATGGAGGTATATTTATAAAAAATTGATGTCAATATACAATGACAAGTTCCATGTCATTACGATTTATTGTGCAAATGACACATGAAACATGAGACTAGGTAACTATTGATATGTCACAAAGCATGGTAGACTTATATACTTTGAAAACATCAAATGAAATTCACAGTAAAATCAAACAACTGATCAAAATAGATGCACATTCCAATAGGCTATGTCTGGTTATTCCTGAAAAACTGACAGAGTTACTGGCGACAAATATTCGGGGAAAAGAGCAAATAGGCAACAGTTGGAAATGTAGGCCTACATCTTACACAGGTTAGGCTGTCATCATTACAAAGTTACTCACGTACATGTTAAAATATCCATTTTTAGGGGTATTAGGAGTTTGAGACGACTGCCTTAATCACGTTTATAGCATTCCACAACGCTGGAAGATGTTAAAAAAATTATATGGTTTTATTAACGTGTAAGTTGCTATTACTGGCCACACACTCAATGACGCGTCATAGGTAAGATTTCAAAGTTAGAAGATGGGTAAAGTACAGTGAGACTAATGCATTGACTGTCTAATAAAACTACAACTCTATTCTGCATGGGGTGGTACCTCTATGCAGTTTTGTTTCTTCGACATTTCAGTAATCGTTCACTTTGTTGACATTCACAAGATACGATAGAGTGCCTTGCTTCTTTCCTCATTGCACACGTTTATAAGCTGGCAAACAACTTTAAAAAAGTTGTGCATACGAGTTGAAAGCTGAAAATGTAACGAACAAGCAGTACCAGTAAGCATACAATTATTGGTTTCGGAGTTCTAGTTTAATTTGCTATCGATACAATACAATAAAAGTGGATTTAAATGGATTACGAAAGCATGCTGTTCACAACACACCCTTCTCTTCTTGGTTGTTCGAAATATATCAGCAAAAAAAGTTACATTAGGAGGCCAAATATGTCGTATTACTAGAGCAAATACGCATTCAAGAACAGAAAAATGTTCGAAATTGCTTTCCTGGCACTTTGTTACTCATGTAACCATTGTAATTTTTAGTATTTAAAACAACTGTTGCGCGCACACGACGTAAATAATGGACAAGATGCAATCGTAAACAGCAATATGCTAATGTTTTTGGCTACTTAAAATTGCGGCATGCCGCGCCCACTCTGGCTTCGAAACAACTTACAGCGTAAATGTGTAGTGCCACCTCCCTTCTTTTATTACCTCCATGGCTGGCAATACCGTACACGTCACTGCTGTCATT
This sequence comes from Schistocerca nitens, assembly GCF_023898315.1. Lineage (NCBI taxonomy): Eukaryota > Metazoa > Arthropoda > Insecta > Orthoptera > Acrididae > Schistocerca > Schistocerca nitens. The sequence continues at coordinate 195,664,856 of NC_064617.1, read as the reverse complement.
GAAACCACCAGTTTAGAACAGCAATTTGGCGGCGAGCGCAAATGACGTTTAAACAGCTGTTTATTTACTGATAAAACACTCGTAAGAAATGGGAGTAAACTAACACGTCACCTTTTTAGTTTTGACATAATGGCCAATAAATGCGTCGTGTTCAGCTGTAAATTTTCGTACAGCGGATGTAAGATGCAAGGAAAGGAATGTGTCTCAATGCAAGCATAACTAGAAACATCTTTCTTGTTTTCGCTTTTCTATTGTATGTAATCATAAATTATTAATTTACAGTTTGTCTTATGCAAAATACCGGCAGTATTTAAATAGTTTATGTAAATTTTAGGAAGTTTAATAATCTAGTATTAACAGAAGTAGCTTAATGATGTCCTTTTAACCAGTTCTGATTAACTTCGGCTATTCTTCGATTAGTATGCTAGTTATGAAAGTGCTCCTATAAGTAGAACGTGCTATTTGTCGTTGTTACCAAGTGTCTTTATTCATTTGAATGTTCTTACGAAATCTAGAGTTTGCTTTAAACGCGTGTGTATATGTTACTTAATGGTCTTTCCATAACACTGTTCTACGTTGAATGTGTTAAACTCAACTACTACGTAAATATTTGATAAAATGCAGAAATTCTTTAAACCTCTTCGCAACTTTCAGACTGCCTGACGCCGCTATCTTACCTCACCAAACGTCAGGCTTCGGTAAAATTTACGTCTTTGCCAATGTAGTAATGTATGTGTGTGGTTATGTTACTGTTAATCAATCTCTGGTCTTGTTGTGGCACAGTCTTTGCCGCTGCGCAGTCTAATACATTGTTATTTCAAGTGTGGGATGTCACAGATGTATTTAGCAGCCGTTGGTTGAAGAAGGCCGTTAGATGAAGAAAGATAAATTGTAAAGGACAGAACTGATTATTGGCAGCTAGTTAACGTTGTTCACTTGCTCGGAGCTCAGAGGAAGACCACCCTCTTCCCTGAATCATGCATTAATATATTTACTAATTAAGCTGTTTGGTTTTTATAGAAATTCTCTGTTAACATCGTACCGTTTTTAGATCATTGTTCACTTTATTAAGCACAGTATCGCTCAGACCAATGTTATGTGTGAAGCTCGCGCGAAGTTTTACTCAGTTTTTTTTTTAAATATATATTTGAATATGTACTTCATTCTAAAATCGTTGTCTTCGAATATCATTTCATATCAACATTGCAACAATGTTTTCAGGACGCGAGGTCAGTGGAAATTTTGCTTAGGAAGATATAATTTATATTAGAACAAATAAGCCCTCGGTCACAAATATTAAGTCAAAATTGACCAGGTTTCGACGCTACTATGAGCGTCGTCTTCAGAATTAGACTAACTGTTCTAAAACACATTAAGTAGATAAAACATTAATAAAATTAAAGTTTGTTCTGACTGGAAAAAGATGCAGTACTTACAAAGTCACATATTAAAAAAGATCTAATTGTTTTACTTCAGTGGTGCTTTTAAAATAAAGACTAATTGTTTTCAAATCATATATTAGAACAAATAAGCAGCCCTTAGCGGCTCGCCATCTTATTTACAACTATTCATGACGTCGCCTTTCCGGCTTCGATTTTTTTTTTAAATGTGACTTGTAAGAACTGCATCACTTTCCAGTCAGTACAAACTTTAATTTTATTAATGTATTATATACCTAATATATTTTAGAACAATTATTTTAATTCTGAAGACGACGCTCATAGCAGCGTCGAAACCTGGTCAATTTTGACTTAATATTTGTGACAGAGGGCATATTTGTTCTAATATAATTCTGACACGGTCACTGAACCTTAGCAACTATGTTCAAAGTTTTAGTTTTCAGATCAGTTATAGTTCAATTCGAATTAGTTTCTGTTTAGTCAAAAGTTATCATGCGAGTTTTAAGTTGGATAACAAGTTCTGGATGCGTAATGTTGGTGATACGAGTACGTAGACTTTTATTGAGTGGGATGTAAATTCTTGGCTACACAAAAATATGGTGGGAATGTTACAAGTCATACGGAATAACTATTTTCGCAAATACACGCATACTTTACGTTGCCCGGTAAAGCCCCGAATAAAAATAAGTAGGGTCTTCAGAAACCAAGTTACACAGGTCGTTCCACGCTAAGTCCAATGTGCAAAAAGAGTGAAGCACTGTCAGAAAAGAACACATATTCGGGGTTTCCTGCAGACGAAGGTAGTTCACAATACGGCATTGAAATCACGCGGTAACCTTAAACGTGCGCAAAGTGAAAGTGCGCGGGACAGGAGGTTTCTTGTTGCCAAAATGTTAAACCACACAGATGAACTTCTGGGGGTACGAATGTCATTTTTAAATTAATAACCGATTTGCAATAGAGTAAGAGAAACTTTATTTATGAACGTAAACTGTATCACAAATTACAATATGCCCATTTTCCCCAGTTGTCAACATGTCACTATGAACATTTAAACATTTCTCAAGTCGTGGCAGCAGCTTTTGGTTCCCAGCATCAAAGAACTCCGCCGCCTGACCGTTAAACCAGTTAGCAATAGTTTCTTTCAATATGTCATCATTTTCCAAGCGCTTTCCACCTACAGTTTTGGAAACAGATGAAAGTCTGATAGTGGTAAGTCAGGCCTGTAAGGTGAATGATCTAGTAATTCCCAATTAAACTTGTCCAGTTGCGTCTTTACTCTTGCCGCAGCGTGAGGCTGAGCATTGTCGTGAAGCAGTACGACGCCGCTAGAGAGCAGTCCCCTCATTCTTGTTGGCAAAAAGTCTGATTAAAGAATACCTTTCCGGTCCCAAAAAAACGTGGCCACGATTTTCCGTGTTGAAGGTTCTTGTATGAATTTTTGTTTTTCGTCAGGAAGTTTGAACGATGCCCCTCATTGGTTTGACGTTTGTTCTCTGGAGTGTAATGCGCAATACACGTTTGATCACCGGTCACAATGTGACTCAAGAACTAGTCACAATCGTCACCGCCCTTATGATAGCGCTCCAAACCGGTCAAAATGTGCCATTCGCTTTGTTTTGCGTTCTTCTGTCAACATTTTTGGGGCCCAAATGGCTCAAATGGCTCTGAGCACTATGGGACTCAACTGCTGTGGTCATAAGTCCCCTAGAACTTAGAACTACTTAAACCTAACTAAGGACAGCACACAACACCCAGCCATCACGAGGCAGAGAATTTTGGGGCCCATATCGCACACTTTTTTTGTACTGAAGTTGTCAGTAATAATGTGATAAACAACTGATCTTGTTGCGGAAATTTCTGATGCAGCTCGTCAATAGTGAAGCGCCTGTTTTGGTCAATTGCGTCGTCAGCTTTTTGTATCAAGTGTTCATTCATGACTGTTGACCGTCCAGACCGTTCTTCATAATGAACATTTGTCCTTCCTTCATTAGACAGCACACACCATTTACGCACACCTCCATCATCCATTACACCTGCACCATAAACTTCAACAAGCTGCTGGTGAATTTTAGCATGACGAACTTGTTTTGCATTTAAGAACCGAATAACCGAGCGCACATCACAATCGGCGGGATTACTTATTGACATGGCGAGAAACGAAGCAGTATAACCATACAACCAACACCGGCAGAGACGTGAAACGTTATGGCGGCGTAGTCAGAGACCGGCAAAGAGTGGCCGACCGTCAACGGACGTTACGTGACAGGATGTGCGGACACGATGGCCTAGCGGTTCTTACTTTGAAAATGACTCTCGTATATGCAGCACATTTGTAATTAAGTGGTGACCAACGCCGCACAGGCGTGGGTATTGTTGGTCGGGATGTCCAGTTCTTGCACCATGTTATTTCCATCTTTTCGGCACTCTGAAGGAACTTATCGGGGGGAAATATATTTTCCAACGATATTTTCCGATGAGGACGCTCGTACAAGAATTCTCGAATGGCTCCGTGACCAGAGAGCGGATTTCTATAGTCGGGGAAATGAAAGAGTAGTAGACCGTTCCGACCATAGTTTACAGACACTTGGTGACCGTTAGTGGCATGTCTCTGTCCCACTTTGAAGTGTACTGCGGCAGTCAATATAATTTGGCCTGCAATAATAATGTGTAACATATTACTTGAAGCCCCGTCGTAATAGAACCCATTACCTGTTTCTGGAAGTCAAGAAACTTTATATCAACTTGGGCTCCATTATCTACGTTGAACCTTCCGGCTATCGTAAACGAACAGAGAGCGTGCTATGCTTCACGCGATCACTGGTTGCAGGATTCGCGGTAACTCCTACAGAGGAGTTTCCTGTTCTGTAAAAAAAAAGTCGGCGCACTCAAACACAAACTATGTTCCATAATTCCATAACATACTGATGTTAGTGAGAGCGATCCGTAGTTCTGTGCATGTCTTGTGACCTTTCTTACAGACTGGAACCAGCTGTGACCTTTTTTTTTTTTTGTCATCTGGAACACTCCATTGTTCACGAAGTTACGATAAGCTTTTGTTAGAAGAGCGGCCAGTTACGCCGCATATTTCACACACATCTCAAAAAGTACCCCACCCTGTCAGGTCTAGCGACGTTTACTGTACCGATCGTCTTCATTTTTCTATCTATCACATGCGTATTCATTTGACGATTGACACAACTTAAATCGTCGTAATCTTCTATGATAATTTTTGTAAAAAAGAATTTAGGGTTTAATTATACATTTTATACCCCTCCGTCCCGGCGTTGTCGGGCATCTCGACTGGTGATTTTGAAGCACAAACCGATTTTACATAAGCCTGTACGTTCTTACTCTTTTTTTAAAATCACGGTCCACTGAAAGTTTCTTCCACAGCAATCCGTACGCTTGTTTTCACTTTATTCGCCTTTTTTTGCCAAAAATGATTCAACTTCGTCTGAATCTAGCATGCAGCTATGTCTGCTTAAAACTATGAAATACAGTGTCACAAATTATTTTTTGAACCATGGCGGAGCCCTCCAGACTCTTGCTACCTTCCATGACACAAACGTTTCTGGCATGGGCCTACAACATTTCCGGAATCTGCGGCATAACTCGCTCACATTTTCCTTCCAAGAGGCGAATGTTTGCTTTCAGTTGCTCTGTTAGTATCTAACCATTTTCTTGTCGTCCTTTCAGTGCAGAAATGCGATACTACTTAACTTTTAGTTTAACACTTTTGATCAACGATGATATAATAACCTTGTGGTAGTTATTATTATCTCCCTGGTAATTGTACCGAAGAAAAGTCTGTTTGTTGCCCGCAAATTCACTACGTTTCCATGACATGTGGTTTGTCTAACAACTGCTTAATACATTTTTGAATATGCTTGATATAACGCCACAAGAATCTTTACCCTTTTCTCCAGTTGTAAGCGCGTGCATCTTCCGGTCAGTAGAAGGCATATTTAAGTCTCCCCATATCACTACCACATGATGAAGGAATAATTAACGCGCTACAATTTCCAAGACTTCTCTGAAACGTCCTATCAGATCGCTGTTTGACGCGGGTTGGAAGCAGTTTTACGTATATTTACATCGTACTCTCATACTTTTATTAGACGTTAATGAGCACCCTTCCAGGCAAAAGTACGCCGCCTCACCTGGTGTCCGACCTGCCTTTCCTATGTACAGCTCTTCCGGAATTTAACATTTTGCTGCTGTTTATTTCTGGATTGAGAAAGCTTTCTATTCCAAGTATTACTTCCTCTTACATTCTCATAGTGACTGTGAAGACAAAGTAAGAGAGATTGTGACTTATATGAAGCAGAATCTACTGTCGTTCTCGCCAGCCATCTGTGACTGGGGCGTAAAGAGAGAGTAAGAAATTTTAGCCCATAGTGCACCTCACGCCGCACATGGAATGGTGGAAGAAGGATGAAAATTAGGATTTATCGTCCGTAGACAACGAAGCCTTTACAGACCGAGTACAAGGTCGAATTTACGAAAGATGGGAAAGGAAAAATGCCGTGAACTCTTCGTGGAAACAATTCCACCATCTGGCACAGTCAATAAAATTCTTCGGGTTTAAGGCCGCATTGTCAACTATAAAATTCGGACGCCTTCCTCAGGGTAGACTGGTCAATGCTGAATGAGCACTAGTTTCGTTACTTATATGCTATGGAGGAGTGCTGCCATTGGATATGTGAGTCCTCACTCACAAGGGTATTAGGTGTTCTTTTATTGGTCTTTGCATTGCGTGTTGTCATTGGCGGAAGTAGGCGTTTTCCATCGGAGTTTCATTTATTGCTTGCCATTGGTGGAAATCGGCGAATGGGAGACTGAGCAGCGACTGCAGCGAAGCGTTGTTTACTAACTACGTAGTATCGACTAGGTCGCGTTAGCGCTCTGTGTACCCTCCACCGCTGTGGCCTGCCGCGCGCCTGTTGCTTTGTTTGAGCTGTCCTTCCGCAAAGCTGTCACTGCTGGCAGCCAAGGTGCTGGATGTCGGTACAAGGGGTTACTGAACGCCTGCGCAAAATTCGCCGTTGGGCAGGTATTAAGCCGATTTCTCATAGCAAAAACAAAATAAAAGACGTTCTGGGCTCGACGAAAGATACAGTTGACAAGTTTCGTGCCGCCAGAGTTTATGAAATCGGGTGCGAAAATAGGCCGGTATACGTAGGTGAGACTGGGCGTCCAATAAGCACAAGGTAATCTAAACATGAGAGATACGTCCGTGGTTAACTGAACATGAGAGATATATCCGTTTCAAACAATACAACAAATCAGCGGTGGCAGAACACCAGGTACAGTGCAGGATGAAGATCGAATTTCGGGAGGCCCGCGTACTGGCGAAACAGCCGTTTAGGAGGATGATTAGAGAGGCTACAAAAATAGCCAAGCGACCAGGCAATATAAGTAGATACGACGGGTACCGACTTCCAGCTTCTTGGCTGCCAGCAGTGACAGCTTTGCGGAAGGACAGCCCTCGCAATGCAACAGGCGCGCGGTGGGCCACAGCGGCGGAGGGTACACAGAGCGCTGACGCAGGCCTAGTCGACATTAGGCAGTTAGTTAACAACGCTACGCTGCAGTCGCCGCTCACCCATTTGCCGATTTCCACCGATGGCAAGCAATAAAGGAAATTCCAATAGAAAACGCCTATTTCCGCCAGTGACAACACGCAATGCAAAGACCAATAAAAGCCGCGCGGTCAGAGGCACTGCAGTCATGACTGTGCGGCTGGTCCCGGCGGAGGTTCGAGTCCTCTCTCGGGCATGGGTGCGTGTGTTGTCCTTAGGATAATTTAGGTTAAGTAGTGTGTAAGCTTAGGGACTGATGACCTTAGCAGTTAAGTCCCATAAGATTTCACACACATTTGGACATTTTGGACCAATAAAAGAGCGCCTAATACCCTTCCTCCTCACCCACATATCCAATGACAGCACTCCTCTATAGTATATAAGTAACCAGAGTAGTGCTCATTCAGTACTTTTGTGATCCAGTGTGTGCTATTTTGTTTTGTGTGCGTTAATTTTTTACGGTTTTTATCTGCATTTTACAGTCGCCCCCTTTTTGACTGTTCCCTTTCGTACTGTTAACCACTTTTTGTGTATATGTACACCGTATTTTCTCCTTTCTGTTCTTTCAAATGTCTTACTTTGTATAATTCATTTCTTTCGGCTGAAGAGCAGTGCATATGTTGCTGCCAGCCCGCCTCAGATGGGGCATTGAAATACAATAAAGGGGAAAAAATGCTCATTCAGCAGTTATCAGTACACCCTGAGGAAGGCATCAGCAATAGTCGCCGAAACGTCGGAATTTTATAGCTGGCAATGCGGCCTGAAACCCAGAAGAATTTTATTGACTGTGACATAGGTCGCGGAAGCCGACGTTTACACAATCCCAGCATCTGCCTTTAACGATTTAGGAAATCACGAAAAACCTAAATCTGGATGGACGATCGAGGATTTGAATCGCCGTCCTCCTGAATGCTAAGCCAGTACGCTACCACTGCGCCATTTCTTTCGGGGCGAACCGTTATGAATTGCGTGCCAAAGAGTATTTTTATTCTGTTATTGTGTTTGTGTATTGCACCAAAAAATCCGGGTCTTCCACATTTCACGACATCTTCGGCATCATTCTTAAAACGTCTGCTAGCTGATATTTCTCAATACCTCTGTTACACTCTTACGTGAGGCAAGTCAGTCTACGCTTATTAACTCTCTCCTTCTTTGTACATTCGCGATGCCCCCAGTGAGACCAACCAGATTCAGATGTCACAAACTTTAACAGTATTACAGTTCCCGCAAGTGTTTTGTAGGAGATTTCTTTCGCACATGACCTTTATTTTCTCTTTATCGTACCAATAAATCACTGAATGCTGCCTCAAATAAGCCGCAGACAGGCGAGAAGCGACCATCTTCACACTGATTTTGGCATAGACTCTAATAACGTTGACTTCAGTGCCGAAAAATTAAAACATACGAGGGCGGTTCAGAAAGTAACCTCCGATTGGTCACAGTGCGGGTTGTGGGGGGAGTAGCGACGCCATCTGTGCGTTCACGCACTCAACAGGTCAGTCGGCATCAAGCCGTGGTCGAGTGAACGTCGTACCTGCGCTAGTTTAGTTTTTGTGGCAGTTTGAAATGTGTGCTGCAATAGAAAACCCCGCCAAATGTGAAGTGCGTGCTGTCATAAGGTTTTTTACAGCCAAAGGATATTCTGCAGCAGCTATTCATCGTGAGCTTTGTGCCGTGTACGGACCAAGAGTTATGAGTGAAGGAGTTGTCCGTGAATGGGTACGTTTATTTAAAAGTGGACGAGAAAACGTTCATGATGAAGAGAGGAGTGGTAGACCATCATTGGTGACTGACGAACTCGTTCAGACAGTTGATGCAAAAGTTCGTGAAAATCGACGTTTCTCAATGTCGGAGTTGTCTACTGGTTTTCCACAGATTTCTAAGACTCTCTTGTACGAGATAGTGACAGCAAGATTGGGTTACCGTAAGTTCTGTGCACGATGGGTGCCCAAAATTCTTACCGACCACCACAAAACTCAAAGAATGGCCTCTGCATTAGACTTTCTGTCACGTTATGAGGACGAAGGAGAACCATTGTTAAACAGAATCGTGACCAGTGACGAAACCTGGATTAAGTACGTGAACCCTGAGACAAAAGAACAATCAAAGATGTGGGCACATTCAAATTCGCCTACCAAACCAAGAAAAGCCTCGCAAGATTTTTCTGCCAGAAAACTGATGGCAACGGTGTTTTGGGATGCCAAAGGGGTGTTGTTGGTTGAATTCATGGAACGTGGTACGACCATTAATCAAGACGTGTACTGTGAAACAATAAAAAAGTTACGACGGGCTATACAGAACAAACGCCGTGGTATGCTGACTTCCGGTATCGTTTTTTTGCACGATAACGCCCGTCCTCACTCTGCTCGCAGAACAACGGCCCTTCTTGAGTCCTTCAAGTGGGACGTTATCAACCATCCACCTTACAGCCCAGACCTGGCGCCAAGTGATTATCACCTCTTCATGCACTTGAAGAAATGGCTCGGGTAACAGCGGTTTGATGACGACGAAGAGCTCAAAGATGCGGTCACAGGCTGGCTCCAGGCACAAGCGGGTGATTTTTATGCAGAAGGAATTTCAAACCTTGTGAAGAGATACGATAAGTGCCTCAATCGCTATGGAGACTATGTAGAAAAATAGTGCAAAGATGTAGTTGTAAGATGTATATATTAAAATATTTTTATTTAACTTGGTGTATTTTTTTAAATCAACCGGAGGTTACTTTCTGAACGGCCCTCGTACCTGATAAATCGGTATCGTCCACGGGTTGGAGGAATCATCACGGAAAAAGGTGCTCTCCACGGTCCCGCAGGGTTCAGTCCTTACAGTGTTGCTTCCCTCTATCAATGATACCTCATCTCCGTTACACTCTTAGGACTATGACATATTGTAACCATATTTAACTCTATCGAAGTACCAGCTCCAATAATATCAGTTCTACAATAAGGCGTGAAAGATCTGTTTAGTATCAAGATCATCACAAAACTATAAAGAGGATCACAAAACCTCGAACTCAAATACTTATGAAGCCATAGGTGATCCTTATGGCGCACATGAAGCTGATCAACAAACATTTTCGTCAAGCACTTCTTCCTGCAATCCTTGATGTACCCAGTTCCTCGATCAAAAGACGGTAAAATATTTCGGCTAGTCCTGTATAAACATGTAAATTGAGGAGAATAGATTGTCACAGCATACAGAAAATTTGTCTCTAATTTATGTGATATTCAAAAGGTTAAAAAATGTTGCCACCTAAAATAAAATAAAAACTAGCTCAGACGTTAGCACAGCCAAATGTCAACTACTGTGATGTAGTGCAATACATTACAGACGACCTGAACGCTTTTGTATAAAGTGTGTGTGACATTCGATTGTTTGATGGTGTTAGTCGTTCCTGGGCACATTTAAGGTACATGTGACCAAATAGCGTAAATTACTTTTACCCGCTCAATTTTCTTTATTATCTTCTTTGCCACTCAGTATCTCTCCCCGCTCATTAAATGTCTTTCGTCATTCTTTAACTGCTACACAATACAGTATGCGTGTTAGCGTCTTGGCAACATCTATGCATAACACTATGTATGATTATCCTTTGTCTCCTTGTCTGTGTCAGTCATACGACTGTGGAGCAAACTTAATAGTAACCTTCGTCTTATCTAAAACTGCTCTGTATTCAAGAGGTGGTTAAATCATATCGTCACGTATTCACATCAGCAAGGCTCCATATTGGCGTATCTGAAATTTTTTCCATCTTTTCAACAATAAACTGCATCTAAATACCTCATTTCTCATTTTCGTCGTATGCCTGTTGAACATATTACCCAGAAAACCATTGCTAATGCGAAACCATACGTAATTCTGGAGGGGATTACAGGTACTCCTGTTATCCTAAGCATAGCTTCTCTGCCAGCATATCCCAGGTGATCCGCTCCTATCCACCAACGAACCAGTATCACCGACATTGTTATCACACTCCCAGCATTTTTCTTTCCTGTCTGCTTCTGTTGCTTTTCCTTTATCTTCGATCCATTCTTTCATTTCTTCACTATTACTTCCAGGTTTTCCACACACTAATCGGCGACTCAGGATTTAATCTTTCGGTAATGTTGTCAACCATTTCTCACAATATATTATTAAAACTTTCTGGTAGATTAAAACTGTGGTCAGGACCGAGACTCGAACTCGGGACCTTTGCTTTTCGAGGGTAGGTGCTCTACCTAAGAAACTCCCGTCTTTTGGCTGTCAGTCGTTACTTTTATATCTCCACCACAGCTGCGAAGATAACAAGGACTTCTTAAAGAATTTATAAAAATTCAAAACCATCAACAACTTCCTTTTGATTCGTTCTCTGAATGCATAAATATTAAAGGACTCCATTCCAGAAAACCACCATTTGCTGAAACTCTAAGCCTAGGAAATAACAACCTTGATATTGTGCAACATCGAAAGAAAGCCTGGGAAAATAGTGTAACTGGCGATCTCAACATATTCCGATTTATCTCTGAAAAACCGACTGACTTTGACCACCCCAAAAAAAGTCCTGTGTAACTCTAAACCGAATTAGGGCCAGCCATGGCAAATTTGCTTACTCATTACGCAGGCTGCCTCTCCCAAGAGACGTCAGGCGCATTTTCTCTGGTGGTTCAACAGATATTTGCCATTTGGTGTTTGCATTGTGTAGCTGGAGCCAGCTCAGACAAGTAGTGCTTGTCATATCTTTCATGTGACGTCCATTGTCGACGAATGGCATCTGTTTCTTTCACGTTACAAACGAAATTATTTTTCAACCGGAACTTTACTGGCCCATTCTATAGAGCGGCCGCACATTAGTGCGATATTTATTTTATCTATACGTGTTAACAAGCACAGTGAAACTCGAAGAATAACCAGAACACTGCCGTGGCCAGTGCTGGCTGCAGCGCTACTGACAAGGGAAACTCCCCATCGCACACGCTTCAGATTTAGTGGTAACAGCGCCCAGCGGACACCCCGTCGAAAACTGAACACAGATAAAACGTGAAAACAGGAAAACGCTGTACTCAACTGTGAAAAAAGAAGCAAAATAGAAACAGTGAACGGTCCAAGCTCAAGAAATGCATTATACAGGCTGGTCCATTGTTCGCGACCGGGCCAAATATCTCACGAAATAAGCGTCAAACGAAAAAACTACAAAGAACCAAACTTGTCTAGCTTGAAGGGGGAAACCAGATGGCGCTATGGTTCGCCCGCTACATGGCGCTGCCATAGGTCAAACGGATATCAACTGCGTTTTTTTAAATAGGAACCCCCATTTTTTATTACATATTCGTGTAGTACGTAAAGAAATATGAATGTTTTAGTTGGACCACATTTTTCGCTTTGTGATAGATGGCACTGTAATAGTCACAAACATATGGCTCACAATTTTAGACGAACAGTTGGTAACAGGTAGGTTTTTTAAATTAAAATCCAGAACGTAGGTACGTTTGAACATTTTATTTCGGTTGTTCCAGTGGGATATATGTACCTTTGTGAACTTATCATTTCTGAGAACGCATGCTGTTACAGCGTGATTACATGTAAATACCACATCAATGCAATAAATGTTCAAATTTATATCCGTCAACCTCAGTGCATTTGGCAATACGTGTAACGACATTCTTCTCAACAGCGAGTAGTTCGCCATCCGTAATGTTCGCACATGCATTGACAACGCGCTGACGCATGTTGTCAGGCGTTGTCGGTGGATCACGACAGCAAATATCCTTCCACTACGACGACCAATCCACCTGTCATGAAATATGCTTTTCAATACCGCTTCAACCGCACCCGAGCTATGTGCCAGACATCCATCATGTTGGAAGTACATCGCCATTCCGTCATGCAGTGAAACATCTTGTAGTAACATCGGTAGAACATTACGTAGGAAATCAGCATACATTGCACCATTTGGATTGCCATCGATAGAATGGGGGCCAATTATCCTTCCTCCCATAATGCCGCACCATACTTTAACCTGCCAAGGTCGCTGATGTTCCACTTGTCGCAGCCATCGTGGATTTTCCGTTGCCCAATAGTGCATATTATGGCGGTTTACGTTACCGTTGTTGGTGCAAGACGCTTCGTCGCTAAATAGAACGCGTGCAAAAAATCTGTCATCGTCCCGTAATTTCTCTTCTGCCCAGTGGCAGAACTGTACACGACGTTCAAAGTCGTTTCCATGCAATTCCTGATGCACAGAAATATGGTACGGGTGCAGTCGATGTTGATGTAGCATTCTCAACACCGACGTTTTTGAGATTCCCGTTTCTCGCGCAATTTGTCTGCTACTGATGTGCGGATTAGCCGCGACTGCAGCTAAAACACCTACTTGGGCAACATCATTTGTTGCAGGTCGTGGTTGACGTTTCAGAATGTGGCTGAAACTTCCTGTTCCTGTTTCCTTAAATAAAGTAACTATCCGGCGAACGTTCCGGACACTTGGATGATGTTGTCCAAGATACCGAGCAGCATACATAGAACACGCCCGTTGGGCATTTTGATCACACTATCCATACAGCAACACGATATCGACCTTTTCTGCAATTGGCAAACGGTCCATTTTAACACGGGTAATGTATCACGAAGCAAATACCGTCCGCACTGGCGGAATGTTGCGTGATACCTCGTACTTAAACGTTTGCGACTATTACAGCGCCATCTGTCACAAAGCGAAAAAAGTGGTCCAACTAAAACATTCATATTTCTTTACGTACTACACGAATATGTAGTAAAAAATAGGGGTTCTTATATAAAAAAACGCAGTTGATATCCGTTTGGCCTACGGCAGCGCCATCTAGCGGGCCAACCATATCGCCATCTGGTTTCCCCCTTCAAGCTAGACAGTTTTGGTTCTTAGTAGTTTTTTCGTTTGATGCTTATTTCGTGAGATATTTGGCCCGGTCACTATCAATGGTTCAAATGGCTCTGAGCACTATGGGACTTAACATATATGGTCATCAGTCCCCTAGAACTTAGAACTACTTAAACCTAACTAACCTAAGGACATCACACAACACCCAGTCATCACGAGGCAGCGAAAATCCCTGACCCCGCCGGGAATCGAACCCGGGAACCCGGTCGCGGGAAGCGAGAACGCTACCGCACGACCACGAGCTGCGGACCACTATCAATGGACCACCCAGTAGAGCAGCTGGAAAGTGTAACGGCGAAATAAACGGAAACGAAACAAACCTAATTACGATCGTGAATCAAAAAGGCAGATAATCCAGCATACAGTGGAGATATGTTCACTAACAGCATACACGGGACAATTTGAAGACTCATAGTTCATTTGAAGACTCATAGTTCATTTGAAGACTCATAGTTCATTTAACTATATTTTAACGTAAATGTTTCCATATGGCTGTTATTCTTACTAAATCTTCAGTGATGTGATTTGTAATAACGCCACACGATAAATAACTACCACGAGTGAAAGGAATAAGGCTGTTTCCCAATATGATTCACAGCGCATACCATCGACATTTGCACTGTTGTGCAAGTATTTTCATTGCATCTGAGCGTAAGAAATAAATAGAAATGCAATCACTGTGTAATGAGCCACCATAGACAGGGGTCCCTCTTGCCAAAGTACTCAGAAGGGAAATTCCCCATCGCACCCCTCTCAGATTTAGTGGTAAGATGGGCCAGTTTATAGCCCGTGAAAAACTAAACATAGATCAAGCATGAAAACAGGAAGAAGGTGTACTGAACTGTGAAAAAAGAAGCAAAATAGAAGTAGTGAACAGTCCAGGCTCAAAATGTGGAACATCGAGCGAATTCTGATAGCCACGGCGTCGTGGTTATACGGCCACGGTGTCGGACGGCAAAGTCGAGATCCATCTTCAAATCTCCTTAGTGCCTCACATTTTTTTCCCACAAAATTATGAACTGCCCGCCCTGTCATTTACGCGTCTGTTCGCTGTATTCAGATTTGTATTTGTGTTGGGGTGTAACGTCCGTTTGCAACAGGGAGGTGTAAGGAAGGGACGTCCTATTCGTACTACACAAGTACTGCATGTTGCGTTTCGATGTGGAAGTTTTGAGTCTTGAATTCTTTGTTGTTCACATCCGTTTATTTGCTGTTTTAATTTCTGTGAAGATCTCTATGCTGCATCTCGCCTGCTCTCACTTTCATCACGTTTACTTGCAACAGTAATACATTCTTACCACATGACTCATATTCTGTCTGTAAGCAATGTGTAGTACGACAGTTGACAAGACTACGGAAGGATAACGGACACGTCAATGAGCGGACGGAAAATTCATAATTTTGTGGAAAAAAAATGAGGGGAAAGGGAGATTTCAACACGAATCTCCCACTCACGAATCTCCCACTTTGCAGTTCAACACCGTGATAACACAACCACGACCTAGTGTTCCTGGCGATTCGCTTGATGTCGCACATCTCTAGCTTGGACCGTTCACTGTTCCTGTTTTGCTTCTTTATTCGCAGTTCCTTTCACCATTTCATGCTTGATCTGTGTTCAGGTTCTGACGGGCTATCCACTGTGCCATTTTACCACTAAATCTCAGGGGGTCTGCCATGGGGAGTTTCCCTTGTCAGAGAATGTCCTTGACCAACTTCAGAAATTTCGTCGGTGGAGTTCGCGTTCATGCCGTATATTTCGGTGACTAGCATCACAGCGTCGTGTCTGTGAAAATGAACTTCTGTCACCTGCTCACCGGAGCACATTTTGTAGCAGCAGCGAAAAAAGACCAAAAAGACATATGGCCAAGCACACGGAGACACAATGGTACAGGTGAGCCCCTGTTAATCAGACGCCATTACTGGATATCCAGCTGGAACACACTGCCGAATAACTGGCACCACGCAGGGAAGCCGTACCGTACACTGCATGCAGACACGCTCCACACATCGCCCACACAGTGAGATGATCTATGGCCGATCTCCTACTACCATATAACGATCTTGATTGTTACAGGAATGTAGCGGCTGCAGCAACTGGATACATCGCCATCGCTTGCCACGGTAATGATGCATGATACCCATACTAACAAATCCAACCTTGCATGAACTATCGCAGCTAGCCCTTAACTACTATCGACCGTCTCTCAGACCGCTACTAATTTTTGTGTCGAGATATTTCTCACACCCCTGCAAAGCCAAATGGACTCTTCTGTGTACCTTCCTATTGGCTGTCAAGCTACACGTGCCACCATTCTTGCATTGTTGCTGCTCTTTGTTTCGTAATTATTAGCCTTGAGAGGTCTCTCAGACGTACCATAGTGTTTGCGTGCCGCGTTTTTATTGCATGCTACTGTTTCTCCATGGCGGGGAAAGCTGGGCCTTCTGTGCAACCTGTGTTATGTGAGACAGATGTCTTCACTTGCAAGATGAGCCTCAGACACCGAAAGAAGAATTTGAAAATCGAAAAACGTGTACCTTTTGCCCTCCTCGTCTGAAGAGGAAAACAAGGCATCCATGTCAACAGTGTGGTGGTCCGATTTGTTTGGAGTGTTCCAGGAAGGTCTGCGTGAAGTGTTTGCAGGTGGAAATTGACTAAAGTATGATTCAGTGGCACATGATAACAAGTATTTAGCTTTTTTACTTGTAATTTTAGAAGTAAAATGTGGCAAAGTTTCTCCATTCATAGACTTATGGACTGAAATATTCGCTCTACATCGCAAAGTGAGTTATAAACTGAAAGTTGACTTCGCACACAATTTATCGTAAGTCATGTTGGATTTTTCCACCCAGTTATATTGCCAATTTGTAATATAATCCCTCTGATGAAAATCTGTGTGTGAGCAGAGAGCTAACTATTTGCTGTTATTTTCGTAACTCATAAAATAAAAATATACTCCAGATTTCGCATTGTTTTAACTGTCGGAGTGTTTAAAATATAGTAGTGTTTAAAGAAAATCAAATTTCTACAAAGGCCACCTCTAAGAAGTGTAATGAATGACTGGAAGTCAAGAAACTATATATATATTCTGCAAAATATATATATATATATATATATATATATATATATATATATATATTCTGCAAAATTCTGGTTTGATAAATAAAATAGAAAAGTGCGGTCTGCGAGAGCCCTCCATAGTAATTGTGTTCCTGTGAATGACCATAGTAGTTAAGGGCCAGTAAGCCACTACTGCTCATACTACCCATCCCACTGTCGCAGAGGTTTTTTTCCCACGGCACGAGCCTTGGCACTTTTTTCCCCTCTGCTCTTCAAATCGCTACCCTCACTCGCGTTTCGTCCACTATCTATCACCTGATGGACCGTGTTAATGCATAGTCTTACCCTGACGCACGGATAACATCACAGCCCAGCATCCTGTGATCCACTTACTAGATAACTAACATGTTGACGGAGGTGACAGTAGAACTTTTGGTCTGGTCACCACGTTGGTGCGTGCGTGGAGGGGCCCCATCTCTATTTAAAAGCGAGGAACTGACCTGGCAGGCGAGCAAGCAGCGCGCTGCGCCGTCGAAGTTGCGGGGTGCGCGCCTGGGCCCGCCCTCTCCCGAAGCAGCAAGCAGCAGCAGAGGCAGCAGGAGAGGCAGCAGCGGGGCAGTGCGGTCCATTGCGCTCAGCGCGGCGATCCGTGGACAACTGGGGCCGCGGCAGCCGACGGGCAGACCGCCGGCCAGAGAACGCGGCCGTAGCTGACGCCCCACCGCGCCGCCACGCCAGCTCCTCAGCCCGCTTTCGCAACCCACACGCGTGTACTCTCTCCTCTCTATCCCCCCCATACACGAGCAGTTTGTCAAATTCTACTATGTTTGAGAAATATTTCACCGCGTACAGTGGTACTTGACGCGTCTGTCAAACATACAGCGTGTTCGACGTGTTTGAGAGAAATTTTAATTGCCAGAAAATTTGACAACAATGCGGACGTTGTTCGTGTTGATATTTCGTGGTATTCGTTTCGTGAAAAATGGTTTTATTAAAATTGCTCAAATGGCTCTGAGGACTATGCGACTTAACTTCTAAGGTCATCAGTCGCCTAGAACGTAGAACTACGTACACCTAACTAACCTAAGGACATCACACACATCCATGCCCGAGGCAGGATTCGAACCTGCGACCGTAGCGGTCGCTCGGCTCCAGACTGTAGCGCCTAGAAACGCACGGCCACTCCGGCCGGCCAGTTTTATTACAATTTATCTCACTGTAATGTAGGTTAATTCTTACAAAGAAGAAGACAGCAACCAGCCACTATTAATACTGCTATTTATTTAGGTAAATAGCGCCACTACCGGTTTCGAACTGGCAAGTTCATCATCAGACGACTGTTCACATGATTTGGTTGGTTCAAATGGCTCTGAGCACTATGGGACTTAACTTCTGAGGTCATCAGTCCCCTAGATCTTACAAGGGAACCTCCCCATCGCACCCCCCTCAGATTTAGTTATAAGTTGGCACAGTGGATAGGCCTTGAAAAACTGAACACAGATCAATCGAGAAAACAGGAAGAAGTTGTGTGGAATTATGAAAAAAATAAGCAAAATATACAAACTCAGTAGTCCATGTGCAAGATACGCAACAACAAGGATAATGTGAGCTCAGGAGTGCCGTGGTCCCGTGGTTAGCGTGAGCAGGTGCGGAACGTGAAGTCCTTGGTTCAAGTCTTCCCTCGAGTGAAAAGTTTTCTTTCTTAATTTTCGCAAAGTTATGATCTGTCCGTTCGTTCATTGACGTCTCTGTTCACTGTAATAAGTTTAGTGTCTGTGTTTTGCGACCGCACCGCAGTACCGTGCGATTAGTAGACGAAAGGACGTGCCTCTCCAATGGGAACCGAAAACATTTGTTAGAAAGGTCATAGCTCAACCGATTCCTCCACAGGAAAACACGTCTGATGTATTCTATACGACACTGGTGACGGCATGTTTGTCACATGACAGGAATATGTTGTCGATGCACCTAACTTGTACACTTGGCGAATGGGTAAAAAGATTCTTCTACCTTGCCCGATTTAGATTTTGTTGTGGATGTGATAATCACTCCCAAAAAAGTGATGAAAACATAAGAGTTTGTCACATAAACTGAAAATAAAAAAATTAAACTTTTCACTCGAGGGAAGCCTTGAACCAAGGACCTCTCGTTCCGCAGCTGCTCTCGCTAACCACGGGACCAATGCGCTCCAGAGCTGTCAGTCCTTGATGTTGCCTATCATGCACATGGACTACTCAGTTTGTATATTTTGCTTATTTCTTCCATAGTTCCACACAACTTCTTCCTGTTTTCTCGATTGATCTGTGTTCAGTTTTTCAAGGCCTATCCACTGTGCCAACTTATAACTACATCTGAGGGGGGTGCGATGGGGAGGTTCCCTTGTTAGAACTACTTAAACCTAACCAACCTAAGGACATCACACACATCCATGCCCGAGGCAGGATTCGAACCTGCGACCATAGCCGTCGCGCTGTTCCAGACTGTAGCGCCTACAGCCACTCAGCCACCCCGGGCGGCGCACATGATTTGCAAGATAAACTTTACATTATTGTCAGTTTTCGTTTTTTATTCTCCCACTGTGGCGAAATATATTTGGCGTGTTGGTGCCGTCGAAAATTCCGCGCGATTTTGTTGCGAAGTTGCAGGATTGTATTTTTCGAATATTCCAAAATATATCCAGCACTTATGTAATTTGTACATCACCATATTGTGCAAAGCAGTGTCACTGTTGTATTTGTTAATCTTCTATCTTTGTGATAACTTCACATGTGGCAAATTCGTTTTGGTGTGTGTGTGTGTGTGTTGCGTGTGTGGTGCATACTCGTGTCTTCCTTTTCAGTGTGAAGTCTAAATAATTTTAAACGAGTTATGAAATGTTTTACTGTCCATTCGCAGAAAGTTGATTATCAGGTTCCAAGAGTAACTTTTCCTGTAACAGGTTTTCCTGTTTATGTTTCTCTCTCAGTTTAAACCATCTGTTGGATCAGCGTCTCGTTTTCTTCTTCTTCTTCTTCTCGTTTAAAGAGAGTGCCAGGGTCAATGTCAGAAATGCTTTATCTACGTTTGTAACCATTCCCAATAGTGCCAAAATGCAGCAAACACGAACAGCGTCTGCTGTTAGCAGAGGGTTAGCCCATACATAGATAATATAGACAATTGTCGTTATCACACCGCGGTCGGTCGACTGGTGGAGATATCCATTTGCAGGCGTCTTCTGGGGTACACTACAATTTATTTTTACCTCACGTCCAGCAAATTTAGAAAAATTTTTCTTCGATGGTTAAATCTTGTGCAGTGTTTGGTTGCACCGAAAGGTACACGAAAGGAAGTAATATTTCGTTCCACAGGCAAACTTGTTTAATGCTGTAGTAGGCGCGCACTGTTTCGTACCGTTAGCAATCGTTGCGGACTGTCAGTCCCCATGGAGATAAATATAGATTTATCAGTAAAAATCAACAAAGTAATTGAGCATATGCTTGAAGGGGGAAACCAGATGGCGCTATGGTTCGCCCGCTACATGGCGCTGCCATAGGTCAAACGGATATCAACTGCGTTTTTTTAAATAGGAACCCCCATTTTTTATTACATATTCGTGTAGTACGTAAAGAAATATGAATGTTTTAGTTGGACCACATTTTTCGCTTTGTGATAGATGGCACTGTAATAGTCACAAACATATGGCTCACAATTTTAGACGAACAGTTGGTAACAGGTAGGTTTTTTAAATTAAAATCCAGAACGTAGGTACGTTTGAACATTTTATTTCGGTTGTTCCAGTGGGATATATGTACCTTTGTGAACTTATCATTTCTGAGAACGCATGCTGTTACAGCGTGATTACATGTAAATACCACATCAATGCAATAAATGTTCAAATTTATATCCGTCAACCTCAGTGCATTTGGCAATACGTGTAACGACATTCTTCTCAACAGCGAGTAGTTCGCCATCCGTAATGTTCGCACATGCATTGACAACGCGCTGACGCATGTTGTCAGGCGTTGTCGGTGGATCACGACAGCAAATATCCTTCCACTACGACGACCAATCCACCTGTCATGAAATATGCTTTTCAATACCGCTTCAACCGCACCCGAGCTATGTGCCAGACATCCATCATGTTGGAAGTACATCGCCATTCCGTCATGCAGTGAAACATCTTGTAGTAACATCGGTAGAACATTACGTAGGAAATCAGCATACATTGCACCATTTGGATTGCCATCGATAGAATGGGGGCCAATTATCCTTCCTCCCATAATGCCGCACCATACTTTAACCTGCCAAGGTCGCTGATGTTCCACTTGTCGCAGCCATCGTGGATTTTCCGTTGCCCAATAGTGCATATTATGGCGGTTTACGTTACCGTTGTTGGTGCAAGACGCTTCGTCGCTAAATAGAACGCGTGCAAAAAATCTGTCATCGTCCCGTAATTTCTCTTCTGCCCAGTGGCAGAACTGTACACGACGTTCAAAGTCGTTTCCATGCAATTCCTGATGCACAGAAATATGGTACGGGTGCAGTCGATGTTGATGTAGCATTCTCAACACCGACGTTTTTGAGATTCCCGTTTCTCGCGCAATTTGTCTGCTACTGATGTGCGGATTAGCCGCGACTGCAGCTAAAACACCTACTTGGGCAACATCATTTGTTGCAGGTCGTGGTTGACGTTTCAGAATGTGGCTGAAACTTCCTGTTCCTGTTTCCTTAAATAAAGTAACTATCCGGCGAACGTTCCGGACACTTGGATGATGTTGTCCAAGATACCGAGCAGCATACATAGAACACGCCCGTTGGGCATTTTGATCACACTATCCATACAGCAACACGATATCGACCTTTTCTGCAATTGGCAAACGGTCCATTTTAACACGGGTAATGTATCACGAAGCAAATACCGTCCGCACTGGCGGAATGTTGCGTGATACCTCGTACTTAAACGTTTGCGACTATTACAGCGCCATCTGTCACAAAGCGAAAAAAGTGGTCCAACTAAAACATTCATATTTCTTTACGTACTACACGAATATGTAGTAAAAAATAGGGGTTCTTATATAAAAAAACGCAGTTGATATCCGTTTGGCCTACGGCAGCGCCATCTAGCGGGCCAACCATATCGCCATCTGGTTTCCCCCTTCAAGCTAGACAGTTTTGGTTCTTAGTAGTTTTTTCGTTTGATGCTTATTTCGTGAGATATTTGGCCCGGTCACTATCAATGGTTCAAATGGCTCTGAGCACTATGGGACTTAACATATATGGTCATCAGTCCCCTAGAACTTAGAACTACTTAAACCTAACTAACCTAAGGACATCACACAACACCCAGTCATCACGAGGCAGCGAAAATCCCTGACCCCGCCGGGAATCGAACCCGGGAACCCGGTCGCGGGAAGCGAGAACGCTACCGCACGACCACGAGCTGCGGACCACTATCAATGGACCACCCAGTAGAGCAGCTGGAAAGTGTAACGGCGAAATAAACGGAAACGAAACAAACCTAATTACGATCGTGAATCAAAAAGGCAGATAATCCAGCATACAGTGGAGATATGTTCACTAACAGCATACACGGGACAATTTGAAGACTCATAGTTCATTTGAAGACTCATAGTTCATTTGAAGACTCATAGTTCATTTAACTATATTTTAACGTAAATGTTTCCATATGGCTGTTATTCTTACTAAATCTTCAGTGATGTGATTTGTAATAACGCCACACGATAAATAACTACCACGAGTGAAAGGAATAAGGCTGTTTCCCAATATGATTCACAGCGCATACCATCGACATTTGCACTGTTGTGCAAGTATTTTCATTGCATCTGAGCGTAAGAAATAAATAGAAATGCAATCACTGTGTAATGAGCCACCATAGACAGGGGTCCCTCTTGCCAAAGTACTCAGAAGGGAAATTCCCCATCGCACCCCTCTCAGATTTAGTGGTAAGATGGGCCAGTTTATAGCCCGTGAAAAACTAAACATAGATCAAGCATGAAAACAGGAAGAAGGTGTACTGAACTGTGAAAAAAGAAGCAAAATAGAAGTAGTGAACAGTCCAGGCTCAAAATGTGGAACATCGAGCGAATTCTGATAGCCACGGCGTCGTGGTTATACGGCCACGGTGTCGGACGGCAAAGTCGAGATCCATCTTCAAATCTCCTTAGTGCCTCACATTTTTTTCCCACAAAATTATGAACTGCCCGCCCTGTCATTTACGCGTCTGTTCGCTGTATTCAGATTTGTATTTGTGTTGGGGTGTAACGTCCGTTTGCAACAGGGAGGTGTAAGGAAGGGACGTCCTATTCGTACTACACAAGTACTGCATGTTGCGTTTCGATGTGGAAGTTTTGAGTCTTGAATTCTTTGTTGTTCACATCCGTTTATTTGCTGTTTTAATTTCTGTGAAGATCTCTATGCTGCATCTCGCCTGCTCTCACTTTCATCACGTTTACTTGCAACAGTAATACATTCTTACCACATGACTCATATTCTGTCTGTAAGCAATGTGTAGTACGACAGTTGACAAGACTACGGAAGGATAACGGACACGTCAATGAGCGGACGGAAAATTCATAATTTTGTGGAAAAAAATGAGGGGAAAGGGAGATTTCAACACGAATCTCCCACTCACGAATCTCCCACTTTGCAGTTCAACACCGTGATAACACAACCACGACCTAGTGTTCCTGGCGATTCGCTTGATGTCGCACATCTCTAGCTTGGACCGTTCACTGTTCCTGTTTTGCTTCTTTATTCGCAGTTCCTTTCACCATTTCATGCTTGATCTGTGTTCAGGTTCTGACGGGCTATCCACTGTGCCATTTTACCACTAAATCTCAGGGGGTCTGCCATGGGGAGTTTCCCTTGTCAGAGAATGTCCTTGACCAACTTCAGAAATTTCGTCGGTGGAGTTCGCGTTCATGCCGTATATTTCGGTGACTAGCATCACAGCGTCGTGTCTGTGAAAATGAACTTCTGTCACCTGCTCACCGGAGCACATTTTGTAGCAGCAGCGAAAAAAGACCAAAAAGACATATGGCCAAGCACACGGAGACACAATGGTACAGGTGAGCCCCTGTTAATCAGACGCCATTACTGGATATCCAGCTGGAACACACTGCCGAATAACTGGCACCACGCAGGGAAGCCGTACCGTACACTGCATGCAGACACGCTCCACACATCGCCCACACAGTGAGATGATCTATGGCCGATCTCCTACTACCATATAACGATCTTGATTGTTACAGGAATGTAGCGGCTGCAGCAACTGGATACATCGCCATCGCTTGCCACGGTAATGATGCATGATACCCATACTAACAAATCCAACCTTGCATGAACTATCGCAGCTAGCCCTTAACTACTATCGACCGTCTCTCAGACCGCTACTAATTTTTGTGTCGAGATATTTCTCACACCCCTGCAAAGCCAAATGGACTCTTCTGTGTACCTTCCTATTGGCTGTCAAGCTACACGTGCCACCATTCTTGCATTGTTGCTGCTCTTTGTTTCGTAATTATTAGCCTTGAGAGGTCTCTCAGACGTACCATAGTGTTTGCGTGCCGCGTTTTTATTGCATGCTACTGTTTCTCCATGGCGGGGAAAGCTGGGCCTTCTGTGCAACCTGTGTTATGTGAGACAGATGTCTTCACTTGCAAGATGAGCCTCAGACACCGAAAGAAGAATTTGAAAATCGAAAAACGTGTACCTTTTGCCCTCCTCGTCTGAAGAGGAAAACAAGGCATCCATGTCAACAGTGTGGTGGTCCGATTTGTTTGGAGTGTTCCAGGAAGGTCTGCGTGAAGTGTTTGCAGGTGGAAATTGACTAAAGTATGATTCAGTGGCACATGATAACAAGTATTTAGCTTTTTTACTTGTAATTTTAGAAGTAAAATGTGGCAAAGTTTCTCCATTCATAGACTTATGGACTGAAATATTCGCTCTACATCGCAAAGTGAGTTATAAACTGAAAGTTGACTTCGCACACAATTTATCGTAAGTCATGTTGGATTTTTCCACCCAGTTATATTGCCAATTTGTAATATAATCCCTCTGATGAAAATCTGTGTGTGAGCAGAGAGCTAACTATTTGCTGTTATTTTCGTAACTCATAAAATAAAAATATACTCCAGATTTCGCATTGTTTTAACT
Source organism: Schistocerca nitens (assembly GCF_023898315.1). Lineage (NCBI taxonomy): Eukaryota > Metazoa > Arthropoda > Insecta > Orthoptera > Acrididae > Schistocerca > Schistocerca nitens. Next base: position 195,639,767 of record NC_064617.1, on the reverse strand, counting down.
GTCGGAGTGTTTAAAATATAGTAGTGTTTAAAGAAAATCAAATTTCTACAAAGGCCACCTCTAAGAAGTGTAATGAATGACTGGAAGTCAAGAAACTATATATATATTCTGCAAAATATATATATATATATATATATATATATATATATATATATATATATATATATATATTCTGCAAAATTCTGGTTTGATAAATAAAATAGAAAAGTGCGGTCTGCGAGAGCCCTCCATAGTAATTGTGTTCCTGTGAATGACCATAGTAGTTAAGGGCCAGTAAGCCACTACTGCTCATACTACCCATCCCACTGTCGCAGAGGTTTTTTTCCCACGGCACGAGCCTTGGCACTTTTTTCCCCTCTGCTCTTCAAATCGCTACCCTCACTCGCGTTTCGTCCACTATCTATCACCTGATGGACCGTGTTAATGCATAGTCTTACCCTGACGCACGGATAACATCACAGCCCAGCATCCTGTGATCCACTTACTAGATAACTAACATGTTGACGGAGGTGACAGTAGAACTTTTGGTCTGGTCACCACGTTGGTGCGTGCGTGGAGGGGCCCCATCTCTATTTAAAAGCGAGGAACTGACCTGGCAGGCGAGCAAGCAGCGCGCTGCGCCGTCGAAGTTGCGGGGTGCGCGCCTGGGCCCGCCCTCTCCCGAAGCAGCAAGCAGCAGCAGAGGCAGCAGGAGAGGCAGCAGCGGGGCAGTGCGGTCCATTGCGCTCAGCGCGGCGATCCGTGGACAACTGGGGCCGCGGCAGCCGACGGGCAGACCGCCGGCCAGAGAACGCGGCCGTAGCTGACGCCCCACCGCGCCGCCACGCCAGCTCCTCAGCCCGCTTTCGCAACCCACACGCGTGTACTCTCTCCTCTCTATCCCCCCCATACACGAGCAGTTTGTCAAATTCTACTATGTTTGAGAAATATTTCACCGCGTACAGTGGTACTTGACGCGTCTGTCGAACATACAGCGTGTTCGACGTGTTTGAGAGAAATTTTAATTGCCAGAAAATTTGACAACAATGCGGACGTTGTTCGTGTTGATATTTCGTGGTATTCGTTTCGTGAAAAATGGTTTTATTAAAATTGCTCAAATGGCTCTGAGGACTATGCGACTTAACTTCTAAGGTCATCAGTCGCCTAGAACGTAGAACTACGTACACCTAACTAACCTAAGGACATCACACACATCCATGCCCGAGGCAGGATTCGAACCTGCGACCGTAGCGGTCGCTCGGCTCCAGACTGTAGCGCCTAGAAACGCACGGCCACTCCGGCCGGCCAGTTTTATTACAATTTATCTCACTGTAATGTAGGTTAATTCTTACAAAGAAGAAGACAGCAACCAGCCACTATTAATACTGCTATTTATTTAGGTAAATAGCGCCACTACCGGTTTCGAACTGGCAAGTTCATCATCAGACGACTGTTCACATGATTTGGTTGGTTCAAATGGCTCTGAGCACTATGGGACTTAACTTCTGAGGTCATCAGTCCCCTAGATCTTACAAGGGAACCTCCCCATCGCACCCCCCTCAGATTTAGTTATAAGTTGGCACAGTGGATAGGCCTTGAAAAACTGAACACAGATCAATCGAGAAAACAGGAAGAAGTTGTGTGGAATTATGAAAAAAATAAGCAAAATATACAAACTCAGTAGTCCATGTGCAAGATACGCAACAACAAGGATAATGTGAGCTCAGGAGTGCCGTGGTCCCGTGGTTAGCGTGAGCAGGTGCGGAACGTGAAGTCCTTGGTTCAAGTCTTCCCTCGAGTGAAAAGTTTTCTTTCTTAATTTTCGCAAAGTTATGATCTGTCCGTTCGTTCATTGACGTCTCTGTTCACTGTAATAAGTTTAGTGTCTGTGTTTTGCGACCGCACCGCAGTACCGTGCGATTAGTAGACGAAAGGACGTGCCTCTCCAATGGGAACCGAAAACATTTGTTAGAAAGGTCATAGCTCAACCGATTCCTCCACAGGAAAACACGTCTGATGTATTCTATACGACACTGGTGACGGCATGTTTGTCACATGACAGGAATATGTTGTCGATGCACCTAACTTGTACACTTGGCGAATGGGTAAAAAGATTCTTCTACCTTGCCCGATTTAGATTTTGTTGTGGATGTGATAATCACTCCCAAAAAAGTGATGAAAACATAAGAGTTTGTCACATAAACTGAAAATAAAAAAATTAAACTTTTCACTCGAGGGAAGCCTTGAACCAAGGACCTCTCGTTCCGCAGCTGCTCTCGCTAACCACGGGACCAATGCGCTCCAGAGCTGTCAGTCCTTGATGTTGCCTATCATGCACATGGACTACTCAGTTTGTATATTTTGCTTATTTCTTCCATAGTTCCACACAACTTCTTCCTGTTTTCTCGATTGATCTGTGTTCAGTTTTTCAAGGCCTATCCACTGTGCCAACTTATAACTACATCTGAGGGGGGTGCGATGGGGAGGTTCCCTTGTTAGAACTACTTAAACCTAACCAACCTAAGGACATCACACACATCCATGCCCGAGGCAGGATTCGAACCTGCGACCATAGCCGTCGCGCTGTTCCAGACTGTAGCGCCTACAGCCACTCAGCCACCCCGGGCGGCGCACATGATTTGCAAGATAAACTTTACATTATTGTCAGTTTTCGTTTTTTATTCTCCCACTGTGGCGAAATATATTTGGCGTGTTGGTGCCGTCGAAAATTCCGCGCGATTTTGTTGCGAAGTTGCAGGATTGTATTTTTCGAATATTCCAAAATATATCCAGCACTTATGTAATTTGTACATCACCATATTGTGCAAAGCAGTGTCACTGTTGTATTTGTTAATCTTCTATCTTTGTGATAACTTCACATGTGGCAAATTCGTTTTGGTGTGTGTGTGTGTGTGTTGCGTGTGTGGTGCATACTCGTGTCTTCCTTTTCAGTGTGAAGTCTAAATAATTTTAAACGAGTTATGAAATGTTTTACTGTCCATTCGCAGAAAGTTGATTATCAGGTTCCAAGAGTAACTTTTCCTGTAACAGGTTTTCCTGTTTATGTTTCTCTCTCAGTTTAAACCATCTGTTGGATCAGCGTCTCGTTTTCTTCTTCTTCTTCTTCTCGTTTAAAGAGAGTGCCAGGGTCAATGTCAGAAATGCTTTATCTACGTTTGTAACCATTCCCAATAGTGCCAAAATGCAGCAAACACGAACAGCGTCTGCTGTTAGCAGAGGGTTAGCCCATACATAGATAATATAGACAATTGTCGTTATCACACCGCGGTCGGTCGACTGGTGGAGATATCCATTTGCAGGCGTCTTCTGGGGTACACTACAATTTATTTTTACCTCACGTCCAGCAAATTTAGAAAAATTTTTCTTCGATGGTTAAATCTTGTGCAGTGTTTGGTTGCACCGAAAGGTACACGAAAGGAAGTAATATTTCGTTCCACAGGCAAACTTGTTTAATGCTGTAGTAGGCGCGCACTGTTTCGTACCGTTAGCAATCGTTGCGGACTGTCAGTCCCCATGGAGATAAATATAGATTTATCAGTAAAAATCAACAAAGTAATTGAGCATATGCTTGAAGGGGGAAACCAGATGGCGCTATGGTTCGCCCGCTACATGGCGCTGCCATAGGTCAAACGGATATCAACTGCGTTTTTTTAAATAGGAACCCCCATTTTTTATTACATATTCGTGTAGTACGTAAAGAAATATGAATGTTTTAGTTGGACCACATTTTTCGCTTTGTGATAGATGGCACTGTAATAGTCACAAACATATGGCTCACAATTTTAGACGAACAGTTGGTAACAGGTAGGTTTTTTAAATTAAAATCCAGAACGTAGGTACGTTTGAACATTTTATTTCGGTTGTTCCAGTGGGATATATGTACCTTTGTGAACTTATCATTTCTGAGAACGCATGCTGTTACAGCGTGATTACATGTAAATACCACATCAATGCAATAAATGTTCAAATTTATATCCGTCAACCTCAGTGCATTTGGCAATACGTGTAACGACATTCTTCTCAACAGCGAGTAGTTCGCCATCCGTAATGTTCGCACATGCATTGACAACGCGCTGACGCATGTTGTCAGGCGTTGTCGGTGGATCACGACAGCAAATATCCTTCCACTACGACGACCAATCCACCTGTCATGAAATATGCTTTTCAATACCGCTTCAACCGCACCCGAGCTATGTGCCAGACATCCATCATGTTGGAAGTACATCGCCATTCCGTCATGCAGTGAAACATCTTGTAGTAACATCGGTAGAACATTACGTAGGAAATCAGCATACATTGCACCATTTGGATTGCCATCGATAGAATGGGGGCCAATTATCCTTCCTCCCATAATGCCGCACCATACTTTAACCTGCCAAGGTCGCTGATGTTCCACTTGTCGCAGCCATCGTGGATTTTCCGTTGCCCAATAGTGCATATTATGGCGGTTTACGTTACCGTTGTTGGTGCAAGACGCTTCGTCGCTAAATAGAACGCGTGCAAAAAATCTGTCATCGTCCCGTAATTTCTCTTCTGCCCAGTGGCAGAACTGTACACGACGTTCAAAGTCGTTTCCATGCAATTCCTGATGCACAGAAATATGGTACGGGTGCAGTCGATGTTGATGTAGCATTCTCAACACCGACGTTTTTGAGATTCCCGTTTCTCGCGCAATTTGTCTGCTACTGATGTGCGGATTAGCCGCGACTGCAGCTAAAACACCTACTTGGGCAACATCATTTGTTGCAGGTCGTGGTTGACGTTTCAGAATGTGGCTGAAACTTCCTGTTCCTGTTTCCTTAAATAAAGTAACTATCCGGCGAACGTTCCGGACACTTGGATGATGTTGTCCAAGATACCGAGCAGCATACATAGAACACGCCCGTTGGGCATTTTGATCACACTATCCATACAGCAACACGATATCGACCTTTTCTGCAATTGGCAAACGGTCCATTTTAACACGGGTAATGTATCACGAAGCAAATACCGTCCGCACTGGCGGAATGTTGCGTGATACCTCGTACTTAAACGTTTGCGACTATTACAGCGCCATCTGTCACAAAGCGAAAAAAGTGGTCCAACTAAAACATTCATATTTCTTTACGTACTACACGAATATGTAGTAAAAAATAGGGGTTCTTATATAAAAAAACGCAGTTGATATCCGTTTGGCCTACGGCAGCGCCATCTAGCGGGCCAACCATATCGCCATCTGGTTTCCCCCTTCAAGCTAGACAGTTTTGGTTCTTAGTAGTTTTTTCGTTTGATGCTTATTTCGTGAGATATTTGGCCCGGTCACTATCAATGGTTCAAATGGCTCTGAGCACTATGGGACTTAACATATATGGTCATCAGTCCCCTAGAACTTAGAACTACTTAAACCTAACTAACCTAAGGACATCACACAACACCCAGTCATCACGAGGCAGCGAAAATCCCTGACCCCGCCGGGAATCGAACCCGGGAACCCGGTCGCGGGAAGCGAGAACGCTACCGCACGACCACGAGCTGCGGACCACTATCAATGGACCACCCAGTAGAGCAGCTGGAAAGTGTAACGGCGAAATAAACGGAAACGAAACAAACCTAATTACGATCGTGAATCAAAAAGGCAGATAATCCAGCATACAGTGGAGATATGTTCACTAACAGCATACACGGGACAATTTGAAGACTCATAGTTCATTTGAAGACTCATAGTTCATTTGAAGACTCATAGTTCATTTAACTATATTTTAACGTAAATGTTTCCATATGGCTGTTATTCTTACTAAATCTTCAGTGATGTGATTTGTAATAACGCCACACGATAAATAACTACCACGAGTGAAAGGAATAAGGCTGTTTCCCAATATGATTCACAGCGCATACCATCGACATTTGCACTGTTGTGCAAGTATTTTCATTGCATCTGAGCGTAAGAAATAAATAGAAATGCAATCACTGTGTAATGAGCCACCATAGACAGGGGTCCCTCTTGCCAAAGTACTCAGAAGGGAAATTCCCCATCGCACCCCTCTCAGATTTAGTGGTAAGATGGGCCAGTTTATAGCCCGTGAAAAACTAAACATAGATCAAGCATGAAAACAGGAAGAAGGTGTACTGAACTGTGAAAAAAGAAGCAAAATAGAAGTAGTGAACAGTCCAGGCTCAAAATGTGGAACATCGAGCGAATTCTGATAGCCACGGCGTCGTGGTTATACGGCCACGGTGTCGGACGGCAAAGTCGAGATCCATCTTCAAATCTCCTTAGTGCCTCACATTTTTTTCCCACAAAATTATGAACTGCCCGCCCTGTCATTTACGCGTCTGTTCGCTGTATTCAGATTTGTATTTGTGTTGGGGTGTAACGTCCGTTTGCAACAGGGAGGTGTAAGGAAGGGACGTCCTATTCGTACTACACAAGTACTGCATGTTGCGTTTCGATGTGGAAGTTTTGAGTCTTGAATTCTTTGTTGTTCACATCCGTTTATTTGCTGTTTTAATTTCTGTGAAGATCTCTATGCTGCATCTCGCCTGCTCTCACTTTCATCACGTTTACTTGCAACAGTAATACATTCTTACCACATGACTCATATTCTGTCTGTAAGCAATGTGTAGTACGACAGTTGACAAGACTACGGAAGGATAACGGACACGTCAATGAGCGGACGGAAAATTCATAATTTTGTGGAAAAAAAATGAGGGGAAAGGGAGATTTCAACACGAATCTCCCACTCACGAATCTCCCACTTTGCAGTTCAACACCGTGATAACACAACCACGACCTAGTGTTCCTGGCGATTCGCTTGATGTCGCACATCTCTAGCTTGGACCGTTCACTGTTCCTGTTTTGCTTCTTTATTCGCAGTTCCTTTCACCATTTCATGCTTGATCTGTGTTCAGGTTCTGACGGGCTATCCACTGTGCCATTTTACCACTAAATCTCAGGGGGTCTGCCATGGGGAGTTTCCCTTGTCAGAGAATGTCCTTGACCAACTTCAGAAATTTCGTCGGTGGAGTTCGCGTTCATGCCGTATATTTCGGTGACTAGCATCACAGCGTCGTGTCTGTGAAAATGAACTTCTGTCACCTGCTCACCGGAGCACATTTTGTAGCAGCAGCGAAAAAAGACCAAAAAGACATATGGCCAAGCACACGGAGACACAATGGTACAGGTGAGCCCCTGTTAATCAGACGCCATTACTGGATATCCAGCTGGAACACACTGCCGAATAACTGGCACCACGCAGGGAAGCCGTACCGTACACTGCATGCAGACACGCTCCACACATCGCCCACACAGTGAGATGATCTATGGCCGATCTCCTACTACCATATAACGATCTTGATTGTTACAGGAATGTAGCGGCTGCAGCAACTGGATACATCGCCATCGCTTGCCACGGTAATGATGCATGATACCCATACTAACAAATCCAACCTTGCATGAACTATCGCAGCTAGCCCTTAACTACTATCGACCGTCTCTCAGACCGCTACTAATTTTTGTGTCGAGATATTTCTCACACCCCTGCAAAGCCAAATGGACTCTTCTGTGTACCTTCCTATTGGCTGTCAAGCTACACGTGCCACCATTCTTGCATTGTTGCTGCTCTTTGTTTCGTAATTATTAGCCTTGAGAGGTCTCTCAGACGTACCATAGTGTTTGCGTGCCGCGTTTTTATTGCATGCTACTGTTTCTCCATGGCGGGGAAAGCTGGGCCTTCTGTGCAACCTGTGTTATGTGAGACAGATGTCTTCACTTGCAAGATGAGCCTCAGACACCGAAAGAAGAATTTGAAAATCGAAAAACGTGTACCTTTTGCCCTCCTCGTCTGAAGAGGAAAACAAGGCATCCATGTCAACAGTGTGGTGGTCCGATTTGTTTGGAGTGTTCCAGGAAGGTCTGCGTGAAGTGTTTGCAGGTGGAAATTGACTAAAGTATGATTCAGTGGCACATGATAACAAGTATTTAGCTTTTTTACTTGTAATTTTAGAAGTAAAATGTGGCAAAGTTTCTCCATTCATAGACTTATGGACTGAAATATTCGCTCTACATCGCAAAGTGAGTTATAAACTGAAAGTTGACTTCGCACACAATTTATCGTAAGTCATGTTGGATTTTTCCACCCAGTTATATTGCCAATTTGTAATATAATCCCTCTGATGAAAATCTGTGTGTGAGCAGAGAGCTAACTATTTGCTGTTATTTTCGTAACTCATAAAATAAAAATATACTCCAGATTTCGCATTGTTTTAACTGTCGGAGTGTTTAAAATATAGTAGTGTTTAAAGAAAATCAAATTTCTACAAAGGCCACCTCTAAGAAGTGTAATGAATGACTGGAAGTCAAGAAACTATATATATATTCTGCAAAATATATATATATATATATATATATATATATATATATATATATTCTGCAAAATTCTGGTTTGATAAATAAAATAGAAAAGTGCGGTCTGCGAGACCCCTCCATAGTAATTGTGTTCCTGTGAATGACCATAGTAGTTAAGGGCCAGTAAGCCACTACTGCTCATACTACCCATCCCACTGTCGCAGAGGTTTTTTTCCCACGGCACGAGCCTTGGCACTTTTTTCCCCTCTGCTCTTCAAATCGCTACCCTCACTCGCGTTTCGTCCACTATCTATCACCTGATGGACCGTGTTAATGCATAGTCTTACCCTGACGCACGGATAACATCACAGCCCAGCATCCTGTGATCCACTTACTAGATAACTAACATGTTGACGGAGGTGACAGTAGAACTTTTGGTCTGGTCACCACGTTGGTGCGTGCATGGAGGGGCCCCATCTCTATTTAAAAGCGAGGAACTGACCTGGCAGGCGAGCAAGCAGCGCGCTGCGCCGTCGAAGTTGCGGGGTGCGCGCCTGGGCCCGCCCTCTCCCGAAGCAGCAAGCAGCAGCAGAGGCAGCAGGAGAGGCAGCAGCGGGGCAGTGCGGTCCATTGCGCTCAGCGCGGCGATCCGTGGACAACTGGGGCCGCGGCAGCCGACGGGCAGACCGCCGGCCAGAGAACGCGGCCGTAGCTGACGCCCCACCGCGCCGCCACGCCAGCTCCTCAGCCCGCTTTCGCAACCCACACGCGTGTACTCTCTCCTCTCTATCCCCCCCATACACGAGCAGTTTGTCAAATTCTACTATGTTTGAGAAATATTTCACCGCGTACAGTGGTACTTGACGCGTCTGTCAAACATACAGCGTGTTCGACGTGTTTGAGAGAAATTTTAATTGCCAGAAAATTTGACAACAATGCGGACGTTGTTCGTGTTGATATTTCGTGGTATTCGTTTCGTGAAAAATGGTTTTATTAAAATTGCTCAAATGGCTCTGAGGACTATGCGACTTAACTTCTAAGGTCATCAGTCGCCTAGAACGTAGAACTACGTACACCTAACTAACCTAAGGACATCACACACATCCATGCCCGAGGCAGGATTCGAACCTGCGACCGTAGCGGTCGCTCGGCTCCAGACTGTAGCGCCTAGAAACGCACGGCCACTCCGGCCGGCCAGTTTTATTACAATTTATCTCACTGTAATGTAGGTTAATTCTTACAAAGAAGAAGACAGCAACCAGCCACTATTAATACTGCTATTTATTTAGGTAAATAGCGCCACTACCGGTTTCGAACTGGCAAGTTCATCATCAGACGACTGTTCACATGATTTGGTTGGTTCAAATGGCTCTGAGCACTATGGGACTTAACTTCTGAGGTCATCAGTCCCCTAGATCTTACAAGGGAACCTCCCCATCGCACCCCCCTCAGATTTAGTTATAAGTTGGCACAGTGGATAGGCCTTGAAAAACTGAACACAGATCAATCGAGAAAACAGGAAGAAGTTGTGTGGAATTATGAAAAAAATAAGCAAAATATACAAACTCAGTAGTCCATGTGCAAGATACGCAACAACAAGGATAATGTGAGCTCAGGAGTGCCGTGGTCCCGTGGTTAGCGTGAGCAGGTGCGGAACGTGAAGTCCTTGGTTCAAGTCTTCCCTCGAGTGAAAAGTTTTCTTTCTTAATTTTCGCAAAGTTATGATCTGTCCGTTCGTTCATTGACGTCTCTGTTCACTGTAATAAGTTTAGTGTCTGTGTTTTGCGACCGCACCGCAGTACCGTGCGATTAGTAGACGAAAGGACGTGCCTCTCCAATGGGAACCGAAAACATTTGTTAGAAAGGTCATAGCTCAACCGATTCCTCCACAGGAAAACACGTCTGATGTATTCTATACGACACTGGTGACGGCATGTTTGTCACATGACAGGAATATGTTGTCGATGCACCTAACTTGTACACTTGGCGAATGGGTAAAAAGATTCTTCTACCTTGCCCGATTTAGATTTTGTTGTGGATGTGATAATCACTCCCAAAAAAGTGATGAAAACATAAGAGTTTGTCACATAAACTGAAAATAAAAAAATTAAACTTTTCACTCGAGGGAAGCCTTGAACCAAGGACCTCTCGTTCCGCAGCTGCTCTCGCTAACCACGGGACCAATGCGCTCCAGAGCTGTCAGTCCTTGATGTTGCCTATCATGCACATGGACTACTCAGTTTGTATATTTTGCTTATTTCTTCCATAGTTCCACACAACTTCTTCCTGTTTTCTCGATTGATCTGTGTTCAGTTTTTCAAGGCCTATCCACTGTGCCAACTTATAACTACATCTGAGGGGGGTGCGATGGGGAGGTTCCCTTGTTAGAACTACTTAAACCTAACCAACCTAAGGACATCACACACATCCATGCCCGAGGCAGGATTCGAACCTGCGACCATAGCCGTCGCGCTGTTCCAGACTGTAGCGCCTACAGCCACTCAGCCACCCCGGGCGGCGCACATGATTTGCAAGATAAACTTTACATTATTGTCAGTTTTCGTTTTTTATTCTCCCACTGTGGCGAAATATATTTGGCGTGTTGGTGCCGTCGAAAATTCCGCGCGATTTTGTTGCGAAGTTGCAGGATTGTATTTTTCGAATATTCCAAAATATATCCAGCACTTATGTAATTTGTACATCACCATATTGTGCAAAGCAGTGTCACTGTTGTATTTGTTAATCTTCTATCTTTGTGATAACTTCACATGTGGCAAATTCGTTTTGGTGTGTGTGTGTGTGTGTTGCGTGTGTGGTGCATACTCGTGTCTTCCTTTTCAGTGTGAAGTCTAAATAATTTTAAACGAGTTATGAAATGTTTTACTGTCCATTCGCAGAAAGTTGATTATCAGGTTCCAAGAGTAACTTTTCCTGTAACAGGTTTTCCTGTTTATGTTTCTCTCTCAGTTTAAACCATCTGTTGGATCAGCGTCTCGTTTTCTTCTTCTTCTTCTTCTCGTTTAAAGAGAGTGCCAGGGTCAATGTCAGAAATGCTTTATCTACGTTTGTAACCATTCCCAATAGTGCCAAAATGCAGCAAACACGAACAGCGTCTGCTGTTAGCAGAGGGTTAGCCCATACATAGATAATATAGACAATTGTCGTTATCACACCGCGGTCGGTCGACTGGTGGAGATATCCATTTGCAGGCGTCTTCTGGGGTACACTACAATTTATTTTTACCTCACGTCCAGCAAATTTAGAAAAATTTTTCTTCGATGGTTAAATCTTGTGCAGTGTTTGGTTGCACCGAAAGGTACACGAAAGGAAGTAATATTTCGTTCCACAGGCAAACTTGTTTAATGCTGTAGTAGGCGCGCACTGTTTCGTACCGTTAGCAATCGTTGCGGACTGTCAGTCCCCATGGAGATAAATATAGATTTATCAGTAAAAATCAACAAAGTAATTGAGCATATGCAATTTACTGTGTTTAAATTTTAATTTGTCACGTAAAAACCTTTTATAAAGGTATAAAGTCTGTCCAGTTCCAATGAAACTGTAAGTTCCTTACTGTGTTACACCTGTTTCATATCCACGAACAGTGAAACACGTATGTTGTGCGGCAGCGATGCTGAGACATTGTAGAATCTCTGACCAGAGCAGTTGCGCTCGACTCGCAGTAGCGAGCAGTCAGCCAGTCTGCAGTAGTCAGTCCTCAGTAGTGCTAGGAGTCTGTGAGTAGTGGTAGCCCAGAGCAGTCGGCGGGCGTCGGCACAGCAATGGTCGAGATTCAGGATGAGGTATAATTTTATTAAATAAATAATCATGCAGCTTTGCGCTCATCAGATAATGTAACGAACAGTCATTGTAATTTAACTTTCAAAAATCGCCCCCAATAATAATTTTGATTTAAAAGCAATTTTAGAGACAATCATTCAAATTTCCTTCCATTTCCTTTTAACAAAGATTTTTAAAAGGTACTTCCAATGCTTTTCATGCAACCGCCAGAGAACAATAAGAGCAGAATTTTGACATGCAGTTTCACTAAGGTAAGAAATTTATTCTCGTTTCGCACAGGGCAAACACCGACTTTTCGGTTGAATTGAGTTTAGGTTATCATTACAGTTTCATTATCATGGGATTAGCGTTCATTATTTAATGGGAACTTGTACTTGAGTCAGATAGCGAGCTTTCATTTAATTGTCTTTGCCATTAATATTCTTGTGGGGAGTTTACACTTAGCTGTGCCACCGTTTCCATTAAGTATTGTCCTTTCGAATTTTCTGTGGGAAGGTTACGCTTAGCTCCATTTCCATTAAGTATTGTCCTTTCGAATTTTCTGTGGGAAGGTTACGCTTAGCTCCATTTCCATTAAGTATTGTCTTTTTTCAAAAATTTCTGTGGGGAGGTTACACTTGGCGACCCTGCCAGGATCGTATTTCATGAGAATCTTTTGAAAAACAGTCAGATATCTGCTCTTATTTGCTTAAATATAATTATAATTTGGCGCAACGCTTTTACTAATTTGTGACTTTCTTTCCTCAGATCATCGGCAATTCGTTGCTCTGTTGTATTTGAGTGTTGATTTTTGCATTGTGTTTATTTGCTTTGTGATTTATTGTGACTATTGTAAAAATGCCGCGAAAGACTATTAATAGTACGTCGCGAGGTGTAGTGAACGAATTTACCGACTTAAACAACGTGACCGATAGTACTAGTGACACGCAGTGTAATGATGACAATCCTGCGTTCACTGACAATCAATGCGTTCCAACCACTAATGATGACTTTTGTCTAAATGATGAACAAATGAACTCGGTTATGTCCTCTGTTAATTTGACGACAATCGATGACGAGGGACGCTCTGTTGTAATGAGCGCTGCCCAGCTTAACACACCTGGTTTGGAAAATTCAAATAACGTACAGACAAATTTCTCTAATGAAAATGAGCAGGATACACAAAGTACGCCGGATTTATTTAATTCCGAAATAGTGTCTGACAGTGTACATCCGACTGACAAACCTTTTTGTACATCTCAGAATAACCAAATGGTTACAGAAAGCGGGACAATTCCAGATCCACCATTAAACAGCACGGAGAATAGAGTAGGTAATAATGGATTGGAACAATTTATGGCAAGATTGCTACAACAACACAGTCAAAATCTTATACAACACTTTAAAGAAGATAACAAACAACTTAGGGAACAGAACAAACAAGATAATGAAAATCTCAAACAACACTTAAATGAAAAATTAGACAACAATTCCAGACAGTTAAATGAAAAATTAGATAACAATTCCAGACAGTTAAATGAAAAATTAGATAACAATTCCAGACAGTTAAGTGAACAAATTAGAGCCGTTGCCGCGCAGTGCCATGACACTAAGGAACAGTTACGCGAGGAAATCGAGGCTTGTTCGCGAAAAAGTAGCGAAGAAATTAAGTCTGTTGCTCAGGAATTAAGGGAATTGCAAACAGCAGCAACAGAAACACTCAGAGACGAAATTAGCGGAGTCGCTAAACAATGCTCGGAAAAAGCTACACAATTACGCGACGAGTTTAAAGCAATGACAACAGAACTTTCACGCACAATGGATGAAAAGATTGACGCGAAATTCGAACAACAGAACACTCAAATTAACGAACGTCTTAGTCTTCACATACAAAACAGTGATACGCGTTTCCGCAAATTTATTGATGATCAAAATAAAGTAAAACGTCAAGTAATGGAAACAATCACTGCTCAGAGACAGGAAGACAAACGTAAAATGTTTGCGAAGGCAAAAACGTATGTAGACAATAATATTGCCACAGTTTCGGACAAAATTAATACCATCGAACAGTCAAACACAGAATTACGTGACGAAATTTCTGATCTGAAATTGAAAACAGACACATACACAACCGAATTTCAAACAGTGACCGACAGACTCGAGCAATTAGAATTAACACAGGATTCCGATGTTACAAAACTGAACGAAGCTACACGTAAATTGCAAAAACAGATTAAGGCCACTGACACTAAAACCGAAGATCAGGTTAAAATACTGACTGAAAAATGTGAAGAATTGGCCAGTCGTATTGACGCTATCGAAAGTGCTAACGACAATAAATCAGACGATACTACACCGGTTTCATTTAATCAAACACCTGAATTTCAAAATTTACAGCAGACGATTAATGAGATCGATTCATCTAACAACACTTTACATAGAAAATTGTCTTGTTTACAACAGGAAGTAACAGAGATGAAAAACATTTCAGTTAATGACACATCACAGGAGACGCCACTTTTCGAACATTTGCCAGACTCGCGTAACGCGTATAATTTGTGTAATCAACAGAGAGTACGGGACTTAGATTCAGAAATGACACAGAGAAACAGATTCTCACACAAACCTGAACGTATTCTTAAAATCAGTGACGAGAACGTAGATTATGAGCAATTTGCATTTGTAAGAAAATCTAAGGAATTTAATAATGACAGAGCACAGGTACACGATTTGAACTGGTTACGTCGATTTATTTTTGTACTTTCACCATTATTACCTGTAATGCAGAAACGAGCTTTGAACCTGTTACGACAATTTGCTATTGTACTTTCATCAGTATTACCTATAATGCAGAAATTGGAATTAGCAAGAATACAGCAGTTTGTGTTTGGAATTTTACCGACATTGCCTGGAACGCAAAAGCTAAAATTTATTTGCAGTGCGTAATTGACCTCAGGGGATTCATTACGCTTTAATGAATATGTGCCGTAGCGAGCATAGGGCCCCGAGCTGTAGTAGTGCTGTTTCATCTTTAGTTTTCTGCACTGCTACCTTCTCTCCTACTATCCTTTATATCTATCAAAACAGCTCTTTAACTATTGCTCTACTTAGAATTAAGAAAAATGTAATGAGAACCCGATAAGACAAAATTTTACCGAATGTGACAATTTTCATAGGCACTACCGTAATGACAACTAACAACGTAATTTTAATAACAGATAAAATCGTAATCATCAGTATGTGTAAAATTAACAGCAAACGCAATTTTTTGGTAACAATAGATGTTTTTCACCACAACAGCATGAAAGTCAGCCGCTTAGTATGCGTAACCAACAATGCAGTCTACAAGGTCAACATAACTTTAATGTTTCGCCGCGTGCACGTATAGTCCCAGCTACAACAAATTGTAACTCACGGCAGCAAAGAAACAACTACGTATAGAAACACACTATTTCAATTCCTATCGCAAATGCACCGTATAGAAGTGACTATTATGACAGACGTAAAATTAACGAGCACAATTTTCAGCGTACATTTCATTACAGTCGATCTTTTCAGCAGCAAGAATGTCAGCAACAACATATAATCATGAATGAAACAGACAATAGGTGTCATCTATAGCGTAACATGTCAGTAAGAAATAATAGTACAGTTTAAATAGTCAAAATACCACAGCATCATCCCGTAAATAACAGCACGTACGACAGAATTTGACCAGACACAGTACAGGTAGCCTATTCCAGTAACGTAAGCAATACTTATTGACACGCAGAATTTTGTTCACGAGAATGTTATTTGAAATATGCTTTGTTGAATGCTCCACTTTTATCACACCCAGACCTTACTAGAAATTTTTCTATTGCCACCGACAGTTCCAACACAGCTTTAGGCGTACACATTTTTCAGGAAATTGAAGAAGATGGCTCAATAGTAATTAAAAACATCGCATTTGCAAGCCGCATTTTGTCA
Source organism: Schistocerca nitens (assembly GCF_023898315.1). Taxonomy (NCBI): domain Eukaryota; kingdom Metazoa; phylum Arthropoda; class Insecta; order Orthoptera; family Acrididae; genus Schistocerca; species Schistocerca nitens. Next base: position 195,623,698 of record NC_064617.1, on the reverse strand, counting down.
CCTGCTGAACGAAATTATTCCGTTACTGAACTAGAAACATTATGTGTTGTATGGGCTTTTACGAGATTTCGGCACTTTCTTTATGGCAGACATACCACCGTTTACACAGATCACAGAGCTATACAATTTTTACTTTCAGCTAAATTTACTCACGACAGATTAAGCAGATGGAAACTGTATTTACAGGAATTTAATTTTACGATTGTTCACATTCCCGGTACACAAAATGTTATAGCAGACGCACTTTCTCGTTCTCTCAGCAACAATCAGCAAGACGTAGCAACCAACTTCTGCAAAGCAAATTTCAGCGTCATGTACATTCAACAAGTTGCATTTGAAAATTTTATTTCATCGTCATTACAGGACATAGCACGAGAGCAAAGCAAAGACAATGTGTGGAAAGAAATTAAACACCTTTGGCAAGATAAGAATAATGTTACGATTAGAAACCACTACACTGTACGCAATGACATTCTGTTTCGCCGCTCTCATCCAGACAGTAACAATTGGTTATTATGCATTCCTGACGAACTGGTTAACAAATTAATATGGTACACTCATTTAAGCTACGCACATTATGGAGCAAGAAAATGTTTTCTGATACTGAGACAGAACTGTTATTTTTCAAACATGGAAAAACGTATACGACGAGTTTTAGCGTCATGCAAAATTTGCCAGAAAGCTAAGTCTGACACCACTTCACACATTCCTCCATTATATCCCATTGTACCTGTTAAATTAAGACATATGGCCGCAGTAGACATTTTTGGTCCAATTCCGAGAACTAATAGAGGTTTTTGCTACATCTTTGTCGCTGTTGAACTCACTTCAAAATTTGTTACTTTCACTCCGTTACGCAAAGCTACTGCCAAAACTGTTTCGAAAGCATTTGTAAAGCATTTTCTATTTCATATAGGGCATGTGATGAAAGTAATTTCTGACAATGGATCACAATTTCGTTCTGTCATATGGACACGCATGTTACGAGCTAGAAACATTTCTCCGATTTATATATCTAAGTACCACGCTTCTTCGAACCCTTGTGAACGACTAATGAAAGAAATTGGTAAACTGTGTAGAATATACTGCCACAAAAGACATGTTAATTGGGACACACACGTACACTCATTTCAAGATGTAATTAATTCCATTCCAAATGAATCCACTATGCTACCTCCGTCTGTTATACTGAAGAACGTTGAACCACCAAACAAAATCAAAGAATTAGTAACATTTCCTACATCTCGTCGATTACGACACCACGAAATAATTGATATTGCGCTGAACAACATCAAACGTGCCGCAGAGCGCCGGAGAAGACAGCAAAAACAGGTTTGTAGACACCGAGACTTTCACGTTGGACAGAAGATATTAGTACGTACACACTATTTATCCAGCAAATTAAAAGGTAAGTGCAGTAAATTTGAACTTCTATACGCAGGTCCATATCGGATTCGCAGCATTCCTCACCCCAATGTTGTACACGTCGAAACTCTGAGAACCAGAAAATCGAAAGGCAACCATCATGTGTCAAACATTAAACCCTTTATCGAATGAAACCACTTTACGATGTAACATGCTATGAGGCCGTTTACACATTTTATGACCACTTATGCAATTATATTCACATGACTAATTATTGATGATTATCGTATTTTTTCTTGGCAAGTGCCCGGCAAGGTAAGGTTAGCAGGTCGCTCTTCTTGTCGTTACACATCAGACCGTGCACATTTTCCAGATGAACTTACACATTTTGTGACCACTTATGCAATTACATTTATGTGACTACCTATTGATGATTATCGTATTTTTTCTTGGCAAGTGCCCGGCAAGGTAAGGTTAGCAGGTCGCTTTTCTTGTCGTTACACATCAGACCGTGCACATTTTTTCAGATGAACTTACACATTTTGTGACCACTTATGCAATTACATTTATGTGACTACCTATTGATGATTATCGTATTTTTTCTTGGCAAGTGCCCGGCAAGGTAAGGTTAGCAGGTCGCTCTTCTTGTCGTTACACACTAGACCGTGCATTTTTTTCAGATGAACTTACGCATTTTATGAATAATTATGCAATTCTCTATAATGACGCATTAATTTTATCAAATTCTCTCTCCATTGAAGTCTTTAATTATCGCATCTATTAACTACACTACATATAAGCTGAACACAACGAATGTCACATTTTGTCTTTCTTATGTATGTACGATTGTTTTCATGTTTTGTTTGTATGCACTGTGAACTAGTTAAGGTATAACACACACCATTTGACTTTGACATTTTGCCTTGTGACATCTCAACATCGTGACTGTTTTACATTTTTCTTTTTTGCTGCTGCATTACCATATTCTCTGTACACTTTTTGCCTTTAAACACTGTCTGTGCTTTGAGATATTACGTTTTCTGTCATGTTATGTTGTATGCTTAATTGAGTCACCATTAACCAGTCACTATTTAAAGGGTATATGATTTAAATGCAAGACATTAATCTTTGTTCATCAATTTCAGAAATAAATGATGCGTACAGGAAATGAATTAATCAGAAGTGGGAATTTCACCTATGGAATAAACGAAAGAAGATGCAATAAGCTAATGAGGACGAGTAAATGGATCAGAATTAACAAGCATTAACCAGAATATATTATACACATGTCAGAATAGCAGTCTTAACTAATTTTTTCTTTCAGAATACAAGGCGATTGATGCAAGCTGTCAGACAGAACTACACATTTTAGTTTTAAGTGATGAAATATGCTAGGGATTAGGAATAGTTGTGTGATGAATAATGAAATGATTTTTGCAGATGATAATGAATGCTGACGATGAATAATGATGAAGAATATGGTACTATGAATAATGAAGTTTTTGTTTACAGGTGATGATAATGATGAAGTTATGATGATATGAATAATGAAGTTTTTCTTTACAGATGAGGATAATGTTGAAGTTATGTATTTATGCTATGTAGTTATTTAAGTATTTGTTGCAGTTTACTTTGACAGCAGGTGTTATATTGCGTAGTAGGATGACTGAAGGTTTTGGAAAGGACAGCTATGGAACACATTTTTTATACACATTTCACTACCTGTTAATTCGAAGTTCACTACTTTTCAGCATAGTCTGCGTTTCTTCTTTCAGCTCAATAATCCATTTTGTATTTTTCTTTCAGGAGAAGCTTTTTATGATAGTTACTAAACTTGTTACTTATTATACTTGTTCTAGTACTTGCATTTTTCTTACCCACTTGTGTCTATCATTTATAAATGTGATAACCTTGCTACAGCTGACTCATGACGAATGACGTTACACAATCTTTTCATTTATAGGAACAACCTAGAAGCAATTTTTTCTCTTATTTCTTCTTGCTTTCCCTTATAATTACCCAAAGCAATGCATTGCTAGCAGAAAAAACAAAATGTATTAACAGTCCCAGATAATGTCACTAGTTTATGATAATTCTGAATAACACTGATCAGCTCTGAATAGTATGTCACTTGAATAATGACTTCTTAATGATACCTAAACATAATTGCCACTATCTATTGTAATGAGAGTACTTATTATGCCCATGCTTATTAATGCTACTAATGTTTTGTACTATTCAATACTTGCTGGCCACTGAGTGCCCATAATTAATGTAACTTATAATGCCCATGCTTATTAAGGCTATGACTGTAATTAACTGATTTTTCTAATAATGATTTCTTAATGATATGAATAATACTGAATGATGAATAATGTTTTATACTATTCAATACTTGCTGGCCACTGAGTGCCCATAATTAATGTAATTACTTATTATGCCCATGCTTATTAATGCTATGACTGTAGTTAACTGATTTTTAATAATGATTTCTTAATGATATGAAGAATACTGAATGATGAATAATGTTTTATACTATTCAATACTTGCTGGCCACTGAGTGCCAATAATTAATGTAACTTAACGTTTTGTTAGTGTTTTCAATGATGACTTCCCATATTAATACTGAATGATGATAAATATTTTGTACTAATCGAAAGTTGCTAGGCCACTGAATGTTAATAGTTACTTGTAAATATGTTATTTGAATGAGGAAAAATGTTTTGTAATACTTGATGGCGATTGATTACCACTCTTGTCTTTAAATTAATTAATGAACATTTTTCTGTAATACTACATTCATGGTACAGAAATGTTCAATGACTAGAGTATGGATACCGCAAACTACTTATGTAATCACTAATCAAGACTTGTGTGTTAGTTAATGTCCTTCACCTTCTGACCTAACTACCTGAAATTATTGTAACATCCATTTGTCTTGTCCATCCTCATTATCATGGAGCACTATATTTGGTTTTTGCACTAATTCTACGTTGGTGTGCCGCCTCTTAAAAGCGTGGTGTTGACACGACATGCTGTCCACCACTGTAGGCGAAGAAACTACTTATGTAATCACTAATCAAGACTTTGTTATGGAGCACTGTGTGCCGCCTCTTAAGAGCGTGGTGTTGACACGACATGCTGTCCACCACCGTAAGCGATGAAGACGTTATTCTGGTCCCACTGTTTGGTGTACCTGGTATACTGCCAAATGATAGTATGGAATACTACTACGACGTTTCACTGTCTTGATAAGCTGATAAATACTTCTGGGAACGGAACTGCAGATTGTATCACTTAGTTGTGATTCTGTGGAAAGATATGGACTTTCAGTGCAGCTATGTGCAAACTAAAGTGCTACAACCATGATGCAATCCTTCCTTTCCTATCCTAATAGTGAAAATCATTTTTTACTAACATCATTTATGTTCATGGCATATACATTTTTTCTCGATTTGTTGAACTCTAGTGCGAGTACACTTGTGTCACTTGTCGACATGATTTTTGCCATTTGTTGTCAAAATACTAAAGACATTTTCGATTTGTTTTGAAGTGCAGTATGTGTGCACTCTTGTCATCTATATTGTATATACTTTTTGTGATTTGATGATTTTTTCTACTCTTGCGTTTATTTGTTATAAAAATGTTCAAAAGTTTTCAGTGCATGTGCACTTATGTGAATATGTTTTCAACTGAACTACAGTGCCTGTGCACTCTTCTCAATTTTCGATATGATTTGTGTTCATTCTGTATACCTTTTATGATTTATGTCATTTGTTACTCTTGTATATACATTTCGTCTTTTACTGATATGTTCTCCACTGCAGTGCATGTGCACTCATGACACTTGTCAACATGATTTTTTTTTTTTGCCTGTTATGAAACTGCTAAAGAATTTTTCCGTGTGTGTACACTTTGTTATCTGTCAAATAATTTGTATATACATTTTTCCTGATTTGTTTTGTACTTATATTTTGTCTTGTCTGTAATGTTTTGTAATCGGTGCATGCGCACAACATTTAATTCATGTGATACATCTAAATATTTTGTAAATGTTAATTAATTAAAAGAAAAATTTGTTACGATGGCAAGTCCAAATGACTCACCATCGCTGCCAAATTTTTGCCCCCCCAGTGGAGGGTTATGAAACACGTATGTTGTGCGGCAGCGATGCTGAGACATTGTAGAATCTCTGACCAGAGCAGTTGCGCTCGACTCGCAGTAGCGAGCAGTCAGCCAGTCTGCAGTAGTCAGTCCTCAGTAGTGCTAGGAGTCTGTGAGTAGTGGTAGCCCAGAGCAGTCGGCGGGCGTCGGCACAGCAATGGTCGAGATTCAGGATGAGGTATAATTTTATTAAATAAATAATCATGCAGCTTTGCGCTCATCAGATAATGTAACGAACAGTCATTGTAATTTAACTTTCAAAAATCGCCCCCAATAATAATTTTGATTTAAAAGCAATTTTAGAGACAATCATTCAAATTTCCTTCCATTTCCTTTTAACAAAGATTTTTAAAAGGTACTTCCAATGCTTTTCATGCAACCGCCAGAGAACAATAAGAGCAGAATTTTGACATGCAGTTTCACTAAGGTAAGAAATTTATTCTCGTTTCGCACAGGGCAAACACCGACTTTTCGGTTGAATTGAGTTTAGGTTATCATTACAGTTTCATTATCATGGGATTAGCGTTCATTATTTAATGGGAACTTGTACTTGAGTCAGATAGCGAGCTTTCATTTAATTGTCTTTGCCATTAATATTCTTGTGGGGAGTTTACACTTAGCTGTGCCACCGTTTCCATTAAGTATTGTCCTTTCGAATTTTCTGTGGGAAGGTTACGCTTAGCTCCATTTCCATTAAGTATTGTCCTTTCGAATTTTCTGTGGGAAGGTTACGCTTAGCTCCATTTCCATTAAGTATTGTCTTTTTTCAAAAATTTCTGTGGGGAGGTTACAACAGATACTGTATATAATATCGTAAACAGGATGAAATTTACTCACGGGTTACCACAGTAATTCAGATAATGCTATTCAATCATAGTCTTCCCTTCTTTTAAAAAAAATTGCGAGCACCTTACTCGAGATTAAGGCAGTAAATCTACAGGCTGATGTCAAGGAGTGATATTGTTACCAAACAAATGCGAACGATATTCTGTTTGAGTGTATTTCTGTGTGGCTAAATACTGCGAATTCAATCATGTGGGTCATTATACATCTACCTCGTTAAAATACGTTGTACCTCAGATCTAAAATTCGGTGATTGATGAAGACTTTGAGACAACAAAGGCTACAAGGGTTTTCTCTATGACGAACGATTTCTGCTATAGTATTGTGCTTATAATCTGCACACTGTTTCGCTCTTTGTTCTCGATTCAGCTAAAGGTATTGAACACGAACGGTATTTTATCAACAAAGCGTACATTATGGATACAAACGAATGTCATTTCTTATGAAAGCACAATGAAACGTGTCACACGTATTGTCGAGGAACCATCAGAAAATTAACTGCTCCCCACCAAACCAATATTTTGTCCTCATCTCCCATGTCAGCGGTAAGGCAAATGACTCGCAGTGCAACAAATCAGCAATTCATTGATGAACGATAATTATATCGCTTGTAAAAAGAAAGAACTATCAATACACCTGCTTGTCCAAATTGTTTCTACGCTTTCTCCTGGCCAAATGTAAAAGTAATAACCATAGCATTGATATTGGGACTTTCCGAGAAATTAGGTTAACTGTATTACTGCATGCGTACGACAGGTCTTTCCGTTAAAATTAATGCTTGCATTCAGAGCTATAAATAAGGATAAATGCAACTGTCAGCTTCACTTCACATATTACCTAAAGACAGAAACACGTCTTTTTGCCGTCAGTCACGTAGCGGTGCCCGGTCCATAACACCTATCTTCGGTCTAAGGGGTATACATCTTCAGTAGTCAATAATATTCTTCTTCTTGTCTTATTTTAAGTCAGTACTGCAATGCCCTCCTTTGATTCAGAGCATTTTTTCTATTTGTCAACACTTCTTCCTGCTTGAAAGTTAAAATTTAGGTTCAGCCGCTCACAATGCAGAAGTACTAATTTACGCGTTTCGAAGGTATTTTACATACCTTAGTCATAAAAGATATCTTCAGATAATAAAATTCATTGCCTGAATGAACGTTTACTAATGATTTTCATGTGATGAACATTATAATGTGAAGATATTTCTGATGAAGATATGTACCTTGGAAACGCGTTAAATTAAAGCTATTGCGTTGTGACTGATTGCAACTACATTTTAGTTTTCAATTTTACTACAGCCACGACCTCATACCCATTCACCCGTAAATTCGGACTTTGTTCGGTGCTAAATAGCTTTCTTGTGATGTTGGTTTTCAAGTTTACCACAGCCACGACCTCACACCCAGTCACAGATAAATTCAGACTTTGTTTGGTGCTAAGCAGCTTTCTTGTGTTGCGTTTTTTTGTCGTTAGTTGAAGAATAGTATGTTGCAGCTCTCCACCCTATGTAAGCCTCTTCATCACTACATAAATATTGTAACCTGCATACATTGGAATTTGATTACTGTAGTCAATGATTGATCTCTCCATATAATTTTTACACCTGCCCCTTTCGCTCCTCCCGCCCCCATCACTCCACCTCCCCCCTCCCCCCTCCCCCCACCTCTCCACACACACACACACACACACACACACACACACACACACACACACACACTTCCCTCCCTAACCAAATTGACGATTCCTTGATGGCTCAGGGTTTGTCCTAGCAATCGACCCGTTCTTTTAGTCAGGTTGTGCCATAAATTTCGTGTCTCCCCGATTCGATTCAGTATCTATTCACTGGTTATCAGAGCTATCCAACTAACCTTCAGCATACTTCTGCAACACTACATTTCAAAAGTTCTGTCCTTTTCTTGTATATATTATTTATCATAAAAGTTTCAGCACATTCCACACAAGTACTTTCTGCAAATGTTTCCTAACAACTGCATTTACATTAAACTTAACATATTTCGCTTCTCCAGAGAAGGTTTTCTTGCAGTGGCCAGTCTGCATTCTATATCCTCTTTACTTCTACCATCTTCACTTATTTTGTTACCCAAATAAAAAAAAACTCGTCTACTACTTTCAATGTCTCAAAAATGATTCAAATGGCTCTGAGCACTATGGGACTTAACATCTGAGGTCATCAGTCCCCTAGAACTTAGAACTACTTAAACCTAACTAACCTAAGGACATCACACACACCCATGCCCGAGGCAGGATTCGAACCTGCGACCGTAGCAGTCACGCGGTTCCGGACTGAAGCGCCTAGAACCGCACAGTCACCGCGGCCGGCTTCAATGTCTCTTTTCCTAATCAAATTCCATCATTATCGCCTTATGTTGTTCGACTATACTCCTTTACCCTGGTTTCACCTTCGTTGACATCAATTTTTTAACCTCTTGCAAACATGCTAACCATTCCCTTCAGCTTCTCTTCCTTTACCGTCTGTCACACAATAATAGTGTCATCGGTCAATTTTCAACTTTTTAAATCTACTTTAATATCTTTCTCTTGTTCCTCCTTACTTTTATTTTGTACTTTGTCAGTCTGGAGATGGAACAGCACAAGGGACAGGCTACAAGATTATCTCACTCATTTCTCAATTACTGTCACCCTTTCATGTCCTTCGACTCTTACAATTTCTTCCTTGTTTCTGTAAAAGATGCACAAATTGTTTTTATTGCTGGATATTTATGGGTTTTTCGACATCTACACATGCAGGGTGATACAGTTAGGCTGTTAACCTCAGATCGGATTCGTTCACCAAAAATAATTGTGAGTAAGACCTCAATAAACAACGTATATACACTTTTCATAGCTATATTAGTTGCAGAGATACCAGTACCAACTTCGCTTTTACAAATGGAACTATACTAGTTTCTTCTACTGGTATCGTAGTTCTAAAAGAGATGAATTCAGCGGTGTTTCAGTCTTCGATGTCCGATTACTATCGTCGAAGTAATTACAGTATTTAGACTTAGGATTAATGTGTTTTGAACTTGCAACCGATTGCTGTGTTATGCAAAACAACGTGATTTCGTATCCAATTAATGAAATACAAGGGTCAGTCAGATGAAAACGAGAGATGAAAAAAAGTAAGAAAAGTGTTTATCAAGATCGGGACTGTATGGAGGATGCTGAGGATTTCCTAGCGCAACTTCTGCAGCGTCGACGAATCAACTTTGCATCATGTGGGCGGTCATTATCCTGCAACAGAAAGATTCTACACTCCTGGAAATGGAAAAAGAACACATTGACACCGGCGTGTCAGACCCACCATACTTGCTCCGGACACTGCGAGAGGGCTGTACAAGCAATGATCACACGCACGGCACAGCGGACACACCAGGAACCGCGGTGTTGGCCGTCGAATGGCGCTAGCTGCGCAGCATTTGTGCACCGCCGCCGTCAGTGTCAGCCAGTTTGCCGTGGCATACGGAGCTCCATCGCAGTCTTTAACACTGGTAGCATGCCGCGACAGCGTGGACGTGAACCGTATGTGCAGTTGACGGACTTTGAGCGAGGGCGTATAGTGGGCATGCGGGAGGCCGGGTGGACGTACCGCCGAATTGCTCAACACGTGGGGCGTGAGGTCTCCACAGTACATCGATGTTGTCGCCAGTGGTCGGCGGAAGGTGCACGTGCCCGTCGATCTGGGACCGGACCGCAGCGACGCACGGATGCACGCCAAGACCGTAGGATCCTACGCAGTGCCGTAGGGGACCGCACCGTCACTTCCCAGCAAATTAGGGACACTGTTGCTCCTGGGGTATCGGCGAGGACCATTCGCAACCGTCTCCATGAAGCTGGGCTACGGTCCCGCACACCGTTAGGCTGTCTTCCGCTCACGCCCCAACATCGTGCAGCCCGCCTCCAGTGGTGTCGCGACAGGCGTGAATGGAGGGACGAATGGAGACGTGTCGTCTTCAGCGATGAGAGTCGCTTCTGCCTTGGTGCCAATGATGGTCGTATGCGTGTTTGGCGCCGTGCAGGTGAGCGCCACAATCAGGACTGCATACGACCGAGGCACACAGGGCCAACACCCGGCATCATGGTGTGGGGAGCGATCTCCTATACTGGCCGTACACCACTGGTGATCGTCGAGGGGACACTGAATAGTGCACGGTACATCCAAACCGTCATCGAACCCATCGTTCTACCATTCCTAGACCGGCAAGGGAACTTGCTGTTCCAACAGGACAATGCACGTCCACATGTATCCCGTGCCACCCAACGTGCTCTAGAAGGTGTAAGTCAACTACCCTGGCCAGCAAGATCTCCGGATCTGTCCCCCATTGAGCATGTTTGGGACTGGATGAAGCGTCGTCTCACGCGGTCTGCACGTCCAGCACGAACGCTGGTCCAATTGAGGCGCCAGGTGGAAATGGCATGGCAAGCCGTTCCACAGGACTACATCCAGCTTCTCTACGATCGTCTCCATGGGAGAATAGCAGCCTGCATTGCTGCGAAAGGTGGATATACACTGTACTAGTGCCGACATTGTGCATGCTCTGTTGCCTGTGTCTATGTGCCTGTGGTTCTGTCAGTGTGATCATGTGATGTATCTGACCCCAGGAATGTGTCAATAAAGTTTCCCCTTCCTGGGACAATGAATTCACGGTGTTCTTATTTCAATTTCCAGGAGTGTATTTCGACAACGCTACATAAGTCCCGGTGGGGAGCCCTTAAACATCCTCCGTACGGCCCCGATCTCTCTCCATGCGATTTCCTTATTTTTAGAGCCCTGAAGGAAGATATTCGTGGCTGTCGATTCGCTTCGGATGAATAGGTTCACGCTTGGGTACAATCATGGTTCCGTATGCAGCGGCAAACATCTTTCCATGAAGGCATTGACTATCTTGTCCCACAACGGGATAAATGTATTAACGGTTATGGCAATTGCTTTTGAAATAACAAACAGTTTACTTTCTTTTTTCCCTTCTATTTCGGTTTCATTTGACTGCCCCTTATATGTCATGTCGAATAATGAGGAAACAGAACATTGCACTGCCACTACATCGGTGTGTCGATTCTGTGTTTTACAAATCCATTCCATTTTGGCTTCGTTCTTTGACTTCGTTTGTCGGTCGAACGACATGTAGCCAAGTGTGGCTAGTATCTGTTTTAATCTGCACTTTTCTCTCGTTCTTCTGCTTTTGTAAAAATATCGGATCACCCCATCAGCCTAACGCGACAGTTCCGTATAAGAACAAAAACTTCTGCATAAGACAGCAACCGGCTTCCTGTTGCAAACAGATAAATTCTCCGAAAATAGTTATCGGGTTTTGAAGAACGAAACGCAGTTCAGTCGTTTGTTTTAGAACTACTGTACGATACTAGCAGCAGAAATTGCTACAGCTCAGTTTCAAAAAGTGAAATTGATATCAATATCTCTACGATTAATATATCGAAGGAAAGAGACTATACGTCATTTAGTGAGGACCTTTTTATAATGAGTTTAGATGGAAACTGCATTACGAGATCTTAAAAGATTGAAGGATGCCTGAGGTGAACAGCTTACGTGAATCACAGTGTGTACAAGCCAGTGTGCAGCTCGTGGCATAGACCACTTCATATCAGTATTAACTACTTTCTGTGCTATTCCATTCGCGCAATAAGCGAGGGAAAAATGGCAGTCTAAATGCCTTCGCACGCGCCCTGGTCCCTCTTGTCTTGTTATGTTCCCGACGACAAATATTCAATGGTGGGAGCACAACTGCTCCACCGAGCCTCTGTTCTCTAAAATTCTCTATTTATCCATCACCTTTCTTCAGTTTCCATTTAAGTTCTAACAGCATATGTTACACTTTAGTATAGACTATAGCGACTTGTTACGATCATAGCAGCGTCTGTTTGAATATATTAGGTGTCCACTTCCTTCACTTTATCAACAGATTTTAAAATATCTTGATACATCTGCCTTGCCCTGTGATGCTTCAAATCATCCTCTGCCTCTCCTATCATATTGCAGTAGTAATCCCTTTTCTCTTGTCTTAGGGTGCGTTTTGTTTGCTGGAGGATTTTTTTGCATCTTTCCTTAGGTGTCATATTGTTCCTTTCTTGAATCCATGCTTTCCTCGAATTTCTTTTCTCCAGCACTTTTTCTTGTGACTTTACGTGGTATGTGTCACAAGTCCACTCCTAGAGGTTCTAACATCTTTAGTACTACACACATCAAAAAAGTTTCGCATCACCTCGGTTCCGAGAGTTACGGAACCTGTACAGAAAATTGGAACAGAGATCAATATAAACATCATTTCCGCCATTTTTATTGCTCATGTTGAACCACCATACAGTGAGACCTTCAGAGGTGGTGGTCCAGATTGCTGTACACACCGGTACCTCTAATACCCAGTAGCACGTCTTCTTGCATTGATGCATGCCTGTATTCGTCGTGGCATACTATCCACAAGTTCATCAACGCATTGTTGGTCCAGATTGTCCCACTCCTCAACGGCGATTCGACATAGATCCCTCAGAGTGGTTGGTGGGTCACGTCGTCCATAAACAGCCCGCTTCAATCTCTCCCAAGCGTGTTCGATAGGGTTCCTGTCTGGAGAACATGCTGGCCACTCTACTCGAGCGATGTCGTTATCATGAAGGAAGTCATTCACAAGATGTTCACGATGGGGGCGCGAATTGTCATCCATGAAGACGTATGCCTCGCCAATATGCTGCCGATATGGTTGCACTATCGGTGGGAGGATGGCATTCACGTATCGTACAGCCGTTACAGGGCCTTCCATGACCACCAGCGGCGTACGTCGGCCCCACATAATGCCACCCCAAAACAGCAGGGAACCTCTACCTAGCTGCACTCGCTGGACAGTGTGTCTAAGGTGTTCAGACTGACCGGGTTGCCTCCAAACACGTCTCCGACGATTGTCTAGTTGAAAGTATATGCGACACTCATCGGTGCAAGCGGACATCCACTGCAGTAGCAGCCCTTGGGCGGCCTGAGCGTGGCATGTCACCGACTGTTCCTGTCTCTCTGTATCTCCTCCATGTACGAACAACATCGCTTTGGTTCACTCCGAGACGCTTGGACACTTTTCTTGTTGAGAGCCCTTCCTGGCACAAAGTAACAATGCGGACGCGTTCGAACCGCGCTAATGACCGTCTAGGCATGGTTGAACTACAGAAAACACGAGCCGTGTATCTTCTTCCTGATGGAATGACTGGAACTGATGGGCTCTCGGACCCCCTCCGTCTAATAGGCGCTGTTCGTGCATGGTTGTTTACATCTTTGGGCGGGTTTAGTGACATCTCTGAACAGTCAAACGGACTGTGTCTCTGATACAGTATCCAAAGTCAACGTCTATCTTCAGGAGTTCTGGGAACCGGGGTGATGGAAAACTCTTTTTGACGTGTGTATTTTGGAATCTTTTTTGGATAGCTGCATGATCAATCTGATATACTACTTGTCCATCTTGTGATATCCATGTCCCTAAATGAATGTGTTTGTGTTTAAATTTTGGGCTGCTTGGGGTGAGATCATCTGTCATTGCAAAGTTTATAAGTGAATCCCATTATCTGAACTTCTTTCGTGTAACCTAAAATTGCCACTGGTTGGTCTGTAAATTTCTTTGTGTCCTATTTTGACATTAAATCCTCCAAACACTACATTGACACTAAGCCCACTCATTGAGTTTTACGTGTGATGCAGTTGACTGTAGAATTCTTCTTTCATGTCGTCATCTTTACCTTCTGTTGGTATACGTGCACTTAGGAATACAGTGTGTAACCACTGTGACTGAATTGTAGTGTATGGTATTTGATTATTAACAAGTTCGAATTCCTTCATTGAGTCATTTTTTGATTTATGAATGTAGAATCCGGTTCCAAATTCATGACGTTGAGTGCAATCTCGACACTTTATTGACTCGTCTCCAGTTTTCAGTGACCCCTTTCCTTGCCATCTTACTTGTCGGAGAGCTACCAGTTGTACTCTCTATTTTCCTAATTCGTTTGTTAGTGTTGGCACACTTCCAACGTGGTATAGACTTCCGATATTCTAAGCACCAAAAGATAAATCCTTGTAGCTTTGCCAACTTTTGTTCCAGTAAATTCTGTACTTTTTCCGAGGCCTGCGGTGAGTATGCTGATCACTCAGTACTTTACAGAAGTGGGTTGGCAGCCCTCTGCAGAACCTCTGGGAGAGTTGCCTTCACCATGGCTTGCCTAGCATCTGCCCGTGCTAGTTTTGGTTCTCAATGGGTATTTTGCCCAGGACCCTCAATATGTGGACAATATACCGCTATCCGCCATCTAAGGAGGCGCCCAATGGGGTACTAGCGAACCCCAGACCGTCATGCCAATTTAAGAACAACTCCAGACACAGTGGCAGTACTTTATAATTGGTCGCACTAGCGTCTTTTCTGTGATTTCCTTTATAGATGTCTTATGCTTACTCAGAATCCTTCCAACACACCTACCTCTTCCACTTACCTTCCCTAATACGGATGTTACTTGTCTGTCTCACATCATATCTGTTCTTAACGAAAGCCCCAAATATTCAAACGACGTGGCGTGTCCAAGACGTTCATCACCATTTCAAGCGCATACATCGGTTTCTATCTTTCTATTAAGGGCATTTTCTTGCATTACTCCTAAGTTAAAGACTTCTGATAGCGGTAGTCTCCTTGAGCTTGCTGCCGGATCCTACAATCTACACGACTCGATATTTCGGCGATCCACCTTCCCGCCATCTTCAGGAGGAACGTTGTTCCTGAGTCCCGCTGAAAATAAGGAGAACGTCGGTCTATACTCGTGTAGGTGCCCGTACAACTTGTCTACTGTATGGGAGCCCATATAGGACGACGGTTTCCAGCTTTGGCTTAAGTTTTCAGAAGGACTCTACAGCGTTTCTCCTGAAGATTACGGACAGATGGATAGCCGAAACATCGAGTCATGTTGATTTTACGGTCTGGCAGCAAACCGGACGGTTTATCAAGAATTATTACACCGGGAAAGCCTACGCTGTAGTAGTGCTTGTAGTCTTTACAGGAAGTGGAATGTTGTCCACGTCTTTTTTGGATTTTCTGAAGTTCAGTGATACTTTGCTGTAGGCAGCTGCATCGTTAGCGAATAATCCTACAGGGCTGCTAACCTTTCTGATAATTCGCTTGTGTGTATTCAGTACATCAGCAGCACTATTACGCTTTCTTGAGGCATGCCTACATTTGTTCTGTGGAACATTTGCCGCCACTTTGACGTACCGGCTACACCTTACACAAATACTTTCAGAAAAGGCCTCCTTTCAGTTAAATTGTATTCACTGGTGACATATTTCACATTTTAAGGAAAGTTTTTCTTGCTATTGGAAATCTACGTATTCTCTTTATTTCTTCGATGGCCAGTTTCCTGCCCCAGTATCGATACTTCTCTACTGCTTTCATAGCCTCATCGTAATCTAATTCATTCAGCGTCACCTGATATAGTTCCATTAGTCACCATTGCTCTTGTTTTACTGCTAAAGATGTCCATCTTATTACCTTTTCTCCACTCAGTTCAACTGATGTTCCGAGTCTTTTGCTGTCTCTGAAAGAATTATAGTATCTTGTGTAATGAATGAGACGAAAAGATATGCTCAGTCTAGACACAACCAGTGAGTCACGTCGTGAAACGTAGGCTGTTATCTGTAACGCTTCCGAGCCATTCTCGTACAGACTACATAATTCTTCTGAGAACTGAGCTGTCCTTTGGACTTTTCCGTTCAGTGACTAAATGCCCAGAAAATGATTCTCCTTAAAAACTTCACACTCTGCCAAGTCACTATCTCGACCAGTCTTTTTCACATTTCAAGATAGGCATTTGCTCGAGAATACAAGAGTTACCCTGTGCGTTTCTCTGTCCGTATGTAGAGCCTAATCTCAGTAAATACTCTACAGATCTGATACGGTTTCCACTAATAGAGAGCCTGATTCACGAGGAACGTTTGTGTATATAATCTATAATAACGGTAATGGAGAGCGTGCAGTATTATTATTGTTAACTTAATTTCATTCACCATATTAGATGATTCAGGAAAGTCTGAAATTGTGTCATTCATGATTTAAATAATGAAACCTGTTAAAGCTACTTATTTTTATGCTTAGCGCAAAGCGACGCAAGAGAGACAGAAAACCACACATGCAAACATTTTCATGTAAACACATGCACAAATACATTTAAAAATCAGAATAAATTCTCGAAACGCGTTGTGCTACGCGTAAAAAAATATACTTATTTTTTTATGCTTAGCACAACGCGTTTTGAGAATTTATTCTGATTTTCAAGTGCATTTGTGCACATCAGAATAAATTCTGATTTTCAAGTGCATTTGTGCATTTGTTTTCATGAATATGTTTGCATGTGTGGGTTTCTGTCTCTCTTGCGTCGCTTTGTGCTAAGTATAAAAATGAGTAACTTTTGCAGAGTTCATTATTTAAATCATGAATGACACAGTTTCAGACTTTCCTGAATCATCTAATATGGTGAATGAAATTAAGTTAACAATAATAATACTATACACTTTCCATTACCGTTATTATAGTGCAGTTTTCATTATTTAAATCGTGAGTATTGTTATCTGATCTATATTTAACTAGCTTTCAGAGTGACATATCGTGACAGTGTTGGGAGTTACAAACTGATCAATTACCCATAGATGATACTTGGTGGGAAAAACCATTAAATTAAGTAGGCATCACAACTCTAGAGAGCATCAAAGTTTGGCTCTATCTATACATCTACATATCCATACCTTCATACATATAACCAGAATGATGAAAAAAGTTCCTATTATAGGAAAAAAAGGCGAATATGTCATGTGCAGAGTTAGGCTATAATGGCTCTGAGCACTATGGGACTGAACTTCTGAGGTCATCAGTCCCCTAGAACTTAGAACTACTTAAACCTAACTAACCTGAGGACATCACACAACACCCAGTCATCACGAGGCAGAGAAAATCCCTGACCCCGCCGGAAATCGAACCCGGGAACCCGGGCGCGGGAAGCGAGAACGCTACCGCACGACCACGTTGTCATCACTCAGGTGTTGTTTAGATGGTAATCGCTCGACGCAAGGTCAGGACCGTGGGGTGGGTGGTCTAAAATTTCCCAGCCAAAACTGTCTAATAAATCCCGGGTCTGGCCTGTAGTGTGAGGGCTTGCATTGTCATGGAGAAGGACTATTCCCTTTGTCAGCATGCCGCGTCTTTTGTTTTGAATCGCTCTGCGTAGCTTTCTCAGGGTTTGGCAGTATGCTTCTGCACTGATAGTGGTTCCTTGTTGCATGAAGTCGACCAACAAAACACCATGCCTATCCCAAAACACCGACGCCATGATTTTGCGCTGGGACAGAGTCTGTTTGGCCTTCACCATTACAGGTTAGTGTGTGTGTATCCATTGCTCTCTGTTGCTTCGATACGGGCGTGATATGCAAAACCCATCTTTCGTCTCCAGTTAGAGCTGACTCAAGAAGCCATCACCTTCTTCGTGATAACGAATCAAGAACTGCATCGAACACTCAAATCTTTGGTTTTTGTGGTTCTCTGTTAGGAGTTGCGGGATCCAACGGGAGCACAGTTTCCTAAACTTTAGGTGTTCAGAAACAAACACGTCAGGAAATTCGTTTGAGAGAACTGTAATTGTGCTGTTCTCACCAATCCTCGCTTCAACTGAAACCACCAAATCGTCTGCACCGCGCCCGGGTTCCCGGGTTCGATTCCCGGCTGAGTCAGAGATTTTCTCTGCCTCGTGATGACTGGGTGTTGTGTGATGTCCTTAGGTTAGTTAGGTTTAAATAGTTCTGAGTTCTAGGGGACTGATGACCATAGATGTTAAGTCCCATAGTGCTCAGAGCCATTTGAAATCGTCTGCAATCAAAGAGAGGCTACCGGAGCGGTCCTCATCATGGACGTTGTCACGGAGGTTTTTGAATTCTTGTACCCACTTCCGCAATTTGCTTTCACTCATAACAATATCACCGTACACTTCGCAAATCTGTCGATGAATTTCTGCAGCAGACAGGTTGCTTGCTGACAAAAATCGTATCACTGAGCGAACCTCGCTTGCGGCGGGCGAGATGGTAGTCTTAAACATTTTGAAAGCACAGAACAGAACCGTGAAGGTTAGCTACAGAGTTGAAACAGAGCACAGTTGTTCCTGAGGCATGCCGGTACACGACGCTCGCTTTCTTTGCGGTATGCGCGCGAACTAATAGTGTCTATAACAAAACGGAACTTACTTAAAAAACACGCCTCGTAATATATGTAAATGGTTTATATTACGAAGATAAACTTACGATACAACCATATTACATAGATAAACTTATCAAAAAGCATACTGTATAGCAAGCTGAACTATTCACTCGACAAATAATAAACTATTGAAAAGCATACATATTGTTATTATTCTTTATCTAAAAATTCTTGTCATTGTTTAAAGTATGCAATAAGAAAAATAGAAAATTAAGAAACCGGTGCTAGAAGAACTCTTGTCAATGATTTTGGCGCGAAATGTTGCAACAACCAATCCGGATTAAGTATGAGGATGATTGATTGAAATAAGCAGAACAACTGCAAAACAATGTATACACGATAAAATACTATCAAACCCTCGATCCTGTACAAAAATTGATGAATTTAAGCTTGTTGTGTCCAAAAATAAATTTTCTACAAGACAGCATATTAGTTTTTAAAGAAAAAGCAGCCAAACATTTTCATTTGGTTGGAAATAAGGTGATCTTTTTCCTGAAAATTATTTTTGTAGCAGTTTTCGGGTTAGTTTAATTTTCTGCGTAGCCATCGATAATGCTTTAAATGCTCGATCAAACAGTATATCATTTGAAGCCACTGGTCATCGTACAAACAAAGAAACAATACTTAACTGTAGTAACCGCTTTTTTAATTAAATCCAAATGCAGCGCTTAAAATGCAACGCATTTCTACGATACAAAATTTCATGCGCAAGTGCGTCATTTTTGGCAAGTAAAATCCGAGCAATGAAAGATTTTTGCAAACGTCTCTTTTTTTATTATCATAAGTATCACTTGAAATCGTGTCAGCACCTGCGATCCGTGTAAAACCGGATTTTACGCCCGTTTGGTATGGAACTGTAAACCGCTATATCGAGCTTCAGAAACCTCCCAAGAAAAACATATTTTTTAGCAAGTAAACTCCTAAAAATGCTCATACAAATGGTGCCATTAGCTGAGCATTAAATTCACCCCAAAATATCTTTTGCAAAAGGAATTAATTGGTTCATAAAATTTGCCTGGATACCAGCTCCGGTTCGCCGTTCAAACATTGCTCGTAACATACACTTCTGGCCATTAAAATTGCTACACCACAAAGATGAAGTGCTACAGACGCGAAATGTAACTGACAGGAGGAAGATGCTGTGATATGCAAATGATTAGCTTTTCAGAGCATTCACACAAGGTTGGCGCAGGTGGCGACACCTACAACGTGCTGACATGAGGAAAGTTTCCGACCGATTTCTCATAAACAGCAGTTAACCGGCGTTTCCTGGTGAAACGTTGTTGTGATGCCTCGTGTAAGGAGGAAAAATGCGTACCGTCACGTTTTCGACTTTGATAAAGGTCGGATTGTGGCCCATCGCGATTGCGGTTTATCGTATCGCGACATTGCTGCTCGCGTTGGTCGAGATCCAATGACTGTTAGCAGAATATGGAATTGGTGGGTTCAGGAGGGTAATATGGAACACCGTGCTGGATCCCAACAGCCTCGTATCACTAGCAGTCGAGATGACAGGCATCTTATCCATATGGCTGTAACGGATCGTGCAGCCACGTCTAGATCCCTGAGTCAACAGATGGGGACGTCTGCAAGATAACAACCATCTGTACGAACAGTTCGACGACGTTTGCAGCAGCATGGAATATCAGATCGGAGACCGTTGCTGCAGTTACCATTGACGCTGCATCACAGGCAGGAGCGCCTGCGAAAGTGTACTCGACGACGATCCTGGGTGTACGAATGGCAAAACGTCATTATTTCGGATGAATCCAGGTTCTGTTTACAGCATCATGATGGTCGTATCCGTGTGTGGCGACATTGCGGTGAACGCACATTGGAAGCGTGTATTCGTCATCGCCATACAGGAGTATCACCTGGCATGATGGTATGGGGTGCCATTGGTTACACATCTCGGTCACCTCTTGTTCGCATTCACGGCACTTTGAACAGTGAGCATTACATTTCAGATATGTTACGACCCGTAGCTCTACCCTTCATTCGATCCCTGCGAAACCCTGCATTTCAGCAGGATAATGCACGACTGCACTTTCGGAATATAGAAAATGTTCGACTGCTGCCCTGGTCAGCACATTCTCCAGATCTCTCACCAACTGAAAACGTCTGGTCAATGGTGGCCGAGCAACTGGCTCGTCACAATACGCCAGTCACTACTCTTGATGAACTCTAGTATCGTGTTGAAGCTGTGTGGGCAGCTGTACCTGTACACGCCATCCGAGCTCTGTTTGACTCAATGCCCAGGCGTATCAAGGCCGTTATTACGGCCAGAGGTGGTTGTTCAGGGTACTGATTTCTCAGGATCTATGCACCCAAATAGCGTGAAAATGTAATCACATGTTAGTTCTAGTATAATATATTTGTCCAGTGAATACCCGTTTATCATCTGCATTTCTTCTTGGTGTAGCAATTTTAATGGCCAGTAGTGTAGTTACAGTAAGAGAGATATTCGTGTCGCTATACAAATGGCTGCTGGTTCAGGCTAAATCAAAAACTTTTCACCCCATGTTCCTAGTTCAAACAGAAACCGAGGGCCAAGACCCCCTCAAACCGTGATTCTGTGCGCAGCTTTTTCTTCATATTTGTCACAGCACTTCCCTACTTTACGGATACACAAATTACATACCGAAGCTACGGTTTTCTGCCTAGACAAATATGCATATTAGACAGTATTTACACTACTGGCCATTAAAATTGCTACACCAAGAAGAAATTCAGATGGTAAACGGGTATTCATTGCACAAATATATTATACTAGAACTCACATGTGATTACATTTTCACGCAATTTGGGTGCATAGATCCTGAGAAATCAGTACCCAGAATAACCACCTCTGGCCGTAACAGCGGACTTGATACGCCTGGGCATTGAGTCAAACAGAGCTTGGATGGCGTGTACAGGTACAGCTGCTCATGCACCTCCAACACGATACCACAGTTCATCAAGAGTAGTGACTGGCGTATTGTGACGAGCCAGTTGCTCGACCACCATTGACCAGACGTTTTCAGTTGGTGAGAGATCTGGACAATGTGCTGGCCAGGGCAGCAGTCGAACATTTTCCGTATCCAGAAAGGCCCGTACAGGACCTGCAACATGCGGTCGTGCATTTTCCTGTTGAAATACAGCGTTTCGCAGGGATCGAATGAAGGGTAGAGCCACGGATCGCAACACATCTGAACTGTAGCGTCCACTGTTCAAAGTGCCGTCAATGCGAACAAGAGGTAACCGAGACATGTAACCAATGGCACACCATACCATCACGCCGGGTTATACGCCAGTATGGCGATGACGAATACACGCTTCCAATGTGCGTTCACCGCGATGTCGCCAAACACGGATGCGAGCATCATGATGCTGTAAACAGAACCTGGATTCATCCAAAAAATGACGTTTTGCCATTCGTGCAGCCAGGTTCGTCGTTGAGTACACCATCGCTCACGCTCCTGTCTGTGATGCAGCGTCAAGGGTAACCGCAGCAATGGTCTCCGAGCTGATTGTCCATTCTGGTGCAAACGTCGTCGAACTGTTCGTGCAGATGGTTGTTGTCTTGCAAACGTCCCAATCTGTTGACTCAGGAATAGAGACGTGGCTGCACGATCCGTTACAGCCATGTGGATAAGATGCCTGTCATCTCGACTGCTAGTGATACGAGGCCGTTGGGATCCAGCACGGCGTTCCGTATTACCCTCCTGAACCCCCGATTCCATATTCTGCTAAGAGTCATTGGATCTCGACCAACGCGAGCAGCAATGTCGCGATACGATAAACCGCAATCGCGATAGGCTACAATCCGACCTCTATCAAAGTCGGAAACTTGATGGTATGTATTTCTCCTCCTTACACGAGGCATCACAACAACGTTTAACCAGGCAACGCCAGTCAACTGTTGTTTGTGTATGACACATCGGTTGGAAACTTTCCTCATGTCAGCACGTTGTAGGTGTCGGCACCGGCGTTAACCTTGTGTGAACGCTCTGAAAAGCTAATCATTTGCATATCACAGCATCTTCTTCCTGTCGGTTAAATTTCGCTTGTGTAGCACGTCGTCTTCGTGGTGTAGCAATTTTAATGGCCAGTAGTGTAGAAGGTAGTAAACGGCGCCTCTTTATCCTTTGAGTATTTTTTCTTCCTCAGAGCAGTTAATCGAAAATTAACCGACAAGAAAGTGTGACAAGACTTGTGCAAACACTTCCTGTTAACTTTCGATGCAAGTCGATGGTCTGCTTCAAGCGAGTCTCGGAGAGAAGTCGACTGGCTGTGGTGGGTGCCCGCCTCTTTCCTTCGTGTAAATCAGCCACCAAACACTTAGCGATTGGGTCAGTGACGTCAGTTATCGGTTGACAGCTCCGAATGTAGAGTTCAGAAATTTTGATCATGCTGCAGAATGCCCATGCACGGAAACAGGGGATTGTGGTAAACTCAAGTTAACATTTTCTCGCCTCGCTTATTATTGTTACAGCAATTGATTTTGTACTTTTATGTGTTCTTGATCTTCATTTTTTTGCTTTATTCATTCTCATGACTCATTGCGAATGTTACACGAGGACCTGATATTTTTTCCTATTAGTGTTCTTCCACAAGACAGGCCAAATATCTCAAAGGAAAAAGTGAATTAGGTTTCATAACACCTGCACAGTGACAAAGCCTGCGCTGTGTATAAATGAGAAAGTAAATAGATTTATTTGCTTATTCATCCAGGGAGCTTATCAGAATGATACAGGACTTTTGATCATAATACAATGAAAATACATAACTCAAATATACATGCACATGGAATATATAAGTATGCACAGGTGACAGACTGTGGCCTTGCTGAAGGAACCACCCCAGACTTTCCTAAATCAAGATGGCTCGACAGACAAACATTAGGTCAATGCACTAAAAACAGCACTGCCTCAATTGAGTGTTCCCTATTGTACAATATTATTTTCACACAACATGCACAAGGTAAACTATAATATAAACCATATTTTGCATCACTGCACACGCTATGGACACCCGCTAGAGATTCCAGAACCACGGACATCCTGCTATGTCCCTGCACTCCCTTCAGTCTGTTCAGAAAACTGACTCAGGTCCGTACACATGCTATTACGCGCTATTCACATGTCCATGTCCTCCCTCCAGTCCATGTGGATAACTGAGACAGAATAATGAGTGAGATTTTGAGCGCAGGAGAATGACAAAATACACTATGTAATCAAAAGCATCCCGACACTGGATGAAAATGACTTACAAGTTCGTGGCGCCCTCCATCGGTAATACTGGAATTCAATGTGGTGTTGGCCCACCCTTAGCCTTCATGACAGCTTCCACTCTTGCAAGCATACGTTGAATGATGTGCTGCAAGGTTTCTTGGGGAATGGCAGCCCATTTTTCACGGAGTGCTGCACTAAGGAGAGGTATCGATGTCGGCCGGTGAGGCCTGGCACGAAGTCGGCGTTCCAAAACAAAGCTGTTCTCTAGGCTTCAGGTCAGGACTATGTGCAGGCCAGTCCATTACAGGGGTGTTGTTGTCGTGTAACCACTCCGGCACAGGCCGTGCATTAAGAACAGGTGCTCGATGGTGTTGAAAGATGCAATCGCCATCCCCATATTGCTCTTCAAAAGTGGGAAGCAAGAAGATGCTTAAAACGTCAATGTAGGTCTATGCTGTGATATTGCCACGCAAAACAACAAGGGGAGCAAGCTTCCTCCATGAAAAACACGACCACACCATAACACCACCAACTCCGAATTTTACTGTCGGCATTACACACGCTGGCAGATGACGTTCACAGGGCATTCGCCCTACCCACACCCTGCCATCGGATCTCCACATTGTGTACCGTGATTCGTCACTCCACACAACGTTTTACCACCGTTCAATCGTCCAATGTTTACGCTCCTTACCCTGAGCGAGGCGTCGTTTGGCATTTACCGGCGTGATGTGTGGCTTATGAGCAATCGCTCGACCATGAAATCCAAGTTTTCTCACCTCCCACCTAACAGTCAAAGTACTTGCAGTGGATCCTGATGCAGTTTGGAATTCCTGTGTGATGGTCTGGATAGATGTCTGTCTATTACACGTCACGATCCTCTTCAACTGTCGGCGGTCTCTGTCGGTCAACAGACGAGGTCGACCTGTACGCTTTTGTGCTGTACGTGTCCCTTCACGTTTCCACTTCACTATCACATCCGAAACAGTGGACCTAGGGGTGTTGAGGAGTGCGGAAATCTCGCATACAGACGTATGACAAGTGACACCCAATCATCTGACGAAATCGGTGAGTTCCGCGGAGCGCCCCATTCTGCTCCCTCACGATGTCTAATGACTACTGAGGTCGCTGATGTGGAACACCTGCAGTAGGCAGCAGCACAATGCACCTAATATGAAAAACGTATGCTTTTGGGGATATCCGGATACTTTGATCACACAGTGTATTACTGTTAGTCGCTATAACTCTTGGCACATGAATTGTCCGGGATCAGGCTTCTTAATTTAGATACTGTTCAAATGGTTCAAATGGCTCTGAGCACTATGGGACTTAACTACTGAGGTCATCAGTCCCCTAGAACTTAGAACTACTTAAACCTAACTAACCTAAGGACATCACACACATCCATGCCCGAGGCAGGATTCGAACCTGCGACCGTAGCGGTTACGCGGTTCCAAACTGACGCGCTTAGAACCGCACGGCCACACCGGCCGGCTAGATACTGTACTTATACATTTGTACATCATGCATATTTCTTTGTACGACTGTTTCGTAATTTCAAAGGTGTTTTCACTAAGACATGGAAATGAAATTATGCCGATACCTCGCTACAGATGCAGTTTATTTAACAAATATGAGATCGATTGCAAAATACAAAATCTTAAGGCTCTAGTTACACTATTACAAATGGTATATGCGTTCACCAGCTGCAGCACAAGCGACATCTAGACGATAGCTAAATTTTTCATAAACTTTACAAAATTCTTTTGCAGAATTTATGGTCGTTGTTGTTCTGATCTTCACTTCTTTTGCGTCGCGAGGTAAAGAGGAAATGAACACATTTTCCTTCACATACCCCCAAAAGAAGAAAATCGGATGACGTCATGTCTGACGATATTAGAGGCCAAGAATGCAGGGCAGTGTCTTGGGATACCGTGCGCCCTATCCAGTGTTGAGCTATCTTCAAATGTTTCAACATCTGCTTTCTCCACATCTTTAGGAGGACATCATTTCCCAACAGGATGGGGCTTCACCAAACTAGCACAACAACGTACGTCAGTTTCTCAATGTATATGTAAAGGAAAGTGTGTACATCTTCCCTTTATGTCTTAACATTGAAGAAGTGAGGGGCAGAATAACTTCCGCCATAACTTCTGTGAAAGCAGATACATTGTGTAGAGTGTATGACGAATTAGCTACGGTGTAGACGTTGTTCATGATGCTGCTGATGGACACATACAGCAATTGTAATAGAATAGCTGAAACTTAAAGATTTTGTAAGTACTTTGCAATCCAGGCCATATTTGCAGTATGTTCTCATCAATAAATATGGGGTTTTGAAATCAGGTCATTCTTTTAAAACATCCTGTATAATTAACTTCTACACTCCTGGAAATGAAAAAAAGAACACATTGACACCGGTGTGTCAGACCCACCATACTTGCTCCGGACACTGCGAGAGGGCTGTACAAGCAATGATCACACGCACGGCACAGCAGACACACCAGGAACCGCGGTGTTGGCCGTCGAATGGCGCTAGCTGCGCAGCATTTGTGCACCGCCGCCGTCAGTGTCAGCCAGTTTGCCGTAGCATACGGAGCTCCATCGCAGTCTTTAACACTGGTAGCATGCCGCGACAGCGTGGACGTGAACCGTATGTGCAGTTGACGGACTTTGAGCGAGGGCGTATAGTGGGCATGCGGGAGGCCGGGTGGACGTACCGCCGAATTGCTCAACACGTGGGGCGTGAGGTCTCCACAGTACATCGATGTTGTCGCCAGTGGTCGGCGGAAGGTGCACGTGCCCGTCGACCTGGGACCGGACCGCAGCGACGCACGGATGCACGCCAAGACCGTAGGATCCTACGCAGTGCCGTAGGGGACCGCACCGCCACTTCCCAGCAAATTAGGGACACTGTTGCTCCTGGGGTATCGGCGAGGACCATTCGCAACCGTCTCCATGAAGCTGGGCTACGGTCCCGCACACCGTTAGGCCGTCTTCCGCTCACGCCCCAACATCGTGCAGCCCGCCTCCAGTGGTGTCGCGACAGGCGTGAATGGAGGGACGAATGGAGACGTGTCGTCTTCAGCGATGAGAGTCGCTTCTGCCTTGGTGCCAATGATGGTCGTATGCGTGTTTGGCGCCGTGCAGGTGAGCGCCACAATCAGGACTGCATACGACCGAGGCACGCAGGGCCAACACCCGGCATCATGGTGTGGGGAGCGATCTCCTACACTGGCCGTACACCACTGGTGATCGTCGAGGGGACACTGAATAGTGCACGGTACATCCAAACCGTCATCGAACCCATCGTTCTACCATTCCTAGACCGGCAAGGGAACTTGCTGTTCCAACAGGACAATGCACGTCCGCATGTATCCCGTGCCACCCAACGTGCTCTAGAAGGTGTAAGTCAACCACCCTGGCCAGCAAGATCTCCGGATCTGTCCCCCATTGAGCATGTTTGGGACTGGATGAAGCGTCGTCTCACGCGGTCTGCACGTCCAGCACGAACGCTGGTCCAACTGAGGCGCCAGGTGGAAATGGCATGGCAAGCCGTTCCACAGGACTACATCCAGCATCTCTACGATCGTCTCCATGGGAGAATAGCAGCCTGCATTGCTGCGAAAGGTGGATATACACTGTACTAGTGCCGACATTGTGCATGCTCTGTTGCCTGTGTCTATGTGCCTGTGGTTCTGTCAGTGTGATCATGTGATGTATCTGACCCCAGGAATGTGTCAATAAAGTTTCCCCTTCCTGGGACAATGAATTCACGGTGTTCTTATTTCAATTTCCAGGAGTGTATTACAGGGCTGGCTGCAGGCGAAGGTCAGACAAGTGTACGAAGGTACAAACTATCTCTGGAGCAAATAATTGTATATGTTTTGAAATGTTTGAACGGCATTTTGCGTATTGTCTCAGTTTTCAGCAGTACCGTATGATCTTCGTCAAAAACACCCACTATGAATATTGCTTTGGACGTTGATAAACCCTTTCGTCGTTGCCAATTTCTTAATTATATTACTATATTTCGACTTTCTGTAAGAAGGGCAGTCCCTCGTAACCTCATGCTCACGATTCGGGAAACAAACAGCTCTGGAGGCATCTGCCACAACACATGCAATTTGTAAACGAAGAAATGACCACTCACGATGGGTGATACTCGGTACAGGAATGACTTGCTAATGGCGGTACAGGAGACCCACTTTTCACAAGTAGACTATTGAAAAAAGAGAGCCACTTGTGTAAAAGTGGTTTTCAAATATGTTAGCAGCGCGCAGTTAGTGGTCTCAGCGTAGGGTAGGTGACGAACTGCAACTGCCGGGGGTGTTCCAGCCAGGTAACCTAGCACTCGGTGGTTCTCATGTGATACATAGGCAAAATATTCCACTTGCGCCATAAAAAATATTTTCCAACTCTAGACTCTCATGAATCTATTATTACAACGGTTGGAAAATTTAGAAATTGGTGGTAAGGTCATATGGGACCTAACTGCTGAGGTCATCGGTACTTAAGCCTACACACTACTTAAGCTAACGTGAACCAACTTACGCTACAGACAACACACACTTCCATGCCTGAGGGAAGATTCGAACCTCTGACAGGGGAGCAGCACGGACCGTGACAAGGCGACCTACACCGCGCGGCTACAATGGTTGATCCACATTTCTAGAGGAGGTCAAAATAAACTGTTTCAAAACTACTGTAAAAACATTGAATATTCCACTGTATCATCTCAAAAGTGCAGTGTGGTTTAAACATTGACAGACTGATCAGAAAATTGATTTTACTTTATTTTGACTTATGTTTCACTCATCCATGTCGTTGTTGTTTTAAACATCTCTGTGATATGCAGTAGATATCGATAAATTAGATACCGTACTAGAGACCTGTTCCGGCTTCCCAGGGGTAGTACTGTGCATCTACAGCCGGACGGCATGTCTGGCGCAGCGGTAATAAATTACATACACCAACCTTCCTCGTGAATCAGTCTATCTATCAGTGAAAACCGCATCAAAATCCCTACAGTAGTTACTGAAATCAGCCTTCCCGTACAGGCAGCAAAATGCGAAAGGGGACTTTCATTTAGTAACAACTATAGATTTATAGCTGTAGAGATAGATATGTATAGATTCTGGTCAGGCTTCGCTGCTCTCTACAGTTGCGGCGGCTGTTTATGGATTTCCCCACCAGATACCGCCTCCTCTGTAGCTGACCAGCTGGTAGCTCCCAGCATTGATACAAGATGTCACTCCAAACGCCAGTTAAATAGGAACAGATAAAAATACATATATTATACACTCACACTATAATTATCAATATATATGTATCCTAAATACGTTCTTCTCCCCCTCTCTGTCCATCCCCCCCTCCCCACTATCTCTCTCCACCACTTACTCCTCTTCCTGTCCATCCACCCCCCCCCCCTTCTCGTCTGCCCATTCCCTCTCCTACCTCTCGGGTTGCCACGCGGTCTGAGGCGCCTTGTCACAGTCAGCGCGGCTTCCCCCCGTCGGAGGTTCGAGTCCTCCCTCGGGCATAGGTGTGTGTGTTGTCCTTAGCACAAGTCAGTTTAAGTTAGATTAAGTAGTGTGTAAGCCTAGGGACCAACGACTTCAGCAATTTGGTCCCATGTACCCTACCACAAATTTCCCATACAAAAAAAAAAAAAAATAAAATAAAATAAAAAATTGACCTTGAGCACTGTTTATTGTTATCTTCTACGAAACTTTGACTGGGAGTTAAAGTCATTTAAAATGAATGAGTATATGGTTGGGCTCATTGCTATACAGTATGTGAGGGACATCTCCTGCTGCTGGATCTATGAGAATAGTAGCTTCAGTGACAGTGTTTCGCATAATTTTAATCTGGAAACAGGTTGATTTAGATTCCGTGCCAGTATTGCAGTCATAAGCCGATAAGCCCTAAATACAAGAGCATAACTGTGTATACAGTTTGTAAGTAGGCTGTTTAGGTTTTTATGTTGGTAACGCCACGTAGCGCTCTGTATGAAAATCACTGACTGTGCTGTGTGCAGTCTGTGGCTGGTTGGCATAGCTGGAATATTCGCTTGTGTAGTGTTGGGCACTTGGATGTGAACAGCGCGTAGCGTTGGGCAGTTGGAGGTGAGCCGCCAGCAGTGGTGGATGTGGAGAGAGAAATGCCATATATATATATATATATATATATATATATATATATATATATATATATATATATATATATATATATATATATACGAGATTTGAACACTATTAAGGTAAATACATTGTTTGTTCTCTATCAAAATCTTTCATTTGCTAACTACGCCTATCAAAAAAATGGTTCAAATGGCTCTGAGCACTATGGGACTTAACGTCTGAGGTCATCAGTCCCCTAGAGCTTAGAACTACTTAAACCTAACCAACCTAAGCACATCACACAAATCCATGCCCGAGGCAGGATTCGAACCTGCGACCGTAGCGTATGCCTAGTTAGTGCCTTCAGTAGTTAGAATCTTTTATTTAGCTGGCAGTATTGGAGCTCGCTGTAATGCAGTAGTTCGAGTAACGAAGATTTTTGTGAGGTAAGTGATTCATGAAAGGCATAGGTTATTGTTAATCAGGGCCATTCTTTTGTGGGGATTATTGAAAGTCAGATTGCACTGCGCTAAAAATATTGTGTGTCAGTTTAGTGATGATCGGAATAAGTAAAGAGATAAATGTCTGAGTACGTTCAGTTTTACTCAGCTGTTTTAATTATAAATGACTGTGCTGGTAAACCTCTTACGTTATTTTAGTTTCAACGGGGACGTTTCCAGTTTTTCTTCAAAACTATAAGTAAGGAGAAATAATATATGTGGGAGAAACAATGTTTACATGCGCTGTTATCGTACTTAAAACTGACTGCGACAAAGGAAACGAAACCGAACATCTTTTTTCAGCACAGCATAGCCCTTTCAGTCACGAATTTTTCCTGGAGGAAGGAAAATTTTTCTTTATGTGATAATGCTCTTAGGCGATTCTGGAATGATTTTAGATGCAAGATTTAAACGGAAATATGTACCCGTTTTCAAAACATGCTTTGCACACTTGACTTCATTTTATGAACTAATTACGAAATATTCTCTATTGTAATAAATAGTAAAATGATAATTCGCTAATTACCATGCAAAATAACAAGAACAGTATTCAATTATACAGTGGAATATAGCGAACCAACCACATTCGTGTATTCAAGTGGTCACGAGCTGCTGCGCACTGCTACACTGTCTTGCCGATAT
This sequence comes from Schistocerca nitens, assembly GCF_023898315.1. Lineage (NCBI taxonomy): Eukaryota > Metazoa > Arthropoda > Insecta > Orthoptera > Acrididae > Schistocerca > Schistocerca nitens. The sequence continues at coordinate 195,592,559 of NC_064617.1, read as the reverse complement.
TTCCGTACTGGTGCCCAACAGTTGGTAGCACTTGCACATGTTGAAAAAGTTGAACATTCCAAATGAGTACCTCAGGTTTCCAGTGGAAAAAATACTTCTGTTGCAGCTAAGACACAGTAAAAGTTAATGTACACAATTGTAGCCAGAGGGTCTGAAAGGGATAGCACAGCATTTTCTTCCTTACATTTAGTTTTAACAGAAAGCCTCGCCCCTCTTTCCCACTGGACACTCTGGGCACGTGCCCAGGGACCCGCGATCGTTAGGGACCCCCTAGATCCTGCCAATCAGCAAACGTTGACAGATATTTATAACCGAAGACCAAATTATTTCGAAAAAATCGAATGATAATGACTGACTATTGATTGTTAGCTTTGCGCAGTGCACAGTTCTGCACGGAGCGAAGAGCGACGTAAAACTAAACGTGGCCCACCGACTTAAATAAAACGACTCGACGATCGGGAATTCCCCTGTATTTGTCTCCGATGTTGTGACGTTTGTTTTGTTTGTAGTTGTTACTGACTGTGCTCTGAGGTATTCTTTGATTACATCGTCGTTTGGCTGTTTCCTTTTGTGTTAGGGACTATTTTCGATGTAAAAATAAATACTGAATTACAATATAAAATGTCGAAACGGTCATATGCTGGTAGAGCTGCAAAATGGAAAAAATCTGTACACCAGAAGAAAGTAATTAATAAGTTACCAAAATTAACAGCATATTTTGCTACTAACTACTGAAGCAACTTCTGTAAGTAGCAGTCAAATAATAAATCTTCCATATAATGAGTCGTCTAGATCATAAATTACAGGAATTTCTCAATGTTCATGTTCTACACCAATTTCCGATTTCCACCAATTTAGGAAAAAAGATTGAATCAGAAAGCGATCCTTCCTACGATGAAAGTGCAACACCTTCGTTGACTTCACCAACACTGGCAACTGTGTCAGTCGAACAACAGTTCGATAGTGATTATTCTCCTGAAAATTTTACAGAAAGAATTCGCCAAATTTTGATTCATAAGGGACCTGTATATTTTCAAAATATTCTAACTTTTCCGAGGCATCCTGAACCTACAAAGAAGGTAATAAATCAGTAACTAGGTATTTCAACAAAGCATGATTTATTTGCAAATTAAAGAACAATGAAAGTGACGAAAGAAAATGGTTGTTGTACTCACCTTCCAAAAACTCTGTATTTTATTTTTCATGCTGCTTATTTAACCCATCTTATGTAAATCCGAGTGCATGTAATGATTGAAAGCACATAAATCATATACTTTTAACACATGAAAATAGCCCAGCACATAGGCAATCTATGATGACTTACCTCCCATGAAGTAAAGTGGGTGGTAGAACAGATGCGGACTTATTATCTCAACATCAAAAAGAAGTGGATTACTAGAGAAATGTACTTAAACGAACTGTAGCTGTTGTAAAACTTTTGGCATCAAGAGGGCTTCCATTTCACGGTGACAATGAAATCCTAGGATCTCCCTACAATGGAAATTATTTGGGATATGTGGAATTATTGAGTGTATTCGATCCATTTCTTGCAGATCACATACAAAAATTTGTGAACCCTCGAAAAGGTAACACTTCTTATTTATCAGCGAATATCTGTAATGAGTTTATTGACACAATGAGAAAATAGGTCCTAAAAATTATAAATGAAGTAGCAAAATAATTTCCCATTAGGGTTGACAGTACTAGCGATCTGTCTCATTTTTACCAGCTAATTTTTGTTATTCGATACGTAAAAGACCGTGTTCCTATTGATAGGTTCGTGAAATTTATACCTACTAAAGACCACAAATCTGAACATTTAGCGGAGTAGTAGTAGTAGATATTCCTTTTATGTCATCTCGTCACTTTAGAGCTGTACCCTGGGAAACAAGGAGAGGATGTTGCTTCTTGGCCGGTATCCTCCTATAACACAAACAGCACGCATATATTAACTGGGTTCTTTACCCATAAGAGTAGAAAATTACTTAAATCAAGATAGTCGTTGTGGTACAAGCTCTTCTGCCTAGTCTACGCAAGCCTCACTGCTCGTGAAATACAAGTCCGCTATGTAGACTGCTCTGGTTGCAATGTGCTGCCTGCGACTTTCTGCAACTACGGTGACGGGGCTGTTACTGATGTCTCGGTGACTCACTTAATGACAGACTGGAACTCACTCGGCGCGGCGGGGATCTAAATACTGGCGGCCGAGATGGCTTTAGCGACACATTTCCTGCGAGTCTGTTTTTGGCCTCCATCGATCGTCTCGCAACCTCTTTGCTGCCTGGTGTGGTGGTGCCATCTTACGCCAGCACATTATTTCTTCCTCTCCGAAATACTGCACCGTTGTCATATAGTGAGCTTGCGAACGACAGTGGAGAGTGGGGCAGGGCGCTGAACATAGAGATGGGCCGAGAGCCATGACTAGAGGATGGCGTACTCCCGAACATACCCCACCATCTGGCTTGCGAGGCAACAGAAACATTCTCTGGTAAACTTCTGTCAGGACACACGTCCAGGCCTGAGGGCGTGCCCTGGGGCGATGGCGATGGCGGGTCCACGGCCATCAGGTCAGCGAGCGGGGGTGGCGGGGGAGAAGGTGCATCGTCCATCCGCTCCTCCTGGGGTGCCCTAGTGGCACTGGCGGGCAGCTGTGAAAGCCGTGCAGTCCTGTGAGGACGTGAATCTGGGGGATGAAATCCAGCAGAATCATGGGGCAAATGACATGGGCCAGTTTGGTTCTGGTGGCGCCGCTGCAAACCACTGGGACCTGCAATTAAGTATGTAATGTGCCAATGCATTCCTGGATCACGTCTCTTTCCTAGCGCCCACAGTTGCCACAAACCCTGAAAAGAACCAAGTATCCCGGAGAAAGCGATACTTGTGGACCTCTGGTGGTGGCGGATGCTGCGATGGGTGTAGCAAGTGTAACAGCCTCCAATGTCGGCGGTCGTGCAGAGGTTCCTCCATTGATGGTCCATCTCATGGGCGGGAGCGACAGGGGCCGAGTTGCAGCGCCTGTTCCCATGTGTGGGTAAAGTGAACGGCGGTCCATTGTTCGACACAAGTACACTACTGGCAATTAAAATTGCTACACCAAGAAGAAATGCAAATGATAAACGGGTATTCATTGGACAAATATATTATACTAGAACTGACATGTGATTACATTTTCACGCTATTTGGATGGGAAGATCCTGAGAAATCAGTACCCAGAACAACCACCTCTGGCCGTAATAACGGCCTTGATACGCCTGCGAATTGAGTCAGAGCTTGGATGGCGTGTACAGGTACAGCTGACCATGCAGCTTCAACACGGTACCACAGTTCATCAAGAATAGTGACTGGGGTATTGTGAGGAGCCAGGTGCTCGGCCACCATTGACTAGACGTTTTCAATTGGTGAGAGATCTACATCTACATCTACATTTATACTCCGCAAGCCACCCAACGGTGTGTGGTGGAGGGCACTTTACGCGCCACTGACATTACCTCCCTTTTCTGTTCCAGTCACGTATGGTTCGCGATCAGAACGACTGTCTGAAAACCTCCGTGTGCGCTCGAATCTCTCTAATTTTACATTCGTGATCTCCTCGGGAGGTATAAGTAGGGGGAACCAATATATTCGATACCTCATCCAGAAACGCACCCTCTCGAAACCTGGCGAGCAAGCTATACCGCGATGCAGAGCTCCTCTCTTGCAGAGTCTGCCACTTGAGTTTGCTAATCATCTCAGTAACGCTATCACACTTACCAAATAACCCTGTGACGAAACGCGCCTCTCTTCTTTGGATCTTCTCTATCTCCTCCGCCAACCCGATCTGGTACGGATCCCACACTGATGAGCAATACACAAGTATAGGTCGAACGAGTGTTTTGTAAGCTACCTCCTTTGTTGATGGACTACATTTTCTAAGGACTCTCCCAATGTATCTCAACCTGGTACCCGCCTTACCAACAATTAATTTTATATGATCATTCCACTTCACATTGTTCCGCACGCATACTCCCAGGTATTTTACAGAAGTAACTGCTACCAGTGTTTGTTCCGCTATCATATAATCATACAATAAAGGATCCCTCTTTCTATGTATTCGCAATACATTACATTTGTCTATGTTAAGGGTCAGTTTCCACTCCCTGCATCAAGTGCCTATCCGTTGCAGATCTTCCTGCAATTTGCTACAATTTTCTAATTCTGCAACTTCTCTGTATACTACAGCATCATCCGCGAAAAGCCGCATGGAACTTCCGACACTATCTACTAGATAATTTATATATATTGTGAAAAGCAATGGTCCCATAACACTCCCCTGTGGCACGCCATAGGTTACTTAACGTCTGTAGACGTCTCTCCATTGATAACAGCATGCTGTGTTCTCTTTGCTAAAAACTCTTCAATCCAGCCACACAGCTGGTCTGACATTCCGTAGGCTCTTACTTTGTGTATCAGGCGACAGTGCGGAACTGTATCGAACGCCTTCCGGAAGTCGAGGAAAATAGCATCTACCTGTGAGCCTGTATATAATATTTTCTGGGTCTCATGAACAAATAAAGCGTGTTGGGTCTCACACGATCACTGTTTCCGGAATCCATGTTGATTCCTACAGAGTAGATTCTGGGTTTCTAAAAACGACATGATACGCGAGCAAAAAACATGTTCTAAAATTCTACAACAGATCGACGTCAGAGATATAGGTCTATAGTTTTGCGCATCTGCTCGACGACCCTTCTTGAAGACTGGGACTACCTGTGCTCTTTTCCAATCATTTGGAACCTTCCGTTCCTCTAGAGACTTGCGGTACACGGCTGTTAGATGGGGGGCAAGTTCTTTCGCGTACTCTGTGTAGAATCGAATTGGTATCCCGTCAGGTCCAGTGGACTTTCCTCTGTTGAGTGATTCTAGTTGCTTTTCTATTCCTTGGACACTTATTTCGTTGTCAGCCACTTTTTCGTTTGTGCGAGGATTTAGAGAAGGAACTGCAGTGCGGTCTTCCTCTGTGAAACAGCTTTGGAAAAAGGTGTTTAGTATTTCAGCTTTACGCGTGTCATCCTCTGTTTCAATGCCATCATCATCCCGAAGTGTCTGGATATGCTGTTTCGAGCCACTTACTGATTTAACGTAAGACCAGAACTTACTAGGATTTTCTGTCAAGTCGGTACATAGAATTTTACTTTCGAATTTACTGAACGCTTCGCGCATAGCCCTCCTTACGCTAACTTTGACATCGTTTAGCTTCTGTTTGTCTGAGAGGTTTTGGCTGCGTTTAAACTTGGAGTGAAGCTCTCTTTGCTTTCGCAGTAGTTTCCTAACTTTGTTGTTGAACCACGGTGGGTTTTTCCCGTCCTTCACAGTTTTACTCGGCACGTACGTGTCTAAAACGCATTTTACGATTGCCTTGAACTTTTTCCATAAACACTCAACATTGTCAGTGCCGGAACAGAAATTTTCGTGTTGATCTGTTAGGTAGTCTGAAATCTGCCTTCTACTCTTGCTAAACAGATAAACCTTCCTCCCTTTTTTATATTCCTATTAACTTCCATATTTAGGGATGCTGCAATGGCCTTATGATCACTGTTTCCCTGTTCTACACTTACAGAGTCGAAAAGTTCGGGTCTGTTTGTTATCAGTAGGTTCAAGATGTTATCTCCACGAGTCGGTTCTCTGTTTAATTGCTCGAGGTAATTTTCGGATAGTGCACTCAGTATAACGTCACTCGATGCTCTGTTCCCGGGTTCGATTCCCGGCGGGGTCAGGGATTTTCTCTGCCTCGTGATGGCTGGGTGTTGTGTGCTGTCCTTAGGTTAGTTAGGTTTAAGTAGTTCTAAATTCTAGGGGACTTATGACCACAGCAGTTGAGTCCCATAGTGCTCAGAGCCATTTGAACCATTTTTTTTTGCTCTGTCCCTACCACCCGTCCTAAACATCTGAGTGTCCCAGTCTATATCTGGTGAATTGAAATCTCCACCTACGAGTATAACATGCTGAGAAAATTTATGTGAAATGTATTCCAAATTTGCTGCAGAGTCGGGAGTTCGGTAAAAGGAGCCAATTATTAACCTAGCTCGGTTGTTGAGTGTAACCTCCACCCATAATAATTCACAGGAACCATCCACTTCTACTTCACTACAGGATGAACTACTACAAACAACGACAAACACGCCACCACCGGTTGCATGCAATCTATCCTTACTAAACACCGTCTGTGCCTTTGTAAAAATTTCGGCAGAATTTATCTCTGGCTTTAGCCAGCATTCTGTACCTATAACGATTTCAGCTTTGGTGCTTTCTATCAGCGCTTGAAGTTCCGGTACTTTACCAATGCAGCTTCGACAGTTTACAATACCGATTACTGCTTGGTCCCCACATGTCCTGACTTTGCCCCGCACCCTTTGAGGCTGTTGCCCATTCAGAACTTGCCCGAGGCTATCTAACCTAAAAAACCGCCCAGTCCACGCCACACAACCCCTGCTACCCATGTAGCCGCTTGCTGCGTGTAGTGGACTCGTGACCTATCCAGCGGAACCCGAATCTGGAGAAAGTGCTGGCCAGGGCAGCAGTGGAACATTTTCTGTATCCATAATGGCCCGTACAGGACCCGCAACATGCGGTCATGCATTATCCTGCTGAAATGTAGAGTTTCACAGGGATCGAATGAAGGGTAGAGCCACGGCTCGTAACACATCTTAAATGTAACGTCCACTGTTCAAAGTGCCGTCAATGCGAACAGGAGGTGACCGAGACGTGTAACCAATGGCACCACATACCATCACGCCAGGTGATACGCCAGTGTGGCGATGACGAATACACGCTTCCAATGTGCGTTCAACGCGATGTCGCCAAACACGGATGCGACCATCATGATGCTGTAAACAGAACCTGGATCCGTCCGAAAAAACGACGTTTTACCATTCGTGCACCCTGGTTCGTTGTTGAGTACACCATCGCAGGCGCTCCTGTCTGTGATGTAGCGTCAAGGGTAACAGCAGCCATGGTCTCCGAGCTGAGAGTCCATGCTGCTGGAAACGTCGTCGAACTGTTTGTGCAGATGGTTGTCGTCTTGCAAACGTCCTCATCTGTTGACTCAGGGATGAGACGTGGCTCCACGATCCGTTACTGCCATGCGGATAAGATGCCTGTCATATTGATTGCTAGTGATACGAGGCCGTTGGGATCCAGCACGGCGTTCCGTATTACCCTCCTGAACTCACCGATTCCATATTCTGCTAACAAACATTGGATCTCAACCAACGCGAGTAGCAATGTCCCGATACGATAAACCGCAATCGCGATAGGCTACAATCCGACCTCTATCAAAGTCAGAAACGTGATGGTACGCATTTCTCCTCCTTACACAAGGCATCACAACAACGTTTCACGACGCCGGTCAACTGCTCCTTGGGTATGAGAAATCGGTTGGAAAGTTTCCTCATGTCAGCACGTTGTAGGTGTCGCCACCGGCGCCAACCTTGTGTGAATGCTCTGAAAAGCTAATCATTTGCATATCACAGCATCTTCTTCCTGTCGGTTAAATTTCGCGTCTGTAGCACGTCATCTTCGTGGTGTAGCAATTTTAATGGCCAGTAGTGTACTTCTGGCAAACCTTCGACGCAAAATATTGAGGACAGCGCTTGTATGATGCTACATGATGTGGTAGAAGCCATAGACAAAGCAAATGGGAACTTACTAAAATAGTCTACCACTATGAGCCAATGAGTGTTCCAGAATGGTCCTGCAAAGTCTATGTGCACTAGTTGCCACTGTGTCAGACAGATAACACACCTTACACTGAATTCCTGGAACAAGTCCGGTTAACTCGATATGTCACATGACATAGTTACGTGAAACTTAACAGATTTTATTAATATGCTGATGTAATAAATAAGCCAGCATTTCGAGAATATTAACCACCAACACTCATGTTAGTAATTGCATACAAGTAATTTCCCCGAACTGAGCTACAGGATGCAGTTCTGAGAGAAAGAGAACTTTCAACAGCAACACCCGTCCCATGTAGACCAACACCTTTCGTCATGAGGCATCTAGGGGACACAAAGAGATGCCCGAGCCACTGCGTAGGCTGTCGGCAAAAGCCGCTCCTAGTCCCTGCTTTTAATGACGACCCTTTGGAAAGTATTTCTACAGGAACATGGCGGAAGATGCCAGATAAAACGTCCAGAGATAAAACGTTTGTAGAGACCCAACTCAAAACGTTGGTGACTCATTGTAGCCACCTGTGTTAAAACTCGCATGAAAGAAAAAGCTTGCATGGGGGCTTAATTATCTTTAATGCATATAATTTTAATTTTAGTCACTGTTTGTCCGATTACGAAGTCTCGAAACCGGTTGGCCCTGAGAAGTACTAGTACGCAATCTGAATGCATAGAATAAAAACAAAGAATGAAAGGAAACTTCCGTTAACACAATTAATTAATTAATTAAGTCCCCAGCAACTAAAAAAGCTACGAAACAACAAAGCACAAGTGTAACTGTTCTGTGTGTGGAAGTGTGATTCAACGGACACATCTGGCACGGTTCTTCCTCAATAAGACAAGATATTTTAAATACCATTTACACTCAAGTAATTAAAAAAAACTGAAATACTATAATTGCACATAGAAACCCGAATTACAGTCTAATACATGAACACAAGCCAGATGCTTTGTTGACTGAACCTGTGACCAAGAGGCATTGTTAGTTAGGAAATATTAAAAAAATAAATAATTGTTTTTTTACCTTCATATATATTGACGAAAAATACACTCTGATCATTACAACATCCCCATTCGAACAGCATCGGCTGTCTAGCCCATCAGAAAAACTGCACACGACATGCTCACAACTAGTACTGCTATCGACCTCCCTCAACAAGCACTCACTACCGCAAACTCAGAACTACCACTTCCCACAGCAACTTCTGAACAAGCACTGCCAGTGGAGGTGGCGGAATAAAACTCTTTGGCGCAATCTCTGGCGCTGTGAATCAGTGTAGCCACCTTTCATATGCCCCTCCTCCACGGGCTAGAATTTGATGGTATTTTTGCCAGCATTGGTGGTGAAAATACCACCAAATTCGTCCAAACAAAAAAAAAATACAGACAAAAATAAAAGATAATATTAATAAGTAAATATCACATAACTAGATAAATTTTGGCTTTGCACTGACCCTTCAATAACCTAATATATAAAATACAGTATGGAATACAAATGCTTTCATACATGTGATTTTACATAATAGTTTACACAAGTATCATTCAATCAATGGCACCAGCAATGACGAATAGGTGTAGGTAAGAGTCTCATAACATTTCATAAACAGTAAATACAAAACAAAATCAGTTTATACAAATATTCACATAAAATCCTTTCAGTAGTTCAATAAACAAGTAGCACCCCTCAGAGTAGTTCACAGTTCCAACAGTAGCACCCAGCAATGGTCAACAGGTGCAAATAGCAGTCTCATAAAATTTCATCAGCGGTATTTAAGCAGCTCCAACAGTGGCACCCAGAAATGGCGAGCAGGCGCAGACACCAACAAGTGACATCATTTCAGTAGAAGCAGTTCCATCAGTAGCACCCAGTAATGTTGAACAGGTGCAGACACCAACAAGTGACATCATTTCAGTAGAAGCAGTTCCATTAGTGACACCCAGCAATGTTGAGCAGGTGCAGGCAGCAACAAGTGACATCATTTCAGTAGAAGCAGTTCCATTAGTAGCACCCAGCAATGTTGAACAGGTGCAGACTCCAACAAGTGACATTATGTCAGTAGAAGCAGTTCCATCAGTGGCACCCAGCAATGTTGAACAGGTGCAGACACCAACAAGTGACATTATGTCAGTAGAAGCAGTTCCATCAGTGGCACCCAGCAATGTTGAACAGGTGCAGACACCAACAAGTGACATTATGTCAGTAGAAGCAGTTCCATCAGTGACACCCAGCAATGTTGAACAGGTGCAGACACCAACAAGTGACATTATGTCAGTAGAAGCAGTTGCATCAGTGGCACCCAGCAATGTTGAACAAGTGCAGGTAACACTCCATAATATTCACTATCACTAATTAGACAGCTCATCAGAGTTCATCAGCAGAAATTAAACATTTCCAAGTGGCACCCATCATGTTGAACAATTGCAGGTAACAGTCCATAATATTCACTATCACTAATCAGACAGTTCATCAGAGTTTATCAGCAGAAATTAAACATCTCCTAGTGGCACCCATCATGTTGAACAAGTGCAGGTAACAGTCCATAATATTCACTATCACTAATCCGACAGTTCATCAGAGTTCATTAGCACAAATTAAACATTTCCAAGTGGCACCCATTAATGTTGAACAGGTGCAGGTAACAGTCCATAATATTCACTATCACTAATCAGACAGTTAATCAGAGTTCATTAGCACAAATTAAACATTTCCAAGTGGCACCCATCATGTTGAACAAGTGCTGTACATAGTCCATAATATTCACTATCACTAATTAAACAGTTCATCAGAGTTCATTAGCAGAAATTAAACATTTCCAAGTGGCACAACAGTTTGAATGCACACACAATTGCTTTTACAAAATTATTATCAATGCTCTTACACTAAACATACAAATTATAACAAACACACAAATGATATCAGATAATTGTCATATTAACTATTACAGTACACAAATAACAGTAAACCTATAATATTTTTGGGTGCCAGTGCAAGCCACAACAAACACGTAAAATAATATTTAGGAGATGGGTCGGTACCAATTATTTGGGATTAGGAAAGGAAAACACACAAAACACACTAACTCATCTTTCATCCACATTAAGTGCTACTGTGTAATTGAATAGTGTTAACTGTGTAAATGCAATTCTGTCAAAGATTTGATGTTCGACATATGTATCAAGTAGTAGTGGCAGCAATGTATAACAATCAATAATAGTTAGTCAACGTCATAGTCATCATGTCAAGACCAGTGTTTGCCAAGCCAAATCAAATTTATGGTTGCTGAACAACTGTCAGTGAGCCAAGATATGCAAATACTTCCTCTCTCCAAAAAAAAGAAAAAAAAAGGATATACTGCTTAGTGATTTAACAAAGTGTGTGTGTAGATAATCTTCCTTCCACTTGAGTGTTCTAGTCTGCCATCTTCATCCTTCTTGTTCCATATAAACCAACAAAAAAATATGGTCCTCACTTACTTTACCTCTTATCCACCAAAACTCCCAATAATCATCAGCATCACATAAACTTAATACTTCAATAATACGTCTTACATCGATACATATCAACCTTATCATCAATATCATTTATCTTACTTCTTGTCCACCATAACTCCAATAATCATCAACTTCACACAATCTCAATACCACAATAATACCTCTTCAATACGTCGATACATATAAACCATATCGCCAATATCATTTCACTTCTATAACGGTCTCCTCAAACAAGTACAGATAAAATCCTAGTGCAAACTTCAATTCATCATCCCATACAATCCCAAGACACAATGTCCACACACAACCTCTGTGTTATCCATCTGACCCAAATCTTCTACTCATTATGAATTGTAAAATACATTTTGGTTACCTTGTCCATCATTAAATAAAAGAAATGCATACATGACCTCTAACAGCCTTTAGTTTGAATAACTCTCAGTAAGTAAGTACGAGGACGGAGTGTGAATGGTCGTAATATTTCACAGTATGTACACCACTTTAAGAATCATGGCAAAACAGAAGCAAACATGTGGAGTATTTCTTGTGTCAAGTGTCACTTGCTATTTCAATTGCTCACGAAGAATGCAATGTAATGACTGTCAATGGTCTAAACCTAGTGTTGGTATGTCATGTCGTTAGCTTCCTTCCTATTAGCATAAATTTATACAGCTCATGTGACTTCAATGAAGTTTCTTGTACCAACGTCGTTCGTAGAATTATAGCAGTTCATTTTCTTATCTTAAAAATATAAGGCACTGAGCGTAAGCAAAACATGCAATAGCGAGTAAATATACCAGTAGAGAACAGAATGTCAACAAGTGGATGCAGCACAATCCCTACAACGAGGTTCTGCCAAGCAAACAATCTATAATTAATACCATATGACCTAAACTCCATGTTCATACACCGCATATCAGCATTTCTATATACCAAATTAAAGAGTAGTTATGACAACAAACAGAAATGTATAAATATGCAATCCATACGCAAAGCAGCAAATATGTATCTTACATAATAAACAGGTCATTAGCATCATATCAGCATAAGCAAATACGAGGTGCATTCAAGTTCTAAGGCCTCCGATTTTTTTTCTAATTAACTACTCACCCGAAATCGATGAAACTGGCGTTACTTCTCGACGTAATCGCCCTGCAGACGTACACATTTTTCACAACGCTGACGCCATGATTCCATGGCTGCAGCGAAGGCTTCTTTAGGAGTCTGTTTTGACCACTGGAAAATCGCTGAGGCAGTAACAGCACGGCTGGTGAATGTGCGGCCACGGAGAGTGTCTTTCATTGTTGGAAAAAGCCAAAAGTCACTAGGAGCCAGGTCAGGTGAGAAGGGAGCATGAGGATTCACTTCAAAGTTGTTATCACGAAGAAACTGTTGTGTAATGTTAGCTCGATGTGCGGGAGCGTTGTCTTGGTGAAACAGCACACGTGCAGCCCTTCCCGGACGTTTTTGTTGCAGTGCAGGAAGGAATTTGTTCTTCAAAACATTTTCGTAGGATGCACCTGTTACCGTAGTGCCCTTTGGAACGCAATGGATAAGGATTACACCCTCGCTGTACCAGAACATGGACACCATCATTTTTTCAGCACTGTCGGTTACCCGAAATTTTTTTGGTGGCGGTGAATCTGTGTGCTTCCATTGAGCTGACTGGCGCTTTGTTTCTGGATTGAAAAATGGCATCCACGTCTCATCCATTGTCACAACCGATGAAAAGAAAGTCCCATTCATGCTGTCGTTGCGCGTCAACATTGCTTGGCAACATGCCACACGGGCAGCCATGTGGTCGTCCGTCAGCATTCGTGGCACCCACCTGGATGACACTTTTTGCATTTTCAGGTTGTCATGCAGGATTGTGTGCACAGAACCCACAGAAATGCCAACTCTGGAGGCGATCTGTTCAACAGTCATTCGGCGATCCCCCAAAACAATTCTCTCCACTTTATCGATCATGTCATCAGACCGGCTTGTGCGAGCCCGAGGTTGTTTCGGTTTGTTGTCACACGATGTTCTGCCTTCATTAAACTGTTGCACCCACGAACGCACTTTCGACACATCCATAACTCCATCACCACATGTCTCCTTCAACTGTTGATGAATTTCAATTGGTTTCACACCATACAAATTCACAAAACGAATGATTGCAGGCTGTTCAAGTAAGGAAATCATCGCCATTTTAAGTATTTAAAACAGTTCTCATTCTCGCCGCTGGCGGTAAAATTCCATCTGCCGTAGGGTGCTGCCATCTCTGAGAAGTATTGACAATGAACGCGGCCTCATTTTAAAACAATGTGCATGTTTCTATCTCTTTCCAGTCCAGAGAAAAAAAATCGGAGGCCTTAGAACTTGAATGCACCTCGTAAATGTTCATATGTAATCTTAGTTAGTAAACATGAAGGCGCAAGCAGATAAATCACAAGGTATAACTTACATACATAACCATATCAGCACAATTAATCATGTGACAATTATAATTTAAATAAATAAGCACAGCAGGCAAAAAAAAATGTGACATCAGTGAAAAAGCAGTTAAGCCAAGCGATGCATAATATACATAAGTAACAACCATGTTCATTAATCAATCATTGTCAAAATCAGCAAATGTACGCAAGAACGTCGCTTCACAAGTAAATTCATAGAACATAAAATTTAGCACAAAGTATAAATCAGGTAATCGCGAGCAGAAAATTACGTCTAAAGTACGTACCTAAGTGGAAATATGTTACCTGAATAATAAACTCAATTAATAGTTACCTTATTAGTTTATTAGTTTCTTCTTCGAAATTACATTCTTCCTGAAAATTTTCTCGATAGCAAGTCCTCTTAACGTCGGACACACACAGAATTTACCTGAAGGTTTTAAATATTTTATACAACCGTATCCTGAAAAATACTGAACGTTAATAACATAATTTATCAAGTCACTATAGCTTTATACTGAATTTATTCGGAGAAATTAGACTGTGTATTTGTTTACGGCTGTCAGTGCATTCGCACTGAGCGCTCGATCAGCTGTAGGTACGCGTGACGTAGGAAGTAATTGTTTGCGGTCAACGACTGCCTTGTGCGCCGCGCAGACTTGACTGTTGCTTTGAGTATGTGCCGCCGCCGGAACACGGCGCGGTATCCTTGTACTCTCCGTGTGTTTACGTATAACTATTAGTTTCTCAAAAGTATGTCATTCCACAAAAATTTTTCAAAAGTATGTCATTCCACAAAAATTTTAACGTTAGATATATGATGTATTTATTCCCTTAGAGCGTCGAGATTTAAGAGTTTCTACTTCGACAGTGTTATCATGAATAATTTTGCGAACTCTATATGGACCGTTATAAAGCAGAAAAAATTTGCGACATAAGCCTTTTCCTTTGTGAGACAATCGATGAGACTTAATTAACACCTTTTGACCAACTGACAAGGTTTTTAAACGACCAGGACGATTAGCTGATTTCTCTCTTCTAGCAGCCGCAGATGCAATATTTTGTAGAGCCAGAATGCCGCAGTTTTCGTGAAGGCGGGAAAGGAACGATTTCAGAACTGCGATTTGTCGGTGCTTTATTTTTTAATATCAATATAGGCGGTAAAGAAGTTGAATCATTAGGGAGTTCATTCAGAATGTTTTGAAAAATATGAAGATACTGATCCCAAGTTCTGTGATTCGATGACAATAAAGACGACACAATTTATTGATTTCCTTCATCCATCTCTCTGAAGCGTTAGATTGAGGGTGAAAAAGTGAAATGAAAATTGGTTTAATCTTACGACGCCGTAGAGTACGAAGCCAAATTTTAGAGCGAAACTGTGATCCATTATCTGATATAACCTTATCAACATGACCCACTTCTTTAAGAAAATGTTTGATGAAGGCATTAGATACTGAACGAGCTGATGCTTTGCGTAAAGGTGTAAAACACACATATTTTGATGTCAATTCCACTGCTACCAAAATGTACGCAAAACCATTAGTAGCACGAACCACTGGACCGAACAAATCGACTGCAGCCATCTCCTTTAATTTCGCTGGAATGATAGGAAACAACGGTGCTCTGTGAGAAATAGTTGGCGGCTTAGCCTTTTCACATAATTTGCATTTGGCAAGAACAGATCGAATACGTTTTTCCATGTTACTGAAGTAGCAATTTTCTCGTAATTTATGAAAGCATTTTCTGGGACCAAAGTGTGCATAACTGAAATGTGTATACCAAATCAATTTATTAACCCACTCATCAGGAATACAAACTAACCAAACAGAGTTGTCGACCGATTTTCGTTTAAAAAGAATATCATTGCGTACTAAATAATACTGTCTAATCGCTACGCTTTCCTTTCTCCTCCACTTCTCCTTAATGTCCTTCCAGATTGGATCCTTATTTTGCTCCTTAGCGATGTCCTGGAGCGAAGACGAAATAAAATTCTCAAACGCAACACCTTGAATATACATCAAACAATAATTGTTTTCTTTGCAATCCTCCTCAGCACTTTGTTTCAAACCCATAGGTGCACGTGATAAAGCATCAGCAATAATATTTGAAGAACCCTGTATGTAAACAATACTAAAATCAAATTCCTGTAGATACAGCGCCCACCGTGACAATCTTCCATGTGTTAATTTTGTTGACATAAGAAATTCCAGAGCTAGATGATCGGTGTAAACCTTAGTATGTCTGCCATACAAAAATATGCGAAATTTTGTGAAAGCCCAAACAACAGCCAAGGCTTCAAGTTCCGTAATCGAATAATTCTTTTCTGATTTAGAGAGAACACGACTTCCAAATGCAATAGTTTTCTGTACTAAAACGCCGTTTTCTTCTATCTCTTGAAATAAGTGTGCACCTAGGCCTTTGTATGATGAGTCCGTCGCCAAACAAAAATCTTTAGATAAATCCGGATGTGAAAGAAGTGGAGCAGCAACTAAAGCATCACGAAGTTGTTCAAATTCTGACTGAGCTTCCTCATCCCAACACCAATTAGAATTCTTTCCGTATAGTTCGCATAAACGAGGTGTGGCCAAATTGTCCAATCTAAGAAAGCGTCTAAGAAAATTACAGACGCCAAGGAAACTCTGAACGTCACGTTTTGAAGTAGGAACAGCATAATTACGAATAGCGTCTAGTTTCTCTGGATCAGGAAGAATACCTTCTGTAGAAATAATATGACCAAGAAATTTCACCTGAGAACGACCAAAATGAGATTTTTCCAAGTTCACCATAATGCCAACTCTTGCAAAAATACGTAATAATAAATCCAAAATATTGTTATGCTCACTCCAAGAACGTTTAGCAATAACAATATCGTCAACATATGAAGTAATATTGTCAAGAATATAAACAGGTAAAATTTCGTTTAAACTACGAATGAATGCTGCTGAAGATACAGTAAGTCCAAACGGTAATTTCCGAAATTGATAACAGTTACCAAAGGCTAAAAAGGCAGTGTATTTTCTACAATCAGGGTGGAGTTCTATTTGCCAAAAACTTGCGCGCATATCAATCGTGGATAATACTTTAATTCCATGGAAATGTTGAAGAAGTTCATCTAGATTTTGTGGACGGTCAGTTTCAGGAATGATGATATTATTTACCTGTCTGGAATCCAGAACCAAACGAATTGACCCATCCTTTTTAAGAACGACGTGTAATGGGCTGGTATAAGGACTGACTGCTGGCTCAATAATGCCTTGATCTAACATGTATTGAAGTTCACTCTTAACCTTGTCTCTGTAAGCCAAAGGAATAGCGTACGTTTTTCCTCGAAATGGTGTGTGTTCTTTTACTTTAAATAAATATTGTAAGCCTTGTATAGATCCTGTGTGATGACTAAATACTGTAGCACGTGAAGTCAAAATTTGGTGCAATTCTTCTCTTGCAACGTCATCTGGCACTTCAGCTTTGTTAACCTTTTCATTAATTAATTCTGCGCTATTAATTACATCATCCATCGCGTCTCTGTATCTATTGTCGTTGTCATAAATGAACACATTGTCGTCATAATGCTCAGCGAAGACATCAGAAGTAAGAAACCTTAAACATTTTATGTCTGATTCAGATTTCGTTAAACACTCGAAAAATTTCAAACATCTCGGCATTCCGGCAACAGTCAAATTCACACTTCCTTCTTTAAAGTTTAAAATTGCCTTATGTGTGTTAAGAAACTCCGTACCTAATATAATTTGTGTATTGAGTAATGGAACAATAATAAAATTAGCAGAAAATTCGTATCCTTGACAAATGAAATTTAGGTTGGTCTGTTGTTTGACTTCCACACTTTTTCCAGAAATAGCTCCTCGAATTGTAGTTTTAGAAACAGGTAACACAGGACAAGCAATAGTTCTTACACATATACGAAAAACTGATTCACTAATAACATTCAATGGGCTTCCAGAATCTAAAACCGTAGTGAACTTATTCTTACCCACACATACTTCAATAACAGGATGTAAAAATGCGTCTACATTATTTTCCTTTTCGTCTAGCAAAATGTCTCTCACGTCTTCCAGGCGTACGCAGTGTAAAGTCGTAGTGTTGTTGCTTTTTGAACCGTCTATATTGCTGCCAGAAGCCGAAGGCACAAGTCATTGTCGATTGTTTGCGTCACGTCTTTGATTATTCGCGTCATTTCGCGGATCAATTTCTACGATTTGCACTTGTCTCTCTGAATTTCTGTCACGCGGAGGATGCCAATTATGTCCCTCCTGTCTGTTAGATGTAAATTCTTGGTTGTGTCTATTATTGAAATTTCTATTTTCCTGTCTATCTGCATGACTGCTTCTTGTGTAATTTCGACTGTCACTTCTGAAATTATTGTTATATCTACTACCCTGGTTATTTCTGTAGTAAGAATTTCTATTATTGTATGAATAATTTCTGTCTTGATGATACTGATTACTGTTTCCGTATGATTGATCATTCCGGTAGGAATTTCCGTTATTATAATTGTCTGTGTAATTTCTGTTAGACCGTCTGTTATTGTCATAAGGCTGGTATCTATTGTCCTGTCTGTTACGTCTGTCATTTTCAAAATTACCGCTATAACGCCCGTTCCGATCACTATCCCTTTTCTCTGAAAATCTATTGTAATGACTGTTACTGAAAAAATTACAAGAAGTCCCGTCGTCGTTGTCATACTCAAGTTCTTGTAGCAACGTCTTAAAAGTCTCAATGTCGTCTTTACATCTTCCGGCTAAAGCAATTTGTCTTATCGATTGTGGCAGCTTAGTTAAACAAATGCGAATTAATTCAGTCGGGCTATAAGGGTTGGAAAGGAACTGATTCTTTCGAATCATGTCTTCAAAGTATTCTGCTGGCGTGCGGAACTCAGACTGTTTAAAATTACGCTGCATAATAAGACTATGTTTGACTCTGTCTTGCGTGTTTTCGGACCAATATGCTGATAGAAATGCATGATAAAAATCATTTAAATTATTACAATCTCTAATAAGTGCGCGCATCCGCGTCGCCGGTTCGTTTTCTAAATATTCACACATAAATTCCAGTTTGTGACTTAGTGGCCAATTTGGTGGAAGTGCGTACATAAATTGATCTAACCATGAACATGGATGTATGTCATTCTTACAATTGCGAAAGATCTTAAATTTCCGAACAGTTAAAAAGTGTTTATAGTCAAAGTTTTCGCCTCGTGGCGACAAAGACCTACCGCGTCTGTCCCATTCCCAATGTCGATTATTGTCAAGTTCGCGCGCCTGGCGCTCTCTTGTTGCATCTCTAAATGAAATAAATTCTTTTCTTCAAAGCCCTCTGCTATCTGTGATTCTAAATTTCTTCTACTGTCCTTTCCTACGATTTCGCTTTCAATTTGTTTGACTTGCTTTCGTAACGCCTCAAATTCCCTTTTAACGCGTTCATTAAATTTTCCCTGATTTTCAACATGTTTATTTATGTTCTGGTACTCTTCTGTTTCTGCAAATTGCAATGGAGCTGTATCATCTGTATCTCTGTCCCCATTTAAACTAAGACTTGTCAATTTATCTGAAATCTCCTCAACTCTTTCCGGTAAGTCACCTATCTGTTCTTTCTGTTTACTTACGTCTTCCGTAAGTGTCGCGACTCGGGTTTCGGTATTTACACATTTAGTAGTTAACTGTTCATACTGTTGCGTTAGGTTATTTATTCTGTCAATTGGTACTGATTCCTCGATTCTTTCAAATATTTCTTCCTTATCGTGTGCACATTGTAAATTTAACTCTGAAAATTTTTGTACTATCACGCGATCTCTTTCTTCCTATTCTCTATCCTGTTCCTTTTGTCTGATTTCTATTGAAATTAATTTATTATTGTGAGGATTCAAAATTGGTTGTGCTTCTTCTCTAATTTCTTTCTTTAATTCATCTTTCATGTTTTTGAAACATGTCCCTATTCGTGAGTCTAACCGTGTTTCCATTGTTCCCATATCAGTTTTAATTGATCCTATTTGTGATCCCACTGTTTGTAATTCAGATCCTAACTGTGATCCCAGTGAGTCCAACCGTGTTTCCATTGTTTTTAATTCAGATCCCAAATTTAATATTGCACGCATCAACTGCTCCATATTAACTGGTTCGAAATTCTTTACGCCCCTAAAATTTCCCGCAAAACCAACTTCCTTCGTCATAGCTGTAAAGCCATCTGTGTTCGATACTATTCCAGAATCTTCTGTCGTTAATCTCGAATTCTGAAAATTCTTTAATTGTGAAAAGTTTTGAACTGGTTCTGGACTATTTTCCCTGCTTATTAAATTGTTTTCTACTTCATTATTCATCATACTGTTCTCCTGTGTTGGCGAGTTCGCCATGTTAACAATTTCGTCATTCTCACTATCCATCATTTTTGCCTTTTTCATCGATCGCGTAATCATTTACAAAACATACAAAACTCGTCACAATACGAAAATTACACGGAATATAACACTTTATCACCAACAATACCATTCACACGAAATACTTCCCGACAAACACGCCTAGCGAACAATTAAAATCTTCATAGTTGCACAAAATTGTCAAATCCGTATACAAGACATCAAAAACTAAATTCTGCCAAAATACCATTAAAAGAATGACAAGACAACTACAAATGTTCAGTTACCAAATCTACACATGCAATATAGACTACAATTACTAAACTACAAATTACTACAACAATACTACTGTCTGCTATTTTTACTATCAAAAGAATACCAAGGGACGATCCGAAGCAGCGGTCGCCACGTGCATGGGGGCTTAATTATCTTTAATGCAAATAATTTTAATTTTAGTCACTATTTGTCCGATTACGAAGTCTCGAAACCGGTTGGCCCTGAGTAGTACTAGTACGCAATCTGAATGCATAGAATAAAAACAAAGAATGAAAGGAAACTTCCGTTAACACAATTAATTGATTAAGTCCCCAGCAACTAAAAAAGCAACGAAACAACAAAGCACAAGTGTAACTGTTCTGTGTGTGGAAGTGTGATTCAACGGACACATCTGGCACGGTTCTTCCTCAATAAGACAAGATATTTTAAATACCATTTACACTCAAGTAATTAAAAAAAACTGAAATGCTATAATTGCACATAGAAACCCGAATTACAGTCTAATACATAAACACAAGCCAGATGCTTTGTTGACTGAACCTGTGACCAAGAGGCATTGTTAGTTAGGAAATATTAAAAAAATACAAAATTGTTTTTTTACCTTCATATATATTGACGAAAAATACACTCTGATCATTACAACATCCCCATTCGAACAGCATCGGCTGTCTAGCCCATCAGAAAAACTGCACACGACATGCTCACAACTAGTACTGCTATCGACCTCCCTCAACAAGCACTCACTACCTAAACTCAGAACTACCACTTCTGCTCACAACTAGTACTGCTATCGACCTCCCTCAACAAGCACTCACTACCTAAACTCAGAACTACCACTTCCCACAGCAACTTCTGAACAAGCACTGCCAGTGGAGGTGGCGGAATAAAACTCTTTGGCGCAATCTCTGGCGCTGTGACTCAGTGTAGCCACCTTTCAAGCTGTTTATCTCAGTATTACGCAGCAGAAGTTAAACTCTGCCCTGCAAAAGATAGGCTACAGAAACTCTATTGGGTGGAGTTATAACGAAGTATGATCGCTCTGACTGACCAGAAAGAAAACGCATGGCCACCAGTTTTTATGTAGGCAAATTGCAGAGAAATTGGCTCTTCTCTCGCTGAAAATCGTCATGTGTTTGAGCAAGGCAACTCGCGCCGCGTTGAGACAATTGCGAGAGTCATTATGTGAACATTTGTTCACAGGCTCGTCTTAACTCGTAAGGAGGTAAACTGAAAAGTCTCCTAGTATGGAGAATTGCACCGAGCACTGACAGTTAACGCTTGCGAGCGATTCGAGGGCAACGACGTACGCGCAATTCCAGCCAAATAGCATGTACCATGCCAATTAACTTAGACAGGGAATTATTAGGAGACTCGGCTTCACAGAAGAAGTAGGAAATGTATCTATCTGGTGTTTAACAGTCGAGAGAAATTTGGAATAGATTCTCAGGTTCACAGCTCGCGCCGACAGCCGCCACAGCCCCAGCCCACGCAAGGTAAATACACACGCGCTCGCGCCACGCTAGCAAATGATAATCAGTTGACACTCAGAGCTGCGGTCGTTTCTGTCTCTCCTATTATTTTTTTTAATTTTCGTACATTCTACCATGAACTGTAGTTAAACATATTCTCGATTCAGGTTACCCTCCATTCAGAGGCTGTTGCACGCAGCGACCGTTATTTTGATTTGTAAATAATAGATTTCAGCTATCAGTCGTCCTTTGGAATTTCTATTGGTAGATCTAGATTTCAGCTAGAAACTAGCCATTCTCAATGCTAAGAATACAACAGGTACATAGTTAGACGATGTCATAAAAAATTTGCAATTAATGGCTTAACTCATATGATTTATATATTACGTACCACTATCCTTTTTTTTTTTTTTTTTTTTGGTCAATGCATGTAACGCATGTTGGTCTGGCTTTGTACACAATTCATTGAATACTAATGTTTGCGGAAGGCGGGCTGTGTGGCGAAAACATCGGTTGGTTGCTTGGCGCCATCTATGTGAACTACATATAAACCTCAGTGGAAGTAAATCACTTCAAATTTAATTATATAAAATTGAACACAAGTAAAATTCTAACATTGTCATCTGGCTTATTTCATATTTATCGTCAAGTAATAAAATTTCCATGTTCACTCATGGGTTAAATATATTTATTATTAAATTATATCTCCCTTTATTAAAACCTAATAAGTATATTGTTCGCCATCTATGAACTATTTAGTAAATATGACGAACAATATACCTACTGTTGTTGTTGTGGTCTTCAGTCCTGAGACTGGTTTGATGCAGCTCTCCATGCTACCCTATCCTGTGCAAGCTTTTTCATCTCCCAGTACTTACTGCAACCCACATCCTTTTGAATCTGCTTAGTGTATTCATCTCTTGGTCTCCCTCTACGATTTTTACCCTCCACGCTGCCCTCCAGTGCTAAGTTTGTGATCCCTTGATGCCTCAGAACATGTCCTACCAACCGATCCCTTCTTCTAGTCAAGTTGTGCCACAAACTCCTCTTCTCCCCAGTTCTATTCAATACCTCCTCATTAGTTATGCGATCTATCCCTAGACCTAAGTGCGTAAGGAATGTTCCTCTGCTGTTCTTTTAGCTTCGGTACCCTCACACCCTCTTTTACTGCTAGGGGAATCTGCGATAACGCATCCACTGCGCCCTTAAACGCCTTAATCCTACTCACATGAACTACTGGCGACTTGGTTGGTAACTGCAACTTTACGTTCACTGGAGACACTATTTCATTTACCTGATACGGTCCAGAATATTTCGTCAAAAACTTCTTCGTTTTACCCTTCGGAACATAAGGATTAGCCAACAATACCCATTGACCAATTCTGTATTGCGGCAGTTTACCTGTTCTTTGCCCAATACTCTCTTGTTTCTCCAAAGCTTTAGTATTAACACGCCGTACCCTTTGCCAAATCTCTCTCAATTTCTTGGCGAAATTCTTCACTGGCTCATCCTGTGAACTCACCTGAGGTTTGAGCACATCAAATGGTGATGGCATTTTCCGGCCATAAATTACCTCATACAGAGAGAGCCCCGTTCCTGTATTAACTTTCGCGTTATATTCCCTTGTAATCAGATTTAAATACACGTCCCAATCCGTATGTTCTGAATTTACGTAATGACTAATCATCTTAACTAACGGCCTATGAACCTGTTCTGTTCGTCCATTCGACTGAGGATGAAATGGGCTTGTCCGCAATTTCTTAACTTTCAATAAACGGCATAACTGCTTCATCAGCTCCGACATAAAGTTACTACCCTGATCTGTAATTCTAGTATCAGGCACACCATACTTCAGCAACCAGTTATTTACTAAGGCTTGCGCAACAGAGCTTGCCTTCTGATCTGGAATAGCTACCATTACCAGGTATCGGGAAAAATGATCTAATATTGTTAATAAGTATCGATCACCCGATTGGGTCTTGTTAAATGCTCCGATTACGTTTAATCCGATGAATGCGAACGGACGATCCGCTTCAGGTAGTCTCTGTAACTGAATTTTCTGATGACTTAAAACTGCTCTCTGCGCACACGGTATACAATTTTGCACATACTGCTCTACATCATTGCAACGTGTCTTCCACCAAAACCTTTCAGCTATCCGTCTATCAGTCGTTCTTTTAGCACCATGACCCGACAATACGTAGTCGTGATCTTGATTCAACACTTCTTCCCTCAGCGACTCCGGTACTACGACGCGTAGTCCGCACTTCGTCTTCCTGCAAAGCAACCCATCCTGCATTTCAAACTGCGGTTGCGTTCGGGACAATTGACACTCTCTGTCAGTGGCTTGCGCCTTTACCCACTCCTTCTCACTTATGCCCACAACTTGTACAGCTGCTATTTTTCTTCTAAGCGGATCTGCAGTCGTATGTTTTACCCCTGGTTTGTGAATTACCTCGTAGTCAAATTCACTTAGTTTCAGTACCCATCTCGCTAAACGACTCGAAGGATCTTTCAACCCCAACAACTACTTCAATGCTGCGTGATCTGTAATCAGCTTCAAGTTACGCCCATATAAATAACAGCGAAAATACGAGATACCGTAAATCACTGCTAACATTTCTTTCTCTGTAGTTGAATAATTCTTCATTGCCTTATTCAGTTGCCTGGAAGCATAAGCCACTGGATGTTCCTGTCCATTAACCCTCTGAGAAAGAATACAACCTACAGCAATATTACTAGCATCACAAAATAGTATGAACTCTTGTTCGAAATCAGGAAGTATCAACACTGGGTCTGATGTTAGTATATGTTTGAGCTTCTCGAATGCCTCCTGACACTGTGCTGTCCATTCAAACTTAACACCTTTCTTTAACAATCTCGTTAATCGATGTGCAATTTCCGCGAACCCCTTTACATATCGTCTGTAGTAATTACATAAACCGACATATTGCTGAACTTGTTTAGTGGTCTGTGGTACTGGAAAACGCCACACAGCCGACGTTAAACGAGGATCCGTTCTTTCGCCATCCTGCCCAAGATAAGTCACTTGCGTCTGAGGAAACTGACATTTCTCTACATTAAGCATAAGATTTGCCGCTCTTAGCCTACTACATACTTCGTTCAGTCGTTCCACATGCTCTTCTATATTACGCGAAAAAGTAACAGTATCATCGAGGTATACCATAGCAATTTTCGGTTTGCCGGCCGTTGGTGGCCGAGCGATTCTAGGCGCTTCAGTCTGGAACCGCGCGACCGCTACGGTCGCAGGTTCGAATCCTGCCTCGGGCATGGTAAGTAGTTCTAAGTTCTAGGGGACTGATGACCTGAGATGTTAAGTCCCATAGTGCTCAGAGCCATTTGAACCATTTGAACCAATCTTCGGTTTCAGTCCCCGAAGCACACCATCTAACAGACGCTGGAAAGTAGCAGGAGCGTTTTTCAACCCAAATGGCATTCTGCGATACTGAAAGTGACCAAGGCTTGTAAAGGCCGTCTTCGGCCTATTCTCGGGAGTTACTTCTATCTGATGGTACCCACTCTTTAGATCTAGTGTCGAAAACTATTTCCACCGACCTAGGTTGTCCAATGTTTCCGTGATGTTCAGTATTGGATACGCATCTGTTACAGTTCGTGCGTTCAAAAAACGATAGTCACAACAAAACCTATACTTTTTAGTACCGTCCAATGACTTCTTAGGAACTACCACTATGCTGGCAGACGACGGGCTTTCACTGTTCTCTATAATACCGTCCCTAAGCTGTTGATTAATAAATTCTTCCACTAGTGGTTGTAGGTGTTTCGCTATCCTGTATGGTTTTCTATAGACCGGCGGACTATCGCCAGTCGGTATACGGTCCTGTGTAATAGGAGTTGCTGGTAATGGACCTTCTGAATTTAAAAAATCTAATTACTCTAATAACAAAGCTTCCATGGCATTCCGATCACCATTCTCCAAATGACGAATCTTATCACGTAGTACAGATGCCTTGATGGTTCGCTGCTGTTCCCGCAGGTCTCGCAAAGTGCACTCCCAACAAAGAACATGCATCCATAGTTATTAACAAAAATCGCCTCGTGCACTTAATACAAGGCTGCGTAGAGTCGACAGTTCTGACCGCTACTCTGTGGTGTCAGCCTGCAGTGACGGTGTCGACAACTCCAGATACCAGATCTGCAGGCTAGTGCTGTAGTGGGCGGTTCGAACACTTCTGATACCAAATCCGTAGGTGGTGGGCACGAGGACTTCTGACACCAAATCTGTAGGCGCCCCGGTGGTCCCGGTCGCCTACGGTGGACTGGAAGCCGAGTGGTGACCTCTCCAGTTGGCAGGATGCTAGGAAATGACTGTGGACGCGTCAGAAACGCCAAAGAAACATTATTAATTCATGACACCTTTATTCCTGCCGAGTACAATGTGGCCCGCGTAACACAGGCTGGCTGAGCTTGGTGATATCAACGACCTTCCCCGAGTCCTCGCTGACTCGGCAGCGATGACACCAGCTCCAGACCGCACCAGTCTTGCTAGCGCAGCGCCGCGTGCTGTGACATAGCGGTGGAATGCTCTTACTTTGGCCGCACATGGCTGGCGGCGGCCGGCTAGCCGGCTGGTTCGGCGGCGGACAGCAGGCCGCTGCACGAAGGAGGCTCCGGGTTGGAGTCCCGGCGCTGTCGGCTCGAGAGGCGTTCTCGTACTGTGGAGTGTACTCTATCCCACCCTGTCTTCTTCCCTGCTCCTCCTGGTGGCTCGTCCGCGGTGGACGGGCGGAACGGGCTGCTATCCCCCAGCGTCGTCGGCTCACCCGGTTGTGACGGCGGATGCACAGGGCCTAGGCCCCGCACGATGTCGACGAGGGCTCACTGATGTGGTCAGCATTCGCGGCGAGCGAGCCTGCCGCGATGTCTGCTAATCCTAGGTTGATGACTGACAGCGGCAGCAGAGAGGACCAGAGCTGGTACTGCCCCCTCACGTCTGCTGCTGGATGGGCCGCCCTTACTGCAACATCTCCTTAATAAAGATTAACATATCGATCACCGAGCTGAGCGCTACGCAGCGACCCAGTACACATCTCACTGCAAGTCTGTGAGTGCCTTGTTGCTATCAAAGCTGGCAGTGGGTACCTTGCATGAAGGTCATAAACAAATTATAGGATCTTTGATGTCTATCGCAGAAGATACAGAACGGGCAAGACAAACTACAGATGAAGCCATTAGTCTCCTGAAAAATGGTAAAGCTAGAATTTATAATACTTTCGGAAATTTGGAGCTCTATACTGAAAAGCATAAACAAAACAAGTAATTATCTACGGAAAGAAACAATAACACCACACGTTGCAAATAATTTGTTCGCTTCACTTGATAATTTTATCATTAACCTTAGGTATAAATTTGATGACTTCGAATCGTCCACGAAAGAAAAAAACCCGGAATCTGATTACAAGGACCTATCTCAAAGAACGAAACGTAGAAGCTTATGCCAGATTTTTTTTATGTCCCTGCACCGTCAGTCCAACTGAATGATAAAGAGAAATTCAAAGTAGAAACCTTTCTTCCCATAACTGATACCCTGAGCGTTCATCTAAAACAGCGATTAAGCTCGTATGAGAACATTAGTCGACTCTGAATTCCGAAGGGCTGAAACAAAATTGCAAAGAATTTGCTGAAATTTATTATGAAGACGTTAACGAGCAAGAGCTGGAAACGGAATGCCTGCGTTTAAAAGAATACTTGAAAACTGTGCATAGTAAAATTGGAAGGAACTAATAGTATATTGGAAATATATCACCTTTTGAAAAAAAAAAAATTGAAGACATTTCCAAATCGCAGTGGGAATCATTTTTAAGCATGATGGTAACGAACTGCAGTGCAGAGCGCTCCTTGTCCAAATTGAAAAGAGTAAAGAATGAATTAAGAAGTACAATGCTTCAAGAAAAATTAACCAGTTTATCGCTGATGTCCATAGAATTTGATATGCTCAAAAACATAGCTTTTGAAGAAGTGATTAACGATTTTACCCATCTCAAATGTAGAATGGTACCTCTTCAACAAACAGATATTTTTAAGCACTAACCTGTGAATGCTAGAAGAGTTACTTTTGTGGATTCTATTCATTTAATGTGACTGTAAAGAAATAAAAATACATCTAGAAAAAAATGGTTCAAATGGCTCTGAGCACTATGGGACTCAACTGCTGTGGTTATCAGTCCCCTAGAACTTAGAACTACTTAAACCTAACTAACCTAAGGACATCACACACATCCATGCCCGAGGCAGGATTCGAACCTGCGACCGTAGCAGTCGCACGGTTCCGGACTGCGCGCCTAGAACCGCGAGACCACCGCGGCCGGCTACATCTAGAACCTCGCTTATTTCCTTTCTTTGTCTATTCTAACAAAATAGTGCTCGTTCTAGGTCATAGAGGCTCCATTATCCTAATGTGCACAGAGCCTCCAATAGATTAAAGACGGCCCTGCAGAAAACCTTACATTGTCGCTTCAAAAAATATATGAAGCTGACCGAAAATTTGTGTAAAAATCTGAAGTAAATCAGTCAAGAAATTTCAATATTTTTTGCTGACATCTCTCCATTGTTATGTATTATACAGGGTGGTCCATTGATCATGACCGGGCCAAATATCCCACGAAATAAGCGCCAAACGAAAAAACTACAAAGAACGAAACTTGTCTAGCTTGAAGGGGGAAACCAGATGGCGCTATGGTTGGCCCGCTAGATGGCGCTGCCATATGTCAAACGGATATCAAATGCGTTTTTTTTAAAATAGGAACCCCCATTTTTATTACATATCCATGTAGTACGTAAAGAAATATGAATGTTTTAGTTGGACCACTGTTTTCGCTTTGTGATAGATGGTGCTGTGATAGTCACAAACATATGGCTCACAATTTTAGACGAACAGTTGGTAACAGCTAGGTTTTTTAAATTAAAATACAGAACGTAGGTAGGTTTGAACATTTTATTTCAATTGTTTCTGTGGTGTCACCGCCAGACACCACACTTGCTAGGTGATAGCTTAAATCGGCCGCGGTCCATTAGTACATGTCGGACCCGCGTGTCGCCACTGTCAGGGTCGCAGACCGAGCGCCACCACAAGGCAGGTCTCGAGAGACGTACTAGCACTCGCCCCAGTTGTACGACGACGTTGCTAGCGACTACACTGACGAAGCCTTTCTCTCATTTGCCGAGAGACAGAATAGCCTTCAGCTAAGTTAATGGCTACGACCTAGCAAGGCGCCATTAACCATTTGTAACGTTGCATGTACCTCCAGATAGAGTCTCACTTGTATCATCCAGAATGCTGTATACCAAAGGACAATATAAAAGTTAAGTGTTCTAGTAGCTACGTTCTTTTCTTTATCACATTCATTACGAATGCTGTTCTAGACTTTGCGCTAGTCGGCGTGTGTGTACGTGTGCCCTTTCGGCTACTTCACTGTGGACTGGCTGCCTTAACAGTCCACTACATTGGCGACGCGGATTAATCAGGATCTTGTTCTTTCTCATTGCTTACATTTACTTGTGTCATGGCTTCGCCACATTCTCCAGATGTACTGTCCGAATTTTATCGCTTGCAGAATCAGCAGACGCAGGCGTTATTGGATGTCCTTGGACAGCTCGTCCAGGGTCAACGTGCGCTGCACAACGATGCGGCCGCCGCCGCTTCATCGCTACCGCAGCCACAACATGCGGTTGCACCCCCGTTTCGTAGCTTTGTGGCAGCCGACGAAACGTGGACTGAATGGTCCCGACAATTTGGATTTCATCTCGCCGCCTACAGAATTCAAGGTAATGTGCGGCAGCCGTTTTTGCTTTCGTGTGTAGGTGTGTCCACCTACCGTGTGATAGTGAAATTGTTTCCCCGGCGCGACGTAGCAACTCTGTCATACGAAGAAATTTTGTCTGCTTTAGATGCCTATTTCAGAGAAACAGTTAATGTGGTTGCAAAACGGTATACGTTCTTCCGTACAAAACGTACGGTCGGTCAGACTAATAGGGAGTGGGTTGCAACTTTGCAAGGACTTACTAGGGAGTGTGCATTTGAATGTGACTGTGGCCTCCCTTATGCAGATACTATGGTGCGTGATGCAATAGCACAGAATGTTTCTGATGTTCGCATAAGGGAACACATTTTGAAACTAGTTAATCCCTCCCTTCAACAAGTGATAGACATATTGGATAGGCAAGACACACTTGACTTTGCTCAGGAATCATTTGCAACTTCGCCGGCCGTGTTTCACATTAACCGGCCCGCCGGGTCCGCTGCACGGAACGCTAACCGGCCCTCGCACACGTCCGCGCAGCTGCAGCCTAGCTCGCAAACACGTGTGCCGCGTAAGCATGCCAATGCCGTTCTAAAATCATGCCCGCGGTGTGCAACTAGACATTTGCGTGACAATTGCCCGTCACGCCAAGCTATTTGCTTTTTCTGTAATAAGAAAGGGCATGTTCAAAGTGTTTGCCAGAAAAAGCTCAGATCAGACAATCGCAACCATTCCCGGCCCTTCGCGCCGGCATCGAACCAAGGACACTCAGGCTCGTGAACCTTTGCCCATGGACATTCATGTCGTTCATGCCACTCCGCCCAGTGTTCCTCTCGCTAACAGTGACTGTGTTCGTCCCACGAAAAGTGTGCGTCGACGTCGCCGGACATCCCGTAACGTCGCAAGTGCTTCTGTACCTGTATCCTTTCAAGTTGCACAAAACAGTCGCTCTTGTTGTCAGCAGGACAATAAACATTTTGTAGATTTGGACTTTGCCGGACGAGTGATACCATTCCAGCTCGATACCGGAGCTGCAGTTTCATTGATCAATCACGCCACGTACAAACAACTGGGCGCACCTCCGTTGCGTGCCGCAAATGTTACGTTAAGTTGTTTTTCTGGACAAGCTATCCCTGTATTAGGACAGTGCACTCTTCTTGCAACATACAAGGGACAAACACAACTTGTGTCTTTTTATGTTCTTCGTTCTTCTTCTGCAATGAACTTGTTTGGTTTAGATTTATTTCAGTTGTTTAACATGTCTGTAGTAAATCAGGTACTATCAGTGAATCAGACTGTGCCTTCAGCCAGTGTTTCTAGTCTATGTGAAGAATTTGCAGACATTTTCGCGCCGGGCCTTGGTTGCGCTACGAACTATGAAGCACATTTGGAACTGAAAGTGAACGCGCAACCGAAATTTTTCAGGGCGCGCAATGTTCCCCACGCATTGCGTGATGAGGTCGCCAGAACATTACACGATTTAGAATCACAAGGTGTCATTGAACGTGTGCAGGCTTCTCTCTGGGCATCACCCTTAGTTATTTTGCAAAAACCTTCCGGAAAATTGAGACTTTGCGTGGACTTCAAGGCAACTGTGAATCCACAACTTGTGACTGCTACTTTTCCTTTGCCCCGCCCGGAAGATCTTTTTGACAAACTGTGCCCGGGAACGTATTTTTCAAAGTTGGACCTAGCAGATGCGTACTTGCAAATACCTGTGGACGAAGAATCCCAGCGCGTCTTGGTGGTTAACACGCATCTTGGTTTGTACCGATTCAAAAGACTGCCATTCGGGTGTGCATCCGCCCCTGCTTTGTTTCAGCAATATTTACAAACTGTTTGTGCGTCGGTCCCTACTGCTGCAAACTATCTGGACGATATTGTGATCTCCGGAAAGACAGCAGCCGAACATTTAGCCAACCTCCGCACATTATTTCAGGTTTTGCGGCAAAATGGTCTTCGCTTGCGGAAGGACAAATGTGTGTTTTTTGATCGTGACTTACCATATCTGGGACATGTAATCAATGCCCAAGGCATACATCCGAGTCCAGAGCACCTCCGTGCCATACAAGAATTGCCTTCGCCACAGAATGTGAAGCAGCTACAGAGTGTGCTGGGAAACATTAATTACTACCATAAATATGTTCCCCATGCCTCTTCCATTTCAGCTCCGCTTCATCGCTTACGCCGTAAAGGTGTTCCGTTTGTCTGGACGACGGAATGCGAACGCGCCTTTCGCCAGTTGAAATCGGCGTTGCTTTCCAATACTTGTCTTACGCCATTCGATCCCCAGAAACCACTTTTGTTGATGGTAGATGCATCGGATTTCGGGATCGGTGCTGTGCTTGCGCACAAAGATGGTTCACATGATCGCCCTATTGCCTTTGCGTCCAAATTGCTCTCGTCAGCGCAACGGAATTATTCACAAATAGAGAAAGAAGCTTTGGCTCTCGTGTTTGGTGTTACGAAGTTTCACGATTTCCTGTATGGTCGTCACTTTACCATCATCACAGACCACAAACCTTTGACATCGCTTTTTCATCCGCACAAGCCTGTACCTCCACGTACAGCGCAGAAATTCATTCGCTGGTCTATTTTCCTCTCGCAGTACCGCTACGATATCTTGTATCGGTCCACTGCTAAGTACGGAAACGCTGATGCGTTGTCCCGTTTGCCTGTTGCTGAGGATAAAGCATTCGATTCTTCCGAACTTGCTTGCATGTTCATTGACTCGGAAACCGATGACGTGGTAGAATCGTTTCCGATTGATTTTCGTCGTGTAGCTACAGCCACAGCTGCTGACCCTGTCCTTGCTACTGTTTTGCATTTTGTTGCTACGCAATGGCCCTTGTAAAAGTCGCGGATCGAGGACCCGCTGGTTCGCCGATTTTTTGCTCCCAAGGAGAGACTTTTTGTACGACGTGGTGTTTTGTTGTTGCGTTCTGATAATGATCAGTCCCGAGTCGTGGTCCCACGTTCGTTACAGTCCTCTGTCTTACGGCTTCTCCACCAAGGACATTGGGGTATAGTGAGAATGAAACAACTTGCTCGTCAGCACTGTACTTGGTTCGGAATCGATGCTGCGATTACGAATATGTGCTCTTCTTGCATGGCATGTGCCGAACAACAATCCGCACCGCCGCGGAAATTCTTTGCATGGCCGAAAGCCACTTCCCCTTGGCAACGCTTACATATCGATTTTGCTGGTCCCTTCTGGAATGCTCGATGGTTGGTTGTTGTCGATTCCTTCAGTAATTTTCCATTTGTTGTCCGGATGTCTTCCACGACGTCATCAGCCACCATACAAGCGTTATCCGCTATTTTTTGCGTTGAAGGTCTTCCGCAGACTATTGTTTCCGACAATGGCCCACAATTCATGTCCGCAGAATTTCAGTCGTTCTGCAAGGCCAATGGTATTCAACATCTGACATCCGCGCCGTTTTCGCCTCAGTCAAACGGTGCCGCTGAACGATTGGTCCGGGCTTTCAAGTCACAGATGTTGAAGTTGAAAGAGTCGCATTCTCGGGAGGACGCGTTATTGCTCTTTTTGTCCTCGTATCGCTCTCAGCACCACGATGGTCGCTCGCCGGCTGAGTTGTTACACGGTCGTCCTCATCGAACCTTGATGTCTTTGCTGCATCCGCCGCATCAGGTTCCTGTGCAGCGGCAGACTCCTGCTTTTGCTCCTGGCGACGTTGTATTTTATCACACCTATCGAGGTTCACGGCGTTGGCTCGCAGGGCGCATTCTTCGCTGCCTCGGCCGCGCGATGTATTTGGTTTTGGGGGCCTCTGGTGAGGTGCGTCGGCATCTCAATCAGCTGCGCCTCTGTCGTCGCCCGGGTTCTGCCGCTCCCCGTCTGCTTTCAGCGACGGTGCCGTCCGGTCAGCGCCCTGGGGACCCATCTACTGGCTCGCCTCATCCCCAGGTGTTACCGACGATGCCTTCCATTTTGCCCCATGGCGACGCGCCGCTGCCGCCGCCGCCGCCGCCGCCGCCTCTTCTCCCGCCGGCGCCGCCCGCAGCGGACGCGTCGCTGCTGCCGCCGGGCGCCTCCCTGGGTCACGCGCCGCCGATCGCTTCCCGTGACCAGCTGTCCTCCGCCATGGAACTCTTGCCCGCTCCGGACCACATGGCGTCTTCGCGCGTCGGATACCCCGACGCAATGGAGGTCGACCCTTCGGCCCCTTCTGTCTCATTACGGGCGCATACACCGCATGTTGACGTGCACCCTGGACTAGGTTTTCAGGCGTTTCCTAGCTCCCCTCGGACCGAATGGCAGGGTGCGGGTGGCACAGCCTCGCCTGTTGTTAGGCTCCCCACCTCATCGCATACGTCAACATGTGGTCCTCCCCACGGCGGGCGGAAGCCTTATCACACGACCGTTCGCCGATTTGCGGGGGAGGAATGTGGTGTCACGGCCAGACACCACACTTGCTAGGTGGTAGCTTAAATCGGCCGCGGTCCATTAGTACATGTCGGACCCGCGTGTCGCCACTGTCAGGATCGCAGACCGAGCGCCACCACAAGGCAGGTCTCGAGAGTCGTACTAGCACTCGCCCCAGTTGTACGACGACGTTGCTAGCGACCACACTGACGAAGCCTTTCTCTCATTTGCCGAGAGACAGTTAGAATAGCCTTCAGCTAAGTTAATGGCTACGACCTAGCAAGGCGCCATTAACCATTTGTAACGTTGCATGTACCTCCAGATAGAGTCTCACTTGTATCATCCAGAATGCTGTATACCAAAGGACAATATAAAAGTTAAGTGTTCTAGTAGCTACGTTCTTTTCTTTATCACATTCATTACGAATCCTGTTCCAGACTTCGCGCTAGTCGGCGTGTGTGTACGTGTGCCCTTTCGGCTACTTCACTGTGGACTGGCTGCCTTAACAGTCCACTACAGTTTCAATGTGATACATGTATCTTTGTGAGCTTATCATTTCTGAGAACGCATGCTGTTAAAGCGTGATTACCTGTAAATACCACATTAATTGAAGAAATGCTCAAAATGTTGTCCGTCAACCTCAATGCATTTGGCAGTACGTGTAACGACATTCACCTCAACAGCGAGTAGTTCGCCTTCCGAAATGTTCGCACATGCATTGACAATGCGCTGACGCATGTTGTCAGGCGTTGTCCGTGGATCACGATAGCAAATATCCTTCAACTTTCCCACAGAAAGAAATCCGGGAACGTCAGATCCGGTGAACGTGAGGGCCATGATATGATGCTTCGACGACCAATCCACCTCTCTTGAAATATGCTATTCAATACCGCTTCAACCGCACGCGAGCTGTGTGCCGGACATCTATCATGTTGGAAGTACATCGCCATTCTGCCATGCAGTGAAACATCTGGTTGTAACATCGGCAGAACATTACGTGGGAAATAAGCATATATTTCATCATTTAGATTGCCATCGATAAAATGGGGGCCAATTATCCAGCCTCCCATAATGCCGCACCATACATTAACCCGCCAACGTCGCTGATGTTCAACTTGTCGCAGCCATCGTGGATTTTCCGTTGCCAAATAGTGTATATTATGCCGGTTTACGTTACCGCTGTTGGTGAATGACGCTTCGTCGCTAAATAGAACGCGTGCAAAAAATCTGTCATCGTCCCGTAATTTCTCTTATGCCCAGTGGCAGAACTGTACACGACGTTCAAAGTCGTCTCCATGCAGTTCCTGGTGCATATAAATATGGTACGAGTGCAATCGATGTTGATGTAGCATTGTCAACACCGACATTTTTGAGATTCCCGATTCTCGCGCAATTTGTCTGCTACTGATGTGCGGATTAGCCGCGACAGCAGCTAAAACACCTACTTGGGCATCATCATTTGTTGCTGACCGTGATTGACGTTTAACATGTGGCTGAACACTTCCTGTTTCCTTAAATAACGTAACTATCCGGCGAACGGTCCGGACACTTGGATGATGTCGTCCAGAATACCGAGCAGCATACATAGCATACGCCCGTTGGGCATTTTGATCACAATAGCCATACATCAACACGATATCGACCTTTTCCGCAATTGCTAAACGTTCTATTTTAACACGTATAATGTATCACGAAGCAAATACCGTCCGCACTGGCGGAATGTTATGTGATACCACGTACTTATACGTTTCTTTTACAGTGCCATCTATCACGAAGCGAAAAAAGTGGTCCAACAAAAACATTTATATTTCTTTACGTACTTCACGAATATGTAATAAAAATGGGGGTTCCTATTTAAAAACAACGCAATTGATATCCGTTTGACCTATGGCAGCGCCATCTAGCGGGCCAACCATTGCGCCATCTGGTTTCCCCCTTCAAGCTAGACAAGTTTCGTTCTTTGTAGTTTTTTCGTTTGACGCTTATTTCGTGAGATATTTGGGCCGGTCATGATCAATGGACCACCCTGTATACAAGGTGCATCTGAAACGAATGCAGAAAATGAGAGAGCTGGTAAAGTGTGCCATAACAAGCATATTTCACGTAGCAACCCATGTCCGCATCACTCAGCATACGGTGCTAGGCGTCGTTGAACAGGGTCGCCCGCCTCCAAGAGGGTAGGCACACAACATACCGTCATAGTAGCTGATCTGCAAAGATTTCAATATATTTTTGACATCAAGGTAAAAAAGACGTAGGATTCAAGTTTTATAACCTTTATCTGCAAACGCTGTAGTCGACATACTTGCGGATATTTCATGTGGGAAAACACTATGGGTTTTCAGCCCCTTACTGGGACGTGAACGCATTGCTTTTGGCTGCGAAAATTCCCGTTTGATAGATACACAGGGGGCAGCATCTGTGCACACTGCGGAGTCTGGATCGCTATTCTGGGTGCTCACACTGCCCAACGTCTGTGCGGCGGTTTCCGAATCGTCGAGTGCCGGATCCATGCCCATTTACTGCAATCCACAGGTTCCTACAAGAGACAGGTTCGCGTTCCTGTAATGGCACATGTGCATTTATTGCCTACTTCGAAACCCAGTGTATTCATTTTGAGCTGCAGGTGCGAAGACCTCGCGGACGCGGTCGTTAACGCACATTACGTGCACCAGGGCTTGACGAGAAGGCGTTAGCATTGCTGGAAAACA
Organism: Schistocerca nitens; assembly: GCF_023898315.1. Taxonomy (NCBI): domain Eukaryota; kingdom Metazoa; phylum Arthropoda; class Insecta; order Orthoptera; family Acrididae; genus Schistocerca; species Schistocerca nitens. The sequence continues at coordinate 195,555,932 of NC_064617.1, read as the reverse complement.
AACCCTCAAAAGGTCACTGCGTGTTGCACGGCAATTGGGTTAAGTCAGTCCACAGTTTGGCGTGTGTGACTTGAAGATGATTTACATCTCTAGCGCCTACAGAAGGCTCACGCCCTTAATCCAGACGAGTTTCCATCTCGAACTGAATTCTGCCAGTGGTTTTTGCTAAGATGTACCATGTACTTTCCGAACCATGTACTTTTTACTGAAGAGGCAATGTTCAACAGCCACAATCAACACATGTGGACAAGGGAAAATCCGCAATCCGACTTTGTCCTTCGTCACCAAGATCGCTTCGCTGTCAACATTTTGACCGGCTTGCTAGGCGATAATCAGATCGATCCATACATGTTATCTCGGCGACTGAACGCAAACAGATACTTAACCTGTTGAGAAACTCTGCCAGAGTTGTTAGAAACTATTCCCCTCAACGTGCGACTGCGAATGAGATAAGAAGACGATGGTGTGCCTGCACACTTCGTACATGCAGTGCCAATGCATTGGAATGAAAACTTTGGTGAGAACTGGATATGGCCCCCACGTTCCCCCGAATTGACGCCCATTGATTTTTTTCTTCGGGGGCCACCTAAAATGTGTTGCCTATGAAACACCCATTGAGACTGATGAAGAGCTGATAACACGCATTATGGCAGCCTCCATATCACTAGTAGTGTTTGAAAGATTGCGACAGTCACTGCAGCGTCGTTGCACGGCGTGCATTCAAGAAGAGGGCGTAATTTCGAGCACTTTTTGTAACTGTTTTCAAATAAGGGTTGTAACCTCCCAACAGATAATTCCATAACCTACCAATAATACAATGAGACTAATCTCTCAATAAAATTGTGGGTCACTTATGATCTTTCAATAATTGACTGTAAATTTGGACGTCGGCAGTACTGCGTCATGGCCCTGAAAATTCATTCTGAACAAATTGAAAAATCTTACCTCAATGAAGTCGCCGGATAACGCATATATGTCTGCTCCTATAAGAAATTTTTGTGACACAGCCCAGTGTAATGCTGGCCGATAGATTTGTCATGTATAAAAAGAAACAACTGATTTTTCTTTACAATAATCGGGATGACCATGGATTGGAGAAATTAGTAAATTCTTTAAATTGAGACGAATGATTGTCAAAAGTTACTTTTTATGAGAAAGATTATTATCAAGAGATGTTTTTAAAAAAATATTTACATGGGACTTGATTTAACAATAGTACATATGCGCGAGGCTGCTTTTACCTTATGAACAATTTGAGGTAGGGAATCTGGGGTCGGAGAAGCCAGATCAATGAGATTATAGGAATAAAATCACATTACTGCGCACTTGTTTACTCACATCAGTTACAGTTAACTGCAAATACCATCGCTGAGGCAATGAACGTACCAGTTGTACTGTATCTTACAAAATGTTCTGAAACTGACGGCCATCAACCTCAATGCAAGCATGACATCGGCGAACAAGATTCTGACGCACGCTGACAAATATCCCTGGTGTGTTCCGATTCACATCACATACAGCTACAATTCTGGCAACTAATTCCAGCCCCGTATCCACTGGCGTCATACACAAGTGACTTTAGATATCCCCATAGGAAATAATCAAGGTGATGCAGATCAGGCGACCTCGCAGGCCACGGAATAGGACCTTCATTTCCAGTCCAGCGACCAGGAAATACATCATTGAAATGGTGGCGGACATCCACTGAAGTGAGGCGGTACACCATCAAGCTGAATCCACATTCTCTCACGGACAGCCAAGGGTACGTTCTGCAACAACTAAGGTAGAACTCTTCGCACGAACCTCAAATACAGGTGGCCATTCAGAAGGCCAGGTAGAAGATATGGCCCAGTGAGATTGTCGTCTACAATGCCAGCCCAGGTATTCACAGCAAAACGTACTTGCTGGTATGACTCGACTACAGCATTAGGGTTTTCCTCGTCCTATACATAGCTATTACTGTTGTTCGAAATACCATCACGATCAAATGAGCCTCGTCAGTAAACAGCACGATCGGGAGGAAATCTGACCGATCAATCCACTGTTGGAGTAACCACTGACACAATACGACCCTTGGTGCAGTGTCAGTCACAAGCATTACCTGGACTCGTTGTGGGTGATATGGGTGTAATTGTTGCTCGTGGAGTACTCGCCATACGTTAGTATGTGTAGTGCCCATTTCATGTGCAACTCGACGAGTATTTTTAGTGTAGTTCGCTGCAAAATGTTCCAGCACCTCCTTTTCAAAATCGAGTCTGCGAGTGATCCTCATGCTGCCCGATCCCTTGTTTCTTCTTTCCAATGACCCAGTCTCTCGCATTTGTCGAACGAGAGAAATAAACTGCTGTGGCCACCCACTTTGTACATCGTAGCGCCTACTGCATCGGCATCCCACTTCACGTACAACCAACATAGGATGCCTGCATCACAAGGCGTATATTCACCAGGAAAACCTACATTGTGTTGTCAACAAATATTTACCAGCGGCCATAACACAATACCAGGTCTCCACCAACGGCCGCCAGGGACCGCTACCCATTCGCGAAGCCTGCAGAAGAGCTCCACCAGAGGTCGCAGCTAGCACAGGAACTACTTCGATACGCCAGGCACATGATCGCAAATAGCTCCGGCATCTGCCAAATGGGCGTTATAAGGCGGTGCACTGTTGAAAAAAGACAGTTCGACGCACCACTTGGAAGTGTACAGAGCTGCCACCTGGGCTGACATGGCCAGACGCCTCTTCTAGTTGGCCGATCTCTTGCAGATGGACTTCACCCAGTTGACGAACCTCTTTGCATGGTAGAACTGTTTTTGTTATTGCTCCCCGTGAAGAGTCGGGTCTTTCCTATTATTATTATTATTATTATTTATTTTATGTTTGTGTCGATCTGCAATTGGGATCGAGTCTGTTGTTCATTTGGAGATTGTATTATTGTTCTGTTTTTGTGGGTCAATAAATTGTGTTTTGGACTTGTGTTTTCCACATTCCTATTTTGCTAGTGCAGAGGCTTCAGTGGCGACAAGTTGGTTTACGAGTCTCCTGCGTTTGCTAGGTTGTTGTCACTGGCAGAAGGTATTCCAGGTATTGATGAACCGTCAGTGCGAGTCATAGCGCTGTTGGAACGTATACAACAAACGAACGAGCTCATTATTCAGCGATTACAGGCGATGTTCACCCCTCCCCTCCCCTCCCCCCCGTTGTGGTGCCCCTGCAAGGGCCCCACCCAGCTTCCCCACTTATGGGACTCCGTGTTTCCAAAGTTCGACTTCGGGCAACTACGTGGCTCATCTGGAGCAACACTTTATTGCTCATGATGTCACTGGCGACGTTCAGCGTCGCGCATTTTTTCTCACCTATGCGGGCCCGGAAGTTTACCACCTTCTCCAACACTTGCATCCTGATACATAACCACATGCTCTGTCCTACAAGGTGCTGATTTCTAGCCTATTGGATTATTTTGACTCTCAGGTCCATGTGGCGGCGAAACGTCACAAGTTCTGTTGTCAGAAGCTTCCCCCGCAGTCATACAGGGATTTCTACGCTGCAAGGTCTCTCCTGTGACTGTTGTTTTTTTCTGTGGCAACCCTCACTGCAAGCAGTCTTATGGTTCAGCACTCATTCGTGATATGATTGTTGTCCATGCCCCAGATGATACCTTACGGATAAATCTTCTGAAACTGAAAGATCCCTCTTTAGACACCTGTTTATCCATTATCCGCACTCACGAGCAGTCCTTTCGCACTGCTCCAACGCTGCAGTCCCTGGCACAGATCTTCGCCGCCCGCCCCCCCGTGACTCCGGTTCCCTTCACCGCAGCCACCACAGCGGCTCCTGAGATCACACCCGCCCTCCAGGACCAGGGCGCCGGTCCCCACCCGTACCAACGGCGGCCGCAGCAGCAGCAGCAGTGACAACCGTTCCCTCCTGTAGTCAATGCTTTGTCACACATCAGAGGCAAGATTACTGCTTCCGGCGGGTGACCTGTTCGGCCTGTGGAAAGCTGTGTAACAAAGCTGTCTATTGGTCATCATCGTCGATGGCTGTGGACTACACTGCTGTGGACGCCTACGAACCGCTGCTGGATGAGACGCACCCGCTGGTGCAAATTTCCTTCGTACAATCCGTTTTTCCACACACAACGACAGCGGTCACTCTGACTGTCCAGTTGAACAGCACTTCTCTCCCTTTTCAAGTGGATACGGGATCCTCCGCCACCATCATCGATGGAGATTCCCACCGTCAGTTAAACACTCGCGTTGATCATCTGCTGCCATAGTCCATTAACGCCAAATTTCGCCGCAATGTTCTAACAGATACTTTCGGTGTACGTCGCACATTGGGTTCTTCAATTATATCACGCATTGTTGCTTGTCTGTTAGTACTGACAACTCTACACAAACGCCACTGGTCTCGGTCGTTAAAAGAAGACCGTAGGGTACTGTGTTGTTTGTGGTGAGAGATAATGCCTGAAATTTGGTACTCTCGGCACACTCTTGACATTTTGGGTCTCAGAATATTGAATTCCCTAACGATTTCCGTAATGGAATGTCCCATGCGCCTAGCTCCAACTTCATACCGTGTTCAAAGTCTATTAATTCCAGTCGTGAGGCCACAATCACGTCAGACACTCAGTCTGCCTTGGAGTGAGTAATCTAAAATAAACTGAGTAGTCTGTGGTCCAGCTGTGATTCATCCTGACATGTGGCGCAGGGAGGCATTAACGACTTCCATGGTGGTGCGATAGCGCTAGCGCCTTCTAACTGTACCCTTAAGCGCTGGAACTAACCGTTTACTACTGGAACAATCGCTGTGAATAAGGAAACTGCGTACCAACATTGGCGAAAGTGATAACTCAGTAAAAATGACAGTTCCGCCAATGCACTGCCCTTTTATACCTCTTGTACTCGATAATGATTTCATCTGTGTGTGTGCATATCACTATCCCATGACTTTGGTCACCTCAGTTTAATTATACCTTACGCGGAACCACCTTATTCAGCGTCCGGGATTGTGCCAAAATTTGCACTCAGATTCCTGTAATGGACAAGGACGACCCAAAACGGATAATATCACTCTGTTCGAGTTGTTTGAAAGCAAGTACATGACCTTTGACTTCCGGAATACTGTTCACACATGGCTGAGGTTTGTCGATTCGGTTCTGCAAGGCCTACCATTTTGTTTTGTATACCTGAGTGATATTCGTATCTTTTTTGCCACCTAGGAGCAACATCAACAACAGCTAGTCGAAGTTTGCAAGAGTTTAGAGCAGTAATGTGCGGCTTTGAACACAGGTAAATGTGTGCTCTGGCAGTCTGAGATCACCTTCTTGGGCCAACGAATTTTTTCTGTGGACTCCCTACCATTAGCAGAAATGGTCAGAGGCTTCGTGTAAGCGGTTCATTATGTAAGAGGTTTACTGTTCACTACCCTACTGGAGCAAATATAATTTCGATGTATTGCTAACGCGCTGCCTGCTGTATAAAACATCTCTGCTGCAATAGAATCGCAGGTCAGAGCAGTGTCGGCAGCAGTATTAATCGCTCGCTCCAACAGAGCAGTCGCAATAGTTCGTTGTTACGGAGCTGTCGCAATAGCTCGCTACTACGGAAAGTCGTAGAAGCTCACCGCTACAGTTGCTAGCCATGTAAGAGCAATAGCAGTCGCCGCTGGTGCAGCGCAGTTTATTGCCATGTAGCGTAAGGTAAACTTTATTATTCTTCATAGCCATGCGCGTACTTAAATTTGTTGTCTGAGATGTTAGTATGAATTTGCTTCAATCTTTTTGTGATTTGTCAGCACTAGTTAAGTCAGACTTGTAATGTTTAATTTTTTATGTAATGGTTTTTCAGAACATAATTTTTTGCCAGCCATTTACTTGAATTTAAATATTTTACAAATTTTCCAGATCATAGTCATGTGATGTTTAATAATCAGAGGACCAGCTATGCAGGTGTGTCAACAAGCAAAGTCAATTTTTTTCTAATAATGCAAATCTCAGACAAATATAGTTCAGTAGTAGTAGATGGCCAGCATTTCACTAAGCTGTGCAGATATACAGACAGCGTTATCCGGCGACACCATTATGAGGTAAGAATTTTTCAGTTTATACAGGTTGATTTCACAAGGCCATGACGTAGCTCTGCTTAAGTCCAAAATTTATCAGTTTCAGTTCTCAGTCAATTCAGTATAGGAAATTATAATATACGGGAAGGTTACAATCCTTTAGACACAAAACCGAACATCGGTAAGGAATTACGCCGGTTTCTAGGGATGTTGAATTCTTATCGCCGACATCTACCGCGTTCAGCGCAACTGCAACAGCCATTAACTGCAGCAGTGTCGGGCCCAAAAGGTAGAAACAATATCCCAGTATGTGGACTAACGCGTTCAGTTCCACGTTTGACGCCGCAAAACTGAGTACGGCAGACGCTGCACTTCTTGCGCACCCCACGCTGGATGCACCCTTAGCGTTAGTGGTGGACACAAACCAGATGTCTATTGGTTCAGTGTTGGAGCAATGGTCAGATGACTCATGGCAACCACTTGCGTAGTAGCATACAAACTCTCATCGTCACAGGAAAAGTGGAGTGCCTACGGCAGTGAGCTTGTTGCTACATCTACATCTACATCTACATTTATACTCCGCAAGCCACCCAACGGTGTGTGGCGGAGGGCACTTTACGTGCCACTGTCATTACCTCCCTTTCCTGTTCCAGTCGCGTATGGTTCGCGGGAAGAACGACTGTCTGAAAGCCTCCGTGCGCGCTCTAATCTCCCTAATTTTACATTCGTGATCTCCTCGGGAGGTATAAGTAGCGGGAAGCAATATATTCGATACCTCATCCAGAAACGCACCCTCTCGAAACCTGGCGAGCAAGCTACACCGCGATGCAGAGCGCCTCTCTTGCAAAGTCTGCCACTTAAGTGTATTAAACATCTCCGTAGCGCTATCACGCTTACCAAATAACCCTGTGACGAAACGCGCCGCTCTTCTTTGGATCTTCTCTATCTCCTCCGTCAACCCGATCTGGTACGGATCCCACACTGATGAGCAATACTCAAGTATAGGTCGAACGAGTGTTTTGTAAGCCACCTCCTTTGTTGATGGACTACATTTTCTAAGCCACTCTCCCAATGAATCTCAACCTGGTACCCGCCTTACCAACAATTCATTTTATATGATCATTCCACTTCAAATCGTTCCGCACGCATACTCCCAGATATTTTACAGAAGTAACTGCTACCAGTGTTTGTTCCGCTATCATATAATCATACAATAAAGGATCCTTCTTTCTATGTATTCGCAATACATTACATTTGTCTATGTTAAGGGACAGTTGCCACTCCCTCCACCAAGTGCCTATCCGCTGCAGATCTTCCTGCATTTCGCTACAATTTTCTAATGCTGCAACTTCTCTGTATACTACAGCATCATCCGCGAAAAGCCGCATGGAACTTCCGACACTATCTACTAGGTCATTTATATATATTGTGAAAAGCAATGGTCCCATAACACTCCCCTGTGGCACGCCAGAGGTTACTTTAACGTCTGTAGACGTCTCTCCATTGATAACAACATGCTGTGTTCTGTTTGCTAAAAACTCTTCAATCCAGCCACACAGCTGGTCTGATATTCCGTAGGCTCTTACTTTGATTATCAGGCGACAGTGCGGAACTGTTGTAAGTAGGCTGTTTAGGTTTTTTTATTAGTAACGCCACCTCTGTATGAAAATCACCGGCTGTGCCGTGTGCAGTCTGTGGCTGCTTTGCATTGTTGTAATACTCAACCATTGTAGTGTTGGGCAGTTGGCTGTTAACAGCGCGTAGCGTTGCGCAGTTGGAGGTGAGCCGCCAGCAGTGGTGGATGTGGGGAGAGAGATGGCGGAGTTTTGTAATTTGTCATGATATCAAGGTAAATACATTGTTGGTTCTCTATTAATATCTTTTATTTGCTAACTATCCCTATGAGTAGTTAGTGCCTTCCATAGTTCGAATCTTTTATTTAGCTGGCAGTAGTGGCGCTCGCTGTATTGCAGTAGCTTGAGCAGCGAAGATTTTTGTGAGGTAAGTGATTTCTGAAAAGTACAGGTTAATGTTAGTCAGGGCCATTCTCTTGTAGAGAATTTTGAAAGTCAGATTGCGTTGCGTTAACAAAATATTGTGTGTGGAAAGTCAGATTGCGTTGCGCTATAAATATTGTGTGTCAGGTTAAGCACAGTTGTAAAAAAATTGTTAAAAGGGGACGTTTCATATGTCGACCCTTAGCCGAGGATACCTCACTGGAATCTTCTGATTTTTTCTTATAGTTTGTGTAATTAGTGTAGCTTTTGTTTATTGCTAGCGCGTAATTGTAGAGAGAATTTCGATTGTAGTTGTAGTTTTTCATTGTTGTACAGTAAAACAGTTGTGGTATGCATGTAGATTTGCACCAAGTATTTCGCAGCTGCAATTAACTAGATATTATTTTCAGTGTTATGTTAATGTGTTCTCTTATTTTTGCTCTTCAAATTGAGTTTTTCTGTGTTGACGTGTGAAATACTGTGACAATAATGGCGTGTGAAAAACGTAACACTAGGCTCCAAAGTAAATTGAGAAATGACAGTGAAGACGAAAGCAATATGTTAGCGCCGCAGAATAATGAATTAACTAATGTTAATAGTAGTAATTTGGTAATTGCGCATAGGGAAATGGAGCGGGTTTCAAACAATGGCGTGGACAGTGAAATAATTAGTGAAGAGGGAAGCATTATCGATCGATCGGTCGGCAATAGCTCGGCTCAGGAATCCGAAATGACGCGACACGATCTCGCAAATACTGTAGATTCAGGTTTTGGATCCTCACCGTTTTCTCAAATAAGTCAAGACACATTTTCTGCTTGTCAAAATGTGAATGTTGCCGGTGCAAATGCACTGCCGAAAAGCGTAGAGGAACAGATTCCAGACACTAATGCATTGTTATTACAGCTAATGCAACAAATGAAACAAATGGGACAAAATCTTCAAAAGTTAGACACAATGGAACAAAATCTTCAAAAGTTAGACACAGTGGAACAAAATCTTAAAAAGTTAGATACCACACTTGAACAAACACGTGAGGATTTAACTAATGAGTTACATCACATTGAATCGAAATGTCAAAAAGTCTGTAATGACGTAAAAACACAAATTTGTGAACATTTCCAACCTATTTTTTCGCGGCATGAAAATGCACTACAGAATCACGAAGCAGCCATAAAAGAACTGCAAACTACTGTTCATGAAAATCATGAGACCTTGCAAGCTAAATTTGACTCAGTTGCATCTACCGATTCGGTTACGCAACTTGCAAAAACCCAGGAAAACTTAAAAGACACAGCAGAAAAACACACTGAGGAAATAAGTACATTATCGGATAAAGTAGCCGAACTTTCAGATCAGTTCACTAATTTATCTACGAAGGTAGATGATAATCTGAACGACACAAAACCGGTAGTCTTTAATGACACAGAAGAGAGCGAACAAATTAGGAAACTGGAACAAAATCTGAATCAAATTAATACGCAACACAAAAGAGAAATCCGGGAAGTACAAGATCAGTTGGCACAAGTAATACAAAAATTACAAATTTCAGAGGACACTCGCGCTCCAACACGGGAAGAGGGACTTAGAAATACGGAAAAGCCGCAACATAATAACACAGGGCATTTCGGAAGTTATGAAAGAGGTTGGCGGTGTGCGCCGAATTTTGAGATGGAACCGCCGACGCGACCTAGCAATGACCGGTATGCTACTCGCCGACACAATGATTTTTACTATAAGCTGTTGGGAAAAAAAAAAAAGGGGGGGAGGCAGAATGACTTCAGACACAACAGTTCGGCGCGCGGTTGCGATTCCGGGAGAAATTCTCCACCATATGACCGACAAACAAGATATTATGAAATTTACCGACATGACGACAGACGAGATAATCATAACGACAGATCTGAATTTCATCAGAACTGGCGAGATTCAAACAGAGCAGGGCACTTTCGACAACGTGAATTTCTAGAAGTTCGGTCTCCGAATTCCATTAACGACGCGCGCCAACAATGACCCGCACCGCAGGCAGACACCTGCGCCGGCTGGCTCCGAGATAAATAACATAGACGGTAACCTTGAGAAAAATTCCAGTATTCTTTAACGACGTATACCGCATGATAATTGCATTGTTCAAACTCTGCGTACTGGGAAGAGTAAAGGTTTACACCACATTTCACATGTAAAACCGTTTATTGAAAGATAATGTGCCTTTTTAACTTGAGATTTTAATGCAACATTTTGGTTTACTTGAAAATACATTCTGGAGTTAAAGTACTTTCTGTGAGATACCAGATGACATAGTGGTTAGTTTATTTGACAGCTACATGACTATTTCACGACGCTACTAATGTGTGACACAATTCACCTTGTTGCTTTTGCGGTGTATCTGTTTTATATCTGCACAGTTTTTCTGACTTCTTCTGGAAAGTAAAACATGTTTTAGTAGTAACTTTTGTGGTATAGCTACAATGAGACAGCCTTTTTCGTGGCACAACAATACGTTACAGTACAGTACTTTCTTCATCACAACAATAAGCGTAATAACTAAGATATCTATACGCAAAGCATTTCACTTTTGTTTAGCATGAGGTAAGTACATTGACTTCTGCAGAACTTAGCTTTCGGAGGACGATAACTACGACACTTCCACAGAGATTATGTTGCGACAAGACGCACAGTTTAGCGCTACAGTACACGCATTTGAGTGATTAATCTTATACTTAAAACACTTACTTTTAAAGATTTTTTAATTACAAAGAAGGTTTTCCGTGATACATTTCATTCCATTGCTGTAATCTGTAACACCTGAGGGTATAATTACATTAATCCTCAGGGGGGTACACGCTTACTTTGTGTACCATGTGTGTGGCAACCACAAGGAACCCTAGCTAATATGGTATTTGCTTATACAACTTTACACATCGGTACCATATTTCTCCAACACATAAATTACACAGCTATCTGATCATGTAACTGAGAGATAAACATTTTTTTTTACTACATCAGTGACAGATGTTTACGTAATTACACAGTTGGATAACTTCACTCTTACGAAATTGTATTTTGTATGTACCTTGTGAACTCTTCATATTTTTTTCAGAACCATTGTGATACTATGAGAGCTTTGAATGATGTATTTGGTAAGGGAGCATGATTTTTAAAGTACGTTTGAGGTAAATGACACTACTGACATGAGCAGAGAATTTTTTTAGGTTTTGAAATTATTGCAGAAAGCTACGACGTTTTTGAGATTTGACTGAGGTGTTATGATGTTATTTTGACGACGACGATGTGTTTTGTGCTGCTGAGGTATGTTTATGGTCAAGAAGCTGATGCTATATGAGTTATTTGATTATGCTACGTATTCATTAACAGGAAATATTGAAGAAGCGTCGACGAATTTGTATATGTGTAATAAGGTAAGGAGTAATGAATAGTGATTTAGGGACTCTGATTTGTGATAAAGGTTGTTGGAAACCAAGAATCGTACTTTAAGAGTTGTGAAATGTGTGTAAATGCGTGAATGTATCACAATGCCGACGAAAATTTTTTTGGACACTGTTATATCAATAAGATTTTGTTTCTACAGATTTGCAACGCTAATTCTTGACCTGTGAAATATTTTTATGTGAGACTGTCGTAGCGGAAACTGCTGTCGTAAATATTTCGGTAAGAAAGTTCAGTGACCACCTGCACGTAATGCGTCGCGGGCACCCACCTGGGCGACAGCCGCCCGAAAAAAAAAGCCATTAGCCTTCCAGCAGCACAGGTAGAAAAAAAAAAGGGGGAAGCTATTAACCTCGCTTCTGACATTCCTTTGTAGAAAGCATCGTAAAAACGACACGGTCGAACTTGAAAACATATGATTACACTGGATGCCTAATGAAATGACGAGAAATATTTTTATGTCTATACACCTGATTATGACTACTGTCTCTCTAGTTGAGAGATTTTTCTACTAACTTATGAAATACCTCATGACTACTGAATGATATTTTTATGCTTTGCTTTGTACATAGTTGCTTATTTCATTTAATATCTAGTTTCTAGCTGGACTGCAGCACTGGTTAAAATAAAATTTTATAGATGTACTAATTTAAATATTTTCTGTCTACAGATCTATTAAATAATAATTTTGTAATCCACATTCTTAAAAAAAAAAAAGGAGCACTTGGAAAGGAAAGAACAATAAGAAGGGACTAATCACAGGAACTACATACATAATTTTCTTTTCTAGTACTTAGTAATTTTTTTGTAGAATTAGTTTTTGTGGTGCACCACTTTAATTACTTAGACATTAAGATGTGATTATACATTTCCCTTATCTGCATTGTTATCTTTAGTGTACTATTTTTTCTGCTTGAGCTATGTCATGTTTAGGTATCAGTTGCTGCTGTTTGCCAGGCATAGTGTTATTGAATTTGACTTTGTATTATTCTGTTAAGCCAGTTTTACTAATGATTTCTTGTTATTATTTGTTGCACATTGCCTTAGATTAGTTGTAATATTACAATTGCTTTGCTAATTTCTTAATGCTGCTTGCTTCGCAAATCTGCGTTTTTTTTGTCATTGCTGTTTGTGTTAATTTGTTATGTGCTGCTGCATTGCCTCGTCCCTTAGTTTAGCATCTGAGCTCAGTAGATTTAAGTTAGCTTAAGAGGGGGTAGACTATATAAGAAACTAACTATGATGAATTGGAAGAAATGCATTGAGAAGCCGCAAGAAACAGATAGGGCCAAAATGAGTATTGTACAATGAGCCATATTTATTTTGAAAGAATTATGGTTGGAATACAGAAAAGAGGTACAGATAGGACTTTTGGAAATAATGAGGAACGAAGGGAGATCTCCAAGAACAAAAAAAGTTTTGTTCGCAAGATACTGCTGTAAAAGAAACCCTGTCCTTTCCTTGTGTTATCCCACTATGTGTTTGTGTTCCCTTGTGTATTTGTGTACTTCCTGTCTTTAGTTGTTTATCTGATAAGACCTATGTTGTAGAATTTTTCTAATACCATGTTATTTACTTTGTAAACATGTTTAAACAGTATTTGTTCTGTTTTGTTTTAATGCTCATGTGGAAGTTGATATTCCAAAAGTTATTCTGATCTTTATGTATGTACTTATGTCATTATTTTTGTAACACTGATGTATTTGTTTATTTCTATTCTTTTGTAAAGCCCCTATTCCTACAAATGTTATCTGTATTATTATGTTTTTAATGATATATTTTATACCGTTGTTATTGTATTCTTATGTTATAAAATTGTAATTGACACCAGGTCATCAAATTAAGTAACTTGTAAGTTACATTTCACTGCACACGTTTTTGTTGGTCATAATATATGGACAATATGTGACAAGTAGGGACTGTTAGTGTTTGCACGTGTGTTAATAATTCAGCAAGGGACTGGATAACAGCATTGCTGGTTCTAAGGACAATTCCAAAAACTTTGTGAGTGCACAAGTGGTGGTTATGGACTTGCTACATTATCCGCAAGACTCTTCGATGGTGATTGTGCACCTGCACAGTCACAACAGATGGTTGCTGGCCATCTCTACAAGGACTACAGTGGGTCTGCACATCTGGTGGACCACCAGTACCGTCATTTCTACAAGGACTACAGTGGGTCTGCACCTCTGGTGGCCCACCAATACCATTATTTCTACAAGGACTACAGTGGGTCTACATCTTTGATGATCCATCAATACCATTATTTCTACAAGGACTGCAGTGGGTCTGCGCCTCTGGTGGCCCACCAATACCGTAATCTCTACCAGGACTACAGTGGGTCTGCTCTGTGATGACCTACCCACCAATACTCTTCAAAACTTCGACTGACTCCGCTGTGGGTTTGCTCTCTTGTGGCCCATTACCTGTCAGCATGTCGAGAGTCAGCACTGTCTTTCCGTTGGAAGGACAACGATACTTCTTCAAGACTGCATGGAAATCCACTACTTCCGTGTGCATTTTCTTTTACTGCTCAGACTTTGAGAAAAACACTGCAATGTGATGAATGATCAGGACTGTCTTTATGGACTGTGAGAAAATTTTAGCTTTTGACCAACATTGTATCAATAAGTGTGTGCATTTGATTTCTTTGTTATTGTAATTGTGAAAAAAAAATTTTAACAAATATGTATTGGCCACTGGCCAACAAAATTTGTAAAATTTTTTGTGGGGAGCATGGGGGCTATGTAAGTAGGCTGTTTAGGTTTTTTTATTAGTAACGCCACCTCTGTATGAAAATCACCGGCTGTGCCGTGTGCAGTCTGTGGCTGCTTTGCATTGTTGTAATACTCAACCATTGTAGTGTTGGGCAGTTGGCTGTTAACAGCGCGTAGCGTTGCGCAGTTGGAGGTGAGCCGCCAGCAGTGGTGGATGTGGGGAGAGAGATGGCGGAGTTTTGTAATTTGTCATGATATCAAGGTAAATACATTGTTGGTTCTCTATTAATATCTTTTATTTGCTAACTATCCCTATGAGTAGTTAGTGCCTTCCATAGTTCGAATCTTTTATTTAGCTGGCAGTAGTGGCGCTCGCTGTATTGCAGTAGCTTGAGCAGCGAAGATTTTTGTGAGGTAGGTGATTTGTGAAAGAGATAGTTTAATGTTAGTCAGGGCCATTCTCTTGTAGAGAATTTTGAAGGTCAGATTGCGTTGCGCTAACAAAATATTGTGTGTTGAAAGTCAGATTGCGTTGCGCTAAAAAATATTGTGTGTCAGTTTAAGCACAGTCATGCATAATTGTTAAAAAGGGGACGTTTCATATGTAAAATTGTTCAAAGGGGACGTTTCACTGTATCGAACGCCTTCCGGAAGTCAAGAAAAATAGCATCTACCTGGGAGCCGGTATCTAATATTTTCTGGGTCTTGTGAACAAATAAAGTGAGTTGGGTCTCACACGATCGCTGTTTACGGAATCCATGTTGATTCCTACAGAGTAGATTCTGGGTTTCCAAAAACGACATGATACTCGAGCAAAAAACATGTTCTAAAATTCTACAACAGATCGACGTCAGAGATATAGGTCTATAGTTTTGCGCATCTGCTCGACGACCCTTCTTGAAGACTGGGACTACCTGTGCTCTTTTCCAATCATTTGGAACCCTCCGTTCCTCTAGAGACTTGCGGTACGCGGCTCTTAGAAGGGGGGCAAGTTCTTTCGCGTACTCTGTGTAGAGTCGAATTGGTATCCCGTCAGGTCCAGTGGACTTTCCTCTGTTGAGTGATTCCAGTTGCTTTTCTATTCCTTGGACACTTATTTCGATGTCAGCCATTTTTTCGTTTGTGCGAGGATTTAGAGAAGGAACTGCAGTGCGGTCTTCCTCTGTGATACAGCTTTGGAAAAAGGTGTTTAGTATTTCAGCTTTACGCGTGTCATCCTCTGTTTCAATGCCATCATCATCCCGGAGTGTCTGGATATGCTGTTTCGAGCCACTTACTGATTTAACGTAAGACCAGGACTTCCTAGGATTTTCTGTCAAGTCGGTACATAGAATTTTACTTTCGAATTTACTGAACGCTTCACGCATAGCCCTCCTTACGCTAACTTTGACATCGTTTAGCTTCTGTTTGTCTGAGAGGTTTTGGCTGCGTTTAAACTTGGAGTGAAGCTCTCTTTGCTTTCGCAGTAGTTTCCTAACTTTGTTGTTGTACCACGGTGGGTTTTTCCCGTTCCTCACAGTTTTACTCGGCACGTACGTGTCTAAAACGCATTTTACGATTGCCTTGAACTTTTTCCATAAACACTCAACATTGTCAGTGTCGGAACAGAAATTTTCGTTTTGATCTGTTAGGTAGTCTGCAATCTGCCTTCTATTACTCTTGCTAAACAGATAAACCTTCCTCCCTTTTTTTGTATTCCTATTAACTTCCATATTCAGGGATGCTGAAACGGCCTTATGATCACTGATTCCCTGTTCTGCACATACAGAGTCGAAAAGTTCGGGTCTGTTTGTTATCAGTAGGTTCAAGATGTTATCTCCACGAGTCGGTTCTCTGTTTAATTGCTCGAGGTAATTTTCGGATAGTGCACTCAGTATAATGTCACTCGATGCTCTGTCCCTACCACCCGTCCTAAACATCTGAGTGTCCCAGTCTATATCTGATAAATTGAAATCTCCACCTAAGACTATAACATGCTGAGAAAATTTATGTGAAATGTATTCCAAATTTTCTCTCAGTTGTTCTGCCACTAATGCTGCTGAGTCGGGAGGTCGGTAAAAGGAGCCAATTATGAACCTAGCTCGGTTGTTGAGTGTAACCTCCACCCATAATAATTCACAGGAACTATCCACTTCTACTTCACTACAGGATAAACTACTACTAACAGCGACGAACACTCCACCACCGGTTGCATGCAATCTATCCTTTCTAAACACCGTCTGTACCTTTGTAAAAATTTCGGCAGAATTTATCTCTGGCTTCAGCCAGCTTTCTGTACCTATAACGATTTCAGCTTCGGTGCTTTCTATCAGCGCTTGAAGTTCCGGTACTTTACCAACGCAGCTTCGACAGTTGACAATTATAATACCGACTGCTGCTTGGTTGGTTGGTTGGTTGGTTGGTTTGGGGGAAGGGACCAAATAGCGAGGTCATTGGTATCATCAGATTAGGGAAGGAAGGTGGCCCTGCCTCTGTCTGAAGCGATTTAGGGAAATACGGAAAATCTAAATAAGGATGGTCGGACGCGGGTTTGAACAGTCGTCCTCCTGCATGTGAGTCTAGTGTGCTAACCAATGCGCCACCTCGCTCGAGCTTGCCATACACGAAGCAACTAAGTACTTTCGGCCACAGTTATAATCAAGAGTATTCACCATCTATAGTGATCATAAACCGTTGTCGTACACCTTCAGGCAGAACGGCAACAACTGCTCACCTCGCCAGCATAATCATCTGGAATTCATAGCCCAATCCATAACAGACATCAAACACATTTCGAGCATTGACAAAGTAGTTGTTGATTGCCTCTTACGTGTCAATAGTGTCTCACGGTCTACAGATTTCACGGAACTCGCCCATGCACAGCAAGATGATCAAGAGTTCCAAAGATTTTTACTTGACGATAAATCTGTGGTACAGTCGCAGTTTTTTAGCGTGCCTGGAGAGGAAGGGGAGTTATATTGAAATGTCTCTCAGGGGTGATCTCGCCTCTTCTTACCAGCCGCATTCCGTAGTCAAGCTTCCGACAGCCTACACAACTTGCGTCACCTGGAATACATCCAACTTTTCGCCTACGCCCGACACGTTTTGAGTAGAACGGTACGGAAAAAGATTGTTGTGACGGGACACGTTCATACTTCAGTGCCATTCAATGCCAGTGTAACGAAGTGTCTCGCCACGTGCACGTACCTGTCGGTGATTACTCTGACCTTACGTTTAGCACACGTGCATGTCGACGTAGCAGGATCATTGCCTCTATCGAACGGCCAATGCTACTTACTAGCTGTGATAGATCATTTCACTCGTTGGGCAAAAGCAGGTGGAAAATATTTCCGCAGAAACATTAGCTTCCGCTTTCGTGTCGACTTGGTAAGGTAAGTTGGTTGTTCTCTGCACATTACAGCCAACCATGGATGACAATTTGAGTCTGAATTGTTCAAATGGCTCTGAGCACTATGGGACTTAACAGCTGAGGTCATCAGTCCCCTAGAACTTAGAACTACTTAAACCCAACTGACCTAAGGACATCACACACATCCATGCCCGAGGCAGGATTCTAACCTGCGACCGTAGAGGTCGCGCGGTTCCAGACCGAAGCTCCTAGACCCGCTCGGCCACAGCGGCCGGCTCTGATTTGTTCGCCAGCTCGCAAGGTTCTGTGAATATGTGCACCGTAAGACCTCCAGTTATTATCCGGCGAGCAGTGTCATGATCCAGCGAAGGCACTGCTCTCTCGAAGCTGCACTTGTCTGTCATGACATCCTGGATGACTGCTCTTCCCATAGTCCTCCTTGGTCTGCGGAACACTTAAAAGCCAAACATGGGTTCCTCCGCAGCAGAACTCGTTGTGACGAAGCATTACGTCTCCCACGAGAATTTATCATCTCGTGATTATCCAAACTTTATTATAAACTTTTGCAGCACAACATAGCTGGGATCCATCCTCACAAAGCCTGCAGCAGTGGGACACCACCTGTACAGGGTCATTCAAAAGTAACTGCACACACTTCGTGGGTATAATGTTAAAGCACATGTTAAATAAATGTTTGTTTGAAACTGCTTGTTGTGCAGTAGAGGAGGGATCACAAATGAAACGCAAACAGCACAAAATTAATTTTTCTATGAAAGCAACGACACCAAGAGACCTGAAATTCAACATAACTACGTCTGTACATTTATTCCAGAAGCTGTTCAAGACAATGTCCAGGTAGATGAAGAAAGTGACTTGCTCGACGTCTTACCGCACTCGGAATGTTGCCGTCGTCCTTCATCTCTTTCTGCATAGTTGCACAACCATTTTCAGTTCCCTGCTGTAGTTGTGCTGCATTCTCAGTTGCAAATCCAGGGGCTTTAAGATCAGGAGCTCTGGCAGGCCTAATTACTAGTCCTGCAGCACCTATCCCGTGCTGAGATAATCTCTTGCCTAGAGGCTGAAATCTGCGGGGGAACCGTCGTGGGTAAACTATACGTTGGTTCTTGTACCGAGTGAGACGTCACGAAGTAGACCACCCAAATCATGTTCCAAAACCTATCGATACACTTTGCGAGTCAGCCACTGTCGAATAACATGATGTTATAGTAAGTGCATAGATGAACATGTAATTTTTATTTTTGCATGTTATCTATGTGCACGTCAGAGAGAGAGAGAGCAACTTACGTTACTGTTAAGCAATCTTTGTTCTTGTTGTGGCATAGTCTTTGCCTCTGCGCAGTCAGATATATTCTCAGTTGAAGTGTGGTAGGTGACGGACGTATTCAGTAGTGCAGTGTTGACTTGTGATTCTATCGGTTAGGTGAAGAAGTATTTATTGTAAAGCACAGCAAGGATGAATATGATATACAGGATGGTCCACTGATAGTGACCGGGCCAAATATCTCACGAAATAAGCGTCAAACGAAAAAACGACACAGAACTAAACTCGTCAAGCTTGAAGGGGAAACCAGATGGCGCTATGGTTGGCCCGCTAGATGGCGCTGCCATAGGTCAAACGGATATCAACTGCGTTTTTTTTTAAAAATAGGAATCCCCATTTTTATTACATATTCGTGTAGTACGAAAAGAAATATGAATATTTTAGTTGGACCATTTTTTCGCTATGTGATAGATAGCGCTGTAATAGTCACAAACGTATAAGTACGTGGTATCACGTAACATTCCGCCAGTGCGGACGGTATTTGCTTCGTGATACATTTTCCGTGTTAAAATGGACCTTCTACAAATTGCGGAAAAGGTCCATTTCGTGTTGATGTATGGCTATTGTGGTCAAAATGCCGAACGGGTGTCTGCTGTGTATGCTGCTCGGTATCCCGGACGACATTATCCAAGTGTCCGGATCGTTCGCAGGATAGTTACGATATTTAAGGAAACAGGAAGTGTTCAGCCACATGTGAAACGTCAACCACGACCTGCTACAAATGATGATGCCCAAGTAGGTGTTTTAGCTGCTGTCGCGACTAATCCGCACATCAGTAGCAGACAAATTGCGCGAGAATCGGGAATCTCAAAAACGTCGGTTTTGAAAATGCTACATCGACATCGATTGCACCCGTACCATATTTCTATGCACCTGGAATTGCATGGCCACGTCTATGAACGTCGTGTACAGTTCTGCCACTGGGCACAAGAGAAATTACGGGAAGATGACAGATTTTTTGCACGCGTTCCATTTAGCGACAAAGCGTCATTCACCAACAGCGGTAACGTAAACCGGCATAATATGCACTATTGGACAACGGAAAATCCACGATGGCTGTGACAAGTGGAACGTCAACGGCCTTGGAGGGTTCATGTATGGTGCGACATTATGGTAGTAAGGAGAATTGGCCCCCATTTTGTCGATGGCAATCTAAATGGTGCAATGTATGCTGATTTCCGACGTAATGCTCTACCGATGTTACTACAAGATGTTTCACTGCATGACAGAATGGCTATATACTTCCAACATGATGGATGT
Organism: Schistocerca nitens; assembly: GCF_023898315.1. NCBI lineage: Eukaryota > Metazoa > Arthropoda > Insecta > Orthoptera > Acrididae > Schistocerca > Schistocerca nitens. Next base: position 195,535,759 of record NC_064617.1, on the reverse strand, counting down.
CCGACACATAGCTAGCGTGCGGTTGAAGCGGTAATGAATAGCATATTTCATGACAGGTGGATTGGCCGTCGAAGCACCATACCATGGCCCGCACGTTTACCGGATTTGACGTCCCCGAATTTCTTTCTGTGGGGAAAGTTGAAGGATATTTGCTATCGTGATCCACCGACAACGCCTGACAACATGCGTCAACGCATTGTCAATGTGTGTACGAACGGTACGGAAGGCGAACTACTCGCTATTGAGAGGAATGTCGTTACACGTATTACCAAATGCATTGAGGTTGACGGATATCATTTTGAGCATTTATTGCATTAATGTTCTATTTACAGGTAAACACGCTGTAACAGAATGCGTTCTCAGAAATGATAAGTTCACAAAGATACATGTATCACATTGGTACAACCGAAATAAAATGTTGAAACGTACCTACGTTCTGTGTTTTAATTTAAAAAACCTACCTGTTACCAACTGTTCGTCTAAAATGGGGAGCTATATGTTTGTGACTAATACAGCGCCATCTCCCACAAACCGAAAGAAGTGGTCCAATTAAAACATTCATATTTCCTTACGTACTACGCGAATATGTAATAAAAATGGGGGATCCTATTTTAAAAAAAACGCAGTTGATATCCGTTTGACCTATGGCAGTGCCATCTAGCGGGCCAACCATAGCGCCATTTGGTTTCCCCCTTCAAGCTAGACAAGTTTCGTTCTTTGTAGTTTTTTTGTTTGGCGCTTATTTAGTGAGATATTTGGCCCGGTCACGATCAATGGATCGCCCTGTATAAATTGGAAGGCGAAAAGAATATAGATTTTGAATAATATTATAATATTTGAAGAGAACAAGTGTGAGGTAAGACTGCAGCACTGCGCATTTAGGAATGATTATTGTCAGCTGCCGGCCGCGGTGGCCGTGCGGTTCTTGCGCTGCAGTCCGGAACCGCGGGACTGCTACGGTCGCAGATTCGAATCCTGCCTCGGGCATGGGTGTGTGTACTGTCCTTTGGTTAGTTAGGTTTAAGTAGTTCTAAGTTCTAGGGGACTTATTGTGGTGTCACCGCCAGACACCACACTTGCTAGGTGGTAGCCTTTAAATCGGCCGCGGTCCGGTAGTATACGTCGGACCCGCGTGTCGCCACTGTCAGTGATTGCAGACCGAGCGCCGCCACACGGCAGGTCTAGAGAGACGTCCTAGCACTCGCCCCAGTTGTACAGCCGACGTTGCTAGGAATGGTTCACTGACAAATACGCTCTCATTTGCCGAGACGATAGTTAGCATAGCCTTCAGCTACGTCATTTGCTACGACCTAGCAAGGCGCCATTACCAGTTTGGGTTCAAATGGCTCTGAGCACTATGGGACTCAACTGCTGAGGTCATTAGTCCCCTAGAACTTAGAACTAGTTAAACCTAACTAACCTAAGGACATCACAAACATCCATGCCCGAGGCAGGATTCGAACCTGCGACCGTAGCGGTCTTGCGGTTCCAGACTGCAGCGCCTTTAACCGCACGGCCACTTCGGCCGGCCCATTACCAGTTTATATTGAGATTGTTATTAATGCATCAACAAGAGCGATGTTCTCCAATTATGGATTAAAGTTAAGTATTCAATCAACTACGTTCTTTTCTTCATAGGATGATTACTTTACCTTGTTCCAGACCTGACGCCAGTCTGCGTGAGTTTAAACGCGTGCATTTCGGCCTCCTCTAGCAACACGGTGTTGGCTCTTCTGCCAACACAACACATGGCGACGAGTGTAAAAACGGTCTTCTTCTTTATACTTGCTTAAATTACTTGTGTCATGGCTTCGCCACAATCTCCAGATGTACTGTCCGAATTTTATCGCTTGCAGAATCAGCAGACGCAGGCCTTATTGGATGCCCTTGGACAGCTCGCCCAGGGTCAACGTGCGATGCAAAACGATGCGGCAGCCGCCGCTCCACCGCTAACACAGCCACAACAAGCAGTTCCATCGACCTTCCGACCTTTTGGTGCTGCACTGGCAAGCTGGACGGAGTGGTCACGCCAATTTGGATTCCATCTCGCCGCCTACAGAATTCAAGGTATTGAGCGGCAGCCTTTTTTGCTTTCTTGTGTAGGTGTGTCCACCTACCGTGTGATAGTGAAATTGTTTCCCCGACACGACGTAGCAACTCTGTCCTACGACGAAATTTTGTCTGCATTAGATGCGTATTTCAAAGACTCAGTCAATGTAGTTGCCAAAAGGTATACGTTCTTTCGTACAAAACGTACGGCCGGTCAAACTAATCGGGAGTGGGTTGCACCTTTGCAAGGCCTTACTAGGGATTGTGCTTTTGAGTGTGAATGTGGACTCCCTTATTCAGATACTATGGTCCGTGATGCAATTGCACAGAACGTTTCTGATGTTCGTATAAGGGAACAGATTTTGAAACTAGTCAATCCCTCCCTTCAACAAGTGATAGACATATTGGATCGACAAGACACACTTGACTTTGCTCAGAAATCATTTGAAACTTCGTCAGCTGTGTGTCACATTAACCAGCCCGCCTGGCGCGTTGCACGGAACAGTAAACAGCTCTCGCGCCCGTCCGCGCAGCTGCCGCCGAGCCTTCCGCTACGTGTGCCACGCAAGCAAGCAAATGCAGTGCTAAAGTCATGCCCGCAGTGTGCTACTAGACATTCACGTGAGAATTGCCCGTCACACCAAGCTATTTGCTTTCTCTGTAATAAAAAAGGACATGTTCAGAGTGTTTGCCAGAAAAAGCTTAGACTGGACACTCCCAACCATTCCAGGCCCTTTGCTTCGCGGCGGAATCGGAATCGAACCGAAAATACTCAGGCTCGTGAACCTTCGCCCATGGACATTCATGTAGTTAATTCCACTCCGCCCAGTGCCGCTCTTTCTAACAGTGACTGTGTTCGTCCCACAAATAGTGTGCGTCGACATCGCCGGAAATCGCGTCAAGTCGCAAGTGCTTCTGTACCAGTGTGTGTTCACGTTGCACGAGACAGTCGCTCTTGTTGTCAGCAGGACAATAAACTTTTTGTAGATTTGGTCATTAATGGCAACGTGATCCCATTCCAGCTCGATACCGGAGCTGCAGTTTCACTGATCAATAACGACATGTACAAACAACTGGGCACACCTCCATTGCGTGCCGCAAATGTTAAGTTAAATAGTTATTCAGGACAAGCCATCCCTGTGTTAGGACAGTGCAGCCTTCTTGCAACATACAAGGGACAAACAAAACTTGTGTCATTTTGCGTACTTTCTTCTTCTTCTGCAGTGAACTTGTTCGGTTTAGATTTATTTCAGTTGTTTAACTTGTCTATCGTCAATCAGGTCCTATCAGTGACCCAGACTGTGCCTTCAGCCAGTGTTTCTCGTCTATGTGAATAATTTGCAGACATTTTTGCACCGGGCCTTGGTTGCGCTAAGAACTATAAAGCACATTTGGAACTGAAAGTAAACGCGCAACCGAAATTTTACAGGGCGCGCAATGTTCCCCACGCATTGCGTGATGAGGTCGCAAGAACATTACACGATTTGGTATCCCAAGGTGTAATTGAACGTGTGCAGGCTTCTCTCTGGGCATCACCCTTAGTAATTTTGCCGTAACCTTCCGGAAAATTGAGACTTTGTGTGGACTTCAAGGCAACAGTGAATCCACAACTAGTGATTGCAACTTTTCCTTTACGTCGCCCGGAAGATCTTTTTGACAAACTGTGCCCGGGTAAATATTTTTCGAAGTCGGACCTAGCAGATGCGTACTTGCAAATACCGGTGGACAAAGAATCCAAGCGCGTTTTGGTGGTTAACACGCATCTTGGTTTGTATCAATTCAAACGACTGCCATTCGGGTGTGCATCCACCCCTGCATTGTTTCAGCAATATCTACAAACTGTTTGTGCCTCGGTCCCTACTGCAGCAAACTATCTGGACGATATTGTGATCTCCGGAAAGATGGAAGAAGAACATTTAGCCAATCTCAGAACATTATTTCAGGTCTTGCGACAAAATGGTCTTCGCTTGCGAAAGGACAAATGTGTGTTTTTTGCTCGTGACTTACCCTACCTGGGACATGTAATCAATGCCCACGGCATACATCCGAGTCCAGAGCACCTCCGTGCCACACAGGACTTGCCTTCGCCGCAGAATTTGAAGCAGCTACAGAGTGTGCTGGGAAAAATCAATTACTATAACAAATATGTGCGCCACGCCTCTTCCATTTCAGCTCCGCTTCATCGCTTACGCCGTAAAGGTGTTCCGTTCGTCTGGACGACGGAATGCGAACGCGCCTTTCGCCAGTTGAAATCGGCGTTGCTTTCCACTACTTGCCTTACGCCATTCGATCCCCGGAAGCCCCTTTTGTTGATGGTGGATGCATCGTATTTCGGGATCGGTGCTGTTCTTGCGCACAAAGATGGATCGCATGATCGCCCTATTGCCTTTGCGTCCAAATTGCTCTCGTCTGCGCAAAGAAATTATTCACAGATCGAGAAAGAAGCTTTGGCTCTCGTATTTGGTGTTACAAAGTTTCATGATTTCTTGTATGGTCGTCACTTTACCATCATCACAGACCACAAACCTTTGACATCGCTTTTTCATCCGAACAAGCCTGTACCTCCACGTACAGCGCTGAAATTCATTCGCTGGTATATTTTCCTCTCGCAGTACCGCTACGATATCTTGTATCGGTCCACTGCTAAGCACGGAAACGCCAATGCGTTGTCCCGTTTGCCTGTTGCTGAGGATAGAGCATTCGATTCCTCTGAATTTGCTTGCATGTTCATTGATGCGGAAACCGATGACGTGGTCGAATCGTTTCCGATTGATTTTCGTCGTGTAGCTACAGCCACAGCTGCTGACCCTGTCCTTGCTACCGTTTTGCGTTATGTTGCCACGCAATGGCCCTTGTCAAAGTCACGGATCGAGGATCCGTTGGTTCGCCGATTTTTTGCTCACAAGGAGAGACTTTTTGTACGACGTGGTGTTTTGCCGTTGCGTTCTGATAATGATCAGTCCAGGGTCGTGGTCCCACGTTCGTTACAGTCCTCTGTCTTACGGCTTCTCCACCAAGGACATTGGGGTATAGTGAGAACGAAACAACTTACTCGTCAGCACTGTACTTGGTTCGGAATCGATGCTGCGATTACGAATATGTGCTCTTCCTGCATGGCGTGTGCCGAACAACACCGCAGAAATTCTTTGCATGGCCGAAAGCCACTTCCCCTTGGCAACGATTACACATCGATTTTGCTGGTCCATTCTGGAATGCTCGATGGTTGGTTGTGGTCGATGCTTTCAGTAATTTTCCTTTTGTTGTCAGGATGTCTTCCACGACGTCATCTGCCACCATCCAAGCGTTATCTGCTATCTTTTGCATTGAAGGTCTTCCGCAGACTATTGTTTCCGACAATGGCCCACAATTCATGTCCGCAGAATTTCATTCATTCTGCAAGGCCAATGGTATTCAACATCTGACATTCGCGCCGTTTTCGCCTCAGTCAAACGGTGCCGCTGAACGATTGGTCCGGACTTTCAAGTCACAGATGTTGAAGTTGAAAGAGTCGCATTCTCGGGAGGACGCGTTATTGCTCTTTTTGTCTTCGTATTGCTCTCAGCCCCGAGATGGTCGCTCGCCGGCTGAGTTGCTTCACGGTCGTCCTCATCGAACCTTGATGTCTTTGCTACATCCGCCGCAGCAGGTTCGTGTGCAGCGGCAGACGCCTGCTTTTGCTCCAGGCGACGTTGTATACTATCGCAACTATCGAGGTTCACGGCGTTGGCTCGCAGGGCGCATTCTTCGCTGCCTCGGCCGCGCTATGTATATGGTTTTGGGGGCCTCTGGTGAGGTGCGTCGGCATCTCAATCAGCTGCGCCTCTGTCGTCGCCTGGGTTCTGCCGCTCCCCGTCTGCTTTCAGCGACGGTGCCGTCCGGTCAGCGCCCTGGGGACCCATCTACTGGCTCGGGTCATCCCCAGGTGTTACCGACGCTGCCTTCCATTTTGCCCCATGGCGACGCGCCGCCGCCGCCGCCGCCTGTTCTCCCGCCGGCGACGCCCGCAGTGGACGCTTCGCTGCAACCGCCAAACGCCTCCCTGGGTCACGCGCCGCCGATAGCTTCCCGTAACCAGCTGTCCTCCGACATGGACCTCTTGCCAGCTCCGGACCACATGGCGTCTTCGCCCGTCGGGTGCAGCGCCCCGATGGAGGTCGACTCTTCGGCCCCTCCTGTCTCTCTACGGACGCATACACCGCATGTTGGCGTGCACCCTGGACTAGGTTTTCAGGCGTTTCCTAGATCCCCTCGGACCGAATGGCAGGGTGCGGGTGGCACAGCCTCGCCTGTTGTTAGGCTCCCCACCTCGTCGCATACGTCAACATGGGGTCCTCCCCACGGCAGGCGAAAGCCTTATAACACAACCGTACGCCGATTTGCGGGGGAGGAATGTGGTGTCACCGCCAGACACCACACTTGCTAGGTGGTAGCCTTTAAATCGGCCGCGGTCCGGTAGTATACGTCGGACCCGCGTGTCGCCACTGTCAGTGATTGCAGACCGAGCGCCGCCACACGGCAGGTCTAGAGAGACGTCCTAGCACTCGCCCCAGTTGTACAGCCGACGTTGCTAGGAATGGTTCACTGACAAATACGCTCTCATTTGCCGAGACGATAGTTAGCATAGCCTTCAGCTACGTCATTTGCTACGACCTAGCAAGGCGCCATTACCAGTTTATATTGAGATTGTTATTAATGCATCAACAAGAGCGATGTTCTCCAATTATGGATTAAAGTTAAGTATTCAATCAACTACGTTCTTTTCTTCATAGGATAATTACTTTACCTTGTTCCAGACCTGACGCCAGTCTGCGTGAGTTTAAACGCGTGCATTTCGGCCTCCTCTAGCAACACGGTGTTGGCTCTTCTGCCAACACAACACTTATGACCTAAGGTGTTGAGTCCCATAGTGCTCAGAGCCATTTGAACCATTTGAATTATTGTCAGCTACTTAATTTTCTCAGACCTGAGGGAATGAGACCACCCCACATCCCTGAGTCATACCTTAAGATATCAACTGATTAAGCTGTTTGGTTTCTATAGAAATTCCCTGTTAACATTGTACTTTTTTTCAAATCTTTCTTCACTTTGTTAAGCATGGTATTGTTCAGACCATTCTTGTGTGTGAAGATCACGCGAAATTTTACTCTGTCTTTTTGAACACATACTTCATTCGAAAATCATTGTCTTGGAATATCACTTCCTAGGGATAGTTACTCTCCCCATCCCAATGCTTAAAGAAGGTTTATCATTAGGCGTTACCACTTTACACCATATGGTATGCAGCAGTTTGAATATTTATTTAGAAATAGAAAACAAGCTTAGCCGTTACCTGCTTGCTGTTTGCTGTTGTGCTTTCGATAAACCTGCAACAATGCTGTCAAGACGCGAGGTAAGTGAATATTTTGACTAGGGCCAGATAATTGTTTTACTTCAGTTGCGCATTCAATGAAAGTTGTGTTCAGACCAGTTACAGTTCAATTCAAACTAGGTTCTGTTTAGACAAAGGTTTAATTTCAATAACGGTTCGTGGGTACGTAGTTTTCTTAATACATAGACTTTTATAGAGTGGTATGTAAATTTGGGCAAAATTTCATACAGAAACCTATGGTGGGGAAGTTACATATGTCGATCTTTTCTGCCAAGATAGTTCGTTGGTTCCTTTGGTAATTTGTACTCAGATAGTGTTGGATTTCTCGAAAGCAAGAAAAATGCCGCTACGCCAGTTTTACCAACGTTGTACTTCTTTTTCAGACACTTCACTTAAAATTTTGTGTTCAATTTGTGAAATTTTGGTCATGCGACGATTATCGATTACTTTATTACATTAACTGTTGGCATAATAGTAAAAGTTCTGTGTGATTTTCATTCATTTTTGAGTATTTGCGTGTTTTATATTAAAGTTTTTGTTTTTATTTGTTTGGTCATTGTAGCAATATTGTTTTCTCCAATAAATAGTGTTTCATCATCTTCGGCACAACAGTAAACAGTATGAAAGTCCATCGTAGCACAAGATAAGACAAAGTGAGTCACAAAATAACGAGCCGGTACACGATGAGATAAACCACGTTGGGTAATTAGTAACGACCTGTAGTTTACATGAAACTGCAGGAAATTGCGCGGATCCACAACTATTAGCTAATTTAGCGAACAGTAATGAAACAAAACAAACGATGGGTAATGAACACGTAAATTATGAAGGTGAGTCGGTCGGCGATAAGTTGCCACAGTCAAGCGAAAGCTTACTAGAGTCGCCATAGTCGTGCGAAATTTTACAACTGGTAACAGATACGTCAGAATCAGGTATTGCGTCAATGTCTTTTGAACGAACACACATCGCCTTCAGTGAACAATTACAAAGAACCACACCGCGCGAAACCGACAAATTTGCTAGAATCAATTCGACAGCTGCTTAAAGAAACGCAAGATGAAAATAGGAAACCACAGGAAGAAAACAGTAAATCACTTAGGTAGGATATAAGAAAATCACTGGAAGAGAACAGAAAATCACAGGTACAAATGAAACTGAAAATAAAAAATTTATCAGCCTATAATTAGCAGCTTCTTAACCAGATTTTTTTTTTGGTCATCAGTCTACTGACTGGTTCGATGCGGCCCGCCACGAATTCCTTTCCTGTGCTAACCTCTTCATCTCAGAGAAGCACTTGCAACCTACGACCTTAATTATTTGCTTGACGTATTCCAATCTCTGTCTTCCTCTACAGTTATGGTCCTCTACAGCTCCCTCTAGTACCATGGAAGTCGTTCCCTCATGTCTTAGCAGATGTCCTATCATACTGTCCCTTCTCCTTATCAGTGTTTTCCACATATTCCTTTACTCTCCGATTCTGCGTAGAACCTCCTCATTCCTTACCTTATCAGTCCACCTAATTTTCAACATTCGTCTATAGCACCACATCTCAAATGCTTCGATTCTCTCCTGTTACGGTTTTCCCACAGTCCATGTTTCACTACCATACAATGCTGTACTCCAGACGTACATCCTCAGAAATTTCTTCCTCAAATTAAGGTTGGTATATGATATTAGTAGACTTCTCTTGGCCAGAAATGCCTTTTTTCCATAGAGAGTCTGCTTTTGATGTCCTCCTGGCTCCGTCAGTCATTGGTTATTTTACTGCCTAGGTAGCAGAATTCCTTAACTTCATTGACTTCGTGACCATCAATCCTGATGTTAAGTTTCTCGCTGTTCTCATTTCTACTACTTCTCATTACCTTCGTCTTTCTCCGATTTACTCTCAAACCATACTGTGTACTCATTTGATTGTTCATTCCGTTCAGCAGATCATTTAATTCTTCTTCACTTTCACTCAGGGAAGCAATGTCATCAGCGAATCGTATCATTGATATCCTTTCACCTTGTATTTTAATTCCACTCCTGAACCTTTCTTTTATTTCCATCATTGCTTCCTCGATGTACAGATTGAAGAGTAGGGGCGAAAGGCTACAGCTTTGTCTTACACCCTTGTTAATACGAGCACTTCGTTCTTGATCGTCCATGGTTGTTGTACATATTGTATATGACCCGTCTCTCCCTATACCTTACTCCTACTTTTTTCAGAATCTCGAACAGCTTGCACCATTTTATATTGTCGAACGCTTTTTCCAGGCTGACAAATCCTATGAAAGTGTCTTGATTTTTCTTTAGCCTTGCTTCCATTGTTAGCCGTAACGTCAGAATTGCCTCTCTCGTCCCTTTACTTTTCCTAAAGCCAAACTGATCGTCACCTAGCGCATTCTCAATTTTCTTTTCCATTCTTCTGTATATTATTCTTGTAAGCATCTTCGATGCATGAGCTGTTAAGCTGATTGTGCGATAATTCTCGCACTTGTCAGCTCTTGCCGTCTTCGGAATTGTGTGGATGATGCTTTTCCGAAAGTCAGATGGTATGTCGCCAGACTCACATATTCTACACACCAACGTGAATAGTCGTTTTTTTGCCACTTCCCCCAATGATTTTAGCAATTCTGATGGAATGTTATCTATCCCTTCTGCCTTATTTGACCGTAAGTCCTCCAAAGCTCTTTTAAATTCCGATTCTAATACTGGATCCCCTATCTCTTCTAAATCGACTCCTGTTTCTTCTTCTATCACATCAGACAAATCTTCACCCTCATAGAGGCTTTCAATGTATTCTTCCCACCTATCTGCTCTCTCCTCTGCATTTAACAGTGGAATTCCCGTTGCACTCTTAATGTTACCACCGTTGCTTTTAATGTTACCAAAGGTTGTTTTGACTTTCCTGTATGCTGAGTCTGTCCTTCCGACAATCATATCTTTTTCGATGTCTTCACATTTTTCCTGCAGCCATTTCGTCTTAGCTTCCCTGCACTTCCTATTTATTTCATTCCTCAGCGACTTGTATTTCTGTATTCCTGATTTTCCCGGAACATGTTTGTACTTCCTCCTTTCATCAATCAACTGAAGTATTTCTGCTGTTACACATGGTTTCTCCGCAGCTTTCCTTCCCAACTTCTGTGATGGCCCTTTTTAGAGATGTCCATTCCTCTTCAACTGTACTGCCTACTGCGCTATTCCTTATTGCTGTATCTATAGCGTTAGAGAACTTCAAGCGTATCTCGTCATTCCTTAGTACTTCCGTATCCCACTTCTTTGCGTATTGATTCTTCTTGACTAATGTCTTGAACTTCAGCCTACTCTTCATCACTACTATATTGTGATCTGAGCCTATATCAGCTCCTGGGTACGCCTTACAATCCAGTATCTGATTTCGGAATCTCTTTCTGACCATGATGTAATCTAATTGAAATCTTCCCGTATCTCCCGGCCTTTTCCAAGTATACCTCCTCCTCTTGTGATTCTTTAACAGGGTATTCGCTGTTACTAACTGAAACTTGTTACAGAACTCAATTAGTCTTTCTCCTCTTTCATTCCTCGTCCCAAGCCCATATTCTCCTGTAACCTTTTCTTCTACTCCTTCCCCTACAACTGCATTCCAGTCGCCCATGACTATCAGATTTTCGTCCCCCTTTAGATACTGCATTATCCTTTCAATATCCTCATACACTTTCTCTATCTGTTCATCTTCAGCTTGCGAAGTCGGCATGTATACCTGAACTATCGTTGTCGGTGTTGGTCTGCTGTCGATTCTGATTAGAACAACCCGGTCACTGAACTGTTCACAGTAACACACCCTCTGCCCTACCTTCCTATTCATAACGAATCCTACACCTGTTATACCATTTTCTGCTGCTGTTGATATTACCCGATACTCATCTGACCAGAAATCCTTGTCTTCCTTCCACTTCACTTCACTGACCCCTACTATATTGCATTTACCTTTTCAGATTTTCTAGTTTCCCTACCACGATCAAGCTTCTGACATTCCACGCCCCGACTCGTAGAACGTTATCCTTTTGTTGATTATTCAATCTTTGTCTCATGGTAACCTCCCCCTTGGCAGTCCCCTCCCGGAGATCCGAATGGGGGACTATTCCGGAATCTTTTGCCAATGGAGAGATCATCGTGACACTTCTTCAATTACAGGCCACATGTCCTGTGGATGCACGTTACGTGTCTTTAATGCAGTGGTTTCCATTGCCTTCTGCATCCTCATGTCGTTGATCATTGCTGATTCTTCCGCCTTTAGGGGCAATTTCCCACCCCTAGGACAAGAGAGTGCCCTGAACCTCTATCCGCTCCTCCGCCCTCTTTGACAAGGCCGTTGGCAGAATGAGGCTGACTTCTTATGCCGGAAGTCTTCGGCCGCCAATGCTGATTATTTATCAAAATTTAGGCAGTGGCGGGGATCGAACCCGGGACCGAAAACGTTTTGATTATAAATCAAAGACGCTACCCCTAGACCACCGATCTGACCAGATTATTTGACCTTGAAATAGAACACGAAAACATGAAGAAACCAGCGTAATGACAGGGACGAATTGTTAGTAAAAATCAACACTGTAGTTCTGAGTGCGATGGATACACAGATAAGAGAACAGAATGAACAGCTTAACACAACGGTAAAAGAAATTAGCGAACAAGTGGAAAGTTTGACATTAAATTCCGAGGAGCAGAAAGAACAGTTAAGCACAATTAAAGGAAAAGGGATGACTTAACAACGAAAATCGCAAAGTTGTCAACCAGCGCAGAGAGAGATTCAAATGACACAATGCCAGCAATTTTCAGAACAACCAGCCAACCAGGAGAAAATTAATAGGGAAAATAAGCGTTATGTGAATACTATGAATGAAAAAGTCGAGCGTATTGAAAAAAAGGATAATTGCGACGACGAAAAGGACGAGTGACGGTTTACATTCATACAGAGGAAACTTTGGTGACCATACAAATTTATGGCGTCTCGATGATTTTACACGAGAACAGTACCACACGTCCGGATACGACACCGAATTGCTGACATGATGCAATAGACGTGCTTCACACAAAAACTGTAACTTCGATTGTAAACACTTCTTGGCAGTACGTAAATTCAAAGTTTGCAGGAATTACAGTAGCGAAATTTATCCCTAAGCTTGGATTGATCAGTTCCCATATTCTTTACCACAAAACTGGCCACTTGAACACAAATTAGAATTTCTCTGCGGTTACTTGGAAAATGAACCTGCAGTAAGAATGTACTCGATAGTGAGAGATTGCCAAAGCGTAAATGATTCCTAACGAGCAGATTTGTCAGCCTGCTGGAAGCTGGCCACACAAGATCAGGTAAAACATAACATTATACTGTTACGAAACTTTGAATAGTCTGATTTCTCTAGCCAAGCAAAATAGTTTGAGGACATTTGATAACATGGCACGCAGAAGTCAGTACTTGTCAAGCCTATACAGTCAGAACTAATTCGCAATTGTGGTCGCAGGCCACACAAGATCAAGTAAAACATAACATTATAATGTTACGAAACTTTGAATAGTCTGATTTCTCTAGCCTATCAGAATACTTTGATGACATGGTACACAGAAATCAGTACTTTTCAAGCCCATACAGTCAGAGCTAATTCGCATTTGTTTAACAAAGTTACATACACATTTGAGACACGTAATCTTGACCGGCAGATGTAAAGAGAATTTAGAAGCATTTCAAACATTAGTTTAGGAATTGGAATATTGGAATTAGACAGTGAAACGATTTAACGAAAACACACAATAACAATTGGACAGAATCTATAACACGGAAGAGGCTTTCATACCCTTTGAAAACCAAGACTATGGGGACTCGCATAACAAACACAACCACAGAAACAATTATAGACAGGATAATCGACAGCGTCTCCACAATTCTCGCAGTTCAATAATAATTATTGTGATAGAAGTAATTTCCAGAGCTCTGACTACGAACATAATTACAGACATGACTACATGACACAACAACAACAATTCTGCAAACAGCAACCAACACAATCTAAACCAACACCGTCACAGTAATCAACATCATAATTCACAGTGCCAAACTCTGGAAGGGCAAGTCCAGCGCGACAAATAGAAATAATTGAAGTCAGCTCAACAAATCTATGAGCTAATCAACAACGACGAAGCAATACAGGACGAAATTGAAACTATTCTGACACACAAAAGCAAGAGGCTTCATCATATTTCTCATAATTCTATTTACTAAAGTTATAACCAGATGATTAAACTACATGTTACCTACGTCTAAAACATTTCTTGCATTATAGCTTGCAGCAATAGTTAGCAATAAACAAAGCTGTTGCACAGCATGCCAGAGCGACTCCCGTCACGCAGCAGGCAGCTTTTGACAAAATCGGGCGACTTTTGACGTGCAGCAAATCGAGCAATTTGCTGCCACGATGCATACGGTAAACAAACTGCTATGAACATAGAAATTTCATCTAGAATCCGAATAAGAATAAATAATTTCATCTAAAACGAATATTAGCAGTATTTTTTAAACCAGTTCTGATAGGATACACAGGTTTTCAGCAATGTCTTGTTAATCAGAAATATTTTTGGCTGTACTCAGTGATGATGATACGGAGACATGGTAACTGTGTTGTCTGGAAAGAAGAGAAATAGGTATTTTGATAAGAAGTTTTTCAAGATCTGTCGTGAGGTAGTGCAGTTGTGTTTACGGAAGTAAATTATTTACGATTATAGCTACGAGGTGCTGTTTATGTGGAAATAAGTGGACGAAAATAGAGCAAGAAACTTTTATTTGAAGTGTATATTGAAATAAAGACAGTGAATATGATTAATGTTGTAAGAGGATAATATACACTCCTGGAAATTGAAATAAGAACACCGTGAATTCATTGTCCCAGGAAGGGGAAACTTTATTGACACATTCCTGGGGTCAGATACATCACATGATCACACTGACAGAACCACAGCCACATAGACACAGGCAACAGAGCATGCACAATGTCGGCACTAGTACAGTATGTATCCACCTTTCGCAGCAATGCAGGCTGCTATTCTCCCATGGAGACGATCGTAGAGATGCTGGATGTAGTCCTGTGGAACGGCTTGCCATGCCATTTCCACCTGGCGCCTCAGTTGGACCAGCGTTCGTGCTGGACGTGCAGACCGCGTGAGACGACGCTTCATCCAGTCCCAAACATGCTCAATGGGGGACAGATCCGGAGATCTTGCTGGCCAGGGTAGTTGACTTACACCTTCTAGAGCACGTTGGGTGGCACGGGATACATGCGGACGTGCATTGTCCTGTTGGAACAGCAAGTTCCCTTGCCGGTCTAGGAATGGTAGAACGATGGGTTCGATGACGGTTTGGATGTACCGTGCACTATTCAGTGTCCCCTCGACGATCACCAGTGGTGTACGGCCAATGTAGGAGATCGCTCCCCACACCATGATGCCGGGTGTTGGCCCTGTGTGCCTCGGTCGTATGCCGTCCTGATTGTGGCGCTCACCTGCACGGCGCCAAACACGCATACGACCATCATTCGCACCAAGGCAGAAGCGACTCTCATCGCTGAAGACGACACGTCTCCATTCGTCCCTCCATTCACGCCTGTCGCGACACCACTGGAGGCGGGCTGCACGATGTTGGGGCGTGAGCGGAAGACGGCCTAACGGTGTGCGGGACCGTAGCCCAGCTTCATGGAGACGGTTGCGAATGGTCCTCGCCGATACCCCAGGAGCAACAGTGTCCCTAATTTGCTGGGAAGTGGCGGTGCGGTCCCCTACGGCACTGCGTAGGATCCTACGGTCTTGGCGTGCATCCGTGCGTCGCTGCGGTCCGGTCCCAGGTCGACGGGCACGTGCACCTTCCGCCGACCACTGGCGACAACATCGATGTACTGTGGAGACCTCACGCCCCACGTGTTGAGCAATTCGGCGGTACGTCCACCCGGCCTCCCGCATGCCCACTATACGCCCTCGCTCAAAGTCCGTCAACTGCACATACGGTTCACGTCCACGCTGTCGCGGCATGCTACCAGTGTTAGAGACTGCGATGGAGCTCCGTATGCCACGGCAAACTGGCTGACACTGACGGCGGCGGTGCACAAATGCTGCGCAGCTAGCGCCATTCGACGGCCAACACCGCGGTTCCTGGTGTGTCCGCTGTGCCGTGCGTGTGATCATTGCTTGTACAGCCCTCTCGCAGTGTCCGGAGCAAGTATGGTGGGTCTGACACACCGGTGTCAATGTGTTCTTTTTTCCATTTCCAGGAGTGTATTTATGTTGGTTAGGTACATGAGATGACAATTATGAGATTGATGATGCGTACTGTAATAGAATGAGGCAGTGATTACGATGATTCATGCAGAGAAAGAAAGACTCAATAATGGTTAGGGCATAGGGTCCCTGTTTCTTGCCGTAGCCAGTTTTTATGCCAGATGGATTTATTTCGTGTTTATAAGTTGTGAGTGGCGTGGGTGCTATTCTGTCATTCTGCACAACAGATTAATCTGAGATGTACCCTTTACCCTGTGGCTCCTGCAAGATGCTATTCCCACCCCCACACTACTACAGAAGTCAGACAGACGCTCCTAACGTTCTAAAGAGAAACGCCTGAAAAACTTTCAGCAACAAATATCTTCTGGAGTCGTCCGCTGTAAGGAAATGACACAAAAATTCACAAAATTTCTTACGTAACTAGTGGGATACTTGGGTTCTTGAGTAGTGTTAGTCAGTGTAAGAAAAACATGAAACTAACGAAAATTATTATTTATTTTGCTAAAATTCTGAGAAATCACAATGTCACCTGAACAAATTATTTCTGGGTTCTTTTTGGAACGTGAAGTTATCTCTAAAGGACAGGATTCGCTAATGAAATTTCTATACAAAGTTTAAGATTGTTATTGACTTAGTAGAATGGCTGAGAGCCGCGCCTACTCAACTTGAATAATTATCCGTTAGAATGTTGCTAGGTAGGTCATGGCTGTCGCGTGTGAAATGCAGCGAAGTGTACCGTTGTGGAGGAAATATGGAGCTCGGAAGAGCTGTAGCGCACAATACCGTAAGCTGCGATGACTGCTGTCTGCGCCGCTCGCTGCTGACAAATAAGATAACTCTCGTTCTATCTGGATTGACCTTCGCCAATTAAACTCTCCCTACGCCTTGATGAAGTCAAGGACTCCTATTCGCCCCTAGTCTAACTACTGGCATGGTACACCGGTCAGATAACCAGTCCACTGTGATGCCACTCAAAAATTTGCTCGCAGGCGTTTAACTATGTCCGTTCACACCGCACAATAAGTGTAGCGACCAACACAGTGAACAACGCTTAATCGCAAGGACTCAGTATAGAGCCACACTCCGATTCGCTCTCGACAGAGGTGCTCTCCCAGTGAAGTACTGAGGAGAGACTTGTTCCTCGCTCTTTGAGTACACGTACGAGTGCACACACTCTCGTTACGTGTTGCGACAACAGAACGGCCCCTCTCCACACCAGACATGAAGGGGTATATCTTTCTGTCTCTTCCATTACTCCTTCAGCTCAAGCCGTCAGGAATATCGTCTGCCAATCAGCATTGCACTTCTAAAACGGGAGAATGACGTTTCGTTTAAGGCGACCAATCCGGAAATCTGTAGCATCGGCGTTTTGTGTTTGCTGTCTCCCTGTGAAAACCTCTGAAACTGCGTGCTATGTTTGTAAAGAATGCGTAGGCTGGGCACTCCCACACAATGTAGCAGAATTTGCTTTTAAGTCGAGCACGGGGTCATTCTCCCTTTCACTCGGGCAAATACTGTCTGCTCTACGGGCGGTCGCCGGCCGATGTAGATAGGTTGGCTCATCCTCTGAAGGGACCGGCCCCCTGGCATGCAGCCTGCCTCTCCCGAACTAAAAGCTTTTGTGACTGTCATGTCTTGAATGTGTGTGTGTACACCAGCCTCGAGTATTTCAGTCTCGGTGGGCAATTGCGATTTACTTGTTATTTGCATATCGTTTACATGAATTCACACAACATTGACTTTATCTTATCGAGTTTGGGTTCGAATGAAGCGTCTTGATGTGCGGAATATGATTGTGAGGGCGGAATATGTAAGCAATGAAGGTCAGGAGACCACTACGACTTACATACTGTAATAGAATGAGGCAGTGATTACGATGATTAATGCAGAGAAAGACAGACTGAGTAATGGTTAGGGCATAGGGTCCCTGTTTCTTGCTGTAGCCAGTTTTTATGCCACATCGATTTATTTCATGTTTATAAGTGTAAAGGGTAACTTTTTTACAAGATGTGACTAGGTGACAATAGTGAATGAAGGTAACATGACTTGAGACAACACAGTTATTTCTCTGAAGTGGAGTTTATGATTATCTGATGCAAATTATTCAACCTTTTACTAAAGATATGGTGTAATTTTTGTCACGGGAACAACAAAACTTGTAATAGTTATGCGGATTTTACGGTAATTCGAAAAGTTTTTGTGCACGAAAAATAATTTGCAAACTTTGGCTCAGCATTGATTGCTACTCTGTACAGTGACACACCCATTTAGCGCATGGTACCTCACTGAACTTTTGTGACTTGTCTTTGTAATAGTGTCTATTTTCTTGTTTGTATTGATGAATGACATTTTTTCTGATTTGTATATAGCTACATGCATGCAGTATTTAACTTCTACTGAATTCTGTAGAACTAATCTGCCTTCTCTTTGTCTAACAGATAAACCTTACGTATGTATGAAACGATCATAACAATATTGTCCATCAGTCTAGGTGTTTGGGAAATGTTAGAAATGAAGAGGACATGGACAGAAAATACACTGCAAAAAGAGAAAGGACACGCATGAAGTATTTAGGATACTAATGATGATCTTTTTAACTTTACAGCTTTATTTTCTTCCTGTGGCATAGGATAAGAAGCTTTTATATATATTTTTCTACTAACGTGTGGCATTGCAGGCTAACTGTCTTCTTGCATTTACATATGATGTAACGCACTAAAATGCATGTTCACGCTGTATTTGCCTCTTACACTTATGTTATTTATTGTTTTTTTTATAATGCTTATTCTCTGTAAAAATTGATATTATAGAATGCAGCTCCATTAGTGTAATAATTATGTCAAGTGTAGTACTGTAGTGAGCTCTCATAAGTCATGGAATATTTGTAAGAAGTCATGAAAGATGTAATTAGGACGCAAAGACACAAAGGTAAGAAAGGAAGTTGTACAACAAATACATGACGATTCATAGATGAATTTGAGATGAGAATTGGTTAGGTGGGGCAAATATGAGAAATGGTTAGGTAGGGAAAGGATGATAAATGGTTAAGTAGGGCAACTCAGCCAAATAATATGAACTTATAAGAATGTACGAAGTATATGACAGAAGTAAGCAAAGAGATAAGGTAAGCAATGGTATTTGTTGGAAGTTTGATGCAATTATGGGCAAAATGATTAAGAGGTGCACAAACTAAAGGATGAAATATAATTAGATAGCATGCTAATGACTGACCATATTAGATAGAAT
Source organism: Schistocerca nitens (assembly GCF_023898315.1). Lineage (NCBI taxonomy): Eukaryota > Metazoa > Arthropoda > Insecta > Orthoptera > Acrididae > Schistocerca > Schistocerca nitens. The sequence goes on along the minus strand of NC_064617.1, from coordinate 195,516,816 downwards.
AACAGACTAACGTTTCACTGATTGCATAAAGTATTCTTTGATGTGAACCTTGGTTACTCCCTAATCCATGTTTTTCCAAATTGTATATTTGTGTCCTTATCTCTGCGACCAATAACCTCATGTGTTTATTTCTTGTCTCTGATCACTATCCTAATGTGTCTCTTTCTACCTTACTCTTTATACTTTTCTGTATTTCACTTATGGCCACACAAACATATTTATTTCAATAGATTTTGAATTTTCTGTAGGTCATTCTGGAGGCATATAATAATTGTTTCTTATCATGCCTATTACTATACACTGTTTCACATGATTTCCTTGTCTGATGTTTCTGTAATTCATTATTGTAAAACCATTACACCATTTCTTCTTACTATTTTTATAGACACAAAAATCTGTTGTTACCATTACATGTGCAGTCCATATGCAGAACTATGTAAAATCTTGTTTCCTGTTTAATAGGTAATTGTGTATTGAAAATGTAAAAACCTATAACTGATTGACGATTTACCACAAATGACTAAGACTTGTCAGAGCAGACGAAATATGTCTACTGACTATATACTGAAATGTTCTCTGTCAAATGTTGGCATATTTCACTGATACAAGCTGCAACTGACTTTTATAAGGAATTATTCGATACTAAAAGATGGTTTTGAGTTATCAGTGGATCTACAGTCTGTTTCAAGCAGATACTATTACATATTTTACTGTTTGTGCATGTGTGGGGTTGTCAGCTGAGAAATGTGCTTAGTCTCACTGAGTCTGCTTCCACATAACTTCCCACAACAGTGACATTATTGCAACGAGCTAAAGAAAATTGGTCGTTTGTTACAAAGACATTCTTCTACCTACTTTCACTGCGCAAATTACTACTGCCATATGTGACTGTGCTTCAGAAATGTAGGCGTTGTGTAATGTAGACACTCTAACTTAATCCGTATGTGGCACAAGAACAGTGTAGATCACCAATATTCAAAAATGGTTCAAATGGCTCTGAGCACTATGGGACTTAACTTCTAAGGTCATCAGTCTCCTAGAACTTAGAAGTACTTAAACCTAACTAACCTAAGGACATCACACACATCCATGCCCGAGGCAGGATTCGAACCTGCGGCCGTAGCGGTCGCGCGGTTCCAGACTGTAGCGGCTAGAACCGCTCGGCCACCCCGGCCGGCTATCACCACCATTACTTCAACACAAAATGTGACATATAAACTTTCAAAATAGACCGGTGCAGAATGTTCTCGTAGACATCATAAAACATGGTAAACTAGGTGTGGTGAATTCTATTGATTACTTCATTCACATTCATTTTTACTTACAGTTCTTTAACTCATACTCTTGTAAAGCTATTTGGCTACTTGTATTTGTAAGTGTTTTGTATCCTCCTAACCTTAATGTTTAGAATTTTGTCCTCGTCTCCTTCCCATCCGAAATGACTTTCGTACAAAATTCTACTCGGGGAAGACGTGTAAGGTGAGCATGTCATTTTTTATTTTTGTACGTTATCGATGTACACGTCAGAGAGAGAAAGTTATGTTACTGTTAAACAACCTTTGGTCTTGTTGTGGCACAGTCTTTGCCTCTGCGCACTCTGATACAATTTAGTTGAAGTGTGGCATATGATGGACGTATTGAGTAGTGCTGTGTTGCAGCAGTGCGCAGCCAGGAATGATTTGTCAGCTAGTTAACTTGCGCAGAGCTGAGAGAAAGACCACCCCACTTCTCTGAACCACGCATTAACATATCAACTGATTAAGCTGTGTGGTTTTAGTAGAAGTTCTCTGTTAACGTTGTACCTATTTCAAATCATTGTTCACTTTGTTAAGCATAGTATTGTTCAGACCAATGTTTTGTGTGAAGATCACGTGAAATTTTACTATGTCTTTTTGAATACATACTTCTTTCTAAAATCATTGTCTTGGAATGTCATTTCATAGGAACAATTACTCTCCTCACCTTACTGTTTAAAGAAGGTTTATCATTACGCGTTACCACATTGCAGCAGTTTGAATATTTATTTACAAATAGAAATCTAGCTTAGCCTCTGCCTTTTTGCTGTTTGCTATTATGCTTTCGAGAAATGTGCAACAGTATTTTCAAGACGCGAGGTAAGTGGAAATTTTAATTAGGACCAGATAACTGTTTTACTTCAGTTGCGCATTTAATGTAAAGACATGTTGTATTCAGACCAGCTATACAAGGTGTGATTGGAAAGTTTTAAGAATGGGCTTGTAATTGTACAATGGTGGTACTTCCATTCTACTGTGATGCATCTCCTTCAAAATAGTCCCCTTCTGACTGAACACACCGACTCCAACGGTGTTTCCACTTGTGGAAACACTCCTGGAGTTTTTTTCCTGAAGTGTGTTAAGGACGCTCTCCGTACTTGCCTGGATGTCTTCAATCGAGTCAAATCGCTTCCCTTTCAGTGAAAATTTCAGTTTAGGAAAAAGGTAGAAGTCCGCAGGGGCCAAATCAGGAGAATATGGCGGCTGTGGTAGCACAGGAAATTTGAATTTGGTCAAAAATTTAACGGTGGAGAAGGCACGATGAGCCGGAGCATTGTCATGGTGTAGCACCCGACTCCTGTCTTTCCACGATGCAGGCCTTTTCTTCCGCACCTTTTCGCGCAAACGCTCAAGGACACATTTGTAGTATTCCTGGTTAATTGCCTGTCCTCCAGGGGTAAATTCATGATGCACAATACCGGTAGACTGGAAAAAAATCACCAACATTGTCTTCACCTTCGACCGACTTTGTCGTGCATTTTTCGGTCGTGGTGAACCGGGAGTCTTCCACTGCGAAGACTGCATTTTGGTTTCAGCATCATACCCATATATATCCACGATTCGTCACCTGTAATTACCCTATTTAACAAATCTGGGTCATTTTAAGTCCGATTAATCAGTTCTTGGCACACTTCAAGTCTGTATTGTCTCTGGTCACTTGACAACACTTTTGGAATGAATTTTGCGGACGCTCGACGCATGTTCAGATCTTCAGTTAAAATTGCCTGAACTGCATAGAAACTTAAATTAAGTTCATCAGCCATTTCCCTAATTGTAAGTCTACAATCAGAGCGCACCAAGTCGCGAACTTTTACAACATTTTCATTCATTTTTGAGGTGGAAGGACGGCCAGACCGTGGTTCATTTTCAAATGATTCGCGGCCATTTTTGAATCTGTTGAACCAGACAAAAACATCTGACTGGCTCATACAAGTATCTCCAAAAGCTGTTTTTAATAGTTCGTAAGTCTTAGAAGCTGATTTCCCGGTTTTAAAACAAAATTTCACACAAACTCGTTGCTCCGTTTTTACGTCCATTTTCACGCATACAGAATCTGGCAACAAGCCCTAACAGACCCGCACTCATCCATCTGCCACAATGAACTGAATAAAGAAAACGCTTTTTCCTGTCACAGGGCGTTCAAATACAATACAATGATTCAGTCCCCACCCCCCATATACCTGCCCACCAAACCAGTAAACAGTAGCAGATACATTTTTAAAACTTTCCAGTCACTTTCAGTTCAAATTATGTTCTGTTTAGTCAAAGGTTAGTACACGAGTTTAAGTTGAATAACAGTTTGGGGTACATAGTTATGGTAACACATAGACTTTTGTAGAATGAGTGATAAATTTGGGCTAAATTTCATAGAGAAGCATATAGTGGAGAGGTTACAAGTGATTGTCCACTATACCACACCAAATGTTCACTGGTAAACGATGTTGATATTCTCGTATTGTAGTTACGCAAGGATTCGCCTATGCCCACGTGTGCGTGTTACTAGTGTTCACAACAGAAATTCTGAGAACTAAGGTAGTCTACAGGTGTTCAAATGGTTCAAATGGCTCTGAGCACTATGGGACTCAACTGCTGTGGTCATCAGTCCCCTAGAACTTAGAACTACTTAAACCTAACTAACCTAAGGACATCACACACATCCATGCCCGAGGCAGGATTCGAACCTGCGACCGTAGCAGTCGCACGGTTCCGGACTGCGCGCCTAGAACCGCGAGACCACCGCGGCCGGCTCTACAGGTGTCAGTTCCTGTTCCTTCTGCAGGTGAAATGGCTGCAGTTGCTGTCTCCCGAAGCAAGCGCCATGCAGTTGGTTGAGAAATCTTACAGAGGCACTTATACTGTAGGCACTTTTGGTCAGATCTGCATCTACTATTCGCAGGATGTTCTCAAAACGCACTCAATCCAGTTGAGGCCGACCTAACCATGGTGCACCGCCAATGCCATTTTCCCTTAAACGGCTGTCCACAACTGTGAATGTCTGGTGGTTTGGTACTCTTCTGTTTCGAAACATTTCCATATAACGCCGTATTGCTGCTCTTGCAGTGCCTTCTCCTGCGCCGTAAAGGAGGTGCACATCCGCACATTCACCGTTTGAGTTCGCCATCGTGCCGTACACTAGACTAAACTACCAATAGAATGAATGTGCGTAGAACGTCGGTGCCGCTACATTACAACAGCGTCACGGAGTACAACGGACCACAGAAGTCAAGTAAACAGACATTTCGTGCCAGAATCAACCGAGCAGTGTAGAGGGGTGTTTATAGTAACATCAGTCGAGATGCAGCCGAACAAGACACGCCAGTAGCCTGTACTGACCATGGTATAATGCCTACCTGAAATGACGTAGTGTGTCATACCTCGGAACTAAACCAATTCCAGACTAAACTTTATTTTACATTGTACTTTTATTTTGATATATATATTTCACGCACAAAGTGTGTAGAGTCACTTTAAATCATCCTACTTACAGGGTGTACACAAAGTCCGGGAAAACTTTCAATTATTTATTGCACAAGAACTAAACATTGTACAGATATAATACCTATTGCATTTTGAAGAGAAACTCTGAAAGTTGTTTCACAAACATTCGATATGCGAACCATGAGTGACCCGGCAGACGTCAATACGGTAATCGAATTCATGCCATACCCGTCCCAGCATGGCATCGTCAACTGTGGCAGTCGCTTCCCGTGTTCTCTCCCGGAGCTCTGCTACATCACGTGGTAGAGGCGGTGTGTCCTCACAGAAAAATGTCACACTGACAAGGGGAGGCCGCCAATTGTGAAATTCAGATTCGATTCATAGTGCGCATAATAAAAGCTCATGGCCAGAGGTGTAATGTGGCAAAGCACCAAGATGCACTCCTCAGCCGTTGTCGAGAAAATCGACAGTTAAAGAAACCGTTGCCGTGAAATACTCTCTACGATCAATAATTTTCTACACCGTCGTGGCGCAGCGGTACGCGCTCGGGTTCGTAATCCGAAGGTCGCCGGATGGAATCTTGCGCCATGCAACATTTTTTTTAATTATTAGTTTATTGTAATTCAAATATATATATATATATATATATATATATATATATATATATATATATATATACTATTAATGAATTGCTTATGCATGTTGGTGAAGGCGGATCGCTCTCCAATTGTACCGCCTCCATTTTTCCGTTTGTTTAACAGGGTGTACCAAAGCTCTCACGTCCGCACTGATTTTCGACGATGTTATAAGTTGCGCTAGGGACCGCATCTACCTTCTTTCGAAGTTAGCAGGCAACTACGCTGTTATGCGGCGGCTCGTTTCGGCCCATTCAACGTCTGTCCTTCAAGTGTAACGAGCGAGTAACGGAGTTTATATTTCATACCTGCCACAGCAAATTTGTGTTCGTGGGGTTTCTATTCTAATTCGAACGTTTGACTTACGCTATACGTATTCGTTTCGCAATATCGTTTCTACGTCTTCCGTTAACTATACATGGTTAACATTATGAAGACAATTAATAACATTTGTGAAATACAGCTTTGTTTGCGGAAAACATAATGATGTTCGAAGTCGCCAGTTTGTCCACGACAAACGACTTTCAACAACTTATTATATGCATAATTATTGCAACTGATTGCCGGGAATTATATATATATATATATATATATATATATATATATATATATATATATGTATGTGTGTGTGTGTGTGTGTTTGTGTGTGTGTGTATACAATTTTGAATTACAAAAAAAATACTAAAAAGAATGTTGCATGGCGCGAGATTCGATCCGGCGACCTTCAGATTACAAACCCTAGCGCTTACTGCTGCGCCACGACGCTGTAGAATATTGTTAGTCGTAGAGAGTGACAACAGCTGAGAAGTGCATCTTGGTGCTTTGCCACATTACACCTCTGGCCATGAGCTTTTATTATGCGTAGTGTGAATTCAATCTGAATTTCACAATTGGCGGCCTCCCCTTGTGAGTGAGATCACCACGGGGAGGCCATTTCATGAAACAGCTCGCTCCGCACCTGAAATCGCCATGTTTGCGACTAGCACTGACTATCGGCAGATTACCAAACAACGCTGCGGCGGTATACATGAAAAAAAACTTTCAGGGTTTCTCTTCAAAATGACATACGAGAGGCGTTTGAAAAGTCCGTGCAAAGCCCGAGAGATGGCACCACCGGCGCATGTCGAGGTCATGTTTAGTTAGTAGCGTCTTTGGAAATAACGCGCACAAAGTTTCAGCCATATTGGTCTATTTCTTTGTGTTTGGCATCCGTGTGAATCAAGGAAGTTGAGTGATTGTCAAAAAATGGACGAAGAAGAATTTCGTGTGGTGATTAAACATTACTTTATAAAAGGCAAAACGCCTCAGGAGATTATAGAGAAGCTTGATAAACATTATGGTGACTCTGCACCTTCAATTAGAACAGTTTATAAGAGGTTTCAAAATTTTCGAAGTGGCCATATGGGCATAAGTGATGCTGACCGTTCTGGACGCCCTGTAGAGGTTACGACTCCAGAAATCATTGATAAAATCAATGATATGGTGATGGATGGCGGAAGAATTAAGATGTGTGAGATTGCTAGTGCTGCGGGCATCTCGAATGAATGGGTACATAATATTTTGCATAAACATTTGGACATGAGAAAGCTTATCCGCAAGTGGGTTCCGTGATCGCTCACGCTTGACCAAAAACGGAATCGTGTGAAGTGTTGCAAGGATGGTTTGCAGCTGTTCAGGAAGACTCTTCAGGATTTTAAGCGACGTTTCGTCACTGTGGATGAAACATGGATACATTACTATACTCCTGAGACCAAACAACAATCTAAACAATGGGTTACCAAGGGAGAATCTGCTCCAAATAAGGCGAAGAACAGTCCTTCGGCCGGAAAGGTTATGGCGACTGTCTTTTGGGATTCACAAGGGATAATCCTCATCGATTATACGGAAAAGGGTAAAACTATTACAGGTGTATATTATTCATCGTTATTGGGCCGTTTTGCCGGCCGGAGTGGCCGAGCGGTTCTAGGCGCTACAGTCTGGAACCGCGCGACCGCTACGGTCGCAGGTTCGAATCCTGCCTCGGGCATGGATGTGTGTGATGTCCTTAGGTTAGTTAGGTTTAAGTAGTTCTAAGTTCTAGGGGACTGATGACCTCAAAAGTTAAGTCCCATAGTGCTCAGAGCCATTTGAACCATTCGGCCGTTTGAAAACCGAGCTGCAAGAAAAACGCCGGCGATTGGACCGCAAAAAAGTCCTTTTCCATCACGACAGTGCACCAGCACACATCTCAGCAGTTGTGGTCTCAAAATTAATGGAAATAGGATCCCAACTCGTTTCACATCCCCCCTATTCTCCAGACTTGGCTCCCTCGGACTACTATTTGTTCTCCAATTTGAAGAAATGGCTGGTGGTACAAAGATTTTATTCAAACGAGGAGGTGATTGGAGCAACCAATAGCAATTTTGTAGACTTGGACAATTCCTATTATTCGGAAGGGATCAACAAATTACAACAGCGTTGGACGAAGTGTATAAGTCTAAAAGGAGGAGGCTATGAAGAAAAATGAAAAAGGTTTACCCCAAACACGTAAGTAGTTTTTATTTTTGCACGCACTTTTCAAACGCCCCTCCTACGTATGATATCTGTACAATGTTTGGTTATTGTGCAATAAATAATTGAAAGTGTTCCCGGACTTTCTGTACACCCTGTAGTTGCGTACATCATGGCTTGGACGATTGCTCACACTAATGCTGCCTACGGACGGCGTGAAACCATCGTTACAGGTTCCTTATACTGGTCCAAACCGTGTTTTAAGACGAGATTCGCGGACTTTGGGAATTGGGTGAATGGAATAAACACAGCCATCTCTCTCGATCGCGCCAAGGCTGCCAATATCTTTCAGGAGACGCTTACTGCTGAATCACCAAGAAGACAGATTCATATTCCGGTACCAGCACCACAAGCACGGAGGAAACAACCCGCTGATGCACAACCGCATTCGGTGCGCACGGTTCGTTCTGGACGTCGCATGCATTTTTCTATGTGTTTTCTCGACGACACTCGCTTTCGCCTCGGGGGCTGCTGTAGCGACTGACAGCTGTCGTCTGCTGTGTGAATGGTGGTGTTTCCACGGCTGTTAAAGTTGAATTACGCACCAACCAGCGACGCTGCATACAGCAGCAGCAACAGTGTTTATTCTTCGACTATTGTACTACTTACTCTAGTCCATGAATTTTGTACATAGTTACGTAGTTTTTCCTGTCTCGACTACCCTGATGTTTAGGGACTGTTCTACACTACTAGCCATTAAAATTGCTACACGACGAAGATGACGTGCTACAGACGCGAAATTTAACCGACACGAAGAAGATGCTGTGATATGCAAATGATTAGCTTTTCAGAGCATTCACACAAGGTTGGCGCCGGTGGTGACACCTACAACGTGCTGATACGAGGAAAGTTTCCAACCGATTTCTCATACACAAACAGCAGTTGACCGGCGTTGCCTGGTGAAACATTGTTGTGATTCCTCGTATAAGGAGGAGAAATACGTACCATCACATTTCCGACTTTGATAAAGGTCGGATTGTAGCCTATCGCGATTACGGTTTATCGTATCGCGACATTACTGCTCGCGTTGTTCGAGATCCAATGACTGTTAGCAGAATATGGAATCGGTGGGTTCAGGAAGGTAATACGGAACGCCGTGCTGGATCCCAACGGCCTCGTATCATTAGCAGTCGAAATGACAGGCATCTTATCCGCATGGCTGTAACGCATCGTGTAGCCACGTCTCGATCCCTGAGTCAACAGATGGGGACGTTTGCAAGACAACAACCATCTGCACGAACAGTTCGACGACGTTTGCAGCAGCATGGACTATCAGCTCGGAGACCATGGCTGCGCTTACCCTTGACGCTGCATCACAGACAGGAGCGCCTGTGATGGTGTACTCAACGACGAACCTGGCTTCATATTGCAGGTCCTGTACGGGCCTTTCTGGATACAGAAAATGTTCGACCTGCTGCCCTGGCCAGCACATTCTCCAGATCTCTCACCAATTGAAAACGTCTGGTCAGTGGTGGCCGAGCAACTGGCTCGTCACAATACGCCAGTCACTACTCTTGATGAACTGTGATATCGTGTTGAAGCTGCATGGTCAGCTGTACCTGTACACGCCATCCAAGCTCTGTTTGATTCAATGCCCAGGTGTATCAAGGCCGTTATTACGGCCAGAGGTGGTTGTTCTGGGTACTGATTTCTCAGGATCTATGCACCCAAATTGCGTGAAAATGTAATCACTTGTCAGTTCCAGTATATTTGTCCAATGAATACCCGTTTATCATCTTCATTTCTTCTTGGTGTAGCAATTTTAATGGCCAGTAATGTACATTCCTCTTGACTGCACGTGTTATTCAAGTTCTCACATTCCTGATTCCCGAGAGTGCTAATTTGGCTTCTACCGCTCGACTTGATAGTACATGTACAGGGTGTTTTCATAACAGTCGCACTGGAGTCGCATTCGTGAGGACGACGGTTCAATCCCGCGTCCGGCCATTCTGATTTAGGTTTCCCGTGATTTCCCTAAATCGCTTCAGGCAAATGCCGGGATGGTACCTTTGAAAGGGCACGGCCGACTTCCTTCCCCATCCTTTCCTAATCCAATGAGACAGTTGACCTCGCTGTTTGGTCTCTGTCCCAAACAACCCAACCCAACCAACACTAACAGACGTCAGGCACATTTTCTCCGGTGTTTCACCGGGCTTCTGCAGTTTTGTTTTTGTATTATGTACCTGGAGTTAACCCAAACAAAGATAGCTCTTTCCGTCTTTCACGTGGCGCACAATGGCGACGGGAAGTGTCGGTTTGTTTCCCATTAGAAATACTTGTTCATCTTCGCTAGTGTGAAACACATCTCTTCTACTGAACAAGTGATCACAGGTCTTAAGGTATGCATTTTAAAGGCCATGTATACTACAAATTTTTTTCTTGTTTTGAGCCATATTACCTCTGGAATGAGATTTTCGCTCTGATTTTCCTCACAGCTTTACTTCTGCCAGTACCTCACCTCCTACCTTCCAAACTTTACAGAAGCTCCCCTGCGAACCTTGTAGAATTAGCACTCCTGAAAGAAAGGATATTGCAAAGACACGGATTAGCCACAGCCTAGGGGATGTTTCTAGAACGAGATTTTCACTCTGCAGCGGAGTGTGCGCTGATATGAAACTTCCTGGCAGATTAAAACTGTGTGCCGGACCGAGACTCGAACTCGGGACCATTGCCTTCCGCAGGCAAGTGCTCTACCATCTGAGCTACCCAAGCACGACCCACGCTCCGTCCTCACAGCTTTACTTCTGCCAGTACCTCGCCTCCTACCTTCCAAAGATCCCGAGTTCGAGTCTCGGTGTGGCACACAGTTTTAATCTGCCAGGAAGTTCCATGTTACCTCTTCCCTAAATAAGGAAAACAAAGAGCTTGCAGTAAAAGATATGTGTTCCATAGCATCGAAGATGAACAAGTGCTCATATCTCTCAAGGAATGCTTTCTTGTTTTTGTGTGAGGAACATGTCCCTAAAGGTTGTCGGTGTTTCTTTGGGGCATCCTCTATCAGTACCGACATTTAGGCAATGGTTTAGTGTGGCATTCGCGTCTTTCCGACGTGCACGCTGTAAATGCGGAAACGTGAACTTTGGAGACGTTATTACCAAATGTGTCCAAACAGGTCCAACGCGTTATTATTTTTTTCTTGGCTGCCGAAGGAAAAACACCGGTCATTCATCGGAGAATGAAGAGCGTGCTTGGAGGATGCAGAGGTGTCATTCATCGTCCCCCGTACCAAGAAGTTTAAGAGCCAGCCATCCGCTGGAAAGGTGATAATCAACCCGTTCTTTGATTACCGAGGCCCATCACTGGGGAACGGAACTGTGCAACGCTGGAGAAATTACGGGGTGCAATTAAGGCGAAACGTTCGGGATAATGGCGAAAAGGGCTGCTGCTGCTTCATGATAAAGCATGTCCTCATATCGCAAATGTCATAAGACAGAAGTTACGCCAACTCAAACGGGAGAGATTCGAGAGCCCGCACTATAGTCCTGATCTCCCTATGCGGTTATCACGCCTTCGGTCCCTTAAAAAAGGCATTGAAGGGTCGACGATTCCTGTTGGTCGAGGATATACAGCAAGCAGTAACGGACTTCTTCACGCAGCATGACATGGTGTTTTATCAAACGTGTATTAGCAGCTTGGTGCCAGTCGTATGTTTGCCTCAATGATCACGGCAATTTCGCCTAGTTGTCATACCGATTCGGGTCTGTACGGGCTTCGAACGGAATTATTTTGATCACCCCTTATAGTTAAATTTTCTTTTTCAGTGCGCAGAATGCTGGTGGGGAAAATACGCAACTGGCTTGAAAGAAACAAAAGAGAAATTAAGGAGAGCTCATTTTCGAAAAAAATCTTCAGGTTGATAGGATACTTACCAAGGGACAAGAAGGAGGATTTTAATGCTTGTAAAACATCAATGACTCTTTCAACAGGCAGTAGATAGGCAATCATCTAGTTTTACTAGGACCTAATAGTTCCCTTATTCTACTTCAACGAACTCTCAGAATGGTTTTAGTTTTTTAATAAGTGCGGCATAAATATGGAAGTGTATGTAAATTTTGCCAGTTATGATCTTTATATCAGTGGGTAAACCATCTGCTCCAGTTTGAACAGCATTACGGATAATATGAGCAGGACATTCTACACCGTTTACATTCTTTTCACTCTTTTATTCTAACTTAAAATAAAGATCCTTTCTACCCTTCCTTTTTTTCCCTCTCTAATAGGTATTTGTACTGTCAGCCGAAATCGCTACAACGTTTTCTTAACATCAGACTTTTACAACACCCCTAAGAGAAACGAAGTCAAATGACCTACACTTTCAACACCAAAGTTCACCAGCTCCAACAGTCTCAATACAAGGCCTTTATCAGGATGATAAAATCTAACCACTAAACGAATCAGCGTGAAGTCAACGTTGCTGGAAGACTGTCATCACTGATATATACTGTCCTTTTTTCAGTTCCTTCATTATGTGTTTCCTAGCAAGCGGCACAATCATGTGCGTGATAACTGATTTCGTTTTAATGTACATGCACGAGAACTTCTCGTTAAACAGTGACAGTCCATTGACTTGAAACTCTGAGCATCCATCGCTATGTGGTATGTAAATATGGGTTCTTGCGCCAAAAATTGCTTATCCATGTCTGAAACTACGTTCACTGATAAGCATCTATCAGTTTTGATCTTGAAGAGTTGACCTGAAGAGCAGCTGTATGTTTGTTACACTTGCGTGAGGTACTGCGAAGGCACGTCCTCCGTGTCCAGTGCTAAATTTCTAGTTTTCTTTTGACTGCTCCTTTATTGTTTTATAACGTAACATGATCATGCGGGTCTTCCAAATTCTCATTTAAATACCTACGGTGCTGTTATTAACACAAGTAATATCGCCTTCAACAAGGCAATAAACTGTAACCTTTATTTCGCTATAGCCCGACCACTTCATTTGTGCACGGAATTGTGGAATTCTCACGGTGAGAACTCTGTACATTCAGCGTTCTCACCGTGAGAATTCCACAATTCTGTGAATTCTTGCAGCGTCATACTGTTTAGTTTGCTATCGCGTTTTCCCATTGTTTGATAATATTAAGTTTATCAAAGTCACTGCCACAAGCACTGGAAAGGTTAAAATACCGTACAACAGTAACACAATGACATTATAAAGGGCGCAATTGTTTACAACATCGTGGTGTCATCGTGTTTGCGGCAGTTTAGTTTTTCGATTGAATGAAGCGTAACACCTGCGTTCCAAAACATCACGCGAGCGAAGTATTGAAACAGGACAGGTGATTAGCCTAGAAAAAAAAAAAAAGAAAAAAAAACCTCGCGCTAAGAAAGACGAAAAACAGTGACGTCCAACGTGGTTTTGGGGACACGGAGACATTTTGTTAAAGGTTGGGACTGCCGCAGAAAACTCGGGACGAATGGGAGGCCTGCCCACTTCTGGTGTCTTTGTTTCTGTAAACTAATAAACCACATAAATTCTTGTACCCAAGATTTTCTCTCGACGAAAATGATGGATTTAGGCCATTATCAGTATAAAAGTAGTGGGTATCCCCTAATAAAAAAAGAACAACCACGAAAGTTTCTGCCTATACATTTTAGATATTGCACACATATAGAGATTAAACAGGTATCGTGTACAAGATACACACTGCTTCACAGAAAACGCATCATAACTGTTCATAGTTCTTGTCATTCGCTCATTCGACCAGTCTCACCAGTTGAACAACTGAGAAGACTAAACCAAGTGTTGTTGCAGCTCGAAAATACAGTATATTACCGCGCACCGCCCAGATCTGGGTTGAATCATGCGTCCAGTACCCCTGATCCTTACGGTTTACTATTGTTCCGATTCTTAAACATAAAAATACTTCTTTTACTAAGATGCTTATAGAAGAGGCAGTCCAATGGACACGAGACAAATGGAAAAAGTAAGTAAATTGTAATTTCGAAAGTAATTGTCATAACTGTTAATACTTTTGTCCCAATGTGACACAAAACGATCAATGCCTTCATGAAAAAATGTTTTCGATTGTCTACGGAACCATGGTTATACCGAGACGAGAACCTTTTAGACCGAAGCAAACCGACCGGCTCGAATGTCTTTCCTCAGCGGTTTCGACTACTCTGTAAAAGTTTCGCTGCGAAGCCTTTCACATCCTCCATATAATTCCGATCTCTCGCCATATTTTTGGAGCCCAGAAAAAAGACGTTCATGGTCGTCGGTTTAATTCTGACTAATCAGTGCGTGCCAGTCATGGATCTGTAGGCAACCACAAACATTTCCCTAAGGCAGCATTGACCATCTTGCTTCACAGTGGGATAAATGTATTAATAAATATTGTAACTACTTTTGAAATAATAAACAGTTTACTTACTTTTTCTCGTCTGTCTCCCTTTCATTTGACTGCCTCTTATAGATTCTCATCAGCAAATGAATTTATTGTTTTATGACGTAACATGAAACTGCTGTTCTTCCAAATTCTCATTTAAATACCTACGGTGTTGCTCTTAACACAAGTAATATCGCTTTCAACAAGACTATAAATTCTAACCTTCATTTGCATATAGCCCGACTCAGTATTTACCCTATTATGTTTAAAGAGAAACTCATTCGATAATAAACAAAATGTAGAGCGGCTCTTATGAGGTATGTGTGAGCGGTTTTCGGTGTGTTACACAGAAAATCTAGAAGTAAACATACTGACGGATAAAAGACCTGTACAATAATATTTAACGCCCAGGCCGTTCGAAAAAGTAATTGCAACTTGAATTTAGTGGTAGCATGTAAGTCTCACGCAGTACATTCCACGTATTACAAAACAATTAACAAAACATGCGTGGTGCGTATTAAAGAAAAATGTAAATCGATTTGTGAAGATAAAAGAGACACCTACGCTAAGCTGTGTAGCAGAAAAGTGATAGACAGAAAACCTTGCTTTAACTTTATATTCATGGTACGTATACATCAAAACTTTAAGCAGAGTATCCAACGCTCTGAAAGAATATATTAAGTTTGCCACCGCTATAAGAACTCAGGCAGCAATCTAGCAGGTTCAGTCTGCTTCTCGGAAGTTCCGCAAGCAAAGATGTTAGGTAGCCATAGAGTCTCACCGAAGGAAACTCTTGCGTTCCCTCACAGATGGCGCGCCAAGCGCTCAAATCAATTGTGTATCACATACCCGTCGGCCGTCAGCTGAGCAGAAGCGAAAGATGGCTGCAAGCAGCATGTGTGCGGTAGGGTGATCTGTGTTTTAGTGAGTGAAATTCTCGTTTTCGAAAATGAATGCGCACAATCAAGGATCCCAGCGCTTCGCGGACTATTTTGTTATTTGTGGATTGAATTTGGACTCAGGACTTGAACCAGACAATTTTTCAGGTAAGTGATCGTGAGATGATTTTTGACAATCAGCATCAATCAGTGTTCTTCATGCCTTCAAGACGAAATTTTATTTTCCTTTTTTTGTCTGAGATTCCGAACAGTACAAGCGCCAGAAGTTGGTGAAAGTTCGTCCTATTCTGAATGTCTGCTGTTAAATTAATGCGAATGCAGTTTTGTGTATTGTTGATATACTGTAAATTTCCAATCATTGAAGCGCTTTTTATGCGTGATTTAGAAAACCTAATCCATCGAGATCTGACGATATGCAGAGTCTGTCGAAAATGATGAATTATAGGACACTGTGGTTGTTTTGAATGCATTTGTAAAATAAAGATTCATGTTTCGTTCATAAACAGACATAATTTTAGCTGTCTCTGTTCCAGCCTCATGGTCCTTACCCGCAGTCGCGTTTGTTATTTTTTTTAACATTGTTTGTTGGTGCATTATCATACCGCAATTGATAAGACTTCCAATTTTGGTTAGTTACTATCATTTGCTGTTTGTTTAACAGGTTTTTTTTTTTTTTTATTTCGCGAGGCATAACGTGAAATATCGCAGCTGATTTCTCGATAATTTTCTAAGAAGCTTTCTCGACGTCCTCAGGAACAGATGTATTTCTCAGAACGAAGATGAGTGTTGCAGGTAATAGCTGTGGTGCATTTCGCAGAAGAAAATCGTTGAATTAAAATACTTGTGTTCACAGATTGACGTTACGTATGAAATGCGATCCTAATCAATAGAAATATACCCAAAAATATTTATCACTGGAGTGTTTATAACGCGTGACATCTAGGCCTCTAAAAACATAAAACTTGATATTATTAGACTAAGGTCAACGCATTCTTAGTTCATCGTTCGTGTGACGTACAACAATGCGTCAGTGACGCGTTTAATAACAGCATATATCATGGCAATATGTAGTGCTTAGAAATTACCAACTTTAATTAAATATATTGGTACTGGCGCTTAACATGAAGACATACCCTCCGATATTGTTTTTGCTGTTACATTATGACTTCTTAAATCTTGCATGACCGGAACGTATCTGCCTTGGCCTTCATATTTGTCTCCTGGATCAAAATAGTCTCCTGATACTTCGTGTAGTTGTGTGCTGTGTGGCTTCAATAACTGATAACTACTTCAAGGGTGTAGTTTTTTTTATTATTCAATTCTATTTGTAATTATCACTCCAATACGTAGATAAGGGTAACATGAATTATTGTCCTAAAGGACGGGGAATAAATGAACTTTGCGTATGTTGCAATATTATTTTTTTTATAATTTCTTATTTCATAACACATATTTCCGCTCCTAATTGTTCACATAACCTCTGTCACTGTATTATGTTGTATTAACCACTGAATATTTTTTCGCCTTTAATAAGAGACAAGATTATAAAATACCTGAAACGAAACAGTCGGTGTTATAAAACGCCGCTCTGTGGACAAAAGGTCAACAACGTTTGCGCAGAGCTTAGATATTAATAGTGTACGGCAGTTTCACGCTACATAAAACAGCTGGGCGGACAGCGATCGTAAACATCATGCCAAACTTAACCTAAGACTGGAAGCGCTTAAAAAGCCGTCTCTCATTGGTGTAATCATATAATTAATTTTTAATTTTGTTCTTGTTTCATTGTTAGATCCTGGAGTTACATGTATTTATATTTCGTTGGAAGACGAGTGTAGCGATGGAGACAAGTGTTCTTCAGAAGTTGTACTGTTTTCTTTTGTTGGAAGCTTTTGCTCTCAGTGGATCCTGCATTATTAATACTGACCTTCATGTTTAGATTAAGTCTACTGGACGTTCAGATCTTTGGTCGTATATATTATTATTATTATTATTATTATTATTATTATTGTTCTCGATTATTGCCCTTTAGGAGAGTGTGTAAACTTTTGAGTCAAACACTGCTTCACTTACTTTTCTTCTTTCCTTTTATCCCCCAAACCGCTTCATTAATTCACTACGTTTTTTTTTCTTCTTCCTTTCGTCTACCCATTTTTTCCGTCTAGTTTCTTTCGTTGAGACTTTTCAAGTTTCTGGTCTTTTATTTTGCTTCTTAATTGCTTTCTTTCCTCAGTTTCTCCTCTCTCAAATTGTAAATCGTTGCAGGTTTTCTTGTTTTACTTTCAACTAACTTTGTCTCTGATTTGCTTGCATTAACGATGTTAAAATCTTCTTAGTTGTTTTCATCCAACTTACATAGGTGTCCGTAGAACGGTAGGTGTCTTTTCCTAATGTTATCCGTGATGTGTGTTCATCGAGTTCCTTTGTAGCTCGTCTGTCCGTTCCATCTCGGAGAACAGTGCCGTAGAATTTTCGTTCTTACTTCCCTGTGGCTCGATTTTTATCGTTCATCTAATTACTGTGGTTTCTGCCGTATGAAAGGCTTTTGTAAAACAACTGCCTTGTAGTGTCGTAGTTTTGCATTACGAGGTATTGCTCTTTTGATGTAGTTATTCCGTGGCAGTTCGTACGCATTTTGCAGTTTGGACATAGTTTCTGTGTTAAAGATTCTGTTCAGCCCTGTGGGTTGGACGGTTTCTTCTAAGTACTTGAAATCAGTGACCTGTGAGATTTTTCCATACTGTGTTTTCAGTGGGAGTTTTCCGGCGGGTGGTTTGGTGTCCATATACTGAGTGTTTTCATAGGAAATCTGGTGTCTAGTTCTAAAGGAGATTTTATGTAGGCTAGTTTATCTACTAGTGTTACTTTTGCTTCATCTTTGTTATTCGTAAATATAGCTAGGTTACCGACAAAAGCCAGGCATTTCACAGTGACTCCTTTTCCAGTTTGGATATTTTTGACGTGCTTTTTCCGTTCTCTGATTATTTTCTGCCAGTACGCTGTTGAACAAGATTGGTGCCAGTACGCTGTTGAACAAGATTGGTGATAAGCCATCTACTTGTCGGAATCCTGTGTGAGTTTTGAATGTGTTTGAGATTTCTCCCATAAATTTCACTTTTGACGTGGTTCCTGATATAGTTTCCTCTATGGTGGCTCTGACCTATCCGTCGACTCCTAATTCTTCGAGGCTGTTAAACAGAGTTTGTCTATCAACAGAACCGTAAGCTTTTTCTGAATCCACAAATGTGACTTACGTGTTTCGGCGTCGTCTGCGTGTATTATGGTCTTGAAGTTCCAGATCTTCAATACAAAACACTTTCCTCATTGCGGAGATTATACAAGCCGTACCTCTATGTTTTCGCTGTTTCTATATTTAATTTTACCCTTCCATTGGAGAATTCCATATCCTTTCAACTGTCTGCGACAGCGAAAGCTTTCATTTGTGGAACAGTGCGTAGCTTTTGTTACACAGCAATAAGGTTTGCTCCGAAACACGTTTTAGTGAATATTGATCGCAAAGTAACACAAGCTTGTTGTCGTCTACGTTGCCACCATGTTAAATGTATTATAGTATATTGAATTTGTCACGGCAACGAATATCTATTTCTCGAGTGAGCAAAGCATACCGTAGTGTAACCTCCTTTATATTTTTGAGCTTTGGACTTTTATTCAGATCTTAAATATAATGACACAGTAGGATACGAATTCATTGGCATCAAAAGTAGACATTCTGTATGTATCAGATTGACCTGTGGATAATCCGTTAATAGAAAGAGGCTGGTGTTGAGTGTCCTGTGAAGCTCAGTAGAAAAGGGACTAAGGAAACAGATCAGAAATTACCGAAGGAATCATCCCAGCATTCACTGGGGGCGGGGGCAACAAAAGGCCTTGATCAGGAAGACGCAACAGCGGTTGCAACACACTACACAGACAATTCGGACTTTGTGTTTTAAGGTTTCCGTTAATAACTTCAGAGAACATGCCGTGATGGTTGTTCAACAAGACCACGTGAGATTTGCACATCCGTCCTTGACAAGATGAGTGCTGCTTCGTCGCTAATGACAGTGGTGTCAGTCTCTTTCTAAGGAATTCATTACTTCTGGAAGACGCCCATAAGATACTGCAGAAGTTCTCAATGTGGCGCGTTAGAGTGGGAGGCGGGACGCGGTAATAACAAGTCTTTATGAGCACATAAAATGTGAATAAAAACTGTAATTTTCTAAACAAAGCTTTTATACGTAATAAATGTTAAGCCATAACCAAAATATTTTAAAAAGAAAAATAAGTTTACGTTTTTAAATTCTTAGACGTGGCGTGCAACATTGAAAATTGTAAGGTATCGATTTGAGTCAGCATCTTACGAGCAGCCGCTTGAGTACACTTGGACATTAGTATACCACTGTCCAGACGCTTCTGAAGTTCGTTAAATGCAAGTATAATATTACACTTCCATAAATTTCACGTATGTTGGTGAAATATCTGTTCAATCAAATAACTGGGAGTGGAGTAAATATTGATGTATTTTTTTAAATCTCAGTGTAACGCAAACAGAGTTGGTAAATACCTCTAAAGAACTAGAGGTGAGGGACGTGAAGACAGTCGCCTCAGGCTGGAGGAGGGGTATGTTCAGAAACTTTCAAAACGATATTTTTCAAACAGGCGTTAACTGCGCTCCAAGACCACCCATGTCAGTGTCTCTACTTCGGAGCAGAGTTTGAAGTGACATCAACATCACCATTAGACCCAGAAGAAGGCCGCTGCAATCGTGGCCGAAACGTTGGCTTTTCTATAGCAGCAGTAGTTTTTACATTGTGACGCGGTACCAAACGCAGAAAACTTTTATGTCGACATCAAACTGGTTTCCGACTGCGTATAAAAAACGTATCAAATAATATTTCAGAGTCTCCCCTTCCCCCCGCCGCCCACCGCCACCACCCGGCGGCAAGTAGTAAGAAAAAAGAACAAAGTTCAAGACTGAAGTCGCTGGGTGTCTTTCAAGGAGTCACACAAGGATCTACTACCGGGAAATCATTCATCTAAATCTGTTTTGGCGTCACTTTATCAAAACCAATTTCCAGACGTGGGATCTCAGTGCGGAGTCAGTGATTGATCCCACTTGCAGTGTCGCCCGTGCCCCTTCTAGTGCAAGATGGACTTCGCAAGAACTACCACCAGTGCACTTCAGGCTGCCAAGTTCTGATCTGCGTCCATGTTGTATTTTGTTTGCTGCGACACGCTAAATAAATAACGAAGGCCCTATCATTATTTTCAGAAAAAGTTGTTTACATAATTTTACTTTCTCAAACACCTTGCCGCGCGGAGTGGCCACGCGGTTTGAGGCGTCATGTCACGGATTGCGCGACCCCTCCCGCCGGAGGTTCGAGTCCTCCCTCGGGCATGTGTGTGTGTGTGTGTGTGTGTGTGTGTGTGTGTGTGTGTAAGTCTAGGAACCGATGACCCTAGCAGTTTGGTCCCTTAGGAATCCACACAAATTTGAACATTGTTTTTTTCTAACACCTTCAGTGTCTCTCTTTTCCACTGTAGTGTAGTACAACTTCGCCAGTTGCGAAGAAAGCATTAGTATTAATTTATTATTGAAATAAACTCTGTTTAATGCGAGCCCCTTGCGAAGTTCGTAAACCATAAAGTGTCGGAGGATAACGAATCCGAAATACAATTCTTGCGAGAGTAATTCCACTAACATTGCTACACAGCAGAAGAGGAACTTTGCTTACTTTCGCGACTGAAGAGAGATATGTTTCAAGACAAAGGTAGAAATGCCTCCATATTTTGTCTTAAAAGGTTCTTTTAACGATTTTTACTAATTGTTGTTTAAACCTTTTTCGAAACGTCAGTAAAGTATATAGAACGACCATCTGATTTTAAGATAAGACCTTCTCCACGACATATGCCGTTCCGGCCTTGTGGATACTAAAGATAACAGCTTTGACTGTTTTGTTTCACGCTGGTTATAATGAGTGTGTTTCATAGACCGTTACGAAATGATGCAACAATTCCTTTCGGTGGAATGCCTCATTAATTTTCATAGGTAGAATTAGGAAAGAATGGGCGGAAGTTACACCACGTTGAGGCGTTATCTTGCTAGTCCAGGCTTATTCAGAGACCTCAATTGGAAGAGTACTTTCAACGAAAGACAGTTATGCGTGTTCTACATATTAGTTTTCACTTTGAAAATTTTTCACCGCATTGAATGCCGCGGTAAAGCGTAATGAATAAAATTCTTTCTCGTTTTCATTCATATTTCGCGTCGGTTATTAACAACTACAGACAGCTTTTTGGTTTGTCAATTCATTTCATATGCTCACTGTTTTAGGCAACGTTATTCAAAAATAAATAAATAAATAAAATGGCTCTGAGCACATTATAGGACTTAACTTCTGAGGTCATCAGTCCCCTAGAACTTAGAGCTACTTAAACCTAACTAACCTAAGGACATCACACACATCCATGCCCGAGGCAGGATTCGAACCTGTGACCGTAGCAGTCGCGCGGTTCCAGACTGTAGCGCCTAGAACCGCTTGGCCACAACGGTCGGCGGCAATGTTATTAGGTTGGTGCATCAATTGATTGTGTTATCGTTTTGCATGTTGGTATTCAGATCGCTGTGGGTCTATTCATCACCTGAATTTTTTTTATTTGTAGTTCACTGTTGCTATTTGAGTTTACATTTCGTCGTTTGGAGATAGGTAATGGAGTTGCACATTCTAGAAAATGGAGTGACACGTGGATACTCGGAACATTTCCAACATAATCTTCCGTTTGAGTTCAACAGAGTGGTGACAGCAGCGGCGGCAGCCAGAAACATTTGCGCCGTGTGTGGGGGATAATGCCATTGGACAGAGTACGGCTTGTTTTAAGGAGGATCGTTTTGATATTAGTGACTCTCCATGGTCAGGAAGACCTTTGGGGTTTGCAGAAGATCGTTTAAACGCATTAATCCACAATATCCCACGTCAATGTTTTCGATAAATGCAAATGTTGTTACCTATGACCATTCCACTATCGTGCGACATTTTCATGCAGTGTGGAAGGTTCAGATATCGGGTGTATGGGTATAGCATGCTCTAAGCCAAAACCGCAGAAATCAGCGGGTGGTCATTTGTGCATCTGTGCTGGCTCGTCATAAATTGACCGTACCGCTACTTGTGACGAGAAATGATGTCTTTATGAGAACAGAAGAAAAAGATAGGAATGTTTAAGCCCAAACAAAGCAACAACTCCTTGTACAAAAGATAATACACTACTGGCCATTAAAATTGCTACACCAACAAGAAATGCAGATGATAAACGGGTATTCATTGGACAAATATGTTCTACTAAAACTGACATGTGATTACATTTTCACGCAATTTGGGTGCATAGATCCTGGGAAATCAGTACCCAAAACAACCACCTCTGGCCGTAATAACGGCCGATACACCTGGGCATTGAGTTAAACAGAGCTTGGATGGCGTGTACAGGTACAGCTGCCCATGCAAGATTCAACACGATACCACAGTTCATCACGAGTAGTGACTGGCGTATTGTGACGAGCCAGTTGCTCGGCCACGATTGACCAGACGTTTTCAATTGGTGAGAGATCTGGAGATTGTGCTGGCCAGGCCAGCAGTCGAACATTTTTTGTATCCCGAAAGGCTTCTACAGGACCTGCAACATACGGTCGTGCATTATCCTGCTGAAATGCAGGGTTTCGCAGGGATCGAATGAAGGGTAGAGCCACGGGTCGTAACACATCTGAAGTGTAACGTCCACTGTTCAAAGTGCCGTCAATGCGAACAAGAGGTGACCGAGACGTGTAACCAATGGCACCCATACCATCACGCCGGGTGATACGCCAGTATGGCGATGACGAATACACGCTTCCAATGTGCGTTCACCGCGGTGTCGCCAAACACGGATGCGACAATTATGATGCTGTAAACAGAACCTGGATTCATCTGAAAAAAAATGACGTTTTGCCATTCGTGAACCCAGGTTCGTCGTTGAGTACACCATCGCAGGCGCTCCTGTCTGTGATGCAGCGTCAAGGGTATCCGCAGCCACAGTCTCCGAGCTGATAGTCCATGCTGCTGCAAACGCCGTCGAACTGTTCGTGCAGATGGTTGTTGTCTTGGAAACGTTCCAGTCTGTTGACTCAGGCAGGGAACGAGTCGTGGTTGCACGATCCGTTACAGCCATGCGGATAAGAAGCTCGCGTTGATCGAGATCCAATGACTGTTAGCAGAATATGGAATCGGTGGGTTCAAGAGGATAATACGGAACGCCGTGCTGCTGCCAACTAGCAGTCGAGATGACAGGCATCTTATCCGCATGGCTGTAACGGATCGTGCAGCCACGTCTCGATTCCCGAGTCTACAGATGGGGACGTTTGCAAGGCATCAACCATCTCCACTAACAGTTCGACGACGTTTGCAGCAGCATGGACTATCAGCTCTGAGACCGTGGCTGCGGTTACCCTTGACGCTGCATCACAGACACGAGCGCCTGCGATGGTGTACTCAACGACGAACCTGGGTGCACGAAACGTCATTTTTTTTTTCCGGATGAATCCAGGTTCTGTTTACAGCATCATCATGGTCGCATCCGTGTTTGGCGACAGCGCGGTGGACGCACATTGGAAGCGTGTATTCGTCGTCGTCATACTGGCGTATCACTCGGCGTGATGATATGGGGTGCCATTGGTTACACGTCTCGGTCACCTCTTGTTTTCATTGACGGCACTTTGAACAGTGGACGCTACATTTCAGATGTATTACAACCCGTGGCTCTACCCTTCATTCGAACCCAGCGAAACCATACATTTCAGCAGGATAATGCACGACCGCATGTTGCGAAAGCATACATTTCAGCTGGATAATGCACGACCGCATGTTGCAGGTCCTGTACGGGCCTTTCTGGATTCAGAAAATGTTCGACTGCTGCCCTGGACAGCACATTCTCCAGATTTCTCACCAACTGAAAACGTCTGGTCAATGGTGGCCGAGCAACTGGCTCGTCACAATACGCCAGTCACTGCTCTTGATGAACTGTGGTATCGTGTTGAAGCTGCATGGGCAGCTGTATCTGTACACGCCATCCAAGCTATTTGACTTAATGCCCAGGCGTATCAAAGCCGTTATTACGGCCTGAGGCGGCTGTTCTGGGTTCTGATTTCTCAGGATCTATGCACCCAAATTGCGTGAAAATGTAATCACATGTCATTTCTAGTATAATATATTTATCCAATGAATACCCGTTTATCATTTGCATTTCTTCTTGGTGTAGCAATTTTAATGGCTAGTAGTGTACCTCTATTTTTCATTCGTTCATCATCATTTAATGTTTTTGCTCCATTTATAGACCAATCGGAACAAATTACGCACAGACTCACAAAGTTTGTGTAGGCCGTGTCTGCTTTCCCCTGCTGCATTCCATACATGAAAATTGGATCGTTGTTCGGGAGCAGGATGTCCATGAATAGCTGCAAATGGTCTCCATGTAGCCGAGCAGAACCATTTCCAAACAATGACCGGTTCAGTTTGACCAAAGAACCCAGTCCATTCCATATAAACACAGCGCACATCATTATGAAGCCATCACTAGCTTGTACAATGCACTGTAGGCGACTTGGGTCTTTCGCTTCGTGGTATATGCGCCACACTTGAACCCTACCTTCCGCTCTTACCAACTAAAGTCGAGACTCATTTGACCAGGCCACGGTTCTCCAATCGTCTAGGGTCCAATCGGGTCACGAGCCCAGGAGAGGCGCTGAAGACGATGTCGTGTTGTATGCAAACGCACTCGTGTCTGTCGTCTGCTACCGTAGACCTGAAGACTAAATTTCGCCGTACTGTCCTAACGGATACGTTCATCGTACGTCCCACACTGATTCCTGCCATTATTTCGCGCAGTGTTGCTGGTCTGTTAGCACTGACAACTCTATGCAAACGCCACTGCTTTCGGTCTCTATGTGTAGGCCGTCGACCACTGCATTGTCCGTGGTGAGAGGTAGTGCCTGAAATTCTGTATTCTCGGCACACTCTTGTCTCTGTGGATCTCGGAATAGTGAATTACCTAATGGTTTCCGTAATGGAATGCCCCAGGCATGTAGCTCCAACTACCATTGCGGGTTCAAAGTCTGTTAATTTCCGTCTTGCGGCCATAATCACGTTGGAAAATTTTTCACACGAATCACCTGAGTACAAATAACAGATCCGCCATTGCACTGCCCTTATATACCTTAAATACGCGATACTACCGCCATCCCTATATGAGCATATCGCTATACCGTTGCTTTTGTCGCCTCAGTGTAAAACGTAAGTTACAGCTCAAAGGTAAGGAAAGTGTCCTTTTTAGCTGCGAGGTGTGTTGCGTAGAAAATTTAGGCAATGCAGGCTACAAAAAAATCGGTAGCACTCGAGCCTTGGCCTGTCTTAGCCCTTAGGCGAGCTTATCGATGGAACCTTGTGCTTGTGGGAGCCGGAAGGTTGCGCGGCCTGTGGTGTCGTCAGCAAAAGCATTGTACTCGTAAGACGGCAGCCCAGACCAGCCGCTTATCGAATGACCTTAGCTCCGGGCAGCCGACCGTCGCCTCGTATCGACACCGCCCTTCCTGTTGTAAAGGCGCGCAGGGCGTTGGGGACACGGCAGCGTCTACGCTGTGCACACGTCACTTCAAACCACCACTCATCCAGAACATCATGAATACCCTGTGTTCTTTCTGCGCAAGCGGGGTAAAGCGGCACGTGGAAATTTCCTGGTGTGGCCCAATATTTGTGTTTGAATTTCTAAGAGCGAATTATCGAAGAGCTGGGAAGTTCTGCCGGTTCCTTTTGTAGTGTGCCCTGTAAGCAATAGTAGCAACCCTGTGTACAGCAAGCAGACGTGGGATAGAGGAATTCATACCATACGAGGTGCCCTTGCTGTGAGTTATGTCACTATGGAGAATGTCATTCGTGCGTATGGGAGAGATTGGCTGGAAACGAGTGACATTGTCAGGACTACCTTACGGAAGTTTAGTAGGACCGTTACTGTAAACAATATTACAGTGTTGTGCATAAGTAACTTTAGCATGATGTCACTGCCAAGTAAAATAGCTCGACGTAGCTTGGACTGTGTACAGGGTGGTCCATTGATCGGGACCGGGCCACATATCTCACGAAATAAGCGTCAAACGAAAAAACTACAAACAACGAAACTTGTCTAGCTTGAAGGGGGAAACCAGATGGCGCTATGGTTGGCCCGCTAGATGGCGCTGCCATAGGTCAAACGGACATCAACTGCGTGTTTTTAAATAGGAACAAACCATTTTTATTACATATTCGTGTAGTACGTAAAGAAATATGAATGTTTTAGTTGGACCACTTTTTTCGCTTTGTGATAGATGGCGCTGTAATAGTCACAAACATAAGGCTCACAATTTTAGATGAACAGTTGGTAACAGGTAGGTTTTTTAAATTAAAATACAGAACGTAGGTACGTTTGAACATTTCAGTTGTTCCAATGTGATACATGTACCTTTGTGAACTTATCATTTGTGAGAACACATGCTGTTACAGCCGGACGCAGGTTTGTGATTGGATTCAGGATTTCCTAGAAGAAAGAACACAACATGTCATTCTTAACGGTTCAAAATCTGCAGATGTAGAGGTAATTTCGGGAGTACCGCAAGGAAGCGTGATAGGACCTTTATTGTTTACAATATACATTAATGACTTAGTTGACAACATCGGTAGCTCCGTGAGGCTATTTGCAGATGACACGGTTGTCTACAAGAGAGTAGCAACATCAGAAGACTCGTACGTACTCCAGGAAGACCTGCAGAGGATTAATGAATGGTGCGACAGCTGGCAGCTTTCCCTAAACGTAGATAAATGTAATATAATGCGCATACATAGGGGCAGAAATCCATTCCAGTACGACTATGCCATAGGTGGTAAATCATTGGAAGCGGTAACGACCGTAAAATACTTAGGAGTTACTATCCGGAGCGATCTGAAGTGGAATGATCACATAAAACAAATAGTGGGAAAAGCAGGCGCCAGGTTGAGATTCATAGGAAGAATTCTAAGAAAATGTGACTCATCGACGAAAGAAGTAGCTTACAAAACGCTTGTTCGTCCGATTCTTGAGTATTGCTCATCAGTATGGGACCCTTACCAGGTTGGATTAATAGAAGAGATAGACATGATCCAGCGAAAAGCAGCGCGATTCGTCATGGGGACATTTAGTCAGCGCGAGAGCGTTACGGAGATGCTGAACAAGCTCCAGTGGCGGACACTTCAAGAAAGGCGTTACGCAATACGGAGAGGTTTATTATCGAAATTACGAGAGAGCACATTCCGGGAAGAGATGGGCAACATATTACTACCGCCCACATATATCTCGCGTAATGATCACAACGAAAAGATCCGAGAAATTAGAGCAAATACGGAGACTTACAAGCAGTCATTCTTCCCACGCACAATTCGTGAATGGAACAGGGAAGGGGGGATCAGATAGTGGTACAATAAGTACCCTCCGCCACACACCGTAAGGTGGCTCGCGGAGTATAGATGTAGATGTAGATTACCTGTAAATACCAAATTAATGCAATAAATGCTCAAAAATATGTCCGTCAGCCTCAATGCATTTGGCAATACGTGTAACGACATTCCTCTCAACAGCGAGTAGTTCGCCTTCCGTATTGTTCGCACATGCATTGACAATGCGCTGACGCATGTTGTCAGGCGTTGTCGGTGGATCACGATAGCTAATATCCTTCAGCTTTCCCCACAGAAAGAAATCCGGGGACGTCAGATCCGGTGAACGTGCGGGCCATGGTATGGTGCTTCGATGACCAATCCACCTGTCATGAAATATGCTATTCAATACCGCTTCAACCGCACGCGAGCTATGTGCCGAACTTGCATCATGTTGGAAGTACATCGCCATTCTGTCATGCAATGAAACATCTTGTAGTAACATCGGTAGAACATTACGTAGGAAATCAGCATACATTGCACCATTTAGATTGCCATCGATAAAATGGGGGCCAATTATCCTCCCTCCCATAATGCCGCACCATACATTAACCCGCCAAGGTCGCTGATGCTCCACTTGTCGCAGCCATCTTGGATTTTCCGTTGCCCAATAGTGCATATTATGCCGGTTTACGTTACCGCTGTTGGTGAATTTCGCTTCGTCGCTAAATAGAACGCGTGCAAAAAATCTGTCACGTCCCGTAATTTCTCTTGTGCCCAGTGGCAGAACTGTACACGACGTTCAAAGTTGTCGCCATGCAATTCCTGGTGCATAGAAATATGGTACGGGTGCAATCGATGTTGATGTAGCATTCTCAGTACCGACGTTTTTGAGATTCCCGATTCTCGCGCAATTTGTCTGCTACTGATGTGCGAATTAGCCGCGGCAGCAGCCAAAACACCTACTTGGGC
This sequence comes from Schistocerca nitens, assembly GCF_023898315.1. NCBI lineage: Eukaryota > Metazoa > Arthropoda > Insecta > Orthoptera > Acrididae > Schistocerca > Schistocerca nitens. The sequence continues at coordinate 195,488,237 of NC_064617.1, read as the reverse complement.
ATCATTTGTTGCAGGTCGTGGTTGACGTTTCACATGTGGCTGAACACTTCGTGTTTCCTTAAATAACGTAACTTGGATGATGTCGTCCAGGATACCGAGCAGCATACATAGCACACGCCTGTTGGGCATTTTGATCACAATAACCATACATCAGCACGATATCGACCTTTTCCGCAATTGGTAAACGGTCCATTTTAACACGGGTAATGTATCACGAAACAAATACCGTCCGCACTGGCGGAATGTTACGTGATACCACGTACTTACACGTTTGTGGCTATTACAGCGCCATCTGTTACAGAGCGAAAAAAGTGTTCTAACTAAAAAAATTCATATTTCTTTACGTACTACACGAATATGTAATAAAAAATGGGGGTTCCTATTATTAAAAAAAAGCGCTGTTGATATCCGTTTGACCTATGGCAGCGCCATCTAACGGGCCAACCATAGCGCCATCTTGTTTCCCCTTCAAGCTAGACGAGTTTCGTTCTTTGTAGATTTTTCGTTTGATGCTTATTTTGTGAAATATTTGGCCTGGTCACTATCAATGGATCACCCTTATGGAAACAACTGCTACAGTATAGCACAGAACAATACTAAAAGAAATACTCAACGAGACCAACATAAATGACACTTTTATTCAAACCCAGTAATTACAGTGAAGTCACCACGATTTATGATGATCCCCTGGACATTACAGAAGGCAGAATATGGTTCTTAGTAGGGTATTTGGGGTATTTGTTCACTGCGGACAGCAGTCCATGTTTTGCAACGTGCTGGCCACATATTTGGTAAGGAGTTCCTTTGGTAGGGCATTCCATATCTCCACCAGCGAAGTTGACATCTACTGAATGGTCATTGGTGCGTGTGGGCGTGCCGCAGTATGTCTCCCCAACACATGCCACACGTGCTCGACAGGATTTAAGTCGGGGGAACGGGCAGATCAGTCCGGTCGCCGAATATTCTCTCCCTCCAAGAGGTCCTTCACCTGCGCTTTTCGGTTCAGTCGTGCATCGTCATCGATAAAAATGAAATCGGGGGGAGTGAACCCCGGAAAAGACGCACATAGGGAAGGAAGACATTGTGTCACAATCACCTTGCCCCGTTTGTGTCCCGTTTCCAAAGGTTTGGCGGTCAGTGCGCCAATGGAATATTATGCCTTTCCAAGCCATAACAGTTGGACCACCAAAATGATCATGCTCGACCATGTTCCTGGTGTTCGCTCCTCTCACCATGTGAGAATATGTCCAGAACCACTACTCAGTCTGAATCTGCTCTCATCCGAGAGGAGCACGCCACCTCACTCCTCGTTGGTCCAGTTCTTGTGCTCTTGGCATCATCGCAAACGTTGCCGCGGATGTAAGGGTGTCATAGTAATACTCTGTTCTGGTCGTCGGGCAAAGAAACAACCACACGCAGTCGCCGTGCTACTGCGGAGCGTGAGATTGCATGCCTTGCAGTCCTGTTAAATGTTGTTGCAGCTGCAACCGCGGTTTGACGTGGGTTCCTCCTTGCCCGTTGCGCAATATATCGGTCAGCTGCTGCTACAGTTGACCGTGGTCGACCACCGCCTCTCCTTCGGCCTGCAGTGGTCCTGGTTCGGAAAGCTCCCCATGGTCGTGAAACAATGGTGCGAGCAACTCCTGGGCCACACTCGTCGCACATCGTCCTTCTTCCAGTTTCCCGATGATTCTTCTCCGTGTGAAGTCATCCAAATGACTCGGGGCCATGTTATAATGAAGAAAACCACAGTGCACAGCAGCTGCTCACTGATTGTCTCAAACTGCGTTTTCCCTTTCTTCAACTGCCCAATGTTGCGGGGTCAGCCCCATTTGACGCTATAATCGCGCTGACACGCCGTGTGACGTCCAGCTTTCTGTGCACGACTGGGAGACCTCTGGCGACATGTTCCCACACTTACATTCCTTTCCCCAGTTGTTAATATGTTAGGAAAGAGCGGTTCACGTGTAAAGAAGCCCGCATATAGGACGCTGGAGCGACCTGTTCTTGAGTACTGCTCAAGTGCTTGGGATCCGTACCAGGCCAGATTGAAGGAAGTCATCGAAGTGATTGAGAGGATTGCTAGGTTTGTTACCGGTAGGTTCGAACAAAATGTCAGTGTTACAAAGATGTTTCAGGAACTCAATGGGAATCCCTGGAGGGAAGGCGGCATACTCTTCGGAAAACTGCGACCGTAGCAGTCCCGCGGTTCCGGACTGCTTGCGAGTGGAACAGGAGGGGAAATGGCAAATAGTGGTACAGGGTACCCTTCGCCACGCACCTTACGGTGGCTTGCGGAGTACCGACGTAGATGTTACTTTATCTATCTCATCCTTCAGTTTGGCAGAGCAGTGTACACTACTGGCCATTAAAATTGCTACACCACGAAGAAGACGGACTACAGACGCGAAATTTAACCGACACGAAGAAGATGCTGTGATATGCAATTGATTAGCTTTTCAGAGCATTCACACAAGGTTGGCGCCGGTGGCGACACCTACAACGTGCTGACATGAGGAAAGTTTCCAACCGATTTCTCATACACAAAAAGCAGTTGACCGGCGTTGCCTGGTAAAACGTTGTTGTGATGCCTCGTGTAAGGAGGAGAAATGCGTAACATCACGTTTCCGACTTTGATAAAGGTCGGATTGTAGCCTATCGCTGTTGCAGTTTATCGTATCGGGACATTGCTGCTCGCGTTAGTCGAGATCCAATGACTGTTAGCAGAATATGAATCGGTGGGTTCAGGAGGGTAATACGGAACGCCGTGCTGGATCCCAACGGCCTCGTATCATTAGCAGTCGAGATGACAGGCATCTTATCCGCATGGCTGTAACGGATCGTGCAGCCACGTCTGGATCCCTGAGTCAACAGATGGGGACGTTTGCAAGACAACAACCATCTACACGAACTGTTCGACGACGTGTGCAGCAGCATGGACTATCAGCTCAGAGACCGTGGCTGCGGTTACCCTTGACGCTGCATCACAGACAGGAGCGCCTGCAATGGTGTACTCAACGACGAACCTGTGTCCACGAATGGCAAAACATTTTTCGGATGAATCCAGGTTCTGTTTACAGCATCATGATGGTCGCATCCGTGTTTGGCGACATCGCGGTGAACTGAAATTGGAAGCGTGTATTCGTCATCGCCATACTGGCGTATCACCCAGCGTGATGGTATGAGATGCCATTGGTTACACGTCTCGGTCACCTTTTGTTCGCATTGACGGCACTTTGAACAGTGGACGAGCCGGTCGATGTGGCAGAGCGGTTCTAGGTGCTTCAGTCCGGAACCGCGCTACTGATTCGGTCGCAGGTTCGAATCCTGCCTCGGGCATGGATGTGTGTGATGTCATAAGGTTAGTTAGGTTTAAGTAGTTCTAAGTGCTAGGGGACTGATGACCTCAGATGTTAAGTCCCGTAGTGCTCAGAGCCATTTGAACTATTTTTGAACAGTGGACGTTACATTTCACATGTGGTACGACCCGTGGCTCTATCCTTCATTCGATCCCTGTGAAACCGTACATTCCAGCACGATAATGCATGACCGCATGTTGCAGGTCCTGTACGGGCCTTTCTGGATACAGAAAATGTTCGACTGCTGCCCTGGCCAGCACGTTCTCCAGATCTCTCACCAATGAAAACGTCTGGTCAATGGTGGTCGAGCAACTGGCTCGTCACAATACGCCAGTCACTACTCTTGATGAACTCTGGTATCGTGTTGAAGCTGCGTGGGCAGCTGTACCTCTACACACCATCCAAGCTTTGTTTGAATCAATGCCCAGGGCTATCAATGTCGTTATTACGGCCAGAGGTGGATGTTCTGGGTACTGATTTCTCAGGATCTATGCACCCAAATTGCGTGAAAATGTAATCACATGTCAGTTGTAGTATAATATACACTCCTGGAAATTGAAATAAGAACACCGTGAATTCATTGTCCCAGGAAGGGGAAACTTTATTGACACATTCCTGGGGTCAGATACATCACATGATCACACTGACAGAACCACAGACACATAGACACAGGCAACGGAGCATGCACAATGTCGGCACTAGTACAGTGTATATCCACCTTTCGCAGCAATGCAGGCTGCTATTCTCCCATGGAGACGATCGTAGAGATGCTGGATGTAGTCCTGTGGAACGGCTTGCCATGCCATTTCCAGCTGGCGCCTCAGTTGGACCAGCGTTCGTGCTGGACGTGCAGACCGCGTGAGACGACGCTTCATCCAGTCCCAAACATGCTCAATGGGGGACAGATCCGGAGATCTTGCTGGCCAGGGTAGTTGACTTACACCTTCTAGAGCACGTTGGGTGGCACGGGATACATGCGGACGTGCATTGTCCTGTTGGAACAGCAAGTTCCCTTGCCGGTCTAGGAATGGTAGAACGATGGGTTCGATGACGGTTTGGATGTACCGTGCACTATTCAGTGTCCCCTCGACGATCACCAGTGGTGTACGGCCAGTGTAGGAGATCGCTCCCCACACCATGATGCCGGGTATTGGCCCTGTGTGCCTCGGTCGTATGCAGTCCTGATTGTGGCGCTCACCTGCACGGCGCCAAACACGCATACGACCATCATTCGCACCAAGGCAGAAGCGACTCTCATCGCTGAAGACGACACGTCTCCATTCGTCCCTCCATTCACGCCTGTCGCGACACCACTGGAGGCGGGCTGCACGATGTTGGGGCGTGAGCGGAAGACGGCCTAACGGTGTGCGGGACCGTAGCCCAGCTTCATGGAGACGGTTGCGAATGGTCCTCGCCGATACCCCAGGAGCAACAGTGTCCCTAATTTGCTGGGAAGTGGCGGTGCGGTCCCCTACGGCACTGCGTAGGATCCTACGGTCTTGGCGTGCATCCGTGCGTCGCTGCGGTCCGGTCCCAGGTCGACGGGCACGTGCACCTTCCGCCGACCACTGGCGACAACATCGATGTACTGTGGAGACCTCACGTCCCACGTGTTGAGCAATTCGGCGGTACGTCCACCCGGCCTCCCGCATGCCCACTATACGCCCTCGCTCAAAGTCCGTCAACTGCACATACGGTTCACGTCCACGCTGTCGCGGCATGCTACCAGTGTTAAAGACTGCGATGGAGCTCCGTATGCCACGGCAAACTGGCTGACACTGACGGCGGCGGTGCACAAATGCTGCGCAGCTAGCGCCATTCGACGGCCAACACCGCGGTTCCTGGTGTGTCCGCTGTGCCGTGCGTGTGATCATTGCTTGTACAGCCCTCTCGCAGTGTCCGGAGCAAGTATGGTGGGTCTGACACACCGGTGTCAATGTGTTCTTTTTTCCATTTCCAGGAGTGTATTTGTCCAATGGATACCCGTTTATCATCTGTATTTCTTCTCGGTGTAGCAATTAGAGTATATTAATGATCCAGTGGATAACGCTGTAGACTTCGTGATGCTTATTTTCTGTAGGAAGGTTGGAACGCCGGGGTAGTATAGCGAAATGCAGCACGACATGCAGACGATTGACGATTGGTATAGTGACGATGAAATCGATCACTGTTCGATTACATTAACTGCGACAAATCACTTGAAACTTCTCATAGCTCCCACCAATAGAGCGAAATGTATTACTCGGGAAGAGGAACTGGTTACCTCGCCGTAGCAGCTGGTCACGCGGCTGGGTACAGTAACGTTCAAATTCAAAGTAACAGCGCACTATTAGCTCGCAGTGTGAGCGCGGAAAGTGATCGCGGGAAATACCTATGTTTTTGCACCAGCGTCATTAATTTTACAGGCACTGAGAACGAAAAAGGTGTTACTAGTGGCAACAGAGAAGGTGGCGGAATACGCAAGAAAATGTTGACAAGCAGAAGTTAAGCAAATCAGTTGTGTACAAATTGCAGGAGGAGGAACGCAGTGGCCCAAAGCAGAGTAAGTAAAATGCACGCAATTCATATTTCATTGATGATGTAGATAAATGTGTTACTAGGAAGCAATTTCTGCAATATTGTTAACAAGACAAGACCGTGTCATATTTGCAAAAGCTTCAGATTTTGTTACATAAAACTGGACTTCCGTGCTAACAGAGAAACTCTGAGAAAAACTGGCGTATGTAGATGAACAGTTGGATTCCTACTCGCTACACTGCGAATAAATGTGCAAAGTAAGTTTGAGTGTGTACAAAGAGTATTGTCAGACATGCCAGGCAACGTTTCGTTGTTGTGAATGCGGAATTTCGTTCCGTATTCATTTCTCTTCCATGAATACTACAGGAAAACTTTGGATAGAAACGAACACAAAAATATAAAAGTACGTAGCCTCAAGAAAACTCGAACTTCCGGCATTACTTAACGAATAGCATCCTTCTCTTCAGTCTTCCTATTGCTGCCCTACCACCTAGACCAAAATCCTATAAACATGGTCTTAAATATGGCAAAGATTGGGATCCCTTGTCATAATTCATTAAATATCTCGCTCTGTAACCCGAAAATATAGTGGCTGCGCCGTTTGCTGCTAATAGATACAGTATATCTCATACGTCAAGCGCTCAGTATAGTGTCCCACATTGTAAACAGATCACTGCTTCCTTGTATTTTTCTTACAAATTCCATATTTTCTTTGTTTCCCCAGTGCCGTGCGCTCAATCGTGTATGAAGTTCCAGAAGTCCTGAATGAAGTGGATGCTTTCAGGTGTGATAGACATCCAAGCCTTTTTGGAACAGACGTAGTGGATGAGCAAGATATGCCCTTACCACTATCCTTCTGAATCGTAGCAGTGGCTATACAAGGCAAATGAACTTGAAGGCAGTATTATAGAAATGGAAGAGGACGTAGATGAAGAACAGATGGGAGGTACGATAGTTTGAGAAGAATTTGATAGAGTACTGAGATATCTAAGTCGAAAGAAAGTCCTTAGAGTCAAAGGAAATTGGTTAGGTAGTTATGGGAGGCGAAAATTTAATATTGATGGGAGACTGTAATTCGATAGTAGGAAGAGAAGGAAAAATAGTCCGTGAATATGGACTGGGGGAAAGGAATAAAAGAGGAAGCCGCCTGGTAGAATTTTGCACAGAGCACAATTTAAGAATCATCAAAGAAGACTTTATACATGGAAGAAACATGGAGGCACCGGAAGGCTTCAGATTGATTATATAACGATAAGACACAGATTTCGGAACCAGATTTTAAACTGTGAGACATTTCCAGGGGCACATGTGAACTCTGACAACAATTTATGGATTATGATCTATAGATTATAATTGAAGAAATTACAAAAAGGCAGGAAATTAAGACGTGAACTGGGTAAGTTGGAAGAACCAGAGGTTGTTGGGGGTTTCAGAGGGAGCATTAGGCAATTATTGATTGAACAGGGGAAGGAATTCAGTCGAAGACGAATGAGTAGCTTTGAGATGAAATAGTTGAAGGCAGCAGAGGATCAAACAGCCTTATAGAAATCCATGGATATCACAGGAACTGTTGAACTTAATTGATGAAAGGTGAAAATATAAATTCTTCCAGTCCATATGTGGCATAACAGCAAACCAGTGCGTACCATACTGGTTAAAAACAGTCTTGGTTGAAATATTAGTTTTTTTTTTATTTTTCAACGACGCGTTTCGCCTTATTTAGGCATCTTCAGGTTATCTTTTCTAGATGGACGCGAGAGGCACCAAGATCAGCATAGCGCGTTCCCGTTCACAGGAGCGAGTCCTGCAGTTGTTGAGAAGGGAGTGAGACAGGGTTGTAGCCTATCCCCGATGTACATTGAGCAGGCGGCAAAGTAAAGCAAAGAAAACTGTGATGAAGGACATAGAGTTCTGAGAGAAGAAGTAAAAACTTGGAGGTTTGCTGAATGGAGTGGACAGTGTCTTGAAAAGAAAATGTAAGATAAACCTCACCAAATTCAAAACAGGAATAAAGAATTGTAATCGAATTAAATCAGGCGATGCTGAGGTAATTAGATTAGGGAACGAGACACTAAAAGAAGTAGATGACTTTTGCTATTTGGGCAGCAAAGTTACTGATGATGGACTAAGTAGAGAAGATATAAAATGTAGATTGGCGAAGACAAGAAAAGCGTTTCTGAAGAAGAGAATTTGTTTGGATTGTAGCAATGTGTGAAAGCGAAACATGGACGATAAGCAGTTTAAAGAAGAAGAGAGTACAAACTTTTGCAATGTAATGCTACTGAAGAATGCAGACGATTAGATGGTTAAATCGCGTAACTAATGAAAAGGTACAGTATAGAACTAAGGAGAAATGAGATCTGTGGCACAACTTTACTAAAAGAGGGATAGGGTGATAGAAAATGTTCTGAGGCATCAAGGCATCACTAATGAAGGGAAGTGTAGGGGTTAACAATCGTAGAGGGAGAACAAGAGATGAATACAAAAAGCAAATTCAGAAGGATGTAAGTTGCACTAGTTATTCGGAGATGGAGGTTTGCACAATATAGAGCAATGTAGAGAACTGCATCATATCAGTGTTCGAACCTGAAGACAACAAGAACGACGACGTCATGCCTTAATTTCGCTGCTTTTATAATCAATTAGCTTTTCAGTTTGTCTGACTAGGCTGAGTGTGCCTCTTTCCCGATCCTTCCACCACAAAAAAATGTGAGGTGGTGACCGGAAATCTAACTGGGATCCCAGCATTATGAACCGAAAACGCTAATCACTAGACAACGCGGTCATTTTGCTTTTCTTTTGCTGCTGTGACATTAGTTTCTACTTGTAATGCTGTGTAACACTCCGAAAAAGTGTGTGGTGATCACGGGAGGACAGGTATTTTGACAGAAAGGGAAACCAAAAATATAATAAAACCAATCGACATAGATTAGAAGCATGTGTTGGCATTGTCGTCCGTGACTGCAACAGCAGATGACAAACCAACAGAGGATAAAAACTGTTCATTGCCTTACTACTTAATCTCCAATAATCCGTGGTTTTTGTCTGCTTGCGTTTTAATGGTTAATCTTCAGATACAGTAGCTGGATAATCGATGTCTTACATCTCCGCGACTATGTTGGGGTTATCGTGAGCCGACTTCCTCTTGTGTGATTACTACGCGATTGGCGAGCTTAGGAAAAGTAATCCTACTGCTTATGGTGTTTCCCTTCCTCTTCGTTTTGACACTAGTGGAATATTAGCGTGGGTTTCCTAAAAGCCAAAGTACCGCTCTGCAAGCGTGGGTAGCATGCATTTGCTAACCACGCTGCAAGCAGAGTTTCTGGGTCGTGAAAAATTACACGTTATGTACACATGAGATACTTCTTTTTCTTGTCGGCCGAGTTAGAGCGGTGTTTAACGATGCCCTCTTCATCGAACTTTACATTAATGAACATGACATAAAACATACGACTCTCACTCACGGATCGATCTAATATAATATTGTCCAGGAATTTCCCCTGCTGCTACCTCTTCATACGACAGAAATCTTCCGTAAGGTTGCGCCTGTAATTCGTGGGTTCGTCCATAGTTTGCCGACATACGGTAAGGACTGTATTCAGCTCTATGGACCTAGCGTTCTTTATATTAGAAAATCGGACATTTCGGTTGCTCGAAACGGTACGTGGTTCACTTGCAAAGTCACTTTTTTTTTTATAATCTGTGAATACAGTTTAGTGTCCTGACGCTTTGCAAAGGAAAAGTTTCTAAAATGTGAGCATCCTCTGAACTATCAAAAAGTTTTTTTTGTATTTATTTACGAGGTAGGAGGGCCACGGTGTGGTAAATAAAAGAAGGCGAATTAACACGCTGTAGCCAAGGTTAGAATTTTTTTATCTGTTGTGATATCTCGTTTTTCGTATTTGGGCCGATGAACAGGTATAGCGCCGCACCCTTAGGACTACGTGAAAAGGGCCACTCTGTGCTACAGTGACATTACATTCGTCAGTAGAGCGCTGCTAAGTGGCAAGTTTCCAAACAAGTGTTGCCACAGTAAAGGCAATGAATTTTATTTTATTTATTTAGCCTTCCCGCAGGCAATTTATTCGTGAATTTAGCCATTGTAGCTCTGGCTGACAGTCTACGTAATCATTTAAAAATAATTCACGCATTCACTCTTGTATTCATAACGAAGCAATAAGGTGACGTGAAAGTACCAGACCAAGACATTTTTTACACTAGTTAAGTCGGCCCGAAATTCTTGTACATCTTTTAGACAGTTCATTTATACAGTAACCTATAGCCACGAGGCTTAACGGGAACGTAAGTATCTAACTTCAGAGTGTTATTAAGAAAAGTGAAGACTAATTTGTCTCTTTTTATTTTAGCTTCAATCAGCTGTGGTTATTGTTTACTCTTTCCTATTTGCAGTCGATTTCAAAGGTCTAAGGCCTCATTTTAAAGGGCATTTGATTGCTACTATAACCTGAATCGAGAGGACGACGGTTCAATCCCGCGTCCGGCCATCCTGATTTAGGTTTTCCGTGATTTCCCTAAATCGCTCCAGGCAAATGCCGGGATGGTTCCTTTCAAAGGGCACGGCCGACTTCCTTCCCCGTCCTCCCCTAATCCGATGACCTCGCTGTCTGGTCTCCTTCCCCAAACCAACCAACCAACCAACCTATAACCTGAATCGTAGTCTAGTGTATTATCAGTGTTTGCGTCTGGATGTCGAATTGCGATGTTTTTTCGTCAGTATAATTCTTAGTCGGCATTCTGGCCCACTTCACTTGCTATCGAAGTGAGCCCCCTTATCAATTACGAGGGTAAAGATGTCATCTATGCTTATTGATAACTATGTCCTCTTTTGCGAGGGGACATTATTGTGGTAGGCCAAGTAATTATTGTTGAATGCTGCACTACACTTCAAAGTGATAAAGGTACAGTACACAATTTTCCAACATATTCACAGTCTCTGTAAACTACGGTCGGAACGTTCTACCAGTCGTTCAAATCTTCGATTATGGAATCCACTCCTTGGTCATGGAGCCGTTAGAGAACCGCTGTATGACGTCCTCGTCGTCGGAAAGGCACTTGCCTTTTATATATTCTTTCTGCTCGCCGAAAAGGTAGAAATTGCATGATGCAAGATGTGAGCTGTATGGAAAATGAGCATCATCCATGTCTTTGTGGCTTTTGACAAATTGTTGACACCATTTCGCTACGACTGGCCGCAACATTGCATTTGATGCATGTGTCGCCGGAATTTCGCGGCGAATCTGTGTGTGTGAAACTTAGAAGTTTATACTTAAGAATCATACTGCCCCGCGTATTTCGATTCAGGCCTACGTTTCCAGTTACCGCGCCATTTCGCTCTCACACTGTGACGCACCTGTTATTCGTACAGCAGCGGCAGAAAACCTAGAACGTGTGCTCTCGTCTGAGAGTGCGCCACTCTTGTTACGCAGTGGTGTTACCGTGGAACGACATGGGTAACTAGCTTTCTGAAGTTCCCTTGTAAGCTACTGGAGTATCACTGCAACCACTTTTAAGATTATACAGGGTGTTTCAAAAAGGGCTTTACAACTTTAAAAATGCATTTAAATTTATTGAAAGAAGATACAGAGCTGGGTTTAGTGCTATGTTGTAAGGAAAACATATCAAGTTTTTTTTGTTTTAAACTAAAGATATGTGTGGCTTCCGTTGGTTATCCTGCACACATCCCACCGGAAGCCAGATTCTTCTCAAACTCGCTGTAACATTGAAGGTGTAATTTGCTCAGTGGCGGCGTAAATTCGTGCTCTTAAGTTCAGGTAGAGAAGCTGGCACAGGAGGTACAAATACGATATCCTTGATGAATACCCCTAAAAAAAAATCGAATGGTGTCAGGTCTGGGGAACGTTGGAGGCCATGCAATTGGCGCATCACGACCAATCCATTGATCAGGAAAGCGGTCACTGTGAATATCCTGGACGTCTGCCAGCGCACCACCTTTCATAAAGTAAACATTTCGTTCTTGGTCATCTGTGGTATCAAAAATGTCATAGGGCAAAACGTTGTCAAACCCGCTCAACGAAGTCCTAAGATGTGCTTGGACGACCTGATGATTTTCCATGCCTTACCGAGCACCTTATTTCTACAAGACATTTATGTCACTCATAAATTGTAGGCCTACTAGGAGGATTTTTAGCGTACCGTTGTCGCCGACTTCGATTCTTCAAACCAAAACACACAGCTAGCTCACACTCGGGTCCAGTCAGTGATCTCTGTACAACCTGTATGTGGAAGTCTGGTCTCTAAGTATAGAACTGCAGCGTGTCTGCAAATACACGTGTTTTGCATCGTCCGCCATATTGTAGTTTGGCAAACAAATTTCCATCGTTCTGCATGTGACAAAGAATTGCAAACTGATTTCTTGTTTTGAACTTTATGTCAAAATATGATGTAATAGGCTGATGAGGGAGCGGAATTGAAACATATTTTCTTTTTGTGTTCTAGCAGCCATGTTGTAGTTTGGCAAGAAACTAAATATGAGCATCTATGGCTGGCACGATCAAATAGCTGAAGTTCAACATCCAGGTAGTATAGAGATCACTGGCTCCAGTGAAGGCAGCCATCTTTAGCTCTTTACGGTGTGATTCGGCACTAGCGAACTACGCAAGACAAAACAAGTGTATTTCCTTATAAATTGACACTATAGTCACTTTTGTAAGTATTAGGAATTAATTTATATGCATTTTCAAAGTTGTAAAGTCCTCTTTGAAACACCCTGTATTTGTTTTCAGACTCGTAGAGGATTTATCTTAGTAGAAAGTTTTGTTCATGTATTTAATATGGAGTCCCATCTACACAGGGGATAAGTTTGGGTACTTTTGAGTACAGTACAGACTTTTCTTTATGTTTACGAGCTTCCAGCAGGCTGGAGTAACTTGAGCCAGCAACTTCTGTTAATCAGTCCAAGTTGCAAGTACTTTATTTTTCATTCGATGACTCGTTTCGGGCCGAGACCCATTTTCATATCGACATAACAAAGTCGAAAATGGCTTTTTATCTTGATTTGAAAATGGGTCTCGGCCCGAAACTAGTCATCGAATGAAAAATAAAGTATTTGCTACTTGGACTGCTTTTTCGTTCTGTTTTCTTTTTGTGTTTTCTGTTGTAACCGAGTACCTGTAGAACTTTTTCTCTCTTTGTATAACTTAAATGTCTGCGATTGATTAAATTAGAAAAGAAACGACTGGATTCAGTGGGGATGAAATCATTGAAATTCAGAAACATGACTTGATATCAGAAATTCTTTTAGAAATGCTGAGCCTGTAATGCAAAGGGTGTGAAATTTTAGCCAGACCTAGATTCGAAGTAATAGGAGGGCAACGCAAGTGACACTGAGAATCTGGGCCTATCGTGGATGTGTAGTCGGAGGGCGCAATTTGTTGAGGTGACTTCTCGTTATAAATAGGGGTCGAACCCAGTCGGGCGGTAATTATCATTTGTCACGACACGTTAATAATTTATATGTCCCACTGAGAAGTGGTAATTTGTGTTTTTATGTTGGCCGGCCGCTGTGGCCGAGCGGTTCTAGGCGCTTCCGTCCGGAACCGCGCTGCCGCTACGGTCACAGGTTCGAATCCTGCCTCGGGCATGAATGTGTGTGATGTAACTAGGTTCGTTGGGTTTAAGTAGCTCTAAGTGTATGGGACTGATGACCTCAGATGTTAAGTCCCATAGTGCTTAGAGCCATTTGAACAATTTTTTTGTTTTTTGTTTTTATGTTTATATTGCTTCTGTGGAACCTTCGGAACTGTAGAGGAGGTGGATATTTTTGAGTAGTGTACTTTCCAGGGGCGAAATCCATTACTGTCATTACACGTCTCCGTAAAATATGATACTGCAAGAACTGTTAAGAAGAAGTAAATCGCAATCCTCTTTTTGTGTACCGAGCGACTGGCCACAATGGATTCACATTCGTGAGGAGGACGGTTCAAATTCCCGTCTGGCCATCCATATTTAGATTTTCCGTGGTTTAGTAAATCAGTCAGGGCAAATGCCGGGATGGTTCCCTTGAAAGGGCACAACTGATTTCCTTCCCCCTACTTGCAAAAGTCCCAGTTTGTGCTCTGTCTCAAATGACCTCGTTGTCGACGGGATGATAAACTCTAATATTCTCTTTTATTTCTGTAACATTTTGTTAAATTTCTATCCCCTCCAGTCTTCAATGCACTCATGAACGAAACGCTTATATTTCCGTTAACAACTATCGCGTATTGACGATGCAGCATTTGTTCAAACTTCCCATTGATTTAGCTGTTTGTTATATACGCCACTAAATGATAGTTACTTGATGCTTTTTTTAGTCTTTCAAGGATAACTATTTGTTAACGTTCATTTGGCGCAGATAGATTAGATTATGACTCGATTTTGTGACCTACCTCAATTCTCACAGAAGATGCTTCTTCCCGCCATTTCCCTCACTTTCCTACCGTTGATATGAGAGAAAGGGATGCATGTTTGAGTGTTTCCTCTCATCGGCAACGATGTGTTCGTAGGCTGAGCACAATCGTCTCTGTAGTACAAAGATGAAGTGTAAATCAACTGGGGCGTGACTTGGAGAAACCATCGTGACTTAACTGCTGAAGGGAGTTCAGTAAACACAGAATGCCTAGACAAAGGCGTTATTTGAAGCCAGCCCCCTTCGAACACAAATTAAGTGTGTCAAACTGCTTCTCGTACTGCTCCGTGGTCTGAAGTAGAAGATCGGTGGCTTATTGCGCAGTGCTGGCGGGCGGAAATGCCCGGCAGCACCTGGAATTGATTGAGCGAGTGCACCTAGCGCCAAGGAAGAGTGGGGGAGGGGACGTGGTAGCGCTGTCTGTAGATGATCTTTGCAGTCCGCAGACACATCTCGCACGGTAAAACAAGCCAAAAGCAAACAGCAAGGAGTGGGAATGAGCTCATCAGACGAAATATTAATCGCCCCTGAAAAGAGTTCACTGGTTGCTATGGCGCACTGTAGATGGCGTAGAGATGGTAAAAGATGTGGTAAGAGATGTGGCCCACCAGCGTTGAAGTGGTATGTATGTTCCATTCGGTCGTATTGAATCAGCGCAGTAAGATGGGTCGACATATTGAAGTGACAGAATGGCAGAAAGAAGCCATCATCTTTGAACCACACCGCGAATGAAGTAGCACCTTTATTGGTTTATCAAATCAGACTGCAGGGAATGGTGTCTCACTTGCAGCCGGGTAATTCCATGTCAATTCAACGCACTTCTCAACCTGACCCACTCAGATTTCTTTAAAATTTTATGCGATGATCCAGATAAGACATGAAAATCTACCAGTTTGCAGATGCGTGTGACAATTGTGAAGAAATTGACTGGTCTGCCAAATCTGGAAATGGTATGAAATTTACACACGCCTGTCTCAGCGTAAGTTACTATAATACTGGTTCTAATCCAGGTACGGCCATGAAACTTGTAGAATTCAGAAGGTAATGACTAAAGCTTTACATTGATGTGCAATGTGGCGGGTTATAAAAAAATCTCAAAACACGCTACTTGATTTGAAAAAAAATGCATTGTTTCGCCGTAGTATGTTACTATAAAATGGTAATTATCGAGATGGCAGACCAAAGTCATCCATCATGCTCAAAAATTTATTTCGTTGTGAAGGATGGTGAAACCTGTAAATGGTCACTCATTGTAGGGAGCAAGTGGGTCAACACATTGCCGGTTTAGAACTCACTAGGTACTAATGCTTTCTTTCAGCCTCCGTCATTTGGATATAACACGCTCTGCAGATTCCTCAGTTCGCATTATCAGAAGTATACACTCTCAAGGCCATCGGCAAGCAACTAATCGGTCTTCACGGTGCGCAATTACGTAATTATTTAATGACATATGGGCCGATAAGAAGGATCGCAACGCTAGTAAGATTTTAAAGTCGTGTCCTTATGGTTTTTTTAGGAGTCGAAGACGAGCTAGCGACTGATCCGCAATTGCTGCTGGTTGTTAACGCACGCGGAGACGGAATCGTCAGCGCTGTGTGTATGTCCAACACGACAAGAGCTTCATTTAGTATCTGCACTGCGAAGAAACGTTCCACGCCTATTGCTAAATGCGTGATTAATATGTGATGATAAAACAAAACGTCCGTTAACGACCGTTGGTCAGGTATAACATTCACATTACGCGTTGATTTTACCTCGCTTCCCTCAGCCATGCAGGCTAATACAGGCTTCGCACAGAAAGACATCACTCGAACGTAACATCGCGTAGAACAATCCAATGGGCCGCGTTTGTTCGTCTATCAATACCTCCGCAGGAAGTAAACAACCGACCACAAGAGAATTACCTGCGACACCGACGTTTTCATACAGGAAAACAGTGATGCCGGATGCAAGCTGCATATCGCTGTTGGCTGCCAAACATATATTGGCTATCAGAGACTGGTTGTGTGTGTGTGTGTGTGTGTGTGTGTGTGTGTGTGTGTGTGTGTGTGTTGCCTGATGAAGGCATTTTTGGCCGAAAGCTTTGTTTGACAGTATTTTTGTTGTGCCTATCTGCGACACGGCATCTCCCCCATGTGGTGAGTAGCAACTATCTTTTTCATAATATTGCCAAAGACGTACTGTTGTAGCACAGGCAGTAGCCTCTTGACTGCTCATCAACAGACTTCCATACTTCGGGTAGTCCAGTGACATGTCAGAACAGTGATCATATTGTCACATGAGAACCGAAAAAGTATGAAATCGATCTGCAAGATCATTTTCAACCACGAAGAAGGGTCTTGCAGGAACCTGAAACAGAGTGATCTACTATCTGGTTTTCCTGACGCTGTCCTCTCCTTGGCAACGGGCGTGGCGGTCACGCGTTCTGCGAGAAGGCCAAAGCACTTGTACGACTTTTTTTTTTTGACAGAGGGAGCCAAGAAAAGGAAGCTGCATATCAGGCACCATTGTCATACTTACTTACTTTCTTTTGGCGTAATGTTTGTGTTGTGATAGAGGCAAAGATTTCTTTCGGTTGGAGTAGGCTACTGGTTCAAATGGCTCTGAGCACTATACGACTTAACTTCTGAGGTCATCAGTCGCCTAGAACTTAGAACTAATTAAACCTAACTAACCTAAGGGCAACACACACATCCATGCCCGAGGCAGGATTCGAACCTGCGACCGTAACGGTCGCTCGGTTCCAGACTGTAGCGCCTAGAACCGCACGGCCACTCCAGCCGGCGAAGTAGGCTACTGATGCCGGATGTTGTCGTTAAGAATAGTGAACTGCTAGGAATAAGATTTTCATGGGAACATAGATTGCCTTGAAAAGCGATACAGGCAAGTTACCGTCCATATTTTGTCAAATGGAATTTCTTTTTTCATAGCATGTTAAACGCTCAACAGTAAATAGCTGTCTTACATGCAGTTTTGCTTCACGCAAATTTTTTAAAAAAATATTATTGTTGCTTTGCAGGTAATGAAACATATGGGTGAGTCAGTTTTGGTCTCAATAAGCGTTTTAGGCAAAATGAGTATCTATAATTAGAGCTGGCAAAAGAAGTAAGTGCTTGGGCACTGTTACAGCGCTGTTGGTTTCTCGGGAAAGTAGGTTTAATTTAAATGACTGCCCCTGACGTAGGTTAGGTTAGGTTAGGTTATCGGAGAAAGCGGCTTGAGCGTGAAGGTCGGAGTCCGTTCCGTTACTCTGTTACCTTGCGCCGCAGTGTAACTCTAAACCAGCTCTGCTTCGGCGCTTGTCGTCTTGTAATGGTTACAGTCAGAACCAAGTTCATTATATCACACATATTTGCAACAGAGAGATCAGTATTCATAAATTAAACATTATACTGTAAATGCTACAGAAGAGTACTCAAGATTAGATGGGTAAATCACATAACTAATGAGGAGGTATTGAATAGAATTGGGGAGAAGAGAATATGTGGCACAGCTTGACTAGAAGAAGGGATCGGTTGGTAGGACATATTCTGAGGCATCAAGGGATCGCCAATTTAGTCTTGGAGGGCAGCGTGGAGGGTAAAAATCTCAGAGGGAGATTAAGAGATGAATACACTAAACAGATTGAGAAGGATGTAGGTTGCAGTAGGTACTGGGAGATGGAGAAGCTTCCACAGGATAGAGTAGCATGGAGAGCTGCATCAAACCAGTCTCTCGACTGAAGCTGACAACATCAACAACAACAATTGTAAATTTGCAAGTGCTTCCTTATACGAACTCTGTATGTGCTAGAAAAGCCAGAAGTACAGTCTGCGAGTGAAGGGAGAGCAAAAAGGAAAACTGGAAATTTGTGGTAAGGACTAGGAGACCAAACTTCTGAGGTCATCGGTACCTAAGCTTACGCTCTACTTAATTTAACTTTAACTTACGCTAAGGACAACACACACACCCATGACCGATGAAGGATTTGAACCTCCAAACGCGCGAACCGTGACAAGGCGCTTCGGACCACGCGCCTACCCCGCGCGGCAAGAAACAAGGGCAGGAAGAATTTGTCGACGAGAAATTCGTAAATTCTACAGTACTTTTGAGATTGTAGGCGCCATCTTCACGATCGGACTTAATGTACTCGGTTTGTCCTGGTTTTTCAGTGAAGATAGCACAGTTTACTTGTGCAAACTACCACCGAGGCTGTTCTGTTAAACCACTGGCCAGTTATGTGGTCATATAAGATTTGAGAGAAAGAAGAAATACATGAAGCTGGGCGGCAGGATAGAGAAAAAAAAATGAAGAGGTTGGTAACATTACATTCCGCTTCGAAGCCATTGCCCGTATGCAGAAAAATGTTTGAAATGGCTCTGAATACTATGGGACTTAACATCTGAGGTCATCAGTCCCACAGACTTAGAACTACTTAAACCTAAGGACATCAGACACATCCATGCCCGAGGCAGGATTCGAAATTGCGACCGCAGTTGCAGCGCGGCTCCAAACTGAAGCGCCTAGAACCACTCGGCTACAGCGGCCGGCCGTATGCAGAAACTCGACTAAAATACGTTAAAAAGTAATGTATTAAAAAGCTATGAAGATCAGTGAGTCCTCGCAGATTATTTGCTCAAAATTATTATGTATAGTGAAGCAGCACTGCCGGCCGGAGCGGCCGAGCTGTTCTAGGCGCTACAGTCTGGAACCGTGCAACCGCTACGTCGCAAGTTCGAATCCTGCTTCGGGCATGGATGTGTGTGATGTCCTTAGGTTAGTTAGGTTTAAGTAGTCACAAGTTATAGGGGACTGATGACCTCAGATGTTGTCCCTATTAAATTACAGTTATAAATGAAGTGTACCGTAGTTCGTGCTTGAAAGTGATGAAGCGTGTTTAGGCTGATTTTAAAAATGCCAAAATGGTAAACGATGATTTACCATGTTGACTGCCCAAAGCCTGAGGAAAGTGTAATGGGAATAAACCCTTTGTTAGTTCTGAAAATTAAAGTGTGTTTCAGTCCTCCCAACAGTATCTGTAAATAGAATAATGATGAAACTAGCTCGTTGCAGCTCTGGTCCCTAGCATTTAATCAATAAACAGTGCGATTTGGCTTACCACCGAGCGAGGTGGCGCAGTGGTAGCGTACTGGACTCGCATTCGGGAGGACGACGGTTCAATCCTGCGTCCGGCCATCCTGATTTAGGTTTTCCGTGATTTCCCTAAATCGCTACAGGCAAATGCTGGGATGGCTCCTTTGAAAGGGCACGGCCGACTTCCTTCCCCATCCTTTCATAATCCGATGAGACCGATGACCTCGCTGTTTGGTCTCTTCCCACAAACAACCCCAACCCTTTGGCTTACCGAGGCCAACATTAAACATCACTAAAAAGACCCTCCTGTACCAGAAATTAGTTACATCCAACTTTTTTCAAGTGTAATGTCCTATTTATATTTTCTTTCTCTGTTTTGTACTTTGGCCTGCGAGACGTTATTTATGAATTTTTAGCGGCAAACGATATCGGAGTAAATTAACATTGAGTACGAGTGTGTCGTTCTTCTTTTCAACCATTCACATACCCATTTCCTCTTTCACTGTTTTAATAGTAATTGAAATAGCCACAAACGCAGCGCTCAATATCATTAGCGAACGTTCGCATTCATTTTACATCGTTCCTTTCTTGTTCCTCCCATGGCGTTGGGCTGGTCCTGTCGCAGTCAATAAGTCTGGAAGGAAGCTACCGTATAGACGGATATGGGATTGGGCTGTATTTATGCTTGGCAGAGCTAATTACATGTTGAATTAGTCGATGGTATTGCTTTCGTTTCCTAGAAATTTTAAATATTTCGATTTCCGGACATTGAGAAGAAGGCCCATTATTCGGTACGATGGAACGGTAGTTAGAAATATGTTGGCATTAGATGCAACTAGTGTTATCTAAAATCCATCCGCGTAGTGGGGACCATCAATAATTATATCAGTATTTTCATTTGGCAACGTTATTTCAAGAAGCCAAGATGTCGAAAAAGGAGGCTCCTTACGTACTGGCTGTGTCGGATAAGATGCGGAGAGGGTGGTTTGATAACGGACACGACGAATACGAGAAAGGGCCTCCCTTGCCTGAGGGATCACTCTCCAAACCACCTGGCAAAGGGAGTGACCACAAAAGTCCGGCAAACCCAGCTGACCGCAAATATCCGCAATCGCAACTTTCCGGCATACGGAGCAACATAAACACCAGGGAGCAAGAAGCTCTCGGGCGGCTCATTAGCCTCTCGGCTTGCAAATGTATAGACACCTACCCATCACGTATTTTAATAACACTTTATCATTCTCAAGGCTTTTTCTTTCGAGCTTTGTTAAAATGAGCCGAATAAATTACTAAAAATAAGAGGTCTAAAATGAGGGTTTCCCACGGTCTGCGTATTTTTCCCAGCCTACGAATAATTACAACTGCAAAATGAATCGTGTGTTCAAATACTGCTTTCCAGTCTACATTGAGGTGAGAATAGTTATGAGATAGCGATATGGCATCAGTATCGCCTACACGGGGCAATAAAGGGCAGTGCACTGGCGGAACTGTCATTTGTACTAAGGTGATTCATGTGAAAAAGTGTCCGACGTGATAATGGCCGCACGACGGAAATAAACAACTTCCAACGCCGAATAGTAGTTAGTTAGGCGCAAGGTACGTTCCATTTCGGAAGTCGTTACGGAATTCCATATTCCGAGATCCAAAGTGTCAATACTGTGCCGAGAATACGAAATTTCAAATATTGCCTCTCACCACGCACAACGCAATGGCCGACGACCTTCACTTACCGACCGAGAGCAGTTGTGTTTGCGTAGTTGTCAGTGTTAACAGACAAGCAACACTGCATGAAATTACCGCAGACATCAATGTGGGCGTACGACGAACGTATCAGTTAGGACAGTGCGGCGAAATTTGGCGTTAATAGGCTACGGTAGCAGACGACCGACACTAGTGACTCTGCTAACAGCAAGACATCGTTTGCAGCGCCACTGCTGGGCTCATGACCACATTGGTTGGACCCTAGACGACTGAAACCGTGGCGTGGTCCCGATTTTAATTGGGATGTGGTGATTGTAGTGTTACAGTGTGGCGTAGACCCCACGAAGCCATGGTCCTTGTGGCGGTGCGGTCTCTCGACTGTTGCCACGGAACTGGCCTTCCAGTCTGTTGACACGTGCCACTCAACAGCTGCAGTAATGCTCTGCAGGAAATCGTGTGCACAACTGCCCTTCTCTTCCTCTCTTCGTGGACGTATTAAATGCGGGAACACGAAAATTATTTGCTGACAACAACTTGCAAAATTAAATCTTTTGGACTCTGGTCGTCTATTATTCTAGGCACTGTGCAAGCCCATCTTGGCTCTATAATGGTGTGATCTGTGTTTACATGGAATGGACTGGGTTCCCTGGTCCATCTGAACCGATCACTGACTGGAAAGGCTTATGTTCGGCTACTTGGAGACCGCTTGATGCAATTCATGGTCTTTATTTTCTCAAATAACAATGGCATTTTTATGGATGACAATGAGCCATTGTTTGCGATTAGTTTGAATAACATTGTGGACAGTTCGAGCTAATGATTTGGCCACCCAGATCACCTGACGTGGGACGTAATGGAGAGGTCAGTTCGTGCACAAAGTCCTGCACCGGCAACACTTTCGCAATTATGGACACTAAAGAGGCAGCATGACTAAATATTTCTGCATAGGACTTCCAAGAACTTGTTGAGTCCATGCCGCGTCGACTTGTTGCACTACGCCGGACGAAAGGAAGTCGGATACGATATTAGGAGGTATCCCATGACTTTTGTCAACTCAGTATACTCTCCTGTGTAAATTAATATCATTTTGCGGACGAAACGGACTGTCCGATTGCTTGAAATACATTAGTTTATAAATCTTGTAAAATATGTAAAATAGTAACACTAACTTACACTTGGTAAATTGTGAGTGGCGATTGAAAGGTCGTGGCTCAAAGCGTCTCCCCAGTAACTTCGGTACTCGTGGAGTGTGTACCACAGTGTGTCGCTGCTGTCTTAGTGGCCTACGTTAAGTAGGTGTATCTAATTCGATTGTTTGTGACTTGAGTATTCCATAATTGGTTCTAGTAGTGGCGTAAAAGTAGGACTGGCCTTAGGAACAAGCAATTGTCTTTCTGTTTGTGTTAGCTTACGATTAAGTGTGGCGACAGTCGGCAAGTTTTTATCAGAAGTCCACTCAGTGGCAATGGCCGAGCCAGTGGTTGTAGCAGTGTCGGCGTCCTTGTGGCGGTGCGGTCTCTCGACTGTTGTCACGGAACTGGCCTTCCAGTCTGTTGACACGTGCCACTCAACAGCTGCCGTAATGCTCTGCAGGAAATCGTCTGCACAACTGCCCTTCTCTTCCTCTCTTCGTGGACGTATTAAATGCGGGAACACGAAAATTATTTCCTGACAACAACTTGCAAAATTAAATCTTTTGGTCTCTGGTCGTCTATTATTCTCTTTCTGACCAGCTGTTGTTAACTCTCTCTCTCTCTCTCTCTCTCTCTCTTTCTCTCTCTTTGTTCCTCCCCTATTACGGAACTTTATGAGATTTGTAAAATTTATTTTAGTTTGTTCGTCTCTTTCTTCCCAGCTAGCACGCCACTTCCGATATTCGGGGAGGAGCGGCGGCCATAGATCGAATCCGCCCGCGGACTAACGACAAGGGCGGGCGGTTTTTAGGCGGATTCCCTTAATCGACTAAGTGAAATACCGGGCTGGTACCACGTTCCGCCCTCAGCTACACGAACCGCAAACAATTTCGAACACGTTCTCACACATTCACATGAGAAAACACTAGGCGCACACGCATCAGATCGCGTACACAAATTATGACGGACGGGGCGTGGGGGTGAGGGGGGGGGGAGGGGTGACAACAGGAAGGGCATCCCGTCAACCTCTACAACCACATTGACGTGCTCATCCCGTGAAGACACGAGGATCAGGAAACCGAAGAAAACTCTCCTTCTCGCCAGGTTATAAAATCTGTACATAGAACAAGCAGCAAACGAATCCTAGGAGACATCTGGGAAAGAACTAGAGTCCAAGGACAAAAAATAAAAACTTTGAGTGAGTGTACCAGTGGTATTGTAATTATGTGAGAGATGACAAGAGACTTCGAAGATTAACTGAACAGATTGGATAATGGCTTGAATACGACAAAAGTAAACTAGTGTAATGAAATGTTGTTGAATTAGATTACGAAATGAGACGTTAGAAATAGTAGACTTTCATTTTGATATTCGGATAGAAAACAACTGACGATGGCAGAGGCGGCCGGAGTGGCCGTGCGGTTCTAGGCGCTACAGTCTGGACCGACCGACCGCTACGGTCGCAGGTTCCAACCCTGCCTCGGGCATGGATGTGTGTGATGTCATTAGGTTAGTTAGGTTTAATTAGTTCTAAGTTCTAGGTGACTGATGACCTCAGAAAAGTCGCATAGTGCTCAGAGCCATTTGACGATGGCAGAAGTAAAACTTATACACAATGCAGACTGCCGTAATAGAAAACGTTTTCTGTAAAAGAAATTTTTTTTAACATTGAATACAAATTTAACTGTTACGAAGTCTTTCTCGAAAGTGTGTTTCTGGAGTGTAGGCTTGTGTGGAAGTGTAACGTGGATGATAAACAGTTCACGCAAGAAAAGAGTCGAAGGTTTTGAAATATGGAGCTACAGGGGATTGTGTACGATAAGAACGGTAGGTCGAGTACTAATGAAGAGGTACTTAATCCTGTTAGGGCAGCGGTCGTCAAACTGCGGCCCACAGGCCGCATGTGGCCCGAATCAAGTATTCGTGCGGCCCTCGGTTCTAAAAATGGTTCTGAGCACTATGGGACTCAACTGCTGTGGTCATCAGTCCCCTAGAACTTAGAACTACTTAAACCTAACTAACCTAAGGACATCACACACATCCATGCCCGAGGCAGGATTCGAACCTGCGACCGTAGCAGTCGCACGGTTCCGGACTGCGCGCCTAGAACCGCGAGACCACCGCGGCCGGCCCCTCGGTTCTCGGCCATATATTATAATAATATGCATCTAGCAACTAACTGCCGAATCCTAAAACGATAGAAAGCAATATTTTAAGATATGCTTAATTTTAATTGGCTTTCGTGAATTCGGTCGCGAGCTAAGCAAAGCTAGCTGCTTACCTAAGGGGAAGAGGGATATGTAGTGCGGCCACTGGATGCGAGAGCGGGAATGTTTTCCAGTTTGTCTTCCCGGGGCTGACAATTCACTTGCGTATGTGCCTCGTGCCGATCATCTGTTACGGTATAAATTTCAAGCGGAAATGATATGGATTCGTGAATACACATTGTAGAGATATGCTTAATATCTTCAAATACGGTACATATTTGTAGCAATGAATATGAAATTAAATTAAGGCTATTGTAATACAACGCAATGAGTAGAAGAAAATGGTATTAAAAATTTAGTAAACACGTGTTATTATTTCTCATATTGCATAAGGCATCTGAATATAAGTACAACTACAGTTACTAACGCTTTGACTGCCAATCCCGTCAATTGCCGGGAAGCGAAAATTTTGGTAGACTGCCAATCCCGATTGTGATGGGGTGCAATTTCTCCGGCTTTTCAATACGAAATCACACACATCGACGAACTCTATCGGTTTTGGCGTTAACGGGGTTTAGCAGCAGACGACCGACACAAGTGCCTTTGTTAACAGCACGATATATAACCTGTAGCGCCACCCGTGGGCTCGTGACCATATCGGTTTGTCCCTAGACGACTGGAGAACAGGCCTGCTCGGATGAGTCCCCATTTCAGATGGCAATAGCTGATGTTAGGGTTCGAGTGTGGCACAGACCCCACGACGACAATGGACTCAAGTTATCAACAAGCAGTGTGCAGACTGGTGGTGGCTCCATAATGGTGTAGTCTGAATGGACTGGGTCCTCTGATCCATCTGAACCGATCACCGACTGTGAATGGTTGTGTTCGGCTACTTGTAGACCAATTGTAACCATTCATGGACTTCATTTCCCCAAACAACGATGGAATTTTTATGGATGACAATGCGCCATGTCACAGGGCCACAATTGTTCGCGTTTGGTTTGAAGAACGTTGTGGACAATTCGAGCGAATAATTTGGCCACCCAGATCACCTGACGTAGGAGATAATCGAGAGGTCAGTTCGTGCACGAAATCCTACATCGGCAACTTTCGCAATTATGGGCGGCTATAGAGGCAGCGTGGCTAAATACACTGATGCGCCAAGGAAACTGGTAAAGGCATGCGTATTCAAATACAGAGATATGTAAACAGGAAGAATAAGGCGCTGCGATCGGCAACGCCTATATAAGATGTGTGTCTGGCGCAGTTGTTAGATCGTTTACTCCTGCCACAGTGGCAGGTTATCAACATTTGAGTGTGAACGTGGTGTTAAAGTCGGCGCACGAGCGATGGGACACAGCATCTCCGAGGTAGCGATGAAGTGGGGATTTTCCCGTACGACCGTTTCACGAGTGTACTGTGAATATCAGGAATCCGGTCAAACGTGAAATAAAGTCATCGCCTGCGGCCGGAAGAAGGTCCTGCAGGAACGATACAAACGACGATAGAAGAGAATCGTTCATTGTGACAGAAGTGCAAGCTTCCGTAAATTGCTGCAGATTTCAATGTCAGACTATCAGTAAGTGTCAGCGTGCGAACCATTTAACAAAACATCACCGATATGGGCTTTCGGAGCCGAAGGCCCACTCCTGTACCCTTGATGGCTGCATGGCACAGAGCTTCACGCCTCGCATGGGCCCGTCAACACCGACATTGGACTGTTGATACCTGGAAACATGCTGCCTGGTCGGTCAAGTCTCGTTCCAAATTGTATTGTTTGGATGGACGTGTACGGGTGAATCCTGCATGTCAGCAGGTACTGTTCGAGCTGGTGGAGGCTCAGTAATGGTGTGGGGCGCGTGCTGATCGAGTGATATGGGACCCCTGAAACGTCCTAGATACGACTCTGACAGGTGACACGTACGTAAACATCCTGTCTGGTCACCTGCATCCATTCATGTCCATTGTGCATTCTGACGGACTTGGGTAATTTCAGCAGGACACCCCACACATCCAGAATTGCTACAGAGTGGCTTGAGAAACACTCTTCTGAGTTCAAACACTTCCGCTGACCTTCAAATTCCCCAGACATGAACATTATTGAGCACATCTGGAATGCCTTGCAACGTGCTGTTCAGATGAGATCTCCATCCCCTCGCACTCTTACGGATTTAAGGAGAGCCCTGCAGGATTCATGGTGTCAGTTCCCTCCAGCACTACTCGAGACATTAGTTGAGTCCATGCCACGTCGAGTTGCTGCACTACGCTGGGTCAAATGGGGCCCTACACGTTATTAGGAGGTACCCCGTAACTTTTGTCACCTCAGTGTATTTTTCAC
Organism: Schistocerca nitens; assembly: GCF_023898315.1. Lineage (NCBI taxonomy): Eukaryota > Metazoa > Arthropoda > Insecta > Orthoptera > Acrididae > Schistocerca > Schistocerca nitens. The sequence continues at coordinate 195,461,481 of NC_064617.1, read as the reverse complement.
ATGCGGAGGAGAAAGTTAGTCATGAAATTTCGTGAGATCTCGCCGTCCTTTTAATGGCTGCCACATCAGCTCGCGCATCATATCCCCGTTCAGCGATAATACAAAAGGAGCTGTCCCTTCTTTAACCTTTTTCAATGTCCTCCGTCTATACTATATGGTAACGATCCTATAACGTACAGCAGTACTCCAGAAGACGACGGACACGTACAGCAGTACTCCAGAAGAAGACGACCAGACTTAGTGTTGGCAATCTCATCAGTAGATCTGTTGTTTCTTGTGAGTATTTTACCAATAAAATGCAGTCTTTGTTTTGCATCCACACAATATTTCTTTTGTGATCGTTCCAATTTTAACTGTTTTTAATTCTAATCCAAAGGTATGTCGCTGAATTTACAGCGTTTTGATTTGTGTTATTTGTCGTGTAAAAGTGATTTGACTGATACCTTTTATTACAGATGTTATTATTACAATGTGAATAACCTCACAACAGTGGCAAAATGAAAGGGGCGCTACAGACACTGGCAGAAGAACGTATGAATTTCTCCAGGGATAGCCGGCCGCTGTGGCCGAGCGGTTCTAAGCGCTCCAGTCCGGAACCGCGCTGCTGCTACGGTCGCAGGTTCGAATCCTGCCTCGGGCATGGATGTGTGTGATGTTCTTAGGTTAGTTAGCTTTAAGTAGTTCTAAGTTCTAGGGGACTGATGACCTCAGATGTTAAGTCTCATAGTGCTTAGAGCCATTTGTACTATTTCCTCCAGGGATAGACTAGAAATATTCGTTAACTCGTGAAATTGAGTGGCATGTTGCCAGATTTAACATAACCCCAGCGCTATGTATTTGTAAAAGCTCACACTGTCATGAATCCGAAGGTTTCCACGTTAACGAACATTACCACTGGGAAAATAAGTGATACGTGACAGCTACAAATTCTACAACCGACCGGGGGTCGGACCCAAGACCTTTGGCTCTGTAGTTTGGCACTTTACCACCGATCCACTATGTGTATAAAATCAACAGAAAAATCCGCCTTTTGCGGTGTGGGCGCTCTGCATCAGATGTTTTGCGACTTTGCATTCCACGAAGATGCAATGGATGATGCTCGACAGGTATTGGTAACACTAGATACCAGAGGATCATGGAACTGGATCTGGCACATCTGGGACGATACTGCAGACGCAGTATCCAGGAAGGCCAAGGAGGTCATCACAAGTACGAGGCGTTCAGCCACACGTCAGCATGCTGCCATCCCTGCTAATTTTGTTCGTCTAGGTAGCTGCGGGACCAGCGCGGCAGATTGCTAACCGAAGGGGCCCGATTTCCATTCCCGGCCGGGTCGGAGATTTGTCTCCTCTCAGGGGCAGGGTGTTCTGTTTTCTTTACATTCGTGTCGTCGTTGTCAAGAAAATCGTATCAAGCATACTGTCGTATCGTCTTTCCACTGTTTAGATAGCCTCAAGGGCATGAACGGAAAGCCAGCAACGTGAAATAAAAAAAAAGAAATAAAAATAAAAAGTTCTTGCTAGTCAAAATGCCGTACACGTTAAGACAACAACCGTGGATCAGTTACAAACTCGCATCGCAGACTATGTGCCGCCCTTGCACGCTAGGTATCCAGCAAACAGTATCTGTTGCCCAGGATAGTTTCACGGCGGATGCAGTGAAGTAAACAACCTTCAACAGTTTAGACGTATTAGATCAGCAATGAAACGAGTATCGTAATGATGGAAAAGTAAGAGAAATTTAGCGGCAGCAATCATAACATTAATATCATGTGTGGCTCAACGGCTTTGTGAAAGTCTTTCAATTGAACACCACTTGGACGATTCGCATGTCGTTAACCTTTTCCAGTAAGTATACCGGGGAAATGGGATTTGCAGTTTAACGCGAACTCCGATCCTGTCGGGTCTTCACATCGTTGAGACGTGAAGGTTAGGCTAAGCGCAGACTGAAAAATACCGGTGTACCGACCAAAATTCGAACCTGCGACCTTTCAGTTTCCACAAACGAGGCATGCTCTTTACCGCTAGACCGCTAGGTCCGACGGTACTAGTCATAGATGCAGTTAGTTGGATAATGGGTCGTTAAGGGCCCATGGCAGTATTTTTCTGTATAATATGCACAAGTACGTGGGTAGTATGGCATATTTTGGCTAACTAAATAATAGGGTGTAATTGCCAAAGGTAAATAAACAATTTGAAAATTCTGCATCCTTATCTATCCCTGAGTTTGTCCTCGATGTCTAGAACCTCGTTGTCGCCGGGTAGTCAAACACAAATTTTCCTTCCTTCAGATTGTCCCTGAACGAGCGGCAGCGCCAAGAAATTTACACGAATCAGTTGGAACTTTATTTTTCGACTTTAAGAGTTTGTGCATTCTCGTATGTGATCGCCGAACAGTATGAAGGCGTTCAAAAACGCGCGATTGAGCAATAAGAGACAGCTAATGCGCGGAGGCGCGCTTTTCTGCGTCCCTTGCTCCGCTGCCACTAAGTCGGCCTAATTGCAGCCCATTGAAGTGGTCAAGGCTGCGCTGACACCGTGACATTGCGGGCTCGCCGGCTGGGCGCTTACTGGGCGGATTCTGTCGCGGGGGCAGCAAGGCGAACGCTACGCTGCGTGCGCTGTACAAGCAAACAGCTCTCATCGCCCGTGACAGTGTCAGCGTAAAAAGTCTCGCTGCGCGTTGACGACACGTCCTGAACAGAGGAAGGCCGCCCTCAAGTCCCTCATGTTGGCCATCGAAGGATGTTCTGAAAGAAGTAGAAAACTTCGGCCGTAGACGTATTCCAGAGCTTGCCTATACAGGGTGGTCCATCGATAGTGACCGGGCCAAATATCTCACGAAATAAGCATCAAACAAAAAACTACAAAGAATGAAACTTGAAACTTGTCTAGCTTGAAGGGGGAAACCAGATGGCGCCATGGTTGGCCCGCTAGATGGCGCTGCCATAGGTCAAACGGATATCAACTGCGTTTTTTAAAATAGGAACCCCCATTTTTTATTACATATTCGTGTAGTACGTAAAAAAATATGAATGTTTTAATTGGACCACTTTTTTCGCTTTGTGATAGATGGCGCTGTAATAGTCGCAAACGTATAAGTACGTGGTATCACGTAACATTCCGCCAGTGCGGACGGTATTTGCTTGTTGATACATTACCCGTGTTAAAATGGACCGTTTACCAATTTCTGAAAAGCTCGATATCGTGTTGATGTGAGGCTATTGTGATCATAATGCCCAACGGGCGTGTGCTATGTATACTGCTCGGTATCCTGGACGACATCATCCAAGTGTCCAGACCGTTTGCCGGATAGTTACGTTATTTAAGGAAACACGAAGTGTTCAGCCACATGTGAAACGTCAACCACGACTTGCAGCAAATTATGATGCCCAAGTAGGTGTTTTAACTGCTGTCGCGGCTAATCCGCACATCAGTAGCAGACAAATTGCTCCAGAATCGGGAATCTCAAAAACGTCGGTGTTGAAAATGCTATATCAACATCGATTGCACCCTTACCATATTTCTATGCACCAGGAATTGCATGGCGACGACCTTCAACGTCGTGTACAGTTCTGCCACTGGGCACAAGAGAAATTACGGGACGATGACAAATTTTTTGCACGCGTTCTATTTAGCGACGAAGCGTCATTCACCAACAGCGTTAACCTAAACCGGCATAATATGCACTATTGGGCAACGGAAAATCCACGATGACTGCGACAAGTGGAACATCAGCGACCTTGGCGCATTAATGTATGGTGCGGCATTATGGTAGTAAGGATAATTGGCCCCCATTTTATCGATGGCAATCTAAATGGTGCAATGTATGCTGATTTCCTACGTAATGTTCTACCGATGTTACTACAAGGTGTTTCACTGCATGACAGAATAGCGATGTACTTCCAACATGATGGATGTCCGGCATATAGCTCGCGTGCGGTTGAAGCGGTATTGAATAGCATATTTCATGACAGGTGGCTTGGTCGTCGAAGCACCATGGCCCGCACGTTCACCGAATCTGACGTCCCCGGATTTCTTTCTGTGGGGAAAGTTGAAGGATATTTGCTATCGTGATCCGCCGACATCGCCTGACAACATGTGTCAGCGCATTGTCAATGCATGTGCGAACATTACGGAAGGCGAACTACTCGCTGTTGAGAGGAATGTCGTTACACGTATTGCCAAATACATTGAGGTTGACGGACATCATTTTGAGCATTTGTTGCATTAATGTGATATTTACAGGTAATCACACTGTAACAGCATGCGTTCTCAGAAATGATAAGTTCACAAAGGTACATGTATCACATTGGAACAACCGAAATAAAATGTTCAAACGTACCTACGTTCTGTATTTTAGTTTAAAAAACCTACCTGTTACCAACTGTTCGTTTAAAATTTCGAGCCATGTGTTTGTGACTATTGCAGCGCCATCTATCACAAAGGGGAAAAAGTGGTCCAACTAAAACATTCATATTTCTTTACGTACTACACGAATATGTAATAAATATGGGCGTTCCTATTTTTAAAAAATCAGTATATATTCGTTTTACCTGTGGCAGCGCCATCTGGTTTCCCCCTTCAAGCTAGACAAGTTTCGTTGTTTGTAGTTTTTTCGTTTGACGCTTATTTCGTGAGATATTTGGCCCGGTCACGATCAATGGACCACCATGTATAGTACTGAGTCTGTTTCGAACGTTTCATTGATAAAGAAAATAAATCGATAACTGATTTCGTTCCACTCAGTAACACATTGCGGTCGGATCCCGAGTTTACTCGCATTTCGCATACCGTCCGTTATGGACGGATGTCGAGATAACTCGTGTTTCCTACACGCTGTCTGTAGATGCCATCTGCAATGATATATTTTAACTATAAGGGGCAGTCAAATGAAAACGGAACATCCGCCACAAAGGGACCATGTCCTCTCACGTTAGGACATCTATTCCACGGGGAGGCGAGATGAACAGTTCCTGTTTCGTAGAACGCGGTCGGCCGCTGACGGATCCACAACCGCACTTCCTCGTCCGACTGAAGCAAATGTGCAATGAGTCTTTCTTCAGTTCGCCAAAGATGTGACAATCTCATGGTGAAAGATCCACGGTATGCCGAGATGTTGCAGTGTTTTCCAACCAAATCACAGAAGCGCAGCCGGCCGCGGCGGCCGAGCGGTTGTAGGCGCCTCAGTCCGGAACCGCGCGACTACTACGGTCGCAGTTCAAATCTGTGTGATGTCCTCAGGTTAGTTAGGTTTAAGTAGTTCTAAGTTCTAGGGGACTGCTGACCTCAGAAGTTAAGTCCCATAGTCCTCAGAGCCATTTGATTTGAACAGAAGCATACTTTTCGTACGATTGGGAGTATGGGGCGGGCATTATCATGCTGCAATAGTATAATTCCGTCCGAAACAATTCTTAGGCGTTTTGACTGTATGGCGCATCGCATTTTCTGAAAAGTGTTTTCGTAGCGCTGCGCATTGATTGTGGTCCTGCGCTCGAAGAATTCGATGAGAAGAGGGGCCCGAACTCTCGAAGGAGGCCATCATAACCTTTCTGGAACTTGTGTGAACCGTTTTGGATTTTTTTGGCGGGAGAGATGTGGGATGTTTCCAGAGTTGGCTTTGCCGTTTGCCCTCGAGCTGTCGGAATGCTGTTGGACAGAATGGTCCTGTTGCGCGATATCGCCCGCTTTCAACCTGCCAAACGGGCGAGGGCAACGCTTCGGCGATTTGATTGGGAAACACTGCAACATCGTCCGTACAGTCCGGATTTGCTTTTTCACATCTTGGCCGTTTCAGTCGGACGAGGAAGTATCAGTAGGTGGATCCGTCAACGGCCGACCGCATTTTACGAAACAGGAATTGATCCTATCTTCTCACGTTGGGGATACATGTCTTACCGGGTATGGTGATTACTTTTGAATGTAACCAATCCCTGGGCCCGTTGTGACGGTGACGGGTGTTCGGTTTCCGTTCGACTGCCACTCATTTACACCAATAGTAGATCAATCAGAATTAATTGTTTTCGTGTACTGTTTGTGTATTTAACAGTAGTTACTACTATTGTAACTGGTCTATGAGATGACACGAGAGGCCGGCCAGCCAGTTTTGAATGAGGTGGGGAGTTTGTGTTGTCAGTAGAGAAGCAGTAAGAGTAGAATAAGTTGCGTAGGAGAGTGCAGTGACTTCGAACGTGGAATAATCACTGGATGTCACCTGAATAGACACCTATCAGGGACATCTGAACCCATATAAAGCAATCTGAACCCATATAAAGCAATCAAGTTCGACTGTTGATAAAGTTTTGAAGCGGAAACGTGGAAGAACAAGCACAGCTAAACCAAAACCAGACAGGCCTCTTATGCTTACTGACAGGGACCTCAAGCACTGCGGAGGAAGGTTGTAAAAAATTCGTGTTACCAGCGGAAGAAATACCTTGCGAGTTCCAAAGTGCTACCAGTAGTCCAGCTAGCGCAATGACTGTGCGTGTAGAGCTCTTGCCCGCGAAAGGCACAGGTCCCGATTTCGAGTCTCGGCCCGGCACACAGTTTTAATCTACCAGGAAGTTTCACTGTGCATATTGTTAGAGTGTGGAGTACAATGGTCGAGGATCTCCTCATAAGACAGACTCTTCTGTAGTCTCTGCTTAGCGACACAATTGGACAATAGATGACGAGAAACTAACGATCTAGAGTGATGAATCACGCTACACCTTGTGGCAATCCGTGGAATTATTTGGGTTTGGCGAATGTCTGGAGAGCGTTACCTCTCATCAAGTGTAGCGCCAATAGTAGATACGGAGGAGGTGGTGGTTTTACGATGTGGTGATGTTTCCCGTGGTATAAGAACACTCTAAATGCGCAAGGATATGAACTGATTTTACAGCACTGTGTTGCGTACAGCAGAGGTACAGTGCGGAGACGATGATTGTATCAGCATGGCAATGCACTGTGTCATAAAGCAGCAACTGTGAGGCAACAGTTTGAGGACAGTAACATTCCTGAAATGGCCTGGCCTGTCCAGAATGTCGACCTGAACATAGTGGAACTCCATTGGGGTGAGTCAGAACGTAGACTTCGTTCCAGACCCGAGCGTCCAGCATCAGTACCTTCTCTGGTTTCAGCTCTTGAGGAAGAATGGACTGTCATTCCTCTACAAACGTTCAGACATCTCGTTAAAAATTTTTGCAGCCGTCATAAAGATGAAGAGTGGTCACAGCCAATTAATGCTTAGTAGCAGCGCCCAATTAATGCTTAGTAGCAGCGCCCTTAGATTGTTTTCAGATGACGCTGTAATTTACCGTCTAGTAAAATCATCAGACGATCAATTCCACTTACAAAATGATCTAGAGAAAATTTCTGTATGATGTGAAAAGTGGCAATTAGCACTAAACAAAGAAAACTGCGAGGTCATCCACATGGGTACTAAAAGAAATCCGATAAATTTTGGGTATACGATAAATCGCACAAATCTAAGGGCTGTCAATTCGACTAAATACCTAGGAATTACAATTACGAGCGATTTAAATTGGAAAGACCACATAGATAATATTGTGGGGAAGGCGAAACAGACTGCACTTTGTTGGCGGACCACTTAGAAGATGCGATAAACCCACTAAAGAGACAGCCTACATTACACTTGTCCGTCCTGTGCTGGAATATTGCTGCGCGGTGTGGGATCCTTACCAGGTAGGATTGACGGAGGTAATCGAAAAAGTACAAAGAAGGGCAGCTCGTTTCGTGTTATCGCGCAGTAGGGGTGAGAATGTCACTGATATGATACGCGAGTTGGGGTGGCAGTCACTGAAACGGTTTTGTTTGAGGCGAGATATATTTACGAAATTTCAATCACCAACTTTATCTTCCGAATGCGAAAATATTATGTTGACACCCACCTACGTAGGGAGAAACGATCATCATAATGAAATAAGAGAAATCAGAGCTCGAACGGAAAGATTTAGGTGTTCCTTTTTCCCACGCGCCATTAGAGTGTGTAATGGTAGAGAAGTAGTATGAAAATGGTTCCATGAACCCTCTGCCAGGCATTTAAGTGTGGATTGCAGAGTGACGTCACCATCCAACCACTGGCATATACCAAAGCCAACGCCGAACTTCACGAGTAGTGCTCCTGTACTATCTCTTCATATGGACAATGTTTACTGACCCATTAAGATGCTCGCAACAACAAAGAACTCTTTTAGCAAGTCGTGTTTATGGTGATAATTATTTGTGTCCTATACCGAAGGAAAAGGGCAGTCAACTGTGATCATGACTCTGACCGAGTAGGCGTCAGTCGATTTGTCGCACAGGGGAGGGGAAGCCACCGGCTGTGTGGGATGCGGTATTTTGTCGAACGACCACGCGGTAGCGTGTCCGCTGAATAAGTGACGAGTGAGCCGTGGCCACCTAGCAGGTTTGGTAGCAGTGGTAACGCGAGCAAGCGACGGGAACGCCGCGGCGCAGCATTCCGATACCTGAGTCGTAGTCGTAGAGTTTTAATTATCACCTCAAATAAACAGATTTTGGTTTGTTTTGCAGGTACCGGATGGTTATAATTAAATTCGCGTTGTTGCGAGTGCAGCAGTGCGGGCTGCATACATCGTAGGACGTTGAAACATCGTAGGCATGTTCATTGATCGGTGCGCCCGCGTTGTATGCTGAAAAAAATTAGTAGCTCTACCTTCTGTCACCAGGTGAAAATATGGCGCTGTATGCAGTCAGAATGTGAAATGTTTCCTGTTTGATGTTAGTATGCCGGCCGTTGTAGCCGAGCGGTTCTAGGCGCTTCAGTCCGGAACCGCGCTGCTGCTACGGTCGCAGATTCGAATCCTGCCTCGGGCATGGATGTGTGTGATGTCCTTAGGTTAGTTAGGTTTAAGTAGTTCTAAGTCTAGGGGACTGATGACCATAGGTGTTAAGTCCCATAGTGCTCGGAGTCATTTGAACCAAATTTTGACGTTAGTATGTTAGTTGTTGCTTGGCGGTACGTTTGATTTCTTTTATAGAGTTATTGTTTGTGTAAAAGGTTAAGTAAGGTTGAAGTTTTCCGCACGCAACGCAATGGCTATTGAAAAGAAAGATTAGTGCATTGCTGGTAAATTTTTTTATGAAAAGGGAAATGATAGCAGCGCTGCATTCCGGGAATATCGCTAACAGAAACAGCTGCAAAGAGGCCCCAATGTCAGTAAATGGGCTAAAGAATATGATAAAGAAATTTGAAGGCACAGTTTAATTAGTTGGTGAAGCAGGGAATGAGAGGCGACCCATTCCGATGGGAGTTGTTGAAGTTGATGTAGCTATAGTCGACCGTGCAGTAAATGCCTCAAATTCTGTATGCAGTGCTCGAGCTGTGTCCAGGAAATTCTCACTCCTCTGGTCAACAGTTCAAAAGATTTTTCGGTGCATTTTACACTGGTATCACTACAAGTTTCAGACTGTTCACCAAATGAAGCCCGAAGATAGGATACAATGTCGTGACTTCGCCCATCGTTTTTTGGCACGCATGGGAATGAGAGACATATGTTACTCCATCCGGTGCCATGAATGCACTGAAATGTCGTATTCGATGTTCTACTGTCGCACACGTTTTGCAGGAACATCCACTGCTCCCAGCTTATGTGACTGTGTGGTGTAGTTTCACAAGCACGTTATAAGGACCTCCTTGCGCAACACCTTGTTCCAACTTTGTGTCCACACTACTATTTTCATGCTAGGTGGAGCAACACCGCATGTCGCTTGCTAGGTGAGAGATTTGCTTCAAGAAACCTTTGTTATGACCGCATCACCTCTAGCCAATATCGAGATGTTTGGTCTTCCAGATCCCGGGATCTAAACTCGTATAACTTCTGGTTGTGGTAATATCTGAAATATTGTCTGTCAGGAACGTATTCAGACTTCTCTTGACCTGAAGGATAGCATACGACGACATGTCGCTCTGATTACAGCGGATATGTGCGAGCTGCTGTCGACCATGCCGTATTAGGCTGCAGTATGTTACTGAGTCGGGGGGCCATATGGAGCACATGTTGCATCTAGTGATCATATCCTAATAAACTTGCCAGAACCACAGTTCCGTGTGTTTGATCGATCCTCCCTTTTCCTGCAACCGCACTGCATTCTGAGTGCTTACAGCGCTATATTTTCACCTGGCGGCAAAAAGTGGAACTATTACTTTTTTGTTAGCATACTTCGCTAGCACACCGGTTATTGAACATATCTACGATGTTTCAGCGGCTGCGACGTATACAGTCCGCATTGTAGCACTCGGAACACTGATAGTTTAATTAAAACTACCCCGTATGTACCCGCAGTACTAGTACACAATGAAATCTTCGCCGTCACAGTACCGTAGTACGCCGCTGGAGGAACCATAAAGAAATACCTCAACTCAGAGCCCTCTTACCAGTGCGCTGCCCCATCTGGTATTAGCTGCTCTAGCGGCATGCTACGGTATTGTGACGGGGAGTTTTTATGGCGTACCAGTGATGCGGGCGTGTACCTCCACATAAACTTAAGAATTACTTACACAGGTTGTTTCACAATTCATATAAAAGAGATTGTAGAGGGGACTTGTCTGGGAACTTCATCCAACGACGCTACAGAGCGTCGAAGTTATAGTCGCCGGCGCCTGAAAATATATGTATATATATTATGGTTCCCTGAGGATGGTACAAACTTTCAAGGAGGATGGAGAAGGATAAATGTATCAATTTGAGGTAAGCGTCCGTGTACCGGAAACCTATAGGCCGGCCGTGGTGGCCGTGCGGTTCTAGGCGCTTCAGTCTGGAACCGCGTGACCGCTAGGGTCGCAGGTTCGAATCCTGCCTCGGGCATGGATGTGTGTGATAGGTTAGTTAGGTTTAAGTAGTTCTAAGTTCTAGGGGACTGATACCACAACAGTTAAGTCCCATAGCGATCAGAGCCATTTGAACCATTTTTTTGAAACTTATAGACGAAAATTGTTTCGATACCTCTGACAGTGGAGTATATATACCAGTACCGTTGTGCTAGGACTGTAGGGTAGGCAACTTCCAGAGGTGGTAGCGTATGGACCAAAACAAGAAAAAAGTTCCAGTAAACATGGGCTCTAAAATGCATACCTTCAGAGCTATAAATGATTCTTTATCATTGACACCATTTGTTGATACATCTATCCGCCCCCACCATCCTTGAACGAATTTAACACCATCACGGAAACGTCGTGTATATATACATTTGCAGCTGCCGGCGCCTATGAGTTTGACGCTCCGTACCGTCGTTGGATTACGTTTCCGATCAGGGGTTCCTATGTAAAACATGATCTACTAAGTCCCCTCTACAACCTCTAGACGTGTGAAACATAAACAGTGAAACGCCTCGTATTGGGAAGTGTACTGAAGATCTGACCAGGATGGCAGTACGATCGTCTTGACGCTTGAAAAACACAGAGGGCAGGCGCAGCATTAAAAGAAAATGGTTCAAATGGCTCTGAGAACTATGGGACTTAAATTCTGAGGTCATCAGTTCCCTAGAACTTAGAACTACTTAAACCTAACTAACCTAAGGACATCACACACATCCATGCCCGAGGCAGATTCGAACCTGCGACCATAACGGTCGCGCGGCTCCAAACTGTAGCGCCTAGAACTGCTCGGCCACTCAGGCCAGCGCAGCATTGAAATGCAGTTACGTTTCACTACTCACACACTATCATTGTGACAGTATCTATTCACGGTATAATTAAACCACTGGCTACTTTAAACCTAATGCCGCATTTTTTTGTAAACATCTGATGTCCGAAACTGTCATCTCGATCATACATGACTTGTCTCATCAATTTCTAAAGGCAAATCCCATACATTGATTTTTCAACAGGTTTTCCTTGCAGTCCTGTTGCATGACAGTAGCTGTGAAGTATTTTTTTTTATTGTTGTTCGTAACATCACATAAGTAGGTGCATAATAACACGTTTATCCGTTATTGCAGTAAATGGCTGGAATTCCGTCGAAAGGCGCATTAAGAAGCGTCCTTTATTTATTGGTGGTGATTAGTTTTGGGAATTATGTCCCTTTTCTAACCATCCGTCTCCGTAAATAGTATTCAGCATAATTTGTTTATCGTGTCTTGAACGATCTGTATTGCAATTCTGGCTTGTTTGCTGTGACTGTTCCCAAACATGCCGCATTTGACTGTGTTTTAATTACTTTTGAAGACGGATAGTTTGAAAAAGGAATAAATTTCCTAAACTAATCACCACCAATAAATAAAGGGTACTTCTTAATGCGACTTTCGACGGAGTTAAAACCATATCCGTACGTATTATGGTTCAAATGGCTCTGAGCACTATGGGACTTAACTTCTGAGGTCATCAGTCCCCTAGAACTTCGGTTTAAATATAAACCTAACTAACCTGACATCACCCACATCCATGCCCAAGGCAGGATTCGAACCTGCGACCGTAGCGGTCGCGCGGTTCCAGACCGTAACGCCTAGAACCGCTCGGCCACTTCGGCCGGCCCGTACGTATTATGAAAAAGGATCTTTTTTCCGCGCGTAGAACGGTAGAGAAGTAGTTAGAAGGTCTTCGATGAACCCTCTCCCAGGCACTTAATTGAGAATTGCAGAGTAATCATGTAGCTGTATATACACTCCTGGAAATGGAAAAAAGAACACATTGACACCGGTGTGTCAGACCCACCATACTTGCTCCGGACACTGCGAGAGGGCTGTACAAGCAATGATCACACGCACGGCACAGCGGACACACCAGGAACCGCGGTGTTGGCCGTCGAATGGCGCTAGCTGCGCAGCATTTGTGCACCGCCGCCGTCAGTGTCAGCCAGTTTGCCGTGGCATACGGAGCTCCATCGCAGTCTTTAACACTGGTAGCATGCCGCGACAGCGTGGACGTGAACCGTATGTGCAGTTGACGGACTTTGAGCGAGGGCGTATAGTGGGCATGCGGGATGCCGGGTGGACGTACCGCCGAATTGCTCAACACGTGGGGCGTGAGGTCTCCACAGTACATCGATGTTGTCGCCAGTGGTCGGTCGGCGGAAGGTGCACGTGCCCGTCGACCTGGGACCGGACCGCAGCGACGCACGGATGCACGCCAAGACCGTAGGATCCTACGCAGTGCCGTAGGGGACCGCACCGCCACTTCCCAGCAAATTAGGAACACTGTTGCTCCTGGGGTATCGGCGAGGACCATTCGCAACCGTCTCCATGAAGCTGGGCTACGGTCCCGCACACCGTTAGGCCGTCTTCCGCTCACGCCCCAACATCGTGCAGCCCGCCTCCAGTGGTGTCGCGACAGGCGTGAATGGAGGGACGAATGGAGACGTGTCGTCTTCAGCGATGAGAGTCGCTTCTGCCTTGGTGCCAATGATGGTCGTATGCGTGTTTGGCGCCGTGCAGGTGAGCGCCACAATCAGGACTGCATACGACCGAGGCACACAGGGCCAACACCCGGCATCATGGTGTGGGGAGCGATCTCCTACACTGGCCGTACACCACTGGTGATCGTCGAGGGGACACTGAATAGTGCACGGTACATCCAAACCGTCATCGAACCCATCGTTCTACCATTCCTAGACCGGCAAGGGAACTTGCTGTTCCAACAGGACAATGCACGTCCGCTTGTATCCCGTGCCACCCAACGTGCTCTAGAAGGTGTAAGTCAACTACCCTGGCCAGCAAGATCTCCGGATCTGTCCCCCATTGAGCATGTTTGGGACTGGATGAAGCGTCGTCTCACGCGGTCTGCACGTCCAGCACGAACGCTGGTCCAACTGAGGCGCCAGGTGGAAATGGCATGGCAAGCCGTTCCACAGGACTACATCCAGCATCTCTACGATCGTCTCCTTGGGAGAATAGCAGCCTGCATTGCTGCGAAAGGTGGATATACACTGTACTAGTGCCGACATTGTGCATGCTCTGTTGCCTGTGTCTATGTGCCTGTGGTTCTGTCAGTGTGATCATGTGATGTATCTGACCCCAGGAATGTGTCAATAAAGTTTCCCCTTCCTGGGACAATGAATTCACGGTGTTCTTATTTCAATTTCCAGGAGTGTATGTATTTGTGTGCGCGCACGTGTGTGTGTGTGTGTGTGTGTGTGTGTGTGTGTGTGTGTTTTCCACATTCCACCTAAACCACTGGACCGATTTCAAGCAAACTTGGTATTCACGTACCTTACTGTAAGGCAACAATTGCTATGGTTGTAGGAACCACCTACCTATTAAAGGGGTGGGGTTGAAAGAGATGCGTAACCTGCAACGCTTCTGTTCCCAGAGTTTATTCGTGCAGTATTTGAGAATGAGAGCGCTTAGCAGCAAACTTTAAATATTATTTCAAACGTTTACGTAATTTTTTCTCGCTAACAATCCATATATAATATTGAAAAAGTTCAGCGCGTACTACTTTTCCGCCGTTCGTGTAGTAAAACAGCTGCATGAGGCATTACGATAAATTTATTACTTCACTCCTGCGTACTGTACTCGCTATACATTTTGCAGACAGTATGCTCGTACATCACTGAATGTAAGTGCTAAATCATATCGTTGTACGATACATAGTTCATGAGATATGGCATCATAAACATTAAGCATAAAGCCAGACACTGCGTGGTACGAAGGCACAGCTTATATATATATATATATATTAATGTAACGCCGGGTTCCCCTGCCAGTATTTCAGTAAAGGAGAAGTTGCTGACCTATTTCACCTACAGCATGCTAAACGTCTGCAAACATCAATCCGTATTGTCCGTGGGATATTTTGTATTGTGCACTTTGCTTCTGCTTCTCTGTGATATGTGTATATAATTTATTATATATAGTAATGATGAGTATGTAATGTATGTATTATGTATCTGTTCTCTATTTAATTGGCCTTTGGAGTGACATCTCGTGACCACTCAGCACCCGCGGACCACTTGTCTGGCCCGTTGATGTGACCTAACGGCAAAATATTAGTAGAAGTGACGTAGTCTTATGACTATGGACTGTAGTACTAACATTTTAAGTTTGACAAGGCCAATATCTGGCATGTGTTAATTTAATTTTATGTTCTGACATTCCTGAAGAAGGGTACATTATTATAGCCGAAACCTATGTAAAATTTCTTTGCTTATGCAACTGAAGGCTGAAATTTAATATAATTACATTTTACAGTTGCTGACTAGCTTTCGAAATGTGGTGCTACAGAAGAATGCTGAAGATTAGATGGGTAGATCACATAACTAATGAGGAGGAGGTATTGAATAGAATTGGGGAGAAGAGGAGTTGGTGGCACAACTTGACTAGAAGAAGGGATCGGTTGGCAGGACATGTTCTGAGGCATGAAGGGATCACCAATTTATTATTGGAGGGCAGCGTGGATGGTAAAAATCGTAGAGGGAGACCTAGAGATGAACTGACTAAGCAGACTCAGAAGGATGTAGGCAGCAGTACGTACTGGGAGGTGAAGCAGCATGCACAGGATAGAGTAGCATGGAGAGTTGCATCAAACCAGTCTCAGGACTGAAGAGCACAACAACAACAACAGTTGCTGACACTGCTGCACCATGCTAAAAATATTCAAATGTTAATATTTTCTTGCAATTGAGGAAGAAACCACAAAGAAAGCATGTCGAGGTAGCAAATGCTTTTGACCGTTTCTTCCTTGAAAACGGAGCCGCAAATCTTCACCCTCGGCATTGTGCAGAATACACTGACCTACTCGTTCATGCCCGCGTCCGGCCATCCTGATTTAGGTTTTCCGTGATATCCCTAAATCGCTCCAGGCAAATGCCGGGATGGTTCCTTTCAAAAGGCACGGCCGCCTTCCTTCCCCGTCCTTCCCTAATCCGATGAGACCGATGACCTCGCTGTCTGGTCTCCTTCCCCAAAACAACCAACCAACCAACTCGTTCATGTTGGGTGGAGAAATACTTTTCTATTCCCCCCCCCCAAAAAAAGTAACATTGTGCCGATCAACTTTACCATTAGTCTGAAACATTGCTTCGTCACTAAAAATTAGCCTCTGTACCGTGTCAGTTGTCATTTTCCATCTTTGCCAACATCTTGACTGGACCAACTGCAGTCTGTATGGTTTCGTGACAGCCAGAGCGAGAGCACCAGCAGCAGCGAGTACTGTTTGTATAAATCGTTTACTTTGCATTTTGTTTACGACCTTCCACTAAGGAAGGGATTCTATTTGTGTTTATCTGCTCTGCATAGAAACTAACAGTTCTTGATCGTTAGGAGAGAAATTTATTTTGTACTTATTTGCTGCGCTTAGCTTTTAAATAGTTTTTCTGGGAAAACCTAGCGTAGTTTTCGCGTCTCGTATTTCAGTGAGTGTTTCTTGATTATCAGAGTAGCTCATCAGAAGATTATCTTGGGAATTTGTGACCGTATAGAGTAGGGTAAACATAGTCATGTGTAGGGACTGTGGTTGTTGTGAGCGGACGCAAGGAGAATTGGCCACTCTTCGGGGGCAGGTGGAGGCTTTGTCTGTTAGGCTCATCGAGCTCGAGGCGCAGGCGTCGGCTCGTAGTGGCGTTGGGGCAACTGTGGTGAGACCTATGCCTACTTCGGTGGCCTTGGAATCACATGGAACCCCTGATGTCGCTGCGTCTTCCGGCAGTGAGCATCTTACCGGTCAGCCATCACTCCAGGGTGAATGGCGGACAGTGGTGGGCTCGCGCGTGCCTGGCCGAAAGGCGAAGGTGGGATCTGGCCGCGTGGCAGCTGCCTTACCCCTTTCCAACAGGTACGGGGTGCTTCCTAGTGGTGATGACATCGTTTCCGAGCCACCACAGGATGCCTCGCCTGTTGGGCCAGTGGCCGATTCTCCGGCAAGGTCCCGACAGTCACAGAGGGCGGGCCTATTAGTTATAGGGAGCTCCAACGTTAGGCGGGTTATGGAGCCCCTCAGGAAAATAGCGGGTAGGTCGGGGAAGAATGCCAGTGTGCACTCGGTGTGCTTGCCGGGGGGTCTCGTCCGTAATGTGGAGGAGGCCCTTCCGGCAGCTATTGAACGCACTGGGTGTGACCGGCTGCAGATAGTAGCACATGTCGGAACGAATGACGCCTGCTGCTTGGGTTCTGAGGCCATCCTTGGTTCCTTCCGGCGGCTGGCTGATTTGGTGAAGACAACCAGCATCGCACGCGGAGTGCAAGCTGAGCTTAATATCTGCAGCATAGTGCCCAGAGTCGATCGCGGTCCTCTGGTTTGGAGCCGTGTGGAGAGTCTAAACCAGAGGCTCAGACGACTCTGCGACTATAATGGTTGCAAATTCATCGACCTCCGTTATTGGGTGGAGTTCTGTAGGGCCCCCCTAGACAGGTCAGGCGTGCACTACACACCGGAAGCAGCTACTAGGGTAGCAGAGTACGTGTGGCGTGCACACGGGGGTTTTTTAGGTTAGAGGGACCCCCCCCCCCCCCTTGGGCGAAACGATAAAATACCTGACGGCTTACCAGAGAGAACATCAGCATCGTTGATAAAGAACGTCCGTCCTCAGAGACCAAAAACAGGAAAAGTTAACGTAATATTGGTAAACTGCAGGAGTATCCAGGGCAAGGTTCCTGAATTAGTATCGCTTATTGAAGGAAATAGTGCGCATATAGTATTAGGAACGGAAAGTTGGTTAAAACCGGAAGTGAACAGTAACGAAATCCTAGACACAGAATGGAATATATACCGCAAGGATAGGATAAACGCCAATGGTGGAGGAGTATTTATAGCAGTAAAGAATTCAATAATATCCAGTGAAGTTATTAGCGAATGCGAATGTGAAATAATCTGGGTTAAGTATCAAAGGTGGGTCAGATATGATAGTCGGATGCTTCTATAGACCACCTGCATCAGCAACCGTAGTAGTTGAGCGCCTCAGAGAGAACCTGCAGAACGTCGTGAAGAAGTTTCGTGATCATACTATTGTAATAGGGGGAGACTTCAATCTACCAGGTATAGAATGGGATAGTCACACAATCAGAATTGGAGCCAGGGACAGAGACTCTTGTGACATTATCCTGACTGCCTTGTCCGAGAATTACTTCGAGCAGATAGTTAGAGAACCAACTCGTGAAGCTAACGTTTTAGACCTCATAGCAACAAATAGACCGGAACTTTTCGACTCCGTGAATGTAGAAGAGGGTATCAGTGATCATAAGTCAGTGGTTGCATCAATGACTACAAGTGTAATAAGAAATGCCAAGAAAGGAAGGAAAATATATTTGCTTAACAAGAGTGATAGGGCACAAATCGCAGAATATCTGAGTGACCACCATCAAACGTTCATTTCTGAGGAAGAGGATGTGGAACAAAAATGGAAAAAATTCAGAAACATCGTCCAGTACGCCTTAGATAAGTTCGTACCGACTAAGGTCCAAAGCGAGGGGAAAGATCCACCGTGGTATAACAATCATGTACGAAAGGTACTACGGAAACAAAGAAAGCTTCATCATAGGTTTAAGAGTAGTCGAATCATAGCTGATAAGGAAAAGCTGAACGAAGCGAAAAAGAGCGTAAAGAGAGCAATGAGAGAAGCATTCAACGAATTCGAACATAAAACATTGGCAAACAATCTAAACAAGAACCCTAAAAAGTTTTGGTCATATGTAAAATCGGTAAGCGGATCTAAATCCCCTATTCAGTCACTCGTTGACCACGATGGCACCGAAACAGAGGACGACCGAAGAAAGGCAGAAATACTGAATTCAGTGTTCCGAAACTGTTTCACTGCGGAAAATCGTAACACGGTCCCTGACTTCAGCCGTCGCACGGACGCCAAAATGGAAAATATTGAAATAAACGATATCGGAATTGAAAAACAACTGCTATCACTTAGTAGCGGAAAAGCATCCGGACCAGACGAGATACCCGTAAGATTCTACAGTGATTATGCTAAAGAACTTGCCCCCTTTCTATCAGCAATTTATCGTAGATCTCTGGAAGAACGTAAAGTACCTAGCGACTGGAAGAAAGCGCAGGTCGTTCCCATTTTCAAGAAGGGTCATAAATCAGATGCGAATAATTATAGGCCTATTTCGCTTACGTCAATCTGTTGTAGAATAATGGAACATGTTTTATGTTCTCGTATTATGACGTTCTTAGATAATACAAATCTCCTTCATCATAACCAACATGGATTCCGCAAACAGAGATCATGTGAAACTCAGCTCGCCCTATTTGTCCAAGAAATTCACAGTGCCGTAGACACTGGCGAGCAGATTGATGCCGTATTCCTGGACTTCAGGAAGGCATTTGATACGGTTCCGCACTTACGTTTAGTGAAAAAAATACGAGCTTACGGAATATCGGACCAGGTTTGTGATTGGATTCAGGATTTCCTAGAAGAAAGAACACAACATGTCATTCTTAACGGTTCAAAATCTGCAGATGTAGAGGTAATTTCGGGAGTACCGCAAGGAAGCGTGATAGGACCTTTATTGTTTACAATATACATAAATGACTTAGTTGACAACATCGGTAGCTCCGTGAGGCTATTTGCAGATGACACGGTTGTCTACAAGAAAGTAGCAACATCAGAAGACTCGTACGTACTCCAGGAAGACCTGCAGAGGATTAATGAATGGTGCGACAGCTGGCAGCTTTCCGTAAACGTAGATAAATGTAATATAATGCGCATACATAGGGGCAGAAATCCATTCCAGTACGATTATGCCATAGGTGGTAAATCATTGGAAGCGGTAACGACCGTAAAATACTTAGGAGTTACTATCCGGAGCGATCTGAAGTGGAATGATCACATAAAACAAATAGTGGGAAAAGCAGGCGCCAGGTTGAGATTCATAGGAAGAATTCTAAGAAAATGTGACTCATCGACGAAAGAAGTAGCTTACAAAACGCTTGTTCGTCCGATTCTTGAGTATTGCTCATCAGTATGGGACCCTTACCAGGTTGGATTAATAGAAGAGATAGACATGATCCAGCGAAAAGCAGCGCGATTCGTCATGGGGACATTTAGTCAGCGCGAGAGCGTTACGGAGATGCTGAACAAGCTCCAGTGGCGGACACTTCAAGAAAGGCGTTACGCAATACGGAGAGGTTTATTATCGAAATTACGAGAGAGCACATTCCGGGAAGAGATGGGCAACATATTACTACCGCCCACATATATCTCGCGTAATGATCACAACGAAAAGATCCGAGAAATTAGAGCAAATACGGAGACTTACAAGCAGTCGTTCTTCCCACGCACAATTCGTGAATGGAACAGGGAAGGGGGGATCAGATAGTGGTACAATAAGTACCCTCCGCCACACACCGTAAGGTGGCTCGCGGGGTATAGATGTAGATGTAGATAGATGTGTGTAAGCGTTTACGCAAGATTTTGAAAACGGTTCTTTGAGGGGATCTTTACTCGACGTATTGGGTTCTGTGGGCTTCGCTGGAATGCTGCTCGAACGCGATGAAGATTTCGCTCCGACACTCGACCGACGAGGACTTTTTGTCTTTGTAGTGCAGCGCTTCTCTTCAAAGTGTTTTTACCAGCCAGAAACGGAGGTTCAGCTGGGTGCATCCTGATGAAAGTGTTGCGAAATGCTCAATGAACAGCAATTACCGACTCCATTTTCGCTGACTGAAGGGCACACCAGTCTTCTGTTGTGACGTAGTTGCCATTTTTTACACTAGTCTACTCTGTCGGCGGCAGCCTGTAACAGTAGAAAGGCGCCCATACAAATCTACCAGATACTCTATTAACAAATTAAGATTTGAAGCGAATAAGTCATGAATTTGTGATAGGGTCAAGTTCTTTAATTCTCACTCTGTATAACTATCCCCACAATCAGATTTATTATTATTATTATTATTATTAATATTGGGCGCTGTGTTGTTCTGTTGTTCCTTAAAGTCTAAGTCACTAAGAGCGCCTGAAAACTTAAGTGAATATCTTTACAACATTTTTCATTATGTTCTGTTGTGTTATGTGGCATTCATTACTTTCTGCATAATTTTCTGCTTTGGGAATTGCGTTTATTATGTTTGAGGTATAAGGTTACGTAACACCGTTATCACTGTTTTCGCATGCTTGGTTCGCGCAAGACCACCGCTTTGTCTCATAACAAACTGCAACTTCCATCGTACAGAGCATCCGGTCGCAGTCTGAAGACCATGTCTTAAGCAAAGCTTCTTAGCTTACTGTTTTCCATATCGCATATTGCCCGAAGGTTTTGTAATAAAATGTCTCATGACTGTCGTATCGTTAAAGTAGTAACTGCGAACAAAAGAAATGTCACAAGGCAACAGTTTAAACTTAGTCATATTTTTTGCTTGATTTGCCGATAAACGTATTTTCTGCTTGATTTGCCTGTAAGAAATCCGCACAATACCGAAAACAATAAATGTATCGTTACAGTGTTGCCGTTGCGCTGCCGACCAAGAAGCAGCACAGTTATCTTGCCATTTCGATATCGTCACGTTTCCTCTCGACAGATGTTAATCGGATTAGTCGCACACGAGACGAAAGGTGATACTATCAGTTGTATTATCAGGTGGGATGTTGCAGTGATTAAGCCACACTGAACGCGAATTCATGAGTGACAGTGTTCAAAGCCCAGTTCCACCATTCCGCGGTTTATTTTATATAAGGCGAATGCTAGAATGTAAAAGTAACGGTGGCCGCCTTTCCTTGCGTCTGAGCTGGTGATCAGTATCTGTTGACCAAGGGGTCGTTGAGTTCTGTTCTCGGACAGACAATAATTCTAAATGAAAGCGCTTTGCTGCATCATATATCCGTAACACCTTTTGTTCAATAGTCCACACGTCTTATTTTCGCGTTATTTCAAAAGTAGAAATTAATAAACCAAAATAAGCATTGAGGGTAGCTGAAAACGTGCACCGGTTGCAGTATGAATAAACGCCCGTGTGTGCTTGTGCGCGCGCGTTTGTGTGTGTGTGTGTGTGTGTGTGTGTGTGTGTGTGTGTGTGTGTGTGTGTGTGTGTTTTGGTGCTTGCGGCATAACAAAGATGATGTACACATTGACAGTACGATCTTACGCGGAACACCCAGTAATCATTTCGATGAAGATGCTTCAGACCAGACACCTTAGTTCAGTCCGTATTAAATGTGTGGCTAGTGTGTATAGAATGGTATTTTCTTTAGCTGCATACAAAATAACAAGCTATAAGTGATGTTTAGGCGTCCGCTACGACATAGAGCTCTTGTCGCAGTCTGCAGATGGCTACATTTCACCTTACGATCCCACCTGTGTGCATTTCCTGCATGCAGGGTAGAAAAAAAAATGGGTAGCTACTTGTCATTTGATGATTGCCCCCTCTCTCCCTCCCCATCTCTCCCCCCCTCCCTCCCTCCCCCCCGCCCCCTTTGTTGTGTATGTTGTGTTCTTCTGACTGAAGACTGATTTGATGCAGTTCTCTTCTGCTAGTCTATCCTGTGCAAGACGCTTCATCTGTACATAACTACTGTAATCTGCATCCATTTGAATCTACTTATTGTAGTCATCTCGTAGTCTCCGTCTACAGTTTTTGCCCCGCACTCTTCCCTCTGTCGCCAAACTGACTATGCCTTGATTCCTCGGGATGTGTCCTACCAACCGATTCGTTATTTTAGCAAAGTTGTGCCATAAATTTCTTTTTTCCTCATTTCGATTCAATATGTCCTCTTTAGTCACGGATCTATGTCATCTAATCCCGAGCATTCTTCTGTAGTACTATATCTCAAAAGCCGATAGTCTCTTCTTGTCTGAACTGCTTATCGTCCACATCTCATTTCCATACGACGCTACACACCATATAAATGCCTTTAGAAGAGACTTCCTGGTAAATAAATTTACATTCGATGTTGACAAATCTTTCTTCAGAAACGCTGTTCTTGCCGTTGCCAGCCTACTAAATTGTTGCATCGAGGGCCGTGAGTTCAAAACTCACCTGCACTGTACGATTTTAATTTCTATATCCGGTTCGAGTACATTCTAGTATCCACAAATATCAAGAATCATTGTATTGGAATCTTCTGTAGCTGTATATATACTGTATGTGTTCTGGCCGGAGGCAGTTCGCTCCGCGCTCTTGTACGTGCAAGTGCTGAATAAACCTTGGTTAAGTGAAGTTAGTGTTAGTCATTCACCTAATTACACCTTCTTCTACGTAACAATATTAATCTTATATCTCTTTTCAGGACGCTATCCATTCCGTTCAACTGATCTTCTAACGCCTTTGCAGCCCCCGACAATGCCGTCGACAAACGTCAGAGATTTAATTTCTTCTACTCTAACTTTAATTCGCCGTCCAAATTTCCCGTTTATATCCTGTACTGCATGCTTAATGCATAAATTGAATAAAATGGAGGATATGCTATAACCTTGCCTCACTACCTTCTCAACTGCTTCTTCCCTTTCATGTCGTTCGACTCTCGTAACTGCAATCTGGTTTCTATACAAGCTGTAGATAACTTTTTGGATCCTGTATTTTATCGCTGCGGCCTTCAGATTTTCGAAGTACGTAGTCCAATCAACATCGTTAAAAGCATTCTACAAAAATACGAACGCTATTAAACTGGGAAGAAAATTATCGCTTTCCTGTCGCGGGCCGGCCTGAGTGACCGAGCGGTTCTAGGCGCTACAGTCTGGAACCGCGCGACCGCTACGGTCGCAGGTTCGAATCCTGCCCCGGGCATGGATATGTGTGATGTCCTTAGGTTAGTTAGGTTTAAGTAGTTCTAAGTTCTCGGGGACTGATGAACTTAGAGGTGTTTCGTAATTGTATAGGCCTACACATTATATCATATTGGGTGTCTACTGTATAAATATTGTCTCATAAACACAAATGAGGTGCGAGAGCGCCAATCATAACGCAGAAAGCAGGAAAATTTCACTTTTTTTGATCGATGTGTTTGGTCGTTGCGGACGTCGCAAGACATCCTGTTCAAGTTCGGTGGTTGATCCTTCCACTCAGTTTTTTTATTACAGAGGCCAACCGGCTCTCTGACCGAACACGCTGAGCTACCGTGCCGGCATTTACAGATTTTGCCAAACAAGTTTCCCTGTATTCTAGTGCCTAATTTTGATAGGTTTTATGAGTGGTGATCTGTATGTGCTCTTGAAAAGGTATATCATGGGATATAATTTATTGAGATAGCATTCTGGGAAGCGAGGCTCTGAATTAACATTTATGAATGTGCCACTCACATTTTTCTTACTCACTGTTAAATTTTCCATTGTTTTCGGTATGTTTCCCTGAAGTATAAAATCCAGACTAAAATTTAAAGCAATTCATACGGTGTAATGCCTTTTTGATACGTATATCATGGCAGATCTGGCTCTACACCACTTACAATTCTTGTTACGGAAGTTTGTTCGATGTACAGGTATATGGCGTTTCCTCAAGTACTCAGAGCAAGCAGATATATTATCATTTTATTACAAACTTCCCCAGGAAATCAGAGATAAGGTTAAGTTTCTGTTGAAATGCCATTTTTATCACAGTATCTGAAAGCCAAAAACAAAAGTATCGAAGTACCGTTGTTGATTTGCCTGAGAATCACCTAGAGGATAGATCCACTTGCTACAGCCAAATACTGAGATGGCTGTCACCTTTAAGCTCCAGGTACCCACTGCATCTTTAACCAAATAACTGTCACAATGCCCAAAGCTTCCTTGAACCTTCTCAGGTTCAGTCACACTTTTCCCATTAAAAAACTTCCTATTGTTTGTAATATGGACGAATGTGATAATGTTCCGAGTCATTAAGAATTTTCGTAGAAGCATATGAATGTCAGCCATACACTTAATAGGAAAATTTATGAGTAACTGCACATTGTGTTTATCAATACACAAAGTATGAAGTTCCTTTTAAAGAAAGTTTGTGACCAGAGAGTACTTGTGAATGATTCTTGTACTATGTGATGTTTCATATGTGATGGTGGCATACTGTGTTTATTCTCTCAATAGACATGGCATACATTTTGTGGGTGTATGGCATGATTACTGTATCTATTTCCATACTGAGGGAAAGTCATACAAAAAGTAGCTAAAAATGGCACAGTACTCACTGCTTTCAGATGCTTAAAATGCTGGTAAATGTGACTTACTTGTCGTTGTTTTTGCACAATATACAGCTTATAAAGAAAAATAATGGCGCATGTTGTAAAAGGTCAGTACATTATGATCAGCAGCAAACATTTATTTCTGGGGAGCAAAATTTTCTTAGTTGATTTACAATATAAAGGCAAAATTAAATGGAACTAGATGGTATAATATTTCCACCAACATCAGAACCACAATTTTTCAGTTTAACGTTTCTGTCCACATGAATTGTGTACAATTCATTGGCTTTCCTAAAAATACGAAACACTTTAGCTTCTCCCTATTTCACGTTTTTATCCACATGATTTACGCACGATTAATCGTATTTAAAAAAAATGACTAGACACTTTTCTTAACTTTCGTTATGGTTAGGATTCCTTCATTCAGATATTCGTTGTGTTCATGAAACACAATAAAATTCCAGTTTCTTTGGATTGCAGCTTAATAATTAATTATTTCACTTTCTGTCCACACGATTTATGCACGATTCATCGGATTAAAAAAAAAAGTTTTTTTTTTACGTTATGGTACCTTCCTACAGACATTCGTTATGTTACGAAACACACACGTTTCTGTACACACGATTTTTAAACTTTCGTTATGGTTCCTTCGTTCAGACATTCATTCAACTAGGATAAGCATATCACACAACTGCTGTCACTTTGATTGTACACATCATACATGTATTGACATTTACCTTTGACGTTATCGGTACAACTGCAAAGATCGATATACGTACTCATGTAGTCGATTTAGGTTATTTACGTCACGATGATGCGAACCTACGTCACTATGACGTAGGGCTCTCCTCACCTGGCGTGAAATGAATGCTACCCGCTCGCCTTCCGCAGCGTAGCCAGCGCTGGCCCGGGTCAGCGGGGGAGACCGCAGCGACCTCGGCGCCGTTGCGACGCTGGGGTCTGCGGGCGAGGCGGTTCTTTCACGGCCGGCGGCTGCCCATAATGGTTCGTTATGCGCAGGAAGCGGGAAGAGGCGGGCGGCGCGCCGAGCAGCCACCGAGGCCTGCTGCCAGCCTCGGCTCTTGTATCGCACCGCAGCCCCATCACACTGCTCCCGCTGCTGCCCAGCCTCCGTAGCTGTCGTCCTCGTGTTAATGATGTCAGTCAGCATCAGTACTTTTGTCTCGGCACCCGTAATATTGATCTGACCAAGTACTTCTTGGTAGGGAGATGTACAGGGTGATCAAAAAGTCAGTATAAATTTGAAACCTTAATAAACCAAGGAATAATGTAAATAGAGAGGTAAAAATTGACACACATGCTTGGAATAACTTGGGGTTTTATTAGAACAAAAAAAGCAAATTTCACAAACTGTCCGATAGATGGCACTGGACAGCAAAACTAAAGTGACTGCGCATGGCAATTGTGTATAAAAGGAGCTGTAATGAGAGAGAGAATCAGATGCGCCAGCAGTCGCAGCATGTTGACTGTGGTGTCACCGCAAGACACCACACTTGCTAGGTGGTAGCTTTAAATCGGCCGCGGTCCATTAGTACATGTCGGACCCGCGTGTCGCCACTGTCAGTGATCGCAGACCGAGCGCCACCACACGGCAGGTCTCGAGAGACTTACGAGCTTTCGCCCCAGTTGTACGGACGACTTTGCTAGCGACTACACTGACGAAGCCGCGCTCCTTTGCCGAGCAGATAGTTAGAATAGCCTTCAGCTAAGTCCATGGCTACGACCTAGCAAGGCGCCATTAGCCTTACATAGCTTGTATCTAAAGAGTCTCACTTGTCTCATCAAGAACGATGTATACAACAAGGATAGATTAAAGTTAAGTATTCCAGAAGCTACGTACTTTTCTTTATAGCATTCATTACGTATCCTGTTTCAGACCTCACGCCATCCTTCGTGTGTTTATAGCGTGCATAGCGGTCCCCTCTAACCACACTGTGTCGGCACTTCTGTCGACACATCATTGACGTTACCTGAAAAGGCGCTTTTAATGAAGCTGTATTATCAGAATGGGGAATGTGCTAGTTCAGCGTTACGATCCTATCGCCATAGGAAGGGGATTCGAAAGGTCCGTTGACAAATGCAGCTGTGGCGAGGTTGATTTCGAAGTTCGAATCCACGGGTTGTTTAGACGATAGACCCTGTAGTGGCCGACCGAGCACAAGACGTAATGCTGCTGAGACAGTTCAGGAAGGAATGGAGACTGTAGCGGGTCCGTCTATGCACGGGGAAGTCAGCGCTCGTGCAGTCGCACGTCGCACCGGCATTCCATACACTACTGTCTGGTTGGCACTTAGGCGTACCCTCTGATGTATCCGTACAAAATCCATCGGCATCATGAACTGTTACCTGGCGATTTAGTGAAGCGGAGGGCATTTGCGGTATGGGTGTTTCAAAAGATGGCGGAAGATGACGATTGGTTGAGTAACGTGTTGTGGACCGACGAAGCTCATTTCACGCTCCGAGGGTCTGTCAACGGCCACAACTGCAGAATTTGGGCTACCGAAAATACTAGAACTATCGTGGAAACTCCATTGCACGACGAGAAAGTCACGGTATGGGTTGGATTTATCACATCTGCCGTTATCGGGACTTTTTTCTTCGAGGAAATGCGTGATTCTGGTTTTGTAACTGCTACCGTGACGGGTGAGACGTACGCCGATATGTTACAGAATCGCATCATGCCCAGCCTGGCTGATAAACACCTGCTGGAACGTACGATGTTTATGCAGGATGGCACTCCACCCCATTAGATACGTGAAAGATCTCTTGCGCGCGTCGTTTGCTGATGATCGTGTGCTCAGCCGCCACTTTCGTCATTCTTGGCCTCCCAGGTCCCCAGACCTCAGTCCGTGCGATTATTGGCTTTGGGGTTACCTGAAGTTGTAAGTGTATCGTGATCGACCGACATCTCTAGGGATGCTGAAGGACAACATCCGACACCAATACCTCACCATAACTCCGGACATGCTTTACAGCTATTGGTGAGGAATGATGGTGGACATATTGAGAATTTCCTGTATAGAACATCATCTTTGCTTTGTCTTACTTTGTTACGCTAATTATTGCTATTCTGATTAGATGAAGCGCCATCTGTCGGACATTTTTTGAACTTTTGTATTTTTGTGGTTCTAATAAAACCCCATCTCATTCCAAGCATGTGTGTCAATTTGTACCTCTCTATCTACATTATTCCGTGATTTATTCAGTTTTCAAATTTATACTGACTTTTTGATCACCCGGTACAAGTAACTTCGGCAGTGCGCACGTTGTATGTCAGTCACATCGCTACCAGTGTACAGAGTGCAGTAACGTATACCAGTAATAAACTGAGGTGACAAAAGTCATGGGATACCTCTTAAAACTTTGCCGTCCAAATTTATTCGCTTGGCGCTGGCAGCGCTAATTCGGATTACTTGGCTTGTCGCCGACTGCTTGTCACCTTTCCGCTGATGACAAGCTTCAAACACATTGACTTTTGTGCGCTTTAATTTTCCAGAAATCCTCTATTTTGCCGTATCGTTCCGCAAACTCGAATTTTCTTTTCAAGTAACTTCTTTGCAAGTTCTACACTGTTATAATAATTATCCATGCAGAGGTGATGCCACTTTCCATCAGAAGGTGTCAGTAGTTCCATCACTGTTTTTGCTAAAGGCTGTCCAGCGCCGGAATATATCTTAAATGTATCCCGTACTCGAATCACACAGCATCCGAATGAGTATGCCGTATTTCGTAATTTTCGATGGATTGTAAACTTTAAAATTTAATCGTCCACACCACGATATCATTCCTTCATCAACTGAGATGTTTTGGCTTAGATTAAACGTTTTTTTAAACTTTTTGGAAAAATAATCAATTACGAAATGCGCTTTGACAAGCCGGTTGGAATTATCTGGTTTACTGTTGCTGTCGGAAAAATGTAAAAATGATAATATTTGTCTGAATCGGTTGCGGGACATCGTTTTGCGAAATATCGGTGTGTCTATCAACGGATTGGTTGACCAATAATCATCGATCTTTGCTTTTTTTACAATTCCCATAAGGATAGCAAGCCCAAACCATTTTCTAAGTTCGTGTCCCGTAACGTCGACAAATATGGCATTTTTTAAATCCAATTTCCTACTGTTGCAATTCTGACAGTAGTACTTGTTGGTTGCATTGCTAATATATTCAAATAGGTAGTTCCCAATATATAATTCTACGATATCCTCGACGCTCTGTGTATCTTTGGGAAATATGTTTGGACCCGGGGATCCTTCAAATTTATTATTGGTCCTCGGTAAATTAAAGTCTGACCACTGTGCACTGTCTTCTTCGTCTAATTCATCCGAATCAGTTGGCAACCGTAGCGTTCGCCGAATTCTTCTTGGACGTATTTCACTATCTTCCTACGATTCTGCTTCACTTTCATTTTTTTGATATCCAATGTCTTCTTCCCAATCCGCCAAGTCGTCCGGAACGTCAGACAAGACGTCCGCACATTCATCATAAATAATCCTATTGTCTGTTTCGTCCGCCATGATGAAAGGGTACAAGTACTTATAAAAACAAAAACAAAAATATTGACAAGTGTAACTTATTGTTACTTAAACAAAACACCAGCAGAATGCAGAAGATACTAAAGTGTCGCCGGCCACTGCGTGATACTGTGCTCACGACACCACTGTGGTGTCGCGGGCCACTGAGCGATACTATGAAGACGACACCACTGTGGTGTCGCCGGACGGCATAGTGTTACTATCGTGTAGGATCTCCTTTTGTCTGGCGCGCAGGAACTCGACGTGGCAAGGACTCAACAAGCCGTTAGAAGTCCCCTGCAGAAATATTGTGCTAGGCTGCCTCTATATCCGTCAATAATTGCGAATGTGTTGCCGGTGCAGGATTTTGTGCACGAACTGACCTCTCGATTATGCCCCATAAATGTTCGATGGCGTTCATATCGGGGATCTGGGTTCGCTCGAACTGTCGAGAATGTTCTTCAAACCAATCACGAACGATTGTGGCCCAGTAACATGGTGGATTGTCATCCATAAAAATTCCATCGTCGTTTGGGTACATGAAGTCCATGAATGGCTACAAATGGTCTCCACGTAGCCGAAAATAACAATTCCCAGCGAATGATAAGTTCAGTTGGACCAGAGCACCCAATCCATTCCATGTGAACAAAGCCCACACCATCATGGAGCCACCACCAGCTTGCGCAATGCCTTGTTGATAACTTGCGTCCTTGGCTTCGTGGGGTCTGCACCACACTCGAACGCTACCATCAGCTCTTACCAACTCACCTGACTAGGCTACGGTTTAGCAGTCGTCTAGGGTCCAACCGATATGATCACGAGCCGAGGAGAGCCGCTGCAGGCGATACAGTGCTGTTAGCAAAGACACTTGCTTCGGTCGTCTGCCCCCATAGCCCATTAACGCCAAATTTCGCCTCACTGTCCTAACTGATACGTTCGTCATACGTCCTCACATGGATTTCTGCGGTTTTTTCACGCAGTGTTGCGTGTCGGTTAGCACTGACATCTCCGCGCAAACACCGCTGCTCGGTCGCTAAGTGAAGGCCTTCGGCCACTGCGTTTTCTGTGGTGAGAGGTAATGCCCGAATTTTGATATTCTCGGCACACTCTTGACCATGTGGATCGCGAAGTGTTGAAGTCTCTGTTACCGAAATGGTGTGTCCTTCTTTGCTTTGCTTTTGTTGATGAACATCAACAAAAGCAAAACGAGGATAATGGAATGTAGTCGAATTAAGTCGGGTGATGTTGAGGGAATTAGATTAGGAAATGAGACACTTAAAGTAGTAAAGGAGTTTTGCTATTTGGGGAGCAAAATAACTAATGATGGTCGAAGTAGAGAGGATATAAAATGTAGACTGGCAATGGCAAGGAAAG
Source organism: Schistocerca nitens (assembly GCF_023898315.1). Taxonomy (NCBI): domain Eukaryota; kingdom Metazoa; phylum Arthropoda; class Insecta; order Orthoptera; family Acrididae; genus Schistocerca; species Schistocerca nitens. The sequence continues at coordinate 195,430,581 of NC_064617.1, read as the reverse complement.
CGTTTCTGAAGAAGAGAAATTTGTTAACACCGAGTATAGATTTAAGTGTCAGGAAGTCATTTCTGAAAGTATTTGTATGGAGTGTAGCCATGTATGGAAGTGAAACATGGACGATAAATAGTTTGGACAAGAAGAGAATAGAAGCTTTCGAAATGTGGTGCTACAGAAGAATGCTGAATATTAGATGGGTAGATCACATAACTAATGAGGAAGTATTGAATAGGATTGGGGAGAAAAGTTTGTGGCACAACTTGACCAGAAGAAGGGATCGGTTGGTAGGACATGTTCTGAGGCACCAAGGGATCACCAATTTAGTATTAGAGGGCAGCGTGGAGGGTAAAAATCGTAGAGGGAGACCAAGAGATGAATACACTAAGCAGATTCAGAATGATGTAGGTTGCAGTAGGTACTGGGAGATGAAGAAGCTTGCACAGGATAGAGTAGCATGGAGAGCTGCATCAAACCAGTCTCAGGACTGAAGACCACAACAACATGTCCTGTGCGTCTGGCTTCATCTGCCATTCCGCGTCCAAACTCTGTTAATTCCCTTGCTGCGACCATAATCACATTGGAAACAGTCTCACTTGAATCACCTGAGCACAAATGACAGCTTCCCTAATGCACTGCGCTTTTATACGTTGTGTAGGCAACACTACCGCCATCTGTATACGTGCATATCGTTATTCGATTACTATCGTCGCGTCAGTGTATTGTGTACGTCCTACACTGCAAAAGTGCTCCATGAGTTGATTTTACACTTGCTAATGGTACAGTAGCATGATACTCATGTTTTACCTAGGATTCCAAATGAGGTTCTGGTCTTAAATTCTAGCTTCTGATAAAGGGTCATTCAAATGAAAACGAGACAGATGGAAAAAAGTGAGTAAACTGTTTATTGGTTCTAATGGCTCTGAACACTGAGATCATCAGTCCCCTAGAACTTAGAACTACTTAAACCTAACCAACCTAAGGACATCACACTCATCCATGCCCGAGGCAGGATTCGAACCTGCGACCGTAGCGGTCGCGTGGTTCCAGCCTGAAGCCCCTAGAACCGTTCGGCCACACCGGCCAGCAAATTGTTTATTATTTCAGACGTAATCGTCGTATCTGATATTACATTTACATCTCACTCTGCGACAAGACGGTCAGTGCCTTCATGGGGAAAATGCTTGCCACTTCCTGCAGAACCCCGATTGTACCCAGGCGTGCACCTCTTTGTCCGCAGTAAATAGTCGGCCACGAATGTCTTTTTTTCTTTTTCAGGGCTCCAAAAATATGTAAATCGCATGTTTGTCTGAAAAGAACGAAGCTCTAAAACAGTCTGCGAAGCTCTTTTGTATGAGGAATGAAAATATTTTATACCAGATACCTTCAGATTATCAAGGATTGTATTGTAGGCAACAGAATAAAAAGCGTGGGGAGAGGTCGGGACTGTATGGAGGATGAGTTAAGACTTACCAGGAAACTTTTGCAGCGTACTGGAAATTATCGGTCCGTCCACATGTTGCTGAAGTTGTTTCGACTATGCTGCACAAGTTTCGCTGGGAAGCTTTTACTCCTGTCCATACAGTCCCCATCTCTCGCCATGCGATTTTCGTATTTCTGGAGACCTGGAGAAAGACATTTGCGGCCGTCGATTTGCTTCGGTCGGATTAGCTGCAAGCCTGGATACAATCATGATTCCGTCGGCAACAGCAAACAGTTTTCCACGAAGGCACTGACAACCTTGTCTTACAGTTGGATAAATGTATTAAAAGTTACGGCGATTACTTTTGAAATAAATAACACTTTACTTACTTTCTTGTTTTCATTTGACAGTCCCTTATAATAGTGGCAGGTATGGGTAAAAGAAATTTATTATAGGTATCGGTCAAGGCACAGTAGACTGCATTTACTCAGAAGTATTAAGATCCTTGGGGAAACTGACCACGAGAAAAGTGTTGCGCCTGGTATGTAGGATATGAGACAGACGGTGTAACCTCAGACTTCAAGGAAAATGTAGTAATCATAATACCAAAGATGACGCTAGGTGTTGTATTGCCGAACCATAAGTTTTAACATGTCTTGGCTGTGAAATAAATACATGAATTATCTACAGAAGGATGGAATGACTAGTGGCAGAAATTGAGTTCAGAAAGTGGAAAGTTGGTAAGGGGGGGGGGAGGGGAGATATGTTAGTTTAGGTCCTGGAGAGTTGTAGGGACATCAGAAGGAATACTCGACTTACGACCTGCACCGGCTTCGCATCGCATGGATAGCACTAAATACAGGGTGACACACGGGAGACGGACGGTTTTGAACTGCGTAGTACTGAGGCGTGGGAGGTGGACGTGGTGGGGATAGTTCTGATCCACACAAGACGTCATTTCATTCACTCAGTCATTATGGGGCAGTGGGACTTGCAACGTCTAGTGTTTTGTCTATGACAGTTTCGTGAAAAGTGGTGAGTCTGTTATTACTACGCAGCGATTGTTTCGTGCGCGGTTTAATGTCGGTCGACATGGAGCTGTCCTGAGCCGTAACACAATCCTCAGATGGGTGGAAAACTTCAGATCAACTGGAAACATACTGGATAAGAAGCATCCTGGCCCGAGACGCAGAGTAACGACAACAGAAAATGTTGAAATGGTAAGGCAAGCGGCAGTCAGAAGCCCAGGACGGTCAGCTAGGCGTCATGCTAGTGAGTTACGAATCAATAGTGAATCGGTTAGACGAATTTTGCAGAAAGAATTAAAATTCCATTACTACAAAAAGCTCATTGTCCAGCAACTTAAGGAAACGGATTTTGCTGTACGAGAAGACTTCGCTTACAGAATGCAAGTGATTTTGGGGTAGAATGAAAATGAAATTGTACTGATGAGCGATGAAGCTCATTGTCATTTAAACTGGACCGTGAATAAGCAAAACCTACGTTATTGGGCTCCAGAGCATCCATACCTTATCCACCAGCGTCCTCTACACTCAGAAGAAGTAAGTCTGGTGTGCTCTTGGCTCTGTTGGCATTTTTTTTTTTTTTAAAGAGAATGGGGCCACAGTTACTGTTAATTCGGTTTGTTACATTCGTATGCTTGAAACATTCTTGAAACCAGAACTAAGAAGACGACGAACCCCTTTAAAACGCGTTTGGTTCCAGCAGGATGGGGCAACATCGCACACCGCAAACACTTCAATGACAGTTCTTAGACGTATGTTCCCTGGCCGTATTATCTCACGTTCTGGCAATGTTCCTTGGCCTCCCAGACCTCCCGACTTGTCCGTATGTGACTTTTTTCTGTGGAGGTACCTTAAGAACTGTGTCTATAACCACAAACCACGAAATTTGGACGAGTTGAAGAATGCAATCATTCAAAAAATTGCTGCCATCCCTGCAGAGATTTTAGTCCGTGTGATGGAGGATTTTGAGAAGAGACTTGAGTCGTGCATTCTAAATGATGGACATCACCTTGACGACATTATTTTTCACAAATAACTTTGTTAACTAAAATGGCAAATAATGAGCTTTGATTTTGTGTAAATAAACATGCATTAATTTCAAAGTTGGCCGAGTATTATTTCATTAAAAACCGTCCGTCTCCAGTGTGTCACCCTGTATCTACGGCCGGTTGCCTTGTCTGGCGTAGGGCTCATTTTATTTACAAGTCATTGCGTTAGACAAAGTCAATAGATACCTGAGTATTGACTTCAAATTATAAGTTAAGCGGTTTAAACAGCACTCGCGAGGAAACTTCTCAGGAGGCACGACTTAATCGACAAACATCATCGTAGTTCATCCAGTTTGTACGAAATATTTATAAATTATGTATATACACAAACCTTCCTCGTGAATAAAAAAAATGGCTCTGAGCAATATGGGACTTAACATCTGATGTCATCAGTCCCCTAGAACTTAGAACTACTTAAACCTAACTAACCTAAGGACATCACACACATCCATGCCCGAGGCAGGATTCGAACCTGCGACCGTAGCGGTCGTGCGGTTCCAGACTGAAGCGCCTAGAACCACACCGGCCGGCTGCTCGTGAATCAGTCTACGCATTAGTGAAGGCCATATTAAAATCTCTACAGTAGTTCCTAAGTTTATTCTTCACATAAGACAGAAGAACGCCGCGGAAGACTAGAATTTATTAATATGTATAGATGATAAGTTGAAGGAAGCAAATCCATAATTACAGTATTTGTAGATTTAGCAGAAAAGCTTTTGACTGTGTTTTCTGGAATACATTCCTTGATATTCTGAGTGTAGCTAGGATAAAATATTTTCATTCCCCATACGTAAGAGCTTGACAGACTGTTTTAGAACTTCGTTCTTTTCAGACAAACATCCTAGTAGACTGTGTGTAGTGGCTTCGATTGACAGTATATTAGTAATTGCAGTTAATGACACTGCGAGAGCAAGAAAGAGGTCGGAGGAAAGGGAAGAAAAACAAGTGAATAGAATGAACTGTAACTTCGAGTACAGCACTGCATCGACGTTCACATCGGCTGCCGTTTACTCTCTGTTGAAATGACTGTGCGTTCTGTTTGCGGGAACGTAAGCAGTGTAGAGGAGACATCGCCACCGACAAAGTTACCGCGGAGGCAGAGTGTGAAGTGAGGGACGCTGCCGTTCGCCATTCATCTGTGCACGTGCGAGCAGACGATTCAGAAAGGCGCAGGTGCGGCGACGCTGTCGGCTGAAGTGTGGTTTGTCCGGCGCGCTGCTCGTTAGACGCGAGTATGTCGCCGCGGGCGGAATGGGAGCAGGGCAAGGCAGGGCACGGCAGGAGGTGCGACGGATCAATGCGGACGGGCAGCTCGGGGCATTCTGCACCCGGACACCCCTACCCCTACCGCCTCCCACCCTATTACCACTCAGCGGCACCGTATCCACTAGGCCCTGCCATAGTGTGTGCACGCTCGTCTCGTAGTAAAAGCGGCAGGCTTTCCGGTGGCGCAAACCACCTCATGCACATCAATAAGCCCTCTCTGTGCCCCCACTTAATTGTGTCGCGTAGCTTTTCGTTCGTGATGCTACGCTGCCCGAGGTCCCAACGTCCGCCTGGCCAAAGCTACATTTCTAGCAGCAAGGAACAATGAATTGGACGTCCACTTGCTCCGCTTAAAAGAACGTGACGGTATTTTACACTACTGGCCATTAATATTACTATACCACCAACATGACGTGCTACAGACGCGAAATTTAACCGACAGGAAGAAGATGCTGTCATCTGCAAATGATTAGCTTTTCAGAGCATTCTCACAAGGTTGGCGCCGGTGGCGACACCTACAACGTGCTGACATGCGGAAAGTTTCCAACCGATTTCTCATACACAAAAAGCAGTTGACCGACGTTGCCACGTGAAACGTTGTTGTGATGCCTCGTGTAAGGAGGAGAAATGCGTACCATCACGTTTCCGACTTTGATAAAGGTCGGATTGTAGCCTATCGCGATTGCGGTTTATCGTATCGCGACATTGCTGCTCGCGTTGGTCGAGATCCAATGACTGTTAGCAGAATATGGAATCGGTGGGTTCAGGAGGGTAATACGGAACGCCGTGCTGGATCCCAACGGCCTCGTATCACTAGCAGTCGAGATGACGGGCATCTTATCCGCATGGCTGTAACGGATAGTGCAGCCACGTCTCGATCCCTGAGTTAACAGATGGGGACGTTTGCAAGACAACAACCATCTGCACGAACAGTTCGACGACGTTTGCACCAGAATGGACTATCAGCTCGGAGACCATGGCTGCGGTTACCCTTGACGATGCATCACAGACAGGAGCGCCTGCGAAGGTGTACTCAACGACGAACCTGGGTGCACGAATGGCAAAACGTCATTTTTTCGGATGAATCGAGATTCTGTTTAAAGCATCATGATGGTCGCATCCGTGTTTGGCGACATCGCGGTGAACGCACATTGGAAGCGTGTATTCGTCATCGCCATACTGGCGTATCATCCGGCGTGATGGTATGGGGTGTCATTGATTACACGTCAGGGTAACCTCTTGTTCGCATTGACTGCACTTTGAACAGTGGACGTTGTGTCAGATGTGTTACGACCCGTGGCTCTACCCTTCATTCGATACCTGCGAAACCCTACATTTCAGCAGGATAATGCACGACCGCATGTTGCAGGTCCTGTACGGGACTCTCTGGATACAGAAAATGTACGACTGCTGCCCTGGCCAGCACATTCTCCAGATCTCTCACCTATTGAAAACGTCTGGTCAATGGTGGCCGATCAATTGGCCTGTCACAATACGCCAGTCACTACTCTTGATGAACTGTGGTATCGTGTTGAAGCTGCTTAGGCAGCTGTACCTGTACACGCCATCCAAGCTCTGTTTGACTCAGTGCCCTGGCGTATCAAGGCTGTTATTACGGCCAGAGGTGGTTGTTCTGGGTACTGATTTCTCTGGATCTATGCGCACAAACTGCGTGAAAATGTAATCACATGTCAGTTCTAGTATAATATATTTGTCCAATGAATACCCATTTATCATGTGCATTTCTTCTTGGTGTAGCAATTTTAATGGCCAGTAGTGTACATATCGAAATGATCGACCACCTAGCAAAGACAGGCATTATTGAAGGACAGTTTCTCACACTGATTTAAAACCTACGACAGAGAAGGATGTTTATCGCGCCTGGAATCATGAATGGCATGTATCTCACCAACATCAGGGCAGACACCTAGCGACCATACAACCGGATATCTCACTTCGACCATGGTTCGGCTGTGTGAAGTACAGTAAACGTCATGTGACATCCATCATTCGTATGATGCTGGGACACTGATTTTAGCCTGCAATTTTACATCCGATAGAAATTGTATCTTCTGGACATTGTGATTAGAATCAAACTGACGTGACCGGTCTAAACCGTGTTGTACTGGCATGCACGAAGTGCAAGGAAGCACAAGAATACTGCACAGGAAACTGGTTGCAAGGAGTTTCCCTTACGTTCGAGTGTTACCTCCTAACTCGACAGATCCAGTGTAAATAAGTACAGTTTCAAACAGAATATTTAAAAGCAGATTATTTATAGATTTAAACTTGGTATCGTAAGCCCACGTGGCTCAAGTAATCTTATGGAACCAGCTGGCTACAATAATGTGCATATTTCAAATTAAGAGTTTGCTTGTAGATGAAGGTATTGTTCATTTATACATTTTTCTTATAATTGAGAGCTAATATGTGCATATGTAACGAAGGCGAATAACGTGCTCCATATGAAACCATTGTAAGAATACACTTGGGACATAATGTTGTCTCCTCAGTACATTATACTGCCCACAAAATTTTTATGGTACTCATTACAGTTCAACTATTTCTGGCTGTATAGTCAATGATGTCTAAAGCCAAAATAAATAAACAAATTTCCATAAAATTTATTTTAATGGCTTTTCTGCAGAATCAACTATGTGATTAAAATAAGGGTTCCCATTTAAAGTAAAAACTATTTTTACTCTATTTCTATAGAGTGCTGTGCTTTCTAGAAGGATAATGAAAACAAGTTTCTTTTAAAAGTTCCTATGTACAGGGTGTCCGAAAAGTCTTTCCCTTATTACATAAATTGATAACTCAGGCTAGAAGTAAGATACAAAAATGAAACTGGTGTCTAATTGTCTACAAACTATCAAAGTTTCTCTCACACATCAGTCAATTTCCACATGAGCACCCTTGGTAGCACGTAGCACATCTAGGCGATATTCAATTTCCGTCCACTCATTAGCCAACATCACTGGAGGGATCGATTCAACGACTGTGGTTATCCGTTGCCGCAAGGTTTCAAGATCTGGTTCACGTGTTCGGTAGACCTCGTCCTTGACATAAACCCATAAAAAGAAGTCTAATGGGATTATGTCAGGAGAGCGTGGAGGCCAAACCGTTGGCCGATCACGACCAATCCATCGCCCAGGAAAGGTCATATCTAGATAGGCACGGACGTCCAAACCCGAATGAGGCGGTGCACCGTCTTGCTGAAACAAGACATCGGGTTGATACTGAAGCAGCTGAGGAACAGCATACAGTTGCAACATGTCCAGATACACTGCAGATGTGATGGTAGCCTCAGCGAAGAAGAATGGCCCGATAATTCGATCGTGCAATAGCGCGCACCAAACATTCACCTTTGGACTGCCTCTGGTGCACTCCATGACCTCGCCAGGGGGTTGTGAACCCCAAATGCGCACATTATGGCGATTCACTACTCCACTGACAAAAAAGGTCGCTTCGTCGGAAAAGGCAATTCGTCTGAGATAACCATCATCGTCCTCAATACGTGATAGCATTTCGACGCAAAGTCATATCTACGTGTACTGTC